>NW_026606118.1:24122500-24813750 GCF_029834395.1 Sorex fumeus
GGTTTGTAGTCATTTACCTTCTGTGCCCCTTGGGAGTCATAAAGAAGCCTCATTGCTTTCTAGTTCCTGTTCAGGTTCAGCAAAAATAGTCTAAGAGATAGGAATTAGGAGGATGCGAGGAGATTATGTTTAAGTCTTTTTGTTTCCCCTCGAGTTTTCTCCTGCAGAAAATAGCTTAGAGTCACATCCATGTTTTGCTACTCATGCCTTAAAATTATTTTATACTTTTAGCTCTATACTGTGAGAACAACACTTTTCCTTGATTCTTCATGTCTAAAAGTGATAAATTAGTGCCTAAATATTCCTACCTTAGGGAGCTCTACTTTTCCTTTTGATTTTACTTAACCCTGCTGATGAATCCCTGTTAAATTCTTTTCATTTACTCTTTTAGAGAGTACACACAGCAGTAGCGCGTTTGCCTTGCACGCAGCCAACATGGCCGACCCGAGTTCGATTCCTCCGCTCCTCTCGGAGAGTCCGGCAAGTTACCGAGAGTATCTCGCCCACACAGCAGAGCCTGGCAAGCCACCCGTGATGTATTCGATATGCCAAACACAGTAACAACAAAATCTCCAATGGAGACGTTACTGGGCCCGCTCGAGCAAATCTATGAACAACGGGAGGGCCTTTACTTTACTTTCTTGTAATATCATGACAAATACAATAGAAAATATGTCAATTTTTACCATATACATAAAAATCAATATGTTAAATATATTTTTTCATATGTCTATTTTTCTATGAGATAAATAGAAGAAGAAAGAAAGAGAAATAATAATAAGATGATAAAATAACATGACATTTCAATTAATTTGATTGACTTTACAGTTCTGGTGCCATAATATGAAGAAGAAGAACAATCTGAGAATTCAGAAACATAAAGATTTGATAATCAGTTCATTTTTGGATGAGAATATTGTGAAAAAGAATATGTAATATATATGTGTATGTATATATTATAAGAAATTTTAATAATGTAGCATAAGAGGTCTTTAAGTCCATAGTTAATACCACCTGGAGCAATAATTTATTGAGGTTATATAGGTATTGACTCAAGGAAATATATGTACGACTGTTAATAACAAAAGGTTAGAGGAAAATCAGTAAAATCAACCTTCAGACAATGATGGGTTAAATGAAATATAACTGATTTCATGACAGAGAAGACAAAAGATAAATGTATTTTTGTATTAAAAATTCATTCTATAGATTTTAATGTTTTTAAAATTTTGAGGATATCAAATACCAAGAGAGACTTTCCACTTAAATGGATTGTGAGTTTTCAAAGAATATTTTTCAACTTTCCCACCAAAATGCATCTATGAAAAAGTCAATTATATTGTCAACATAAAACTGGTGTCTAGTGTATTCTCTGTTTCCCACAACACATTCTATATTTTTACATGTATACTTTCTCCCTGTCTCACTTACAGTTCACTAAAAATATTTCACTTCACTAAAAAAAATGTAAGTGATAAAACGGTGGAATTATGATATACTTGATGTTATTTTATATTTATTTGAAAATTTTCATTTCAAAAATTATTTTAATATGAAATTTCTTTGAAATTTGAAAACCATAAAATTTCAAAACCATGAAAATGGTTTTGAAACCATCACATTCATTTCCTTGTCATATCATAATTAATTATCACAATGAGAAAAAACTGTTATATTTATAGACAAAGAATTGTGATATAAGGTGTTGACAGAGTACTTGCTTTTGGGGACAGTTCTTTGTGGGGGGATACTATCATTTATCCCACTATTGGATTTTTGCATATTTTAGAAATCCTTGACATTCATTGGTTTATAGCCATTTTATTCCAAATACCGTTGTTAATTATTTAACAAATAACTTCTACTTATGCACCTAGTCATTATTCCTTTTACTTAAATTCTGCTACATTATGGTATAATGTAAATTGAAATATATTGACAAAGATCTTAGTGCCAAATAAAGGTCCTTCTGTGGTCCTAGGTAGAAACAGATTTTTTTCTCTGCAGGAATATGCAACCCATTGCAATGACATAATTTAAATAACTTTTTCCTATCAAACATGTTCTAAACTTAAGATTCCAAGAAAATTTTACATTTCATCTTACTGAAGACTTGAGAAAACTCCACAGTAATTAGTTATGGTACTAACTTCATTAGGATTAGCATAAGTATAGGTTATATTCTAAACAAAACCTGAGGCATATCAATAATTTAAATTAGAGAAAACCAATTTAGTGGATTTGACAATACAAGGGTAGAGGTAATGAGTAGTAGAGGAAAAGGAAAGGAGAATTTTGGAGCTGAGACTTAATACTATTTTTAAGAAGAATAGAGAAATTTATTATATATATTATATATATTCTTTTTGGATCATACCGGTATACACAGGGGTTACTCCTGGCTCTGCACTAAGGAGTTACTGCTGGCTGTGCTCAGGGGACCATATGAGATGCTGGGAATCGAACCTGGGTCAACCGTGTGCAAGGCAAATGCCCTACCTGCTGTGCTAACTCTCCAGTCCCTAGAGATATATTTTTAAATGAAAGTAAAACTGGTAACTCCAACAAAGCTTAGCATAAATAAGTCAAATATTTCAAAGGAGCATTGGTACTTGCCAAAAAGATTTCACTTCAGACATTCAGAGATAAAACAGAGAGAAAAAGGAGAGAAAACGTGTCATTATTGCTGTTGCACTTAATGATTCAGAGAGATCATTTAATGTTACTAATAGATTTTTGTGGGTATTTTGTCTCATGTATATTTCTTCTTATATAATTATATATAACTAGATTAATATATATGTATATGTATAAGCTAGAGCAATAGCACAGCGGGTAGGGTGTTTGCCTTGCATGCAGCTGTCCCAGGTTCAATTCCTCTGCCCCTCTCAGAGAGCCCATCAAGCTACCGAGAGTATCCCACCTGCATGGCAGAGCTGGGCAAGCTACCTGTGACATATTCAATATGCCAAAAACAGCAACAATAAGTCTCACAATGGAGATGTTACTGGTGACTGCTCGAGCAAATCGATGAACAATGGGAGGACATTGCTACATATATATACTTATATATTATGCAGTCACAAGTATATTCACATTTTTAGTGTTACAATCACCACCCATGATTATGTGCTATATAATCCTTAAAAATTTGAAACATTATGAGTACTTTTCTCTCTGCATTATCATCTAATACTCTGTGTTAATTACCATTTGTCTTTTCTGATCAATTAAATTGCTCCAAGTAGAAATTATCTTAAGAATTGTTCTGGAATTACAAAAAGAAATAATAGTTTTGGAATTCATGAGAGATGCAAACATAGTTCATAAGACTATAATTGATTTTTCTTTCTGACAATATGTTTATATACCTTTCTATTGCTGCCAACAGATTATTGAGATTTAACGACCACAATGAGATAAAGAAATGCTGATTTTCACAAATTCATTTATAGCTATAATTGCATAAATCTATTTTATTGACTCAAGGTCTTATATGTATATATTATTTTTACTGAGTATTCTATAATGATCAGTATATCTAAGCCCACATCAACCAATATAATTTTATACAAGAAATTTTAAAATCTGTGATAATACAAAGCCAACAAAAAACAGTTATATATTAAAATGATTACCACACCTCAAACATACATGACAGGTCTATTCTGACTTTGTATAAGTCAAGATATGTATGTATTTTATACCTAGAAGAAACATGGGCATGATGACGACATTTGAGTAAGAATGGAGAAAACTATTTCAGGTTTAAAAGAATTATCATTGGAATAAACAAAGAATTGAGTTTAAAGAGATGATTGGAAAAAGGTTGCTGAGATCACAACCTCTTATATTTATTGGCTAAGCAGAAACAGAGGTAGAACATGGGTAGCTCGTCATCTGTATTCAAAATGTCAAAGACTCTGAAGGACATAGATATCTTAGAACACTGAGGAGTCTTAAGAACAAAGCTATTCGATTATGGCAAGTATCATAGTCATTGGGGAAAAACTGAGAGCCTTCTCTCTAAGATCAGGGATGAGACAAGGATGCCCACTCTCTCCACTGCTGTTCAATATAGCACTGGAAGTACTTGCAATAGCGGTTAGGCAAGAAAAAGATTTTAAGGGCATTCAGGTACGAAAGGAAGAAATCGAGCTCTCACTATTTGCAGATGATATGATTTTATAATTAGTGAACTGTAAAACCTCTACCAAGGAACTCCTAGAAACAATAGACTTGTAGAGTAAAGTTGCAGGTTATAAAATCAATATCCAAAAGTCCATGGCTTTCCTATATGCAAATAGTTAGAGAAAAGAAAGCGACATGAAAAAAACAATCCCGTTCACAATTGTGCCCCAGAAAATCAAGTACCTGGGAATCAGCTTAACTAAGGAAGTAAAAGACCTGTACAAAGAAAACTACAAAATGCTACTTCAAGAAATAAAAGAGAACACGAGGAAATGGAAAAATATACCCGTTCATGGACCGGGAGAATTAACATTGTGAAAATGGTAATACTCCCCAAAGCACTGTACAAATGCAATGTGATCCCTATAACGATACCTATGACATTCTTGAAAGAAATGAGGAAACACTCCTGAAATTAATATGAAACAAGCACAAACGAATAGCTAAAGCAATTCTTGGGAAAAAGAAAATGGGAGAAATCGTCCTCCCTAACTTCAATCTCTACTATAAAGCAGTAATAATTAAAACAGCATGGTACTGGAACAAAGGCAGAGCTGCAGACCAATGGAACAGGGTTGAATATACTCTCATCTATTCCCAAACATATGATCATCTAATCTTTGACAAGGGAGCAAGAAATGTGAAGTGGAGCAAGGAAAGCCTCTTTAACAAATTGTGCTGGCAAAGCTGGACAACACATGCAAAAAAAATGGCTTCAATCTCTAACTAACACCATGTACAAAAGTAAGATCAAAATGGATTAAAGACCACAACATCAAAATGAAATCCATAAACTACATTGAAGACAAGGTTGGCAAAAGCTTCCATGACATTGAAGCTAATGGTATCTTCAAAGGTGACACACCATTGGCCAAACATGTGAAAACAGACATAGACAAATGGGACTATTTTAAAGTAGGAAGATTCTGCACCTCAAAAGAAACAGTGTCCAGAGGAAATGGAAAAATGTCCCCTGTTCATGCATCGGGAGAATTAACATTGTCAAAATGGCAATACTTCCAAAAGCATTGCACAAATTCAATGTGGTCCTTATTACGATACCCATGATATTCTTCAAAGAAATGGAGCAAACACTCCTGAAATTTATATGGAACAATAAACCCCCAGGAATAGCTAAAAAGATTCTTGGGAAAAAGAAAATGGGAGGAATCAACCTCCCTAATTTCAAACTCTACTACAAAGCAGTAATAATTAAAACAGCATGGTACTGGAACAAAGGCAGAGCTGTACACCAACGGAACAGGGTTAAAAATACTGACATCTCCCCCCAAGCATATGATCGTTTAATCTTTGATAAGGGGGAAAGAAAAGTGAAGTGGAGCAAGAAAAGCCTCTTTAACAAATTGTGCTGGCAAAAGTGGATGGCTACATGCAAAATAGTGGACTCAGATCTCTGCCGAAGGCCATGTACAAAAGTAAGACCAAAGTGGATTAAAGACCTCAACATCAGACCGGAATCCATAAGGTACTTTGAAGAAAAAGTTGGCAAAACCCTCCATGACATTGAAGCTAACAATATCTTCAAAGATGTCACGCCATTGGCCAAGCAAGTGAAAACAGAGATAAACAAATGAGGCTATCTTAAACTAAGAAGCTTCTGCACCTCAAAAGAAACAGTGACCAAAATACAAAGACAGTCTACAGAATGGGAAAGGATATCCACAGAATACACATCTGACAATGGGTTGATATTAAATATATACAAAGTACTGGTTGAACTCCACAAGAAGAAATCATCCAACCCCATCAAAAAATGGGGCAACAAAATGAACAGAAACTTTCTCAAAGAAGAAATCTGAATGGCTAAAAGGCACATGAGAAAATGCTCCACATCATTAATCATCAGGGAGATGCAGATCAAAGCCACAATGAGATATCATTTCACACCTCAGAGATGGGCCCACATCCACAAGAACAAAAGCAAACGGTGCTGGCATGTATGTGGCGAGAAATGGACCCTTCCTCACTGATGGTGGGAATGCCGACTGGTTCAGCCCTTTTGGAAAACAGTATGCATGATTCTCAAAAAATTAGAAATTGAGCTCCCATTTGACCAAACAATACCACTCCTGGGAATATATCCCAGAGAGGAAAAAAAGTATAGTCGAAATGATTTCTGTAGTTGTTTGTTCATTGCAGAACTCTTTACAATAGCCAGAATCTGGAAAAAACCTGAGTGCCCAAGAATGGATGACTGCTTAAGGAAACTTTGGTTCAGCTACACAGTGCAGTACTATGAACTGTTAGAAAAGATGAAGTCATAAAATTTACATACAATTGGTACTACATGGAAAGCCTCATGCTAAGTGAAATGAATCAGAAAGAGAGGCACAGACATAGAAATATTGTATTCATCTGGGTAATATAAAGTAACAAAATAGGAGGCTAACATCCAAGAATAGTTGAGATAAGTACCAGAGATAAGTACCAGGAAGTTCACACCATGGCTTGGAGGCCAGTTAGGGGAAAAGGCACCTCAGATAGAGAAGGGAGCACCATATAAAGGGTGTTGGGAGGATCCTCCCAGGATTGTAGATGCATGCTGAAAGTAGACAATAGACCAAACCTGATTGCGACTCAATGCCTCTTTTGCAAACCACAGCACCAAAAAGGAGAGAGAAAACAAAAGGGAATGCCCTGCCACAGAGGTGGTTTGGTATGGGGGGGATGGGTGGGTGGGAGGGATACTGGGATCATTGGTGGTGGAGAATGGGCACTGGTGGAGGGATGTGTACTGGATCATTGTATAACTGAAACCCAAGCACAAAAACTTGTAAGTTCACAACTATACCTCCTGGTGTTTCACTAATAAAAATTAAAATAATAATAATAATAATTAATAATAATAAAAAGGCCAAGGCTATTTGGGAAGCAGACTCAATTTTTAAAATGCTGTTAAGTACATTGTCAGAATAAACTCCAGTATAGTTCAAATACACAGAGCTATTTGGAAATGACTACACATTTCTGGAAGTGTAGTCTGGCCTACATTTCTACTTTTAGACTCATGACTTAAACTGGGCATGTTTTGCATGGTCTTTTTCATTTTGATAAGAGAGATTTCAAAATAGGGCTGATTTAGGTCTAATCAGCAGGGAGGTTGAGAATTCACTCCTGCCGTTTCTGCTGACACTTATTTACAGGATTTGCTGATGGAAGATAGGAGACAAAAGGATGTGAAAACCCATGGGTGGGAGTGAAGAGTAGGTAACAAGCAGCTACACTATCTAGCTAATTTCAGTAAAAACCCAAGCTTTAAAGTCAAATGAAAGGTTGAACTGAGACATGTCTAAGATAAGCGATGTAAAGACAGGCAATTATGAATCTGCTGACTAGTGCACAAAGGATCCTTCATTTCCTCACAAAGCAACTTTCAAAATTGTAGTAACTGTACTATATGAACATACATTTGTATTCCTTAAAACAAACAAGTACATCTGCATGTTTCAGCATTTATCTCTGAATTAGACAGTCACCAAATTGATCCTCATCATTAATAGAATGTTTTCAGTCTCCTGTAAACAGCATAAAACTACTTTATATTTCTTTTACATATAAATTAAATTGTTATTTACATTTTGGTGTCTCACACCAGCAAGATTTTAGTTTGACGTTCACTTGGGACAATGTTGAACGCGTACATGAATAGGAAAGAAATATTCTGAATCCTATCAGCCCTTCTTACAATACTACATTACTTCACCTATAAAATTTGTTTATTGAATATAGCCTTCTTTGTTAGAAGTATGTTAAAGCGAGCCATGTCATATCATCCCCAGTCCTTTTAAGTGCTTGATAACGTTAACTATTTCTTAAAAATACTATTATTACACCGAGAGCAATAGATAAATATAATAAGTAGCACAGATTATAAATTCTAACTATGTTAAATATGAATTTTGTTTGCAGTTTAGTCAAATCATGCAAATTGCCACAAAATTTTTTACTATTTGCCTATTTCTCTTTTGAACATATATGTGTACCTATAGTAGTATATACAATTTAATTGAGAAGCCAGGTTTTCATAGTGTAGGGGCTGGAGCGATAGCACAACAGGTAGGGTGCTTGCCTTGCACATGCCCTACCAGGCAACCCGGGTTCGATTTCCTTCACCCCTCTCGGAGAGCCCCGCAAGCTACTGAGAGTATTTAATTCACATTGCAAAGCATGGCAAGCTACCCCTGACATATTCCATATGCCAGACACAGTAGCAACAAGTCTCACAATGGAGACGTTACTGGGCCCACTCAAGCAAATGGATGAACAACAGAAGGACATTGCTACAGTGCTACAAAATAGTCCACATTTTAGCTTACACTCTTATTCCTCTAACCCATTACTCTTATAGTTTTTATAAAATGGATACTTTATTTGACTCAAATATATTTTCACTTGTATAATTTACAGGTACAGCATATAATTCCTATCAAGATTTTATCAAATAAAATTATATGATGTTTAAAAAATCTATCTAAAGTTTAATTATATTAAACTTCTGTTAATCAGATATCATTATGATAATTCACATTTCACATGTTGATTTTAAGTGTCATTGATAGGTTCTGTCTTCATGTTTTTAAAAAAATATTTTATTAGATATTGCCAATTGTGATATTTATATTGAAATTATTCCTTCTCATTTATTTTTCTGGTAAATATAAAGTGAAGCATCCTTATCATTTTGTTGACTTTCTAACGATTATATTTGATTATAAAAGCATGGTAAATGCTTTACTTTTTCCATTTATTAATTTTCATAGTAATGAGTCTATTGCTAATACACTCTAGTAGGGACTAGTAATGTTTGTAGTATCCTAATTAACATGAACACATGGATATAGCCTGTATATTCACCAGCTGTGTTTTTCAAAACTACAGATGGCGAAGTCCAGTTCAGGAGCACAGAATTCTACCCTATTAACATTCCACTGGACTTTGCCATAAACTTTACAAAGCCTGTTTGGCTGTTTTATTATTAATCTTATCTATAATAACCTGGATTTTCCATAGTTAAAACTTTGGGGAATGTATAGCTTAAAATTAGGACAATACCTATAATAATATTGAATTTTTCATAGCCAAAGTTTCAGGAATAATTAATATTACATCCTGAAATTAAAACTTAGTCTTTCTTATATCTATTTTCTAATAATACTTTTTAATCATGACTTATTTAGGTGCTTGGAATAGAAGTATAAATAACCAATCTGAAAAATGTATAAAATGTGCTTTTTTTTCCCTTCCTTCACGGTTAGAAGTACAAGGTTGGAATAATTTGTTCATTATATAAAGAGGATATTTTTCATGTCACAGATGACTGTGTTTCTTAGAATTTTTTTAGTTGTAAACTCCTAAGTATTTTTTAATAATTTGTTTTCTACCTTCTCAATTTCATGCTTATTATCGATGGTTCACTTTCTTGCCCAACTCTTTTTCATATGAATATTTGGATAGAGTGCCATAGTGCTATGTTATGTAGGACGCCCAGCTTATTCAGAACTCTATTAGTTCTATAAAGATACAAGATGTGGAAGTTAAAAATATCCCTGTTGTAGAGCTCTTATTGTATACTTATGTGTTCAAAGTGAAGGTCCACTCATTTTGATCCAAGAGCATTTGCTCTGTGACCCCTGTACTGTATATTTGAACATTCACTGTGTCATAACTTAAAGGTAAAGGTAAAGGTAAAGGCCCTCCCGTTGATCGTCAATTTGCTCGAGCGGGCCCAGTAACGTCTCCATTGGAGACTTTATTGTTACTGTGTTTGGCATATCGAATACTCTCGGTAGCTTGCCGGGCTCTCCGAGAGGGGCGGAGGAATCGAACTCGGGTCGGCCATGTTGGTCGCTTGTAAGGCGAACGCCCTACCGCTATGCTATCTCTCCAGCCCTTAACTTAACTTAAGTAACTTAAGTAGTAATTTAAGAAATTTGATGAAATAAGCTACTGTATTATCAGAAATACAAACTACTTGGGGTGCATTGATAAGTTATCTTTCCAATTTGACATGAGACCAGCAACATGAGACACTGCAATAAAATGTATCTATCAAATAACCAAGTTTTTGTGTGGATAGTTATGTAGATATAGAATTCTGTGCTAAGAGACGTTATCTTTGATCCTAAACTGCAAAGGAATTAGAAGGGTCAAAAGTGATGGAGAAATCTAAAATAACTTAATAATGGGGCTTACAAAGAAGATTAAAAATATAGGCTACTAGAAAGAGATCTATGGGAGGAAGTTGAATGAAACTACTTACTTTGCTAATTGAGAAACAGAAACTATAATAATAAACATGTTAATTTGGTAAAAGGAATTTTTCAGATAAAATGTTGGAAATGTCAGCTGGTTCTTTTAGTTTCATATGATAAGATACAGCTAGAATGACATAAACTAAAAATGAACTCTTCAGTTTTAAATAAAAAGTTGAAATAATATATGCAGCCACTCTAGTCAACAAAAAGAACGTCGAATTAAGAAATGGATTTTGGAAAAAGTAAAATATAGGATGAAACTGTAATATAATTTGAATAAATTAAAATGAAGCAGCAGAGAAACATTTTAATAGTTAGGAAAAAGAACTAAAACTATTATAAATGGAATGTCTCTTCAGCCTCCACTAAAACCGAGCTCCTGAGATTATTAAAGATATTGCCACTTAGCATCATTATAGTAAGCCAAAGATAGACAAAAATAAGCTCATCCTGAAGAGATTTGTTCATGTGTTTTTTGTCTAAATTAATGCTTTATAAATTATAAGCCACCAAAAATGTTTTAAAGTAACTATAACTATTTTGAGTAAAAATTACAGAGAACTGGGCTGAAGAGACAGTACAGTGGGTAGGGCTCTTGCCTAGCATTCAGCCAACCCAAGTCAACTCCCCTTCATCGAATATTGTGTTCTGAACTCACCAGAAGTAATTTATGAACACAAACCCAGGAATAACCCCTGATCACTGCAGTTGTGGCCACAAAGCCAATTATATAAATAATAAAATAAGAATTAAAGATAAGTTCAAAAGTAAATATGGGATTTTTAAATCTAAAAAATTCCATGGAATTTTGCTTCAGTAGTAGATTATATAAAGCAATAGAAGAATATATGATAAGAATAACCTACATCTCAAAGGGGAGAATAAACTGTTGAAGAATCAGCTCTGGAAATGATCTATAACATATAAGAAATAACCATACTGAAATGTGTGTCTATTTAAACAGTATTGTTTAAATTAAGATTTGGTATAAATTAGTGATTGTTCTGTATCTCCATTTGAACAGAAAACTCAATTGCAGCAATCTTTCATCCCATCATAGTTCTGGGTTGCATACAACAGATTATCTTTTTTAATGATGAATTTTAGATGAGTCAAAATTAACTGATATTGTAATTGACCGTGATTGCTTGAGAAGTGGGGTGCAATTGAGATAAAGTTGCTTTGGTCCTGATCACAATTTCTAAAATAGTTATTGCTGTATCCCTAACCAGTATTCAATTAAACCACTGAAAGAAAAGAGGACTCTCGACACACCAAGTCTTCAAAAAGAGGGGTTCTAGTAGCCTGTACTTGTGCAAGGGTCATAGCAGCCTATACTACTGCTTGCTTCTATTGGTTATCATTTCAAAATGAATTCATCTGGTAGAAGAATAGAGTACTGTTGCTGAAGCCAGAGGATAATTAACAAGGGTTTGTGTTCAGGACAGATTGTTATATTAGCTAAAAAGATTAGAAATGTCTGGGGGAGTTTAGTCAAATCAGATCCTTATCTCTTGCACAAGGCCTGACTTCAGAACCTTGATATTATGTTCACAACCCGCCTATTACTCTTAAACCCATGCATGAACTCCCTCAAGATATACCAAGTTGGGCCAGTACCAAGTTGGGCCAGTTTGTGATATTCCCAGATTCTACAAATTTCTGGTTGGCTAAAGTTACCAATTATAATATCCTTCCACTGGGAAAATTCTGAATGGAACTGTGCCTGCTTACACAATAATCTCCCTAGTTTTAGTGATTTGCACCATTGTCCCGAAAATTGCTTAAATTTTCAGAAAGTGGGTTCCCCAAAATAATCATTTGTAATAATGCAATAAAAGAAATCAGTGGAATAACTGAATAGAAAGATCTTTTGGTACTGAATATTTAAGTTGGGAAGATGATCAGCAATGCAGGTTTATGAATAGTTCCAAAGAAATGGAGGAGAGATAGTTTTATGTCAGTAGAGTCAATGTATAACAATTTATACATCTACTAATCTTTTTTCAGGGCACTCAATCATATTCATGGGAGAATTCTGAGTATACACAATTGAGCGACAGACAGTGAGTATAACTGGCATGCACAAAAAATGGCAAAGAAATGTTATTGGGTTGTGCTTCTTCATATGATAATGAAAAGCAAGGAGATCAGAGATAAAAAAAAAAAAAAACTCTACGTCACAGTCTCTACTAGTTTATAGTTCCTGGCCATTGGCCTGTGGTTCCTCTCAGTAGAAACTTGTTGATAAAGTTCTGCTTTGGCCCAATTAGTCAGTGAAATGTAATTGAGCAGCTTATACCAGAGAGGTTTGTTATACCTCCCAAACAAGAAGAGAGATAGTATAGTGCATGCCCCCGACCTGAATTCAAACTCAAGCATCCCATATGGTCCCCTGAGCACTGCAAGGAGCAATTTCTGAGTGCAGAGCCAGGAATAACCCCTGAGCACTGCCGGGTGTGATCAAAACATCAAACACAAAACAAATAAAAAACAAACAAGGAGTATCAGATATGTTTGTTAAAGATTTTTATAAACCTTGAGAGAACTTCTAAAATTTCCAGGGGGTAAAAAAGAGCGGTAAAGTGCAAAAATCTTTCCCAACTCTATGTAATTGACTTGAGTTAGTAATTTTTCTATCTGAATTTACATGATTATTACAAAGTACAGATAGACTGGATAAACTAAGACTATCCTGAATACTTAGTCTTAAGTCCCAAGCAAAAATGAGATAAAAATTTGGTGAGGTTTCCTAAAAGGGTGAAGGCAATTTGCAAATGGGTTAAATAAATATGATGTTACAAGAGGTTTGATTTTGGCAGCTACAGAAAGTGACTGTAGAATTCTTGACCCTGCTCCACTGAGAGGTGAAGTCTGTATCACATTTCTTTGAACATGACAGAACTAGTAGAGGAAGATAGTCTCTCTCTCTACTCCTATGTCAATAGGCTTAAAATAGCTAAACTGACACCAGAGACATTTGCAAGTGAAAAGACCAACTGTAACAGGGCTTCACATAATATGAACTAGTCATCTCACTTCAGCTATGTTATAAAGACTGTAGAAAGAAGGCATAAATTGAAAAGAAAAACAAATAAAACAAAATTAAGAACTTTGCTATTCAAAGGGGAAAAAAAGCTATCCAAAAGAGAATGTGCAGGGTCCAGTAAAGAGTTTTATGCGCTATTAATGGTATATTAATTTGTGAGAAGCAGTAATCTACATATGTATCCAAAATAGATCAAAGCAGGCTTACAATTCAAAGCCTGGAGTGATAAGACTATAAGGTTGTCCTCCTTCCAGATCATCAGAGATTTTGTGTTTCCAGGAGATTGACAAACTGAAAAGCCACCCTGGGCTCCTCTCTCTGTCTCTTAATTGGCATAACACTTAAATTGGTGGTTGGTTGTTATTTTTTTTAAATCCCATCGTTGGTCTATGTCTACTTCAACCAGTGTTGTACAGCAAAAAATAATTCTTACTTCTGACACACTCACAGTAACAATTTAAGAAGGTTCATTTCTCTGAGTCTTAAATGCTCTGAAGAAACTCAGGACACAGTGAAAAACCACAAGGTTAGACAATATTCTGAGCAGAACCAAATAATTATGTTAATCCAGATCAAGCGATAAAGAGTGGTGATACCTGCAGATAACTCCAGACCTCCTTAACTACATTACTTTCTTCTGTTCTGCTTTCCCAGATAATGTGGAGTAGGAAGAAGCAGTGTTTGATGTGCAATTTCTGATTTGCAGACGGCAGAATCTGTGAGCAAAAATAAAATGGTTACTTTGTAATATAGAGGGTTTTGGAGATTTGTTATGCTGCTGCAGAGAGCTTGTGTTGCCAAGGCGGCCCTCTGGCTTTCACATTTAACATTTAATTGGTGATTAATGGCCCTGAGGAGTTTTTCATTATCTTTCTTTAGTGCAGGGCTTAGCAAACTAAGACCCCAGGGCAAAATATGGCTTGGGTTTGTTTTTGTAAGGCCAGAGAGTCAACGATGGCTTTATATTTTTAAAGGATTGCACAAAGACACAGAAACAAAAAGGCAAACAAAAAGTAAAAGAAAGAAATTGCTACAGAGACTTTTCTGTGACCCTGAAGCTTAAAAAATTTACTATCTTTCCCTCTACAGAAAGTATTTGTTACTCAGATTTCAGAGAATCATTTACACAAGCAACAGACGCTCAATTTTATTATCAATACAATTTTTCCCATATCATTGATTTACTTACAATATTATTCAAGTTTTCAATTTCTTCATTACTTTCACATTTCAGTTTAGTAACTTACACATGTCAACTGCAATTTATAATAAAAACTCAGAAAATGAGAAAAAATTAATATCTTCAATCTGATAAAATGTGTCTAAAAAAGACAAATCTTGTTACCATCAATGCTTTGAAATTAATGACTGAAAGGAAGTAAGAATATTTAATCTTACTAATTCAGCTCAATTATAAAATCTAGCTGTAACAATAGCTTAAGAAAAGTGATATAAGAGCTTATATATTTAAAACATTTTTTAATCCTTGTAGATATTGGATTGTGTTCATAGAAAGCTATTTAAAGTTGTCTTTAAAACTACTAAAAGTAACTAGATTTTATGGAATCACAGAATACAAGGAATCCTCTATTAGCACATTTCAGCATTTTAGAAAAGTATTATTTATTAGTATCCACAAACATAAAACAATGGGGATAAATATATTCAAAATTTTATGAGTAAATTTTAGACATATACATATCAATTAAAAAATAAGCCCATAGAGAAATATACAATGTTCATGGACAGCGGTAAGGTGTTTGCCTTGTGTGCAGCCAGCCCTACCGAGCCGGGTTCAATTCCTCCGCCCCTCTCGGAGAGCCCAGCAAGCTACTGAGAGTATCTCGCCCGCACACCAAAGCCTGCCAAGCAACTCGTGACATATTTAACAACAAGTCTCAAAAAAAAAGAGAAAGAAATGGAGACGTTACCGGGCCCCATTGAGCAAAATCGATGAACAACGGGAGGACAGTGGACAGTGACCATGAGTTTATTAATATATCCTATTCAAAATTAAATTTTCATAGAAATTGGAAAGCCGATTCTAAAATGATTTTTTTCAAAACAAATGACTGGGACTGAGAGATGGTTCATTAGGTAGGGCTCTTGACTTGCACACTTGCACATATATTGTTTCCTGAGCACCATTAGGAGTGATTCCTGAGCACAGGGCCAGGAGTAAGCCCTGAGCACTGCCAAATGTAGCTTCTCAACCAAAATCAAAACAGAACACAACAAATGATTTAAATCTGACAATGACGTTTTGGAAAAGAAAATGAAACTTTAAAAACCTGACTGACTAGTTTTATACTTATCTTCATGAAATAATTAATTGATCATGGCAATCATATTATTATGCAATTTGATACTTTCTTATAAAATTAAATGCAGACTTAGCATATATGCAGCTTTTCTACTGCCAATTGTTTACCAACAAAGAAGACATTATATGTCTATTAATTATTTTAAAATACTCTTAGTAACATTATTCATATCACTAAACTTAAACTAAAAAATGTGATATGGTAGGCAACAAAATAAATTGCTGATTCATGCAATGGGTGAAATTCAGAAAAAATATATGGGCTAGATCAGCCATATCACATATCACATTTCTGAATGAATTTATGTAAAATTCTAGAACAAGCAAACAATCTAGAAATAGAGCAAATTAGTTTAGTCAAAGGGCTTAGAATCTTATGGACTAAATGAAAAGAATAAAATATTTGGTTGATATAAATTGAATATCTGTATCATAGTTCAGGTTGATGATTACATATATGCATGATTTTGTTACAACTCATCAAATCATATTTTTTAAAGGATTGGTATGGTTGGAATTAAATTGTACTGTGACTCATGATCCTTTTTCTTTGTTTCTGGTCTACACCTGGAGGTACTCAAGGCTTACTCAAGGATCTCTTCCTGTGGGCACTGGGGACCATATGGAATGATGGAAATCTAACTTCAGTTGATTGCATGTAAGCAACAGTCATATCAGCTATGAAATTCATTTTTATTGTTTTTTTTGTTTGTTTGTTTCTTGCCTATACCCAGCAATGCTCAGAGCTTACTCTTGGATCTGTGTTCAAGGATTACTCCTAGCAATTCTTGGGGGACCATGTGCAGTGAATAGGACTGAAATAAAATATGCAATACACATTCATATCTTAACTTCTATATTGCCTCAAGTCTAACACATTTGATTTTTAGAAATAACATTAAAGATGAGAAAAACGAGATCAAAAACGTTAAAAAGAATATTAAACAAATTAGAGATCACTGAAGTTAACTATAAAATGGAGAAAAAATAACCTAAGAAGAAAAAAATTAAATCTGAGGCAATTTTAAGAAAATTATATTAAATACTTAAGAAAAACTTTATCTAGAAAATTAATTGCTGTTTGAGACATGTATGTTGTAAAAGTGAATCTAATTTTGTTCATCTTGTGATGTTAGGGAAATGATTTTGTATATTGAGGTTTGGGGGAACTCATTTAGCTCTGATAAGAGGAAATTGAAAAATGAAAATGGCAAATAGAGTAACAACCTCACTGGATTAAAATTTTAATTATTAAAATAAAATCATTTTTTAAAATGCATGTCAATATCTGTGTCCTTGAGAAGAGTATGAAAAATTATCAATATAACTGCATTAATAGTTCAAATGAAGTTGGTCCCTTGGAGAAATGATTGATTCCATGATTGGGAAGACATGTATTAGGGAATCTAAAATACTTTTCATTCCAAGAAAGAAACAAAAACTTATACACTTTTATAGGTTCCAGCACAACAGTTTCTACAAAAATATAGAAGTTTAGTAAGAACATTCTAAAAATATAGAACAAAAATCTTAATATTAAATGTAATGAAGAAGTTGGATTATACCTCATAATTTACAGAAAATTATATTAAGATATTAATGACACTTGATCACTTGACATCCCATTATTCATCAATTCACTTGAGCGGGCGCCAGTAACGTCTCCATTCATCCCTGTCGCGTGCTAATGTAGCCCAATGGCAAGGAACATGAAGAGCTTCAAATCGATTGTTCAGGGTCTTGACGAAGAAGTCTGACCATCTCTTAGGTGGGGGGCCATGTGATCTTTTGACATCAGTAATGGCTCTAGTCCAGTGGTCATCTCCAAATTTCATTGCATGTCCAACCCATCTGATTTTCGACGCCTTGGCAAATGAGACAGCAACCCTGATTCTTGACTGTCGACGAAGGTCGGAACTTCATGTTCTTTCTCTCATTTGAGTGAAGCATGATACTCCAAGCTTAGCTCTTTAAATTCCTCTTTGGGAGACCCGAATAGTGTTCTCATCATGTTTGCGTAGGGCCCAGGTCTCTGAGGCATGTGTTAATGCAGGAAGAACAGTGGAATCGAGGAGATGTGCTCAGAGCCGGAGGTTCTTTGTCCTCTTAGCTATTTCTTTGATGTTCTTAAAGGCATTCCAAGCCGCTCCCTTTCTCCTGCACAACTCAGGTGCCAGGTCATTTGTCATGTTGACTTCTCGACCTAGGTACACATAAATGTTGCATTCGGAGATGTTCGTCCCATTGAGAGTGAATGGACATCAGGAACGAGACCATTTCTCATAAACATTGTCTTTGTTAGATTCAGCTGTAGTCCGATCTTTCCACACTCACGGTCGAAGTTAGCCAGCATTTGTGCAGCTTGGCTAATGTTTGGTGTTATTAAAACAAATTCCTGTAGGCAGGGGTCACATCCAACAACTGGCCCCCTGGCGCAGTGTAATCCCATCAATGGCCAAGACCCAGAGACTCTAAAACCCAGCTCCTGGAAGCGTGCGGCCGCATTCATGGCTGCGCGACATCTTATTATAACATCTTATTATCTCTTTCCTACTTTTTACAAACTGGCAGGCTACCGAATGTAGCCTGCCCACATGCAGAGTCTGGCAAATTCCCCGTGGTGTACCCAATATGCCAAATACGAGTAACAATGATGGGTCTCATTCTCCTAACTCTGAAAGAGCCTTGAAGATGGCACTTTTTAAAAAATCTAAGGGCTAGGACGAAGGAGACGTTACTGGGGCCTGCTCAAGACAATCGACGAATAACAGGATGGTCGTGATCATGATCGTGATTAAAACAATGTCATCAGCAAAGCGGAGGTGGTGTAGTTGCCGACCATCTATCTTCACTCCCATTCTTTCCCATTTCGGTCATTGCATGACATTCTTGAGGGTGGCACTGAAGAGTTTCGGTGAAATAGTATCACCCTGCTGAACCCCTCTCTTGACATCAATCATCACCTCCCTGTAGAATGGTGAGATCCTGGTAGTGAATCCACAATACAGCTCATGGAGAATCCTTATGTATTGACTTTGAGCGCCCTGTTTTGCTAGGGCCTCGATGCCTGTTTTAGTCTCAACAGAATCAAAGGCCTTCTTTTTAAATCAATGAACATTAGACAGAGCAGCATCTTGAACTCCTGAGAAACCTCAATGAGCTTTGTTATCATCTGAATATGGTCGATCATGCTGAATCCTTTGCAGAACCCGGCTTGCTCTCATGGTTGTCCTTCATCTAGTGTTCTGCCAATCCTATTCAGGATGACTCGAGTGAACACCTTGTAGATGACAGACAATAGGCAGATCAGGCAATAGTTGCCAATGTCGTGGCTGTCTCCCTTGTACAGTTGTACAGTCCTGCTGGTTTTCCATTGGGACGGAACCTTGCATTCAGACAGGTTGTGTGTGAAGAGCCAAGCCAGCGTATTGATGAGCACAGATGGCAGGTTCTTCAGGTGTTTGGGTCTGATCTTGTCTGGGACAGGTGCTGTTCAATTCCTTACTGATGAAATGGCACGTCGGATTTCAGAAGGGAGAACTTTGGGAATGACATCCATCCTGCGGAATTTGGTATGTTGGCAGGTGAACATGGCTATTGAAGAGATTCGAGTAGAAGTCATGGATAATCTTCTCTATTGCCCGTCTGGAAGATGTGATAGATCTATCAGGACGTCTGAGGGCAGTCATCTTGGTCTTGTAGTTGGCAAAGGACAGGAGGGCATTGTGAATACTTTTCCCAGCTTCTGCTGCATCTGCCAGCACTGCTGCTCTTTTCTCTTTGAGGTCTTCCTTTATTGCTTCTCTGCACTGCTTTGCAAGCTTGGACATTTGCTTGAGGTTGCCTGAGGCTTGTGCCAAGCCACGTAGGTGAATGAGCTCGAGAGTTTTTGTCTTTTTATGGCTATCTCTCTCTCCACATTCCTCGCACATGGAGGTGTTGAACCAGTCGATCGTATTCCTCATCAGTGTTTCTGCAATAGTGCCAAAGAGCTCTGAGTTGCTGGTCATTCCAGGAGTTCTCTTCTTAAACTTTGCAGCCCTTTCTCCCTGCTCTGTGAAGTAGAATTTTGCACAAAGGAGACAGTGGTCTGATCCCATTTGGAATTTTGGGACAACAGCGACATTGGTCAGGCAAAACGTCGATTGAATATGATGTGGCTAATTTCGCTGTGGAACCGTCCACCAGGAGACTCCCATGTCCATTGTTTAGATTCGGTCTTCTTGAATTGTGATTTACCGTGGATAGTCTTGGTCAACATGATGAACTCAGACAGTTTCTCACCCTGTTCATTCCATTCTAGGCAATGGGTCCCGATGTGGAGTTCTTTGGCTGATCTTCTCTGTCCTGTCTCAGCTTTAAAATCACCAACAGTGATCTTGTAGAAGGTGTGGTCTTCTTTATAGAACTTATATTATTGTCACTGTCATTGTCACTGCCCTCCTGTTGTTCATTGATTTGCTCGAGCGGGCCCAGTAACGTCTCCATCGTCAGACTTTTTGTTACCGTGTTTGGCATATGAATACATCACGGGGAGCTTGCCAGGCTCTGCTGTGCGGGCGAGATACTCTCGGTAGCTTTCCGGGCTCTCTGAGAGGGGCAGAGGAATCGAACTCAGGTTGGCCATGTTGGCTGGTTGCAAGGCAAACACCCTACCAGCTGTCCTATTGCTCCAGCCCTTACATTATTGTAAATAAAATAAATCTATAAAAAATAATCACCACTGTTGTTACACAATAGTGTTGTTACACAATTAAAATATTAGGTAAAATATTATCTTTGCGGGTAGGATGTTTTCCTTGCACGAGGCCAACTCAGGTTCGATTCCTCTGGCCCTCTTGGAGATCCCAGCAAGCTACTGAGAGTATCCTGCCCACATGGCAGAGCCTGGCATACTCCCCGTGGTGTATTCAATATGCCAAAAACAGTAACAAAAAGTCTCACAATGGAGACATTACTGGTATCCACTCTAGCAAATCAATGAACAACGGGAGGACAGTACTACAGTGCTACTAAAATATCAGGAAAATTTTGTTGGGGAATAATTTCATCACAGAATTTCATCACAAAACATACGTTATTTGAGGACAATGATTTAGAGAAAGTGTCTCATAGTGAATCATTCTGATAATGTTGCCTTTGCCAGATTATCAGACATATATTGAAATCAGTTTCTTTCCTTTTTGTTTAAATAGTGCAAGAGTATTGCTATTTGTTCAGTCATTGATTAAGCTGTTTGAATTGGGCATGAACTCCACATTACTTCTTTTATTTTATTGTATCACCGTGAGATAGAGTTACAAAGCTTTCATGTTTGAGATTCAGCCATACAATGATGGAACATCCATCCCTCCACCAGTGCACATTTTCCACCACCAATGTCCTAAGTATCACACCCCTCCACACACACACACACACACACACACACACACACACACATTGCAGGCCTCACCCTGCATTTATGGCAGACGATTTCCCCAATACTCTCTCTAATTTGGGGCATTAATTTTGCTCAGATTTTCCCATTACCATTCAAGCCTACCTGCCAGGGGCAAACTCAAGATAATATATTTTCCATAGCTCATTTCAAATACCACAAGAGCTCATGCAGCCATGATTGTCAATGTAAATTTCTAGATTGTAAATGATTGGGTTCCAGAGACATGTCTGTATGGCAGTAAATCCATTTTGGGATTCAATTGGGAATCTCTCGGCCAGGACTATTGGTGTGCTTAGATGGCGTACAAAGGCAAACTGTGGGCTTGACAGCCAGTCTTCTGGGTGGGCGGTGACTGGGGAGAGACAGCCTAGGTCCTCTACAACCATGCAGCCTAGAGATTTAGTCCTGAACTTGCATACTTGGGCCTTGCTTTTGAAAGCTGTTGGTCACTGGGATTCCATCTGGAGTAGGCGGGGAGAATGCACCTGTGCCACCTGGGATGCCCTGGTATACATATATATTTAAATTTAGTGTTTTCACATCTAAAATCAGATGGGCTGGACACGTAATGAGATTTAGAGACAACTGCTGGACTAGAGATTGGTATGGGGCCTGAAGAGATCTCTGGCACTGTGGTGTCTTCTGGGACTTGCTGCTGTGTTTCTCAACTAGGGCTGTTGGTGCACCAAGATGGCTCCTGGAGGCAAATTGTGGGCATTACTAGGATTTGCCTCTGTCTCTGAGCCAGGGTTGCTGGTGTGCTAAGATCCACATTACAAAATTTTCAGCAGATTATATCTTGGTGATGTCCATCTTGAGACGATGGAGTCAGGTTTGGGGTATGGTGGCAATTTTAGATTGTGGAAGCAAGTGGCCACCGGGGACTCTGCTTGTGCAGGCATCGGCCAGCCCACCTCCTCCAATTTACACTGGTCTGTTCAGCCATGTATGGGTCCGAGCTTAACTGTGGTTTTTTGATCTCTTTTGAGATTATTTAGGGATCTCTGAGGCAAGGCCAATAGTAGAGCTTACAGGATGGCACTGGAATTGTTTTGTGGGGGTGACTGCCAGTGCTTCCCATGTATTGGGAAGTGGGGGAGGTAGCCCACCCCAACTCTGAGCAAACTTGTATAGCTGAGCTGGAGGTGGTTTGTGGGTGTGACTCCCACATACCTAACTTTTGGCCATTTAATTTCTTGGTAAACTTGTTCCCAAGTTGGTGGGGTCTGGCCAAAGGCATAGTGGCAATTTTGGGGTATCAGGAAGCCTGAAGGCAACATCAGTCTGCTGATGCCCTCGCCCTGCAGGTACAGATTGACCTGTTGGCAGCACCATATCCCCTACTGCAATCAGTTTCATGAGAAATTCATAAGATATAATGGACAAGGGTGCCAGAGACATAAAGAGTGGTTGAGATACTTGGCCTTCTACACAGCATATTTTTGTCTGATCCCTGGCAATGCATAGAGGACCTACAGGAATCATCCCTGATAACAAAGCCAAGAGTAAGCAGGAGGCACAGCTGAATATGGTTCAGATGCAAACAATCAAAAAGTATTGGGCATGGAGGCTTGAGCGATAGCACAGTGGTAGGGCGTTTGCCTTGCACACAGCCAACATGGCCGACCCGAGTTCGATTCCTCTGCCCCTCTTGGAGAGCCGGCAAGCTACCGAGAGTATCTCGCCCGCACGGTAG
This sequence comes from Sorex fumeus, assembly GCF_029834395.1. Classification (NCBI taxonomy): domain Eukaryota; kingdom Metazoa; phylum Chordata; class Mammalia; order Eulipotyphla; family Soricidae; genus Sorex; species Sorex fumeus. Next base: position 24,145,475 of record NW_026606118.1, read on the forward strand.
AGCCTGGCAAGCTCCCCGTGACATATTCGATATGCCAAACACAGTATCAACAAAGTCTCCAAAGGAGACGTTACTGGGCCCGCTCGAGCAAATCAAATATTAATAATATCCCACCAAAATTCTTAAAGCTGCTAGAAATTCAACAAAAAAATAGGTCCAAAATTAAAAAAAAACCCACATTGTGAAAGGCAAAAGCAATTAATCAAATGAAAATAGAGTAAGATATGGCAACTACTTCTAATCTCTAAATGCTCTGTGTAATTCTTAATTTTTTTACTGAATTAAGCAATAACAAGTGAAGAATGCAGATAACAATAAAATAGATTAATAGGGCAATGATGGAAACTTAAATACTACCTAGTTGAAGCACTTCAGAAAATGTAGTGAGAATAACATCATTATTACTTGTATCATATAGTAATATTTTTCTTTGGCAAAATGCAAAAACATAGAGAGGAAAAAGTCACTGTCACTGTCCTCCCGTTGTTCATCAATTTGCTTGAGCGGGTCCAGTAATGTCTCCATCATGATGAGACTTGTTGTTATTGTGTTTGGCATATCGAATACATCACAGGTAGCTTGCCAGACTTTGCCGTGCGGGCGAGATACTCTTGGTAGCTTGCCAGGCTCTCCGAGAGGAGCAGAGGAATTGAACCCGGCTTGGCCAGGCCGGCTGCATACAAGGCAAACGCCCTACTGCTGTGCTATTATTCCAGCCCAGAGGAAAAGGTATGCTTTACTAAAATAAATTGAAAAACAAAGAAAATGAAAAATGTAACAAAAAGTTAATGAAACTGACTCACTAATATTAGTCTTTATGCCTTCATCAACTTTAATGAAGGCAAAATATTAAAATACAATGATGATATGATGAAAAATAAGAATAATTAATAAATATGTTGATCATTAATCACTAAGCTAAAAATAGAAAATGAGTTAATTTAAAAATGCCTTTTTTGTTTGCATTTTTATATTCAACATATGAGTAAAATGATATTTTCTTTCTTTTTTATTTTGACTTATTTCACTGTACATTTAGCATATTTCCTCAAGATTCTTTCTTTTTTCCTTTCTTTATGCTTCTTCTAAATTATTTCATTTTATATTTAGCATATTTTCTGAAGCTTCATCCATGTTGACACCAATGGCAAGATTTCATAACTCAATAGTATTCTATTGTTTATGAACATATCCATATAAACATTTTTATTCACGCATCTGTTGCTTCTATATCTTGGCTATTATGAATAACGCTGCAATGAACATATGGGTATACATATATATTTCAATTTAGTGTTTTTACATCTAAAATCAGATGGGCTGGACACGTAATGAGATTTAGAGACAACTGCTGGACTAAAGCCATTACTAACTGGATTCCACGGGACGTCAAAAGACCACGTGGCCGCCCCCCTACGAGATGGTCAGACTTCTTCATCAAGACCCTAAACAATTGGTTTGAGGCTCTTCGTGTTCCTAGAATGAGCAGATGCCATTGGTCTAAGCTAGCACACGACAGGGATGAATGGAGACATTACTGGCACCCACTCAAGCGAATTGATGACTAATGGGATATCAAATGATCAAGTGATCAAGTTTTCACATCTTTAGATGGATATTTAGAAGTTTTAATTTCTGCATCACATATACTTCTATTTTTACATTAAGTAACCATCATAATGTTTTCAACAATGTCTCCACCAATTATATTCCTATCAACAGATAATAAGTGTTCCTTACATGTCTTTACTAACATTTTCTAGTTCATTTTTAATCATAATTTTAATAAGTATGAATGAAATCACATGATTTCAACTCTCGTTTTCTTAACAAAATATGACTATCATTGAATTATGCAGATTCTGATACACATCTGCATGTTGTCTTGGTGAAATTTCTTTTTATATTCTTTGTGCTTTTTAAATTGCATGTTTGTTATGTTATTGAGTTACTTTGTATATTTTGGCTATTAATCTAGAGTGATTGAGGTTGTATTCCAGTGCCCTTACAAATGATTTTTGACTTACTTTGTTTACCTTATGTTTCCTACTCATATACTTTACTTGGAAGTGTGTCCAATCCAGGACTGCTATTATGTGTGGTATAAAGCCAGTAAATTATTTCATTAAGTGAATATTTGTACAGCCTTAACACAGAAAATTTTTAATGCTCTTTTGTGCTGAAAAATGCTCTACTGCAATCTACTATTCTAGCAAATATCTTAAAGAGTATAATAGATTATAAACATCATGCTGTACATTAAACTTCCATATTCCTTTCAATACTTAAAACTTTGTACCATTTGAATCCCTTATTTCCCTGGTCTATTGTTTTTATGTTTTGATCTTTTATATTTATTTTAAGATTCCACTTATAAGCAAGCTTTCTATTTCTGTGTATAACTTTACCTCAGGGGGCATAATGTTTTCATAACTATTCACATTGTCACAAATGATAGGTGTAATCCTTTTTGTCTAAAAGAATATGTCTGTGCTAATGAGTATTATGAATATATACTGCAACACACAGTGAGCATGAATGGGAAGTCATCTCTTTATAGTATTGATTTAATTTCTTTTGGGAATTTGACCAGGAGATAAATTTCTGGATTAGGCATACCCTCCATGACACTTTTTATATTGGCTGGATCAATATATATTTCCATCTGTGGTATACAAGGGTATTCTTTCTACATCTTTTCCAAGACTTTCATTTGTTTTCTAACAGTTACCCTAAAAGAGTTATATAAAACAAAGAAGAGTAAGAATATAGATCAGACTCAATGGTGGTTTGCAAACACTAAGGTTCTTAATACCTAGACTTTGAAATAAAAGAAAAAGAAAAAGTTTTACAATTTCTGATTCAGATGGTAATCATCACAAAGAGAAAGAAAAGCACCTGTGGAAAAGCAATATGGGTGGTGACACAGTCTTTGCTCTCTTGTCAGATATATTTAACTTCAAAAGCTATCTTAGTCACCTAGTAGCTGTGTAGACTTGGGAATAATATTTGATATCTTGTGTAGAGCTGACTAAATCTTCCTCAAAGACCCGATGGGGGAAAATCAAAGCTGTATGACGGATCTTAGCCATTGTCACTATTATGTACTCTCCTTACTTTATTCACCTGTAAAGAATCATTGCTTCTGAGACTCCTTGGCATGGAAAACTGTGAACAGTGTCAGCCGAAGAAGAGGAATTAGTTGAACACTTAGATGTGGCAGGAAATATATTCTCAACTGTCCAAAACTTGGCTGAATGTAATTCAACATACAGAACTAGCAAAAACCTGTCTGGATCATCCTTGCATTGATTTCCTAACTACCTTTGGAAATCAATACCCCAAAGTTATTCAACTTAATTCTCAGTGGTGGGGAAACAGAAAATGTTGCCATGGCAAAATGAAAAAAAATAGTAAACTAACCAAAACAAAGACAATAATTCAGCAGCAATGGATCTTTGCCAAAAAGAGTATAAAAATGTTGCTTATTTCAGCACATTATTGTAAAAACACTTATTATAAAATTTGAAAATAGAATCATACAAAGAATTATTCAAATATTCAATGATTTTAAGCATAGACTTTTATTTTGAAACATTATTTCATTTTCTGACAATATTATTCTCTTTCAACTGTTCTGGAATTTTTAGAATGGTCATTTTTGTATATTTACGTGAAAATAAAATTTGTTTTTCTATCAAGTGCAAGGTCCTGACTTCTGAAGGAAAAAGTAGAGTATCCTCTAAATTAAAGATGACTTTGTTTTATTTTGTTTTGATGTCAGTTAATATCTGTGACCTGGTGTGCTACTTCATTTGCTATTTTGTTTTGTTACCTCCTTTTATCTTATTTTGTTTGTTCCAAGAGCTATTGTAGACATCATTCAATGCAAAATAAAATGTCCTGAAGTTTATTAAATGTCTCTAGAACTTTATCTTTTATTTCCCTTAGTAGCATTGTGAGAAAGAAAAAAAACAGAAATGAAGAATTTATGATTTTTAAATTGTATTCTGCTATAAACCAGTCCAAAAATTGTTTACTCTTGTTTCTTTGGAACTATTTGAAACTGGTATTTGTCAGTTGTCCATGACTGATTTTGTAAGTGTACATCTCATTGTTTTATTACATAGAGCTTTGTTTGGGGATCTGCTTTGTTTTGCTTGCTTTTGTTAGTTGCTGCTATAGTAAGGGACCTATACTGGGGATGCTATGGGTGGCCCAGGAGCACTCCAGGCAATGCATGAAGGTCACCAAGGCTGAACTAGTGATGGTCTCTTTTAAAAAGTATATATTTCTTTCCATTTTCTTAAAATCTTTTATAACTTACACATTCGTGACTAAATTTATGTCCTTAATTTTTTATAATATAATTTGAAATAATTTCATGTTGATTTTATATTTAGTGAGCCAATTATAAGCTTAGACACTCTCTTAATTATCAAATGGTTGTCTCCCAACCCTATATTTACAATAACTCTTTGATATAATTAATATTTTTGTTAAAAGAAAAGATGTCATAGTATCTAGGTAACTAGGGACTATAATTTAAATCCTTCTTGACTTAAAATAAATGAACTTTAGTAATCTTCTATATTCTTATTTTATTTTTTTATCATTTGTGACACTAGAATCAAGCCCAGTGTTTCTCACATGAAAACTATATGAAATACCACTAGAGATTGAATGCAACTAACAATCTATTTTAACATCACATTTTAAAAGATAAATTCTAGGAGGTCAGAGGGAGTACAGCATTGTAAAGTACTTGCCTTTCCAGGAGTGATTCACGAGGGCAGGACCAGGAGTAATCCCTGAGTATCACTGAATGCGACTCCACCAAAAGAAAACAAAATAATAAATAAAATATAAATTGTAGGATACTAGTTATAAATTCTAGGAAAACATTTTATTAATGGTGATTTTATTTGTCTGTGCTTGGTAGAATTCAGAAACTAAAGCTAAAATAGAATGAATATTAATCACATAGCTTCATAGCAATAGTTTATAATGGTGAAATTTATTATTTATTGCTAGAAGCAACACATATGGTCTCATGAGCCTTGTAGGAGTGATACCTGAGATTCAGAGCCAGCAATAATCCCTGGGTACCTTGGGTGGATCCCAACAAACAAGCGAACAAACAAAGTGAGTAAACTCTTTGTCAAACACTTGTTTTCACCAAAAACAAAAAAAAAAAGAAGAAGAATGTCACAAACTTTGAATAGTAGATATTTTATATAACTTTAATATATATGTAATGTATATATAGCTTTCATTTGAAAATATCTTAAACTATGACACACAGCTCTAAGTTCTACACATTAGATTTTTGCCACTAAAGTTCATTTATGCTTGTAGAACCTTGTCATGATGATTTTGTGTGCTATATGGTACTTGTCATATAGAGAAATCTTACTATTTTAGAAAATGTTCTTATATTTTTCATTCTTCTGCTTTTAGAAGAAAATGAGAATAAAGAAAAAATGTGAAAAATATATAATGCAGAAGTTATATTCCTCACAAAGTTTTTATAGGAAGCTTTTCTCATTAATTTTTATTTTATTTCAGCTTGGGTGATGCAAAATTAACTGATGAATATTTCTCACATTTAGAATACTGTTAGTAAGGTAACACTATTAGAATTAATAATTTTCACAATATAGTTCATGGGAGTATAGACCTATCTATCTTTTTCTATTTTACTTGTTGTTTGTGCTATTCTATGCATACAGAAATAACTTTTATTACCCAATGCCATGGATACTTTATTCCAAATGCCATGATCTAAAAATCTGTTTATCTTTCACCTTGGGCTTACTCAAGTAAATCAAATTGATCTTTGAAATGGAAAGAATAATTCCACTTGAATTCATATCATTCTAGACATAAGGAAATAAATAAGAGGATCAGGAATATAGAATACAGTTAAAATAAAATTAGGATTCAAAGCTATTGAATAGTTTTCAAGGATGAATGTTGCAAGAGTAATTTGTAACAATCTTCAAAGAAAGAACAATTTATTGCAATTGACTAGGGCATTTAAATCAATTCTTGGTAAAAAAGAAAACCTATTAGTCTGGACAGATAGTAAGTAGACTCATAATTGCCAGTAGATATTTTATAAGACTAGTTTTGCCAAGAAACTTGGACTGACTGTACTAATACGATAATTCTCTTGCCAGAGAAATGGGGGAAAATGAGTCATTAAGTTGTTGAGTGCCAACCCCAAATTCTAAGTGTTCCCTAAAATATGTTGATCTCTTGGAATTTAATTTACTGTGGAAACACTCAAATGTTTGGCATGTTGTAATTTAAATAGTACTCAAGAGCTTAAACCAAATAAAATGTTATTTCTTAGAAATGTTAAATTGTATAAATTCATAATACCAAGTTTTACACTGAAATTTTATTTTTCCTCAAACAAAACATTTTAATATGAATTATTCTACTTTTGTTTGAGAGAATAGGAAATCTTTTATTTGTTGCAAATTTGACTTGTTATATTTTATATCCACTTGCTCTTTTTTAACAGTAAACTATAACAAGCAAAAAATTTTATAAACTAATAGGCATATAATAGAAATGTATTTAATGAAAGAACAGAAAATAACTAATTTTGGATAAAACATTGTGTTGATTCCCCATCTTTTACCCTTATTTTTGATCTTTCTTGATGCTGCTGATGAAATCAAATTTTTTACATAAATTTCAGTATCAACAAATTTAATTTATTTAGGACATTTTAATCATTCATGAATTTTCCTCTCGTTTTCCTGATGTAGCATATGCAAAATTTCACAAATGATACGGCTGTTCCTTTCACTGGAATAAAAAGGTACTGCTTTAATGTGAGCAATGGAGCATAGAACATGAAGCCACAAAACAAGGTACATAAAGCAGAAAAAAAAAAACCTCAAGAGTGAATAAGGATGAGGACAGAAGAAATACTACAAAAGATTGTTTAGTTTCATGTCTGTAGTGCAACGAATCAATATTGCTTAAGTTCCCAAAAGCAAATTGAAGTCCTTTTTATTTCTCCTAAGCTAGAATTTATGTTCTGACAGGAACAAATGGAAGGCGACCTTAAATGAGTAAGGTGATACTTTTTTCTTTTTCTCTGGTGATACAATGAGTTGCTGATTTGATGCAGTTACTGATTTTATCAAACATTTTCTCAGTGTCATATATTTGTTGACTCTGCTCTCTGTAACATTTTTTTTCTCACTGTTATTTTTGTTATTAAAAAATCCAAAAACCACTTTTATTCAACTAATGGGATTTACAGTACTGTTAATGGTACTTTATATGCATCCTTCATTGTAATACAGCACCCATGACCAGAGAACTTGCTTCTTTCCATCAGAGCCCCAAGGATCTTTCCAAACACTCCTCCTTTTTAAGTTCTGTTTGAAAAATGAAGTAGGCAGGCAGTAAGACAAGAAAGACCCCCCTCCCCCCATGGCAATGAGTTCTTGGGTAGTAATAAGATCAACTTGCCCTGAGGCTGCCAAAAAAAAAAAAGCACTTTGTAAGCACAGGAACCAAGGCCTGATAAGACCTTTACTGGGAACCAGCATAGACCCAGAGAAGGCTGGACCCCCATCAGAAAGAGTTTCCAGCAGACACAAAGACCAGGGAAGGAATATGAAAGGAGACAACAGCAAAGTGGTCCCAACTCTTTCTCCTTGGAAACCTTTCAAACAGATCCATACCTCGTAGAAAGGTCCACATGGGGCAGGTTGGGAGAAACACTATATAAGTGAATTTCAACAAAGGAAGAAAATGCAGCTTATATATTGCCCAACTACATGTCTTTAATGTCCAGCACACGTGTGCCCGCATCTCCCCTCCTGACTGTGTACTTATGTACTGTCATACTTCCACGCTGGATTGTGTACTGGAACTCTTCTCCACTCTGAAGTAAACCGCATTCTCTCTTGAGTGCTTTTCTCCCAACTTCCAAATAAAACCCATTTTTACTTCACTGCTTGTCTCCTACTGAAAATTATTTTTCCATAAGGGAAAGACAATGGACTCCAAAGGCCTGTGTAAGTCTAGGACTGACTTTCCTTTAGGGTAAGGAGGAAGGCTCACAGCTGACTCTTGTCAACTCAAGCTACTTCCTGGGTGGTAGAGTTCAATAGAGAGAAAATAGTAGATTCTCTTCTCCAACCAACTGCTCTCTTCTCAGCACTTCAGGTAAGTCATCTAGGGTCCTCATTGGCTTCGTAAGGACAAAAACCTTCAGTTCTTCTGGTTTTAGCCATTTCTAAATCCCTTACTCTTTCTTTCTTTCTTTCTTTCTTTCTTTCTTTCTTTCTTTCTTTCTTTCTTTCTCTCTCTCTTTCTTTCTTTCACATATGAGGTAAGGACCCTTTTCTTTAATTTTTTGTTTATTGTGAAGGTGGTGACATATAGATGAATAGAGCTTTGGCTCATTATTATTAGTTTTAGTGAAGTGCAATAGTTTTTACTGACATAAATTTGGAGACGTGAGAGCACAGAGAGAGAAAGAGAGGGAGAGAGGGAGAGAGAGAGAACAGAGACAGAAACAGAAACAGAGACAGAGAGAGTAAGGGTTTGGAGAAAAGCCTTGATTGGATTTTTGTGAGAAGATTATATACAACCCATTCAAGTAGTATTGACTTGGTATTCTCTGCATCCAGAAAGTTCATCTTGGGCATTTTCAAACGACAGGTGTCAAAGAAAGGGTGTAAAATCTCATGGTAATTTTGTATTAATGGGGCATAGGCAGTGGGTTATTGGGTTTCAGAGTTGTTAGACTGAGAGAGAAAGCAGATAGATTAAAAACCTTTTCAAAACATTAGACGCAGAGCAGAAAAGCTTCCCATGGCCCATTGATGCAGTGTTTAAAGAAACAAGAAAATAATGTCCATAGCACACACTTTTGTTCCTTTTTTAAGTCTCATAATTGAACAAGAATTAAGAGCAGTCTTCCTAGTGCTGACATCCCTTGGCTATTTACCTTAATTATCTCAGTATCTCCTTTTTGATGGCCCCAGCTGTGCATACCTGCTATTTCTTTTGGGGCTTGCACTGCTTTCAATAGTTTTAAAATTTCCTCTCCATGCTTTATTGTAATATTTTTCTCTGTTATATACATCCTTTCCTTCCATATTGGAGCATGAATGTGTAAGACTAAGAAAGCATATTTAGAATCAGTATAGATGTTTACTCTAAGTCTTTTAGTCAATTAGCAGCCTCTTGAGATAGACTAATTCTGCTTTCCATTGCAATTAGCAGCTACCTTTAATTCCTCATAAAGAGGCTGTTCAATACTGCCATATTAGTGGATCCAAAGTCTAAACAATCTTGTCATCCTCAAAAAAGGCCTTCAGTTGCTTTTTAGTTTGAAGTTCTGTGAGTTTTAGAATAGCTTCCTTATATTGCTCAGACAGAAATCATCCCTCAGGAATACAAACATATCCTAAATATTTAACCTTTTGCCTGACAATTCATGTCTTAGAAGAGTTTTTACATCCTTGTTCCCCTAGAAAGTTTAATACTTCTGTAGAAGAAAAGCTTTATTTCTACAAGAAGTCATGTTACTGAAACATGCTTACTCTCTACCTTTACCAAATTATTTGATTTTTATAAACTTGCCAGATTATTTTGCAAAAACAGAGCAAGATGAATGAATTTTCCATTTTTCATACCCCATTATTTGCTGAGAGGTCATTGGGATTGACTAAGAACAGAGTAGATGACTCAATAGAATTAATGGGGCTGGAACAATAGTATATAAGATAGCAGATAAGATATTTGCCTTATACATGACCAACACGGTTCATATTCCTGGAATCTCATAAGGTCCCCTGACCATAAGTGACCCCTGAGTGGTGGCCTCACATCTGAATGTTACTTGTTTCTAGTTATTCCTTAAGTCAATCTGCCTTTAGGTTCTCCCTAAGGTTTTCAGGGCAATAGGAACAATAACTGTTAAAAAATCGACCTGTTTCTAGGGCTGGAGTGATAGTACAGTGGGGAGGGCATTTGTTTTGCATACAGCCTACAGCCAGGATTCAATCCCCACGTTCCCTCAGGTCCCTTAAGTGTTGAGGCAGAGTGAGGAGTAACTCCTGGCATCACAGGGTATTACTCAAAAAGTCAAAAAAAAAAAAAGAAAGAAAGAAAAAAATAAATGAAAAAGCCAAATTTGACCTTTTCTTGCTAGTCAATTGCATCCTTTGGACTCTTTCCCTGAAATTAGGTTTTGGGATTTCATAACTGGCACTTGAAATACCTATGTATATTATGGGCAAACCCTACTACATAAAGGAAGAACTACCTTTCTGAATTTATGCAAACAAACAAAACTACCATGTAGTAATAAAAATATACAAAAGAAGTCAAGGAGAGAGTAAAACAAATCTTTTACTTTACTCACAATACGTTATGCAAAGAAGTCAAAAGAGTTGTGAGAATTTGGAGAGGTTAAACGTATAGTTTTAAACAAAAATACTGTTTGTTTAGTCAATTTGGTCCCACATTGAAAACCCTGATTTCCTGCAATTTCATTTACCATGACACTTTTGTACTTTGAAATACTCACTAAAGATTTTGCTGCCTAATGTTCTAAACATAAAGGGTTTAAAACACATAGATTACTATGAAACAAGCAAGGATTTCATACTTGTAGATTAAAAAAAAAAAACCTAGTTTTCTTAAAACCAGGCTAGGTTGGAGACCTGGTGACAAAACTGACATGAACTAAAGTTATTTTAACAATAACATATATTTCCATGGTGAGGCAGACTAACAACACAGTCTGAAAAGGCTAATTATAGTCATTTCCCCCAGTTTTTCCTGCCCAACATTGCTCTTTTACAGTACCTGCTAAATCCAATGGATACTCTCTATATGCTTATATTTTTTAAGTAACTCGTTTCCTGCCCCCTGCAACCCCCATCTCATCTTTTTTTTCAGTCCTTTTTCTCAGCTTGATTAGTAAACAGAAAATACATTTTCTGTATTATATGATTTCTCAGGAGAGAGGAGAGAAAATGAAGTTAAAGTGCAGCTCTTCAGGTAAGCCTCGGGAACCTGAGTCTTTAATGCTACCACTATCTTTCCTGAGTAAAGAGAACAGAAGGGAGTGCCCTACCACAGAGGCAGGGTGGGATGGGGGGATGGGGGGTGGGAGGGATACTGGGATTAGTGGTGGTGGAGAATGGGCACTGGTGGAGGGATGGGTACTCGATCATTGTATAACTGAAACCCAAGCACAAAAATTTGTAAGTCTACAATTGTACCTGATGGTGGTTCACTAATAAAAATTTAAAAAATAAATAAAAAATAAAGGTGAGTATTAAGAAACCGAGGCCTTAATTTTCCATACTTTTGCATTCACTCTTAATAACAGGAGCCTAAGAGGTGAGAAATAAACTAAGAGCGAAGTATTTGATGTGCTCTTTCAGGAAACTAACCTCAGTATTAGATTGTTACATAGGTTGTGCTTTCCATGTTGTCAGTTTTATAATCATTTGCACCACTTTTCTGTTTAATACTTATTTATACCAAGAGATTCCAGGCTCAGCAAAAGCTAAGGCCTTGATCAGTATCTTTAATACTATAATCCTTTCATGAAGTGAGAATGCACATAACTTTTTAGGGACTGGGCTAATTTCTGCAGAAAGGCGCCACATTTTTCTGCATGATAGTCTGAGTATCCCGCCCACACGGCAGAGCCCGGCAAGCTCCCCGTGGTGTATTCGATATGCCAAAAATAGTAACAACAACTCTCATAATGGAGACATTGCCGGTGCCCGCTCGAGCAAACACATGAACAATGGGAGGACAGTGCAGTGCTACAAGGACTGGAAAGATATTCAGTGGGTAGGGTGCTTGCCTAGCTGACCTGGATTAGATCCCTGGGATTGATCGCTGGAATCACACGTGATGCCAGGAGCACCTATAGCAGTAATTTTTGGGTGCAGAGCCAGAAATTTTCCCTGAGAATTTCCCAGTGTGCCCCAATAACAAAAAAAATTAGAAAGAAGCAAAGTAACTTTTCAACCAATAATAATATTCACATTTTCTAGAATGCTCACTGACTTTTTCTAGAAGGTTTTAAAAACAATAACTTGAAGTAAACTGTTTATAAATTATAAATATAGATTCTCCAGGAAGCAGAATAAGAGACAAAATGATTTCAGGATGATTATCAAAGTGAGCTACAGTGTTTTCCTGATTATCACAGGCAAATTACACAGGCGAGTAAACATGATTCTTCAAACTATTTCTACATTGAAACTATGTAACTAGACCTTTGAAGAACCCCTGTCTGAAACTGGTTTTTAAGGTGCACTTCTCTAAAACTACATGACCTTAGTGATGGTAACTCTTGGAGGTTAAGAAATAGCTAAGGCATTTTGAGCTGAAGGGTATGTATCCACATGCCTCTCTTCAAATATATAACTTATTTGAATGGATATGTGTTTGTACATTCCAAAGCTCATCCCATGTACCTCTTGTGTCTGTATCTTATAATATGTTTATTTAGTGCCAAGATTAAACTGGAGACATATATTGTACTCCCACTGCACCACTACACTAAATATTATAGTTTCTCTTGCTACAGCTAATCTTCGTGCAACAAAAATGCTGTATTTATTGCTATGTTTATCTTATCTATTATAAGTCTAAAGTCCTTTAATTTTCAATTAACACATCTTGTATCATGGGTGTATCTAGTGGAGTAACCTTTATACTCCTTTAATCAGTAAATTCTTCATTGCAATTGGCAAGTAACAAAAGGCAATAAGGATCTTCTTTTTTATTAAGAAAAATTATAATTCAGGCAATAAATACAAAATTCAGACCATGAATCTTCTATGTTCCAAATATATCCTTAACAAATTCCTTTAAGTACCTCTACTATGTCCTCCATCCTCCCACCATATACTTCCGTTGATCAAACTCAGTGAACATGGAGAAGATTTTCAGGATGCATATTTGTTCAATGTTATTAAAAACACATAGTTCTTAAAAGACACCTGTGTGCTAAATACACTTTTATGTTAAAGAAATTTTTATATTTATTTATATTGTTTAAAGAGGTCTAACTATTGGAACATTTACTTGTGGAGGAATGGAGAAAATACTCTATGACTCTATGGGTAGATTATTAAAAGTAATACTGCTTGATAATTCTCTCTCTTGAACCTATGGGTTTATATATATACAGATACACACATGTATAAATATATGCCTACATATTCATATATATTAACTAACATATATGAATATATGTATATATAATGTATTTTTTTACTATTTTACTATATATATACTATTTTACTTTCTATCTACTATTTTGTATACTATGGTTTATTTACTCTCTACTAAATAGCAAATATTTAGTAAATATTTACTATTTTATCTACTATAGGTTTACCTGTATCTGTTCAGAAGTATGGCTTCAAACTCCAATAAAAATCTGGATATATCTATCTACCTCACTACATCCCAAAACTATGTTTTACTAACATTTACAAAATCAAATTTACTCTCTTTCTTTTTCTTCTATTTCACTTCCCTAGTAGAAACAATCATTTGCTCCATAGAACCTTGGTTCTTTTTGGTGTATTTTGGTTTCTTCTTTGATCGTTTATGCCCACATATAAAAGAAACCACCTACTTATTTTCTTTCGCTATCTGATATTATATTTAACATGATCAACTCAAGTTCCATTAAAGTTTCTTAAAAAGGAAAAGCTGTACAGTGACCTTTAGCTTGACGTGTAGGATGACTCCATGTCTTGATTACTCTAAATCCTTCTATAAACATGGGTGTCTATCTTTCTTTTTTCATATTTTCCTGGATCTGCTGTGGGGCTAACACATGCTATATGCATGCATATGATTTTGAAATGCATTGTTTCTGTCTTTTAATAAGACATTTTAGACTGCTTACACTTAGGGTTATTATTGTATCTAAGACTGCCTTTCTTCTCTTTTTAGAGATTCTTTTACTTTAATCTTTTTTTTTATTAAGATACCGTGATTTAAAAAGCTGTTCATAACAGAATTGTTTCAGGCATGCTGTGTTGCAACACGAATCCCAATACCATTGTCCCTGGGGTCCCAGTCTTTTCCTAGATTATCCCCCTTGGCAGGAATATAAGAAATTTATACTTCTCTGTTTGTAACTATCCAGATATCTTTTGCTTTCTCGTTATTCTGTCTTTCTGGGGATCTTTTTTCCATTGTTGCTATCTTACTTTTATTTGGGGAGATTTCCCTAGTGGTTCCCTCATATTTGTCCTTTAATTTTTTCTTCTGAAAGGTCTATTCCAGATTTCTATAATGTACACTGCCTTTCTTTGTGCTTGTATTGAATCATCATGTGATGAGATAATCTCTTCTTTCCTTGTTTTCCTTATTGGTGCTTTAGATTACCCTATTTATGTTCATGTAAAATGATTGTAGTTTTCTGGCTGTGTATAACCATGGCCTTCCTTCATCAGTGATTTGTATTCTCTTATTTCTTCTTTTCATATGAAAGATCCCTTTGAACTGTTCTTAGAGTTCCAGTCAGGTTTTCGGGCATTTCATTAGTTTTTGTATGAGGAGGTATTTATTTCACTATCATGTTACAGCTGTAATTTTTCAAGAGGATTCAGTATTTTCACATGGTAGGTTTTTTTTTTTTCAGTCTTCGGATATATCATTCCTCACTCTACTGGGTGATAGAAATATTTATTCTAAGAATCTGATGGCAACCTCTTTAGGAAACCTTTGCATGTTACCTATTCTCCCCACTCACCCCATCCCAAGCAGCAGAAGGAGGCAGGAATCCAAATATCAGATTTAATACCTTGGAATGGGGAAATTTGAGAAAATAAAACCACGTTTCCATTGCTCTTTATAGCATCCAGTTATGCCAGGGACCTGATTTCCAGATCTCTACCTAAGTATATAGATCTCCACATTTAGTTGCTATTTTTTTTCTTCCAGTTTCATACACTACAGGTTGTGGTGGTGTGATTCTCAACTACCCATTCATCATCAGTAACACTTTCTGGACCTAAACAACTGGCCCTAAGGTTTAATCAACATGAAACATTGCAATTCACTCAACTTAAGAATTTTATTTTTGTTTTCTCATTTCACCAAAACACATGCCCTCCACCAGATCTTTCTCTCATCACAAGTAATCACTCTCAATCCCACAGTTTTCTCTTTTTTCTATTTATCCTATCACCTCAATCAATGACCAGCTAACCCCTAAGTGAAACAAATGTGTGCATCAGGGCCTGAGAGAATCTTTAGAGGTTAGTGGATGTAGGCAATCCCAGTTTGATTCCCAAAACTACCTGGTCCCGGAAACACCATTGGAAGTGATCCCCCAAACCCAGAACTGTGAGGAGACCCCAGAACAACTTCCCAAATTGCTTGAGTCAATTAATCAAAGTCTTTAATAAACAATGGGATTTATTTGTTGGCATTAATTGATTGGTGATTATCTTTAGGGGAGTATATGTGTCCAGATGTATACAGTATTGTTATGAAACAAACCAGAATTTAAGGTCTTAGAAGATTATATGGAGAACTGAAACCAGTACTTGACTTTGCCATTAGAAATTCATGAAGATTACTGTTTCTGGATGTTATAGAGATATCATATCATTATTAATTTACTTATTTTTGATGAAGAGTAGTGGTACCTGAGAGATTTTACACATCTTACTTTTTAATAAAATTTCATCTCACAAAGACATAGTGAGACTCTTCCAACTACCAAGTATGTGTATTTTGTTAACACAGACTAGGTTAGAGAAGTAACTACTGATTGACACTTCAGAAATAGTGAAATATCTAATGCAGACTTTATTCAGTTCATTATTTATTGTCTGACATTAACAAAAAATCATGTCCCAAGTTTCTAAGTAACAAATATTAACTTGCGTTCTGAGTCTAAAATTCCTTGGAAGTTTTAGCTACTTTCCTCTATGCATAGTTTTTGGAAAAGATGTCATAGATATTTTGGGGGAAGAAACTTGAATGATTACTATATACACATACCAGGCTATTGTAATGTCTTATCTTTTTGCTATCTTGTGTTTTATACAATTAATCATTTGTAAAAAATCAAGTGATTATCTTTAACTTCATGCTAACAGAGTTCACATGCAAAACAAATGGCTAAGACCTAGACACGTATTAAGGATAGTGATTTTTTAAAATATTGAGTAAAGTGGTTTTTATCTTCTCATTTTTAAAGCATTTGCCCCACTTGAATATTTTGAGTTTGTTGGATATTCACCTAATTTATTCATAGGGATTCTTTATTTTGTCAACTAACTTCATCAATATATGTAGTTCAACTTCCCTTGGTGGCACATCAATTTTTGCTTTCATATAGCATCTTACAGATGACTGTTACCATCTTAACTTTCTTCTTTTATAAGCTGATAATCTCTATTGCAATAAATAAAGCTATATCTGGTTTCAGTGTTTCTTAACAGCAGGAAGTAAGAAAATAACCACTGAAATTCTAAGAGATGATGGAGACATTTACAGTGAATATGATATACCTTTAGGTCTTACATGAAACATCTGTTGGATTTTTCTGTCCTAAATAGAATACTATTCATGAATTTCAGCATTTTTAGTCTTTCAACCCCTGTTTCAATAATATAAAATGAGAGTTGCCACGTTATGGTACTTTTGAGTATAAGTTATTATTGATATTATCTTTAAATTCATGCTAACACAGTTCACAGAATTCATGGGCTTTTTTCCCAGATACTGAAGCCTGAATCTCAAGAAACTATGTCTAAGCTAGTGTCATCATCTTATTCAGATTTATTTAGTGGCATCCTTTATTAAGACCTTTTAAAATTCTCACACATTCTCCCTCAATATGTCTCATAGGAGATATGTTTCATTTGGTTTAGCAAATTATAAACATATTCTAAATGTTTTTTTCATCAATCCAGTCCATATTTTTATGGGTTTTGTTACAATAAGCTTTTTCTACAATGAGTCCTAGTTAAAAATATAATGATCAAGCGAGGAAATAAAGCAAACCCTGTGATATTAATATATACTGAGAATTAAAGTCTTACATTTTAATAAGTAAAACATAATAAGTCCTATTAAATAACAGTGATTTTGCTTAGCATTTTGTCATATTTTCTTTTTTATGGGGTACAGGTACAGGTGCACCTGATGGAGCTGAATACTTACTTTCAGATCTGTGCTACAGGATCAATTCTGGCAAGGCTCAGGGGACCATATATGGTGCTGGGATTTGAACCTAGTTCAGCTGCATGCAAGTGCTCTTCATGCTGTACTAGCCATCTGGTCTCTGATATTTTCTACATATTTAACATAATTTAAAAAAATTATTCTATCATTATTTTTATTTTTCTTAAAATTAGAATGTAGATCTCAAATATAATATATAAAATTATGATTCTTCTAGATGTAATTGAACAGTAGCAAGTCTTATTAGAACATTCATTCGCAACATTTGCATTGAAAGTGCAAATATTGGAAACAGTCTAAAATGCATTTGCAACCATCAAGCAAGTATTTAATTAAAATATGAATTATAATTTTTTTTGGATCACACTCGGTGATGCACAGGGTTTACTCCTGGCTTTGCACTCAGGAATTACTCCCGGTGGTGCTCGGGGGACCAGGTGGGATGCTGGAAACTGAATCTGGCTTGGCTGCATGCAAGGCAAACGCCCTACCCACTGTACTATCATGCCAGCCCCTAAAATATGAAATTTTATTAGCACTGTAGCACTGCTCTTCCATTGTTTATAAATTTGCCCGAGTGGTAAGGTAAAAGGTAAAGGCCCTCCTGTTGATCGTCGATTTGCTCGAGCGGGCCCAGTAACGTCTCCATTGGAGACTTTGTTGTTACTGTGTCTGGCATATCGAATACTCTCGGTAGCTTGCCGGGCTCTCCGAGGGGGGGGAGGAATTGAACTCGGGTCGGCCATGTTGGCCGCGTGTAAGGCGAACGCCCTACCCGCTGTGCTATCCAGTAACATCTCCATTTTGAGACTTGTTACTGTGTTTGGCATATTGAATATGTCATGGGTAGCTTTATTACAATACTAAAATTTCTTAATGATTAGAATAAAATTCATTAAGATACGCTTCAATGTAATAAATTAGAACAGGTAATTTTCTAAAAGAAACTTGCTAATCAACATTTTATTCTTTTTCTTGACTAACTCACACTAAATTTATGAGAAATAAATGTAAAAATAGAGGAATATATGGCATTCCTCAGAGAAAAAATACCCAACAGTCAAATATCTTTGATATTTTAAATAAGGTAGAATTGAAATATGATATTTATTATTATATTTACAAATATAATTATTAGAAAACCGAGCTGTTCTCCTTAACTATTAAATAAATGCCTTCTTGGGTCTGAAAGTTGTTTGTTTGCTTTAAAAACTGGCTTTGGCAAATATCTTGAAAAAGTTAATTGCCTAACTCATATATTAGCAAACATTATACAGTATAAAATAAAATAAAGAGAGACTACATTATTCCAAGGAAGGAAGAAATAGTGATCTTTCTTATAAGGCAATCGAGTTATATTTTTTCTTGAAGCCTTTTTAAAGGAACGGACTACTTCCCTATATGCATTTTCTTATTATAAATAAAAACTCAATTCTCTGTAAAAAAATTTAAACAATTTTTGTTTAGTCATTCTTTTCTGTATTGCACATATAAGTTATGTAGATGTGAAAAAGAGTTAATTGACTGAACATGCAAATATAAATGATTTCTGTGGGAAAAATAAATGCTGAAGAATTAGTTATATTAAAACGATAAATGCAAAATTATAGTACAAAAACGAGTTCCTTAATGTGTGAGTCTTAAGTAGCTATATAAAACAAAGGAATGTCAGAATAAAAATTCTTTTTTTAACTTCTAGGAAATTTTTTTAAAAAATTAAAAACCTTTTATATCATCACATAATATAAGAATTATAAACACTATTTTAGTTTCAAACTATTGTAAATGGATATGAGAAAACAAAATTTTGAAGAAAGTAGGCAACTTACTTCAGAGCCTTTAAGTTATACTAAATTGAGGATTACAGTTTCTTAGCTAAGTGCTATTGACCTCAACAACAAATATCTTAGTTCCCCCTCATAATTTGGGAGAAGTGATAAACAGAAATTTTTTATGACAATGACACATGGATGTCTTTAGGTACATGAAATGTGCTCATTGTTGCATGTTTTCAGGGAAATAAAAATAAAAACAAGGCCTTATCTCATGCCAGTGAGAATGGTAAATATAAAAAAACTGGAAACGTTTGGCAGAAACGTAAAATAAACAAACAAAAAAAACCCATTCGAAGCTGGAAAAAATGTTTTCTGATTTGGCTATTCTGTAAAACAGTATGGAGATTTCTCAAAAAAGCAAGAATAAAGCTTCCATATGAACAAGTTACTATATTCTTTTGATATATATTCCTCAAAACCTAAAAAATGATTAACAAAGATGAATAGATTATATTCAGATAAAGAAACAATCAAAATATCCAATGGTAGATAAATGGATAAAGAAATTTGGCATATATACACCATGGAATAATGTGCAGTTGGAAGAAAAAATAATATGCATATAGTTCATTGTAACTTTCATGGAACTGTAGGCCATCATGGTAAGCAAATAACTTCAGAGGGAGAAAGAGAAATGCTAGATGATATCATTCCTCTGTGTTACATAGAAAAGTGTAACAAGGAAATGGAAGGTATAATTTGATAACAAGCTTTTTGTCCTAGATAACATAACCAAGAGCTTGGGGATGATGAGTTGGACTGAACAATGGCAAAGGTTCTTGAACACTTCATTGGGAGCAATAAGAGTTAACTGCAAACCCAAATCACAAAGGTTACTGTTGGATATTAACCCAAAGTGTTTAAGCTTCATCATTGAATTGCCCCTTTTCCTCACTCAAGAGAAGATTACAGAGCTTTTATGATCATCCCAAATCGCCTGAGTTTATCTTTAATCTTTTCTTTGGGCTTTACCTGTACTGTTAGCTACCAAATTCTCCCAGTCTTGGGACTGGAGTGATAGCACAATGGGTAGGGCATTTGCCTTGCATGCAGCAACCCAAGTTTGATTCCCAGCATCCCATATGGTCCTCCGAGCATCACCACCAGTAGTTCCTGAGTGCATGAGCCAGGAATAACCACAGTGTATCCCCAGGTGTGACCCAAAAAGAAAAAAAAATCTTTGAGTCAGGTTTGGTTACTTATGAAGTTGAAATTTTTGGTGACTCTGAACTTTATAACAGTAGTGAAATACTTGTTTTTATCTTTCCCTACAACCTTTTTATATTTTAGCACAGTGGGTAGGACATTTGCCTTGCATGCAGCTGACCCGGTTCGATTCCTCCGCCCCTCTCGGGGAGCCCGGCAAGCTATTGAGAGTATCTCACCCACATGGTAAAAGCCTGGCAAGCTACCTGTGACATATTCGATATGCCAAACACAGTAATAAGTGTCACAATGGAGACATTACAGGACATGCTCGAGCAAATCGACGAACAACAGGTCAGTGACAGTGACAGTGACTATAGAAAAATGGTCTTCGCTTAAAAGGAGAATATTTGGGTTTAGTTAACTCTGAAATAATTCAATTTCTGGGCATCCATCATAATTACTTGACTTAGGCTTTAGTTGCTATAGTCCCTAAACACTCCTAAAGGCGGGGTCCTACTGAGGGATCTCTGGACGAACCTGGGGAAGCAGCAAAATTATGCCAGTTTAGATTTAGAACAATCTAGAAACCATAAGGCACGATATTCATATAAGCCTTAATAACCTAACAGACAGGACCCCCAAGAGGAAAAGCTAAACTGGTTTGACGACTTAGTCTGGGATTTACCTTAAAAGCCCAGATATACTTTAGCCTCTGGAGTCCAGAAAACTGAGTTTTGGAATCTTTATTTCTTACTGTGTGTATCCAAACAACTGAAAATACTAATACGAAGTAAACTTAATAGTACTAGCAGCTAGGGAAAGAGAAAAATAATAGAGATGCTTGTAGTCCCTGAGTGAATTTCTCATTATAATGTCAGATAGAACGTCCCCCTGTTAACCCTCCCACAAAAAAAATTACCTCTGTTTAAATATCTTATCTCTGTAAATGATCAATCACACCTTCATGCAGTCCTATACCTCGAACCCCCTCATGTTCTCTAACTATGCTATTAGGTCCTGAATTAAACATCCACTGTAAATTGACCTGAGTAAGTCTGTAGTACCTGTCTCTTTGTTTCTCTGCTGGGGAGACTGTTGAGGCAGTTTTAGGTCACTGAAAGCTTTGTACCAGGGAACTCTCTCACACACACTTTTCATCACATAAATTAGCACTATTGCAAACATGTGACCCAAAGTAAAAAAAAAAACTAAATTTAAAAGAAAGTTATTTGCCAAAGAGACATGGCATATGGGTAGGAAGTGATGTTGGGGCATTAATAAAGGAACACTGACACTAGTAGTACGTGTGAAGTTGAAACACTATGACTGAAACTTTTTTCCCGAAATTTTTGTTTAAGCATTATTGACAGCGTTCTATATCAGTGCCTAAAAAAAAAATTGGAAAAAATTCACACTGAGTAATTAAATGGCAAAAAGAAGACCTAAATAAATAACTCTTCATTCAGAACAGTTGATGCATGACAATTACAACATAAAGATATGAATAAAAATTGAAAATAAACCCTTCAAACTTCTGACAATTTCTTAATGAAGACTGTAGAATGAAGCAAGCTATTAGACCAGTAAGATAATAATGACTATAAAAGTTTGACCTCAGTTTATTCTACCAACACTTTCTTCCCAATTCAGTAGTGTAATAGTTAAAATAAGTGTATTGTATACACACACACACACACACACACACACACAAGAAAACTATTTTCAGAACTCTGGTAAAAACATCATTCCCATAGCACAGTAAATACTTTGTCTGAGTTTTTAGATCTCTGGGAAATCTCTATTCTCAGTCTAGGGTGGTAATTTGATTTGATTCAGAGCTCAGTTGGGGTGGGAGAATTTCCAACAATGTGTTACCAAAATAATAGCAAACTTTGGCAACCTTTCAGCTGCTTAAAGTTAGGATTTCAGTTTTTAACATAGACTTTGTATCCCCACAAATTGCACTACACGGTAT
Organism: Sorex fumeus; assembly: GCF_029834395.1. Taxonomy (NCBI): domain Eukaryota; kingdom Metazoa; phylum Chordata; class Mammalia; order Eulipotyphla; family Soricidae; genus Sorex; species Sorex fumeus. Next base: position 24,167,669 of record NW_026606118.1, read on the forward strand.
AATTGCTGGGTTTTTTTCCCCAAAATTAGACTTTTGTTTTTGTGTTTTTTCCATATCACTACACATCAAGCTACCCTATTTTCCCATTTTGGTTCTTGAACATCAAAAGAGAAGTCTTATTTAATCAGATTTTCCAACTTCTCCATGAATTCGGATAATGTGACCGGAAACAAACATTCATATACACACACAATATCATGTATGAAGACAACTTACACAGCCATACTCTGACTTGTTTCACATGAAATTAATGATTATGAATCCAAGTATGCTGGAAAAGATTGTCGACTATCAAGTCAAATCCTTTGGGTTCATTCTAGTCAAAATGGTTCTTTAGGGGTTGGAGCAATATCACAGCAGGTAGGGTGTTTGTTGTATGTGGCTGACCCGAGTTCGATTCCCAGCATTCTGTATGATCCACTGAGCATCACCAGGGGTAATTCCTTAGTGCTGAGCCAGGAGTAACCCCTGTGCATTGCCAGGTGTGACCCAAAGAGCAAAGTAAGTAAGTAAGTAAATAAATAAATAAAAAGGATGGTTCTTTCTCATTCTCTCTCCAATTTCCCATTCTTTCATTCTGTAACTGGTAAATATTCTACCTTCTGAAAATGTTAAAAAAGCAAGATTAGACTTTAGGCAAACTCTATCTACATGAATATGTTTTTCATAGATTTGTTATGTTATATTGTTTTAGACATGGTATTGTTCTCCCATATGGAGTACCTTTATTATATATCTGATTTCTTTATTTGCCCAAAGACACAATTACAAAAGTTTCTCTTGATCATGCACTTAATCACTTAACTTCCTGTTAGTCATCGATTTGCTCAAGCGGGCGCCAGTAACGTCTCCATTTGTCAATGTCGCGTGCTAGTGTAGCCCAATGGCATCTGTTCGCTCTGGGAACATGAAGAGCCTCAAACCGATCGTTTATGATCTTCACAAAGAAGTCTGACCATCTGGTAGGTGGGCGGCCACACGGTCTTTTGACATCCCGTGGAATCCAGTTGGTAACAGCTCTAGTCCAGCCTTCATCTTTAAATCTCATTACGTGACCAGCCCATCTGATTTTCGACACCTTGGCAAACGAGACAGCGTCCCTGATTCTTGATGGTCAACGGATGTCTGAACTCCAGATTCTTTCTCTCATTTGAGTGAAACATGATATTCAAAGCATAGCTCTTTCAATTCTTCTTTCAGAGACCTGAATAGCGTTCTTATCCTGTTTGCATAGGGCCCAGGTCTCTGAGGCATATGTTAATGCAGGAAGTACAGTGGAATCAAAGAGCTGTGCCCGGAGCCGGAGGTTCTTCGTCCTCTTAGCTATTTCTTCGAGGTTCTTGAAGGCGTTCCAAGCTGCTCTCTTCCTCCTGCGCAGCTGGGGTGCCCGGTCATTTGTCATGTTGACTTCTCGACCTAGGTACACATAGCTGTTGCATTCGGAGATGGTCGTTCCGTTGAGAGCTAATGGGGCATCAGGAACGAGGCTGTTTCTCATAAACATTGTCTTCGTAAGATTCAGCTGTAGTCTTACCATTCCACACTCAAGGTCAAAGTCTGCCAGCATTTGTGCTGCTTGGCTGAAGTTTGGTGTTATTAAAACAATGTCATCAGCAAAGCGGAGGTGGTGTAGTTGCCGACCATCTAACTTCACTCCCATTCCTTCCCATTCCAGTCGTCACATGCACTAAAGAGCTTTTGTGAAATGGTATCACGCTGCCGAATCCCTCTCTTGACATTGATGATTACTTCTTCGTAGAATGGTGAGATCCTGGTAGTGAATCCGCAATACAGCTCACGGAGTATCTTGATGTAGTGGGCTTGAATGCCCTGATTGGCTAGGGCTTCAATGATCGTTTCCCTCTCGACAGAATCAAAGGCCTTCTTTAAATCAATGAGCGTTAAACAGAGCGGCATCTTGAACTCCCGAGAAACCTCAATGAGCTTGGTTATAGTGTGGATATGGTCGATGGTGCTGAATCCTTTGCAGAACCTGGCTTTCTCTCATGGTTGTCCTTCATCTAGTGTTCTGCCAATCCTATTTAGGATGACTCGAGTGAACAACTTGTAGATGACAGACAATAGGCAGATTGGGCGATAGTTGCCAATGTCATGGATGTCTCCCTTCTTGAACAGTAGTATGGTCCTGCTGGTTTTCCACTGGGACGGAAACTTGCATTCAGACAGGTAGTGTGGGAAGAGCCGAGCCAGTGTATTGATGAGTACTGACGGCAGGTTCTTCAGGTGTTCAGGTCTGACCTTGTCTGGGCCAGGTGCTGTTTGTTTCTTTGCCGATGAAATGGCGTGTCGGATTTCGAAATGGAGAACATTGGGAATGACATATCCATCCTGTGGAATTTTGTATGCCTGGCAAGTGGATATGGCTATGGAAGAGATTTGAGTAGAAGTCATGGATAATCTTCTCCATTGCCGTTCTGGAGGATGTGATGGATCCATCAGGACGTCGGAGGGCAGTCATCTTGGTCTTGTAGTTGACGAAGGACACGCGGGCATTATGAATACTTTTCCCGGCTTCTGCCGCATCTACCAGCACTTCTGCTCTTCTCTCTTTGAGGTCTTCCTTGATCGCATCTCTGCACTGCTTTGTGAGCTCGGGCGTTAGCTTGCAGTTGCCTGAGGCATGCGCCAAACCACGCTGGCGTATAAGCTCAAGAGTTTTTGAAGACAGGCGTTTTATTGTGGCTATCTCTCTCTCAGTGTTCCTCACACAGTCATGGAGGTCCTGAACCAGTCAATCGTATCCCTTGTCAATGTTGTCAACAATGACATTTTGCCATGTTGCCGCAATAGTGCCAAAGAGCTCCCAGTTGGTGGTCGTTCTGGGAGTTCTCTTTTTAAACTTTGCAGCCCTTTCTCCTCGCTCTGTGAAGTAGAATTTTCCACGAAGGAGACGGTGGTCCGATCCCGTTTGGAATTTTGGAACAAAAGCGACATTGGTCAGGCAAAACCATCTATTGAATATGATGTGGTCTATTTCGTTGTGGAATCGTCCACTGGGAGACTCCCATGTCCAATGTTTAGATTCTGCCTTCTGGAACTGTGAGTTACCATGAATGGTCTTGGTCGACATGATGAACTCAGACAGTCTCTCACCCTGTTCGTTCCATTCTAGGCCATGGGTCCCGATGTGAAGTTCTTCAGCTGATCTTCTCGGTCCTATCTTGGCATTAAAATCACCCACAATGATCTTGTAGAAGGTGTGGTCTTCTTTATAGAACTTTTCCAGCTCCATGTAGAACTTCTCGATTTCTCTTTCATCATAATGAGATGTTGGTGCGTAGACAACAAAGATAGAAACTGCAGGCAGTGAGCCACATCTATTCAAATGAAAACGTCCGATTCGGGTTGTTAGGCATTCGAATGAATCAATGCTCATGGCCAAGTTTGTGTTGACAAGGACACCAACGCCTCCGACACCTCTTTTATCACATGTTCCGAGGAATAATTCTTCTCCAGTGTCAAAAATGGCATGGTGAGATTCGTGCCTTCTTGTCTCGGTCAGACCAATGATGTCGTACTTGATCATTCGCGCTTGTACCATCAGGTCCTCGATGGATGCATCTGATGCTAGTGTAAGTGCATTGAAAGTACAGATGATCATTTTTGTCTTCCTTTGTTGTGGCAGCCTAGTTCAGCCTTGAGATTTTATTGGCCTCTCCTTTCTCATCCTTCTCAGTGCTGCCATGTCGGTGAAGCCTTCAGGGTCAGGTGAATGAGACCCATTGTAGTTACTGGTTTTGGCATATCTAATACACAACGTATAGCTAGCCAGGCTCTTTCGTGTGGGCAGAATACTCTCAGTAGCTTGCCAGTCTTTCCGAGAGGGATAGAGGCTTTTGGGGGGACCTCTATCACCCTCATAGGTGTTACCAGATTTGAACCCTATCACATATGGTACGGCAATTCTGGAAAATGTGTATTTAGTGTCTTATGATGTGTAGCAAGGCCGCGAAGTGGCCGTGCGGGTTTGGAAAGCATCCTGGAGTGTGGCGGCGGCTGGGTGGTGGAGGTAGTGTCGGTCATTATATCTTGATCATTATATCATTTTTTTTGATGATGCCAAATTTTTTTTTATTTATTTTTTTACAGTTGTAGATTTACAATTTTTTTTTGTGCTTGGGTTTCAATTATACAATGATCAGATACCCATCCCTCCACCAGTGCCCATTTTTCACCACCATGGATAATATCCCTCCCACCCCCATCCCCCCATCCCCCCCTGCCTCTGTGGCAGGGCAATCCCTTGTGTTCTCTCTCTCCGTTTGGGTGTTGTGGTCTGCAAAAGAGGCATTGAGTGGCAAACATGTTCAGTCCATAGTCTACTTTCGACAGATCATTATATCATTTAAAATTATATTTTATAGGTTACTTTTATCAGTATTTAAGTGTGTTACATTTCTTATGCATTCCCACACACTTTGCAGTTGTAGGACCCTACATGCCTTAGCATAATCGATGTGGAAAAATATGAAACACAAGAAAGAGACTGCTCAGAAAGAGAGGGATAGACATAAAAAGATTGCATTTATCTGGGGGGCATAAATAAACAAAATAGGAGATAAATACCCAAGAATAGCCAAGATCAGTACCAGGAGGATTACTCCATGGCTTAGAGGCCAGCCAGGCATTCTAGGGGAAAGGGCAGCTCAGCTCAGATACAGAAGGGAGAGCCAAATAAAGGGTGTTTGGAGGATCCTCCCAGGAGGGGAGATGCATGTTGAAAGTAGACTATGGACTGAATATGATTGCCACTCAATTCCTCCTTTGCAGACCAAAACACCCAAAAGGAGAGAGAGAACAAAAGGGAATGCCCTGCCACAGAGGCAGGGTGGGATGGGGGGGATGAGTGTGGGAGGAATACTGGGATCCATGGTGGTGGAAAATGGGCACTGGTGGAAGGATGGGTATTTGATCATTTTATAATCGAAACCCAAGCACAAAAAATTGTAAATCTACAACTGTACCTCATGCAGTTTCACTAATAAAAATTTTAAAAAAGAGAGACTGCTGCCAGCATCTGCGTGTCTGTTTCTAGTTTAGGAATGGAATAATGGCACCTTTATCTTGTGGACTTCAAGACGATGTCTAGTTTAAATTATTATTTTTTCTCAATGTTGCTACAAGGGCTGGAGTGATAGCACAGCAGGAAGGGCTTTTGCCTTGCACGTGGCTGACACTTCCAATCCAAGTTCGATTCCTCTGTCCCTCTAGGAGAGCCCGGCAAGCTACCGACAGTATTTTGCCCGCGTGGCAAAGCCTGGCAAGCTCCCCGTGACATATTCGATATGCCAAACATAGTAATAAGTCTCACAACGTTACTGGGCCCTCTGGAGCAAATCAATGAACAATGGGAGGACAGTGGCAGTGACAGTTGATACAAAAAAGAAAAATATGGTCACTACTATCTTCATAAATAGAAAATGAGTACCTAATACAAACTATAATTCCCCATATTCAACTTGGATTTCTGGATGCATATAAAATAATTTATCAATGAGTTTTACCCTACATTATGAAAAGTAGCATTGCCTTATCTTTGCTGAGTACTTGAAACATCAGTGGACAGATGAAAATTGCAAGTTTCAAGAACTGTTATCAGGAATGTCTAGTGGGAATGTGAAACAATAATCTTGAAAGTAACATTTTTTTCTTTTTCATTTAAACTTTATGATAAGCCATTCAAAAAGCGGCAGAAATAAGTGTTGCTGAAATGGTTAAACAAAAGCCCTCTAAGGCTAAGGAGTCATAGTACAGTGAATAGGGTGCTTGCCTGGCACCATTCCAGGTTTGTTCCCTGGCATCCCACATAGTTCTTCAATCCCTGAGTCAGAAGTCAGTCTTGAGTATAGACCAGGACTAACCCCTGATACTGCCAGGTATGGCCCAAAAACAAATGAATAATTAAAGCTAAAAAAATTATTTTGGACATCTGTGTTCATTGGAACCAAGAAATAGAAATAAGGCACTGACCAATTGAATGATGAGAGGATTAATGAAAAAAATAGGGGAGGCGCAATATGCTGCCCAAGCCCATGTGCTGTTTCTGCTCATGTGGCCAAGCACATGTGGTTCCCCTGCACATGTGTGCCCCGCATCTCCCCTCTTGAGAGCTATTTAATGCTGGTAAGTTTTTACGGGCTCTCTCTCTGCTCTTGGAGAAAGCTGGTTCTCTCGAGCACATCACTTTAACTTTCTCTTCCTCCTTCCCCTTCCTAAAAAAACTCCAAAAAAAAAAAAAGATCTGTTCTTACTTAAAAAACAAAATAAAGTGAGACATTTGCCTTGCAAGGAACCCAGCCCCCCAAGCACTGCCAGGAGGGTCCCCTGCTCATAAAACCAGAAGCACCTCAGGGGTGGCCCAGAACGTTCCACCCCTTTACCCCTCCACCCATTAAAATGGAAGAGGGGCTGGAGCAATAGCACAGCGGGTAGGGTGTTTGCTTGCATGTAGCCAACCTGGGTTCGATTCCCAGCATCCCATATGGTCCCCTGAGCACCACCAGGGGTAATTCCTGAATACAGAGCCAGGAGTAACCCCCGTACATTGCTAGGTGTGACCCAGAAAAATAAATAAATAAATAAATAAATAAATAAAATGGAAGAAAACATGTTATAGTTAAACAATGAATTGCTACACAGATACTTGAAAGCTCAACACTTGCACTTGTTTTTTGCAATACATGGATTGAACTGAAGGTGGGTATGTGGCATACATAACATATAAAGAAACGGTGTCAGTGAGTAGATAAAGTCAAATGAAAACAAAGATTGATCACATAGCTGAGTCAACAGAGGCTGGAAGAAAGGGGAGAAATGAAAGATGGAATGTTGTTATTTTGGGTCATGGCTGCAGTACCTGGGGATTCCCAGGTGTGTTCGGTGTTAATAACCATCCTCCCAGGCAGATGAAGGACGAAGAAATGGGGTTCACAGGCTGGATGGTAACCAGTGGCCATTTATTCAACTTTCACAGTGTTAGTTATAGAGAAATCATGAAGGACTGGGGGGGGACAGCAATTACACATAGGTATGTTTTAACATTATCACAAACACTGAACATATGTAAAGCCTTTCTTTCAGGAGAAATTCTTCTAGGAAATCCACCCAAGGACAGAACCCTATCTAGGGGGTCCAGCACTCTAGATTCTTACTAGAAGGTCTGCTCAAGGGCACAATTTCATCAGAGTGTATTTCTTTCTCCTTTGCTAGTAATCTAAATAATCATATTGAATTTACTTTGTAATAATATATCTAGTAATTTTGTATGAACACAGTAGCACTGTCTGTAGCACTGTTCTCCCGTTGTTCATTGATTTGCTTCAGCAGGCCCAATAAAGTATCCATCGTGAGATTTGTTGTTACTGTGTTTGGCATATTGAATATGTCACAGGTAGCTTGCCAGGCTTTGCCGTGTGGGCGAGATACTCTCAGTAGCTTGCCAGGTTCTTTGAGAGGGGCGGAGGAATAGAACCTGGGTCGGCTGAGTTGACTGCGTGCAAGGCAAATGCCCTACTGCTATTGCTATCGCTCCAATAAGTGTATGAACACAGTACGAGATATATTAAACTTAAAGGATGGCTCTTTTGGGGACATCTTACTATATATCCCAGACTACGGTTCTCAGGCCAGGTTCGTTTCTCCTAACCCCAATAGGTCCCTTATTTAGTTACTTCTTTTTGAGTCATGACAGAGTTTGTCTCAATACCGTGCTCTTAATTTATTATATTTCTATGGTGCTTAGCCTGTCCCTTCTCAATGCCAAAGTAGTTTTCCTGGTACCACCCTTATGTGGGGTGTTAGAAATTAAAGGAAATTAAATCTTAAGTGAAATAATATGATGGATGACCGGTAGTAAATATTATTCAGAGTCAATTAATTCCCATGTTACAAAAACAGCATTAACTATCTTCCCCTGTCTATACAAAAATGGCATTGCTCTAAAATAAAATATGTGAAGAACATAAGGGAATGAGAAAAGCAATATTTCACTTTTATATACAAAACCCATAGCCCTCAGAAGATTTGACTTTACAATTTAAGTGACTGAATTGTGGATATTTTTGATCAACAGAGAGGAGAATAAGATCACAAAGGAGAAGTTAAAGATAAATACAAAGGATTGGGAGTGTCCTGATGGACTTGGGTATACCTTGGGAGCACAGTGGTGGGAATAACTCAGTAAACATTAGCTCTCTGCAGGGGGAGAAAGGACAAACCAATGCTACTTTTTAAATGCTTATAAGTATAATCCAACAATGGAGGATGTTTAATGTGGTGCATTGGAAGAATATTAGTATTGCAGTGCTAGTGTGGGGTGCTAAAATATATTTTAAGGAGGTGCAAAATTGTACCTTTAACATATACACAGTCTTGTAAACCAATATCATTTCAATTAAAATATTTGAAATGTTTGCCTTATTATGTGATGTGATGATTCTATTCTTCGTGTATATTCATGGTAAATTAAAACATATGTTCACAGCAAGACATACACAAATGTACCTTGCTGCATAATGCACAACTCACTCCTTCCCAGTGGAAAGAAACTTAAATTACTAAATACTCTTCTACAATAAATGTCCAATACAAAACATAAACATGTAAAAACAATCTACAAACATGTTAACTACATGGCGCCAGTTGCAAAAAGACATGTTGTAAACATCCACTTCTATAGGCCTTTTAGAAAATAACTAATTTTTACAGACAAGTAGATTACTGGTTAATTGGGCTGGAATTTAGGACAAAAAGTAGCTTTCTAGAATAGCCTAAAATAACTATTGGCCTATTTAATCCCAAGTATATGAAATTACAATGCATAATAACTTTGTGCATTATAGGTTTATTTCAGGGTAGCAGGTTACTTTAATACTTTGAACTGTGTCATATAATTTATCAAATTAATACTAATTAAATGCACACAGTGTACTGAATCATGCAATTCAGGAAATTAAATGCGGAGCCTCATATATCCAAGGCAAGTGTTCTACCACTGAGTCATATGCACGGTCCCTATAATTATACATTGTGTTGTATAAATGAATTTTCAGTATGTAACACATCAGACTTTAAGGTCTCAACTATTTCCAATGGTATATATACTTAATGATATACTTTATAACACTATAATTCATTTCTCATTCCCTGGTTCCTGTGATGTGATGTGATTTCACATCTGACTTCTACTTACACAATAAACTCCATACAACATTCTTTCTATGTATGTTCAAATGAACAATTGCTTTTCAAGATAGTTGAAAAGCGGTGGAGACAGCTGCCATATTTAAGTAGGTGATAAGGATCGAAGGTTATCCTTATATTTTTTCTTAAAACCATATTTATTTGGCTACTATTTCCTTATTCTGAAAGGTTTTTAAGATTTCTGTTAGTACAAGGTGTGAAAATCCAAACTTCCTTCATATTTTGCTTTCTTAAAGTTTATTTTACATTCATTCTGGAAAGTAATATTGTTGAATGAAGTTTATGTTTTTAATTTTTATATTTACTTAATGAAAGAAATGGCAGAGCCTGACAAGCTCTCGTGGCATATCTGATATGTTAAAAACAATAACAATGCTGTGTCTTATTCCTCTGATCCTGCAAGAGCCTCCAATGTGGCACCGTTCAAAAGAACGGGCAAGGAGAGGCTGCTAAAATCTCAGGGCTAGGAAGAATGCAGATGTTACTGGTGCCTGCTCGAGCAAATCGATGAATAAAAGGATAACAGTTATACAGTGACAGTGATACTTAATGAAAGAAACATATATATTTTATCAAATAACTATATGTATAGACACATTTGGTTGATTTTCTTTGTATTCGTGTTGTTTCAAGAACAAATTACTTTTTCCTTGCTATTGCTAATTGGTTGTTTTGAAGAGAAGAAATTCTGGATTTCAATCTTATTAGTTCTACATAATTAAAAACGTAGCCATATCTCTTCTATAATATTTATTATTTTAAATTGCCTTTTCAAACTTATTTAAATATCTGACTTTTATACTACCATCCTTAAAGGAATTAGCAGAGATGTCTTTCTGGTTTTAAGATGGCACTAAAATTTGGAAGGAGAGTGAAACTTGTCTGACGCTACCATTAAAATTTGGTGACATAAAACAACTGTAAATATATCTTTTAAAAACTAAAAGACTATTATCATCAAAAGTGAAAGCTTAGCAGTTAACTAGAGTCTGATTATGTGACTGAAATTTAAAAATTTGTTATACATTTCTCTAATACAATTATCTGCCAGCGTGGTCACTGACTTTCAGTAAGAAGGCCAGTAAAACAATTATATTCATGTTAACTCCATACAAATGTCCAAATTAAAAAGATAGGCATGACAGAAAAAAATTAAATCTACTCTTTGTATATGATTTTTTCTACAGACATTCAATATTTTGCCAATAATTACCACTAAAATTGAGAATTGAAAAGACAGAACTTTTTGAACTCTCTGATGAGAATGTCAAAACAGCCATCCTAGTTATCATTAAAATGAGGAAAACTATGAAACAACACTTTAATAAGTAAAGAGAAAGTATGAAAAAAAGCAAACAATTGAACTACGTTATATAGTCATTTACCTAGAAAACATAACAGAGGGACAGAATTGAAGAGTACAAGCATCCAAAGATTGCATTAGTGAGCTTAAAGATAAAATAGGCACAATATCTGTATCAATAATAAGAACAAAGTGTCAAAAAATAAAACATAAGAAACTTATTCAACAAGAATAACTTTGACACAATAGATGTTCCAGAAGATGTGGAAAGGGGAAGTAATATAGGTTGAAGAAATATTAACGAAGAACTTATTTTGTTTGTCAAAGGAGTTATTAGTCAGGTACAGGAAAATTAGAGACAGATAAAATAAATCAAAATAGACAAATAAAAGATCCATTGCAATCAGCATGATAATAGTCAAAGATAGAATCCTAAAAGCAACAATAGAAAAGCAAAGATTCACATATCAGAGAAGCTTCATAAGACTCAAAGCAGATCTAAGAACTTGATCTACAACAGGAAAGAAGCAATTGATATGATTAAGACAAACTCTTGAATGAAAAAAAAAATCTCCAACCAAGAGTACACTATCCATCTAAGTTATCATTCAAGATTGAATAAGTGAGAAAGGACTCAAATAAAAGTCAAAGAATATAATTAAGTAAAATAATCAAAGACAGTGGTGGTTGTGTGATGCTGACACAATATTTTGATACAATACTTTACTTCTTAATAAAGCATTTCATTTTCCACCTATATGTAATAGTTATTTTTACTGCTCTAACCATAACTATAACATCACCTTAGACCAGCAGAATATTTTTACTAAAATATTAATATGTATGTTGTAGTTGAGTATTTAAATATTGATTTTCTAATGATTATTGAGTGTAGTCAGGAATGAAAATAAACTCTCACCGGATATATTTTCTTTTTCTTTTTCTCTGTTCTTTAATGAGGGCTTTATCGCATATAATAATGAAGTCTGATTTAATTTTGTCCATTTTAGAAACTGAAGACTCTTACTAGCTTCTCTTTATATACCTAATTCCTAGTATGAATGTAAAATTTTGTATGTATGATTTAGCATTAAAATTAATGTCAAATATTATGAAAGATTTTGAATTAAATGTGAGCGGTGGAACATTACATATCAATATATTTTTTGGTAAAGAATATTTTTATCACTGAACTATTTAAAAAATAAAATTTTTTAGTTTTGCATTATAGTTTAGAGAGAAATACTTTCTTTGAAAAAAGAATAGATTGCTAAATAAGTAGTAATTATACAAAATCACATTAGAAGATAGCAAAGGAATGCAAAGCTACCAGATATAGGTCAAATTACTGATAAATATTTTAATCAACGGAAGTAGAGAGAAGCCTACCTTGATTGGGAAGAGTTAAACATGCTGATTACCTTAGCAGATAAGGAAATGAGGAAGAAATTGGAAATTTGGGAATGAAAAGAATTAAGATAACAAGTTTTCTTGAAATTAGAACTGTCTCTTCATGTATAAATGAGATCTTGTTTTCCTAAAGGAAAATGTAGTTGTGGAAGAAATAGCAAACATATCTATAGTTTAGGAAAATTATTATTTATTTTTCATCTGCCCAATTTATACTTTAACTATACACATCTCATATATTTTTGTATATGATCCTCAGCAAAATCTGCAAACTTGTCAATCATTTAGGAGTACATAAAAAGTACATACTGAAGATGAAGAAGAATCCATCTTGTAACTAAATACCTTGCATCAATTTTTGCATAAGTCTGTTGCATTCTTCCTCACAATAAGAACTGAGGATCATAAAGAGTCATAGGATTTCCTTCTAAAAACATAAATCTTTGTCCTATAGAAAGAAGAATATGGATTTCTATAAATTTGTTAATACGTTCTTTGGACTCAAATAATTACTTGTTGAATTTGCTTTAGAGATGGAAAATAATTACATATATTATTTTGTGAAAAAATTGAATTTTGAAACTTTTACTATTTTTATTATTGTTTTGGGAACATGGTTATAATAGAATTTATGCAAAAAGTCATTGTACCTCACCACCACCAAGGTTTCCATGAACCCTCCACCAATGCACTTAACCTCTAATCTAATCATCATTCCCCCACCATAATGCTTGGTAATCAGTTTTTTAAAAGCAGAGCAGAGGTTTGCTGTTGTTTGACACTGTCTATTCCCGTATTTTAACTCTTGTTCCTTTGTCAAATGAGATAGTCTGGCATTGGTTCTTTTACCTCTGTCTTTTACTTAAAATGATACCCTCCAGTCTTAGCAACCTTGCAAGAAGTGGCATGATTTCATATTCCACTGAATATATTGAATTCTATTGAATACATTCTTTTGAGAGGCTGGAACAATAGCACAGAGGTAGGGCATTTGCCTTGCACACAGCAAGCCTGGCCGAGCCGGGTTCTATTCCTCGGCCCCTCTCAGACAGCCCGGCAAGCTACCCAGAGTATCTCGCCCACCCGGCAAAACCTAGCAAGCTACCCGTGAGGTATTCAATATGCCAAACAGAGTAGCAACAAGTCTCAAAATGGAGATGTTATTGGGCCAGTTCGAGCAAATCAATGAACAATGGGAGGACAGTGACAGTGACATTCTTTTGAATATATATACACACAAAAACAAATACTACAACCTCTTTATTCATCTGTCATTGGATATTTGGGTTGGTTTCATATACTGACTATTGTACTATGCGTTGGAATGAATATTGGTGTGTGTATGTGTGTAAAAATCTTTCTGAATTATTGATTTGTGATTTGGAGAAGATGCCAAAAACTGAAATTGCTGTATATGGAAGTGAAATATTACTTTTGTTAAGAGATTTCTATACTGATTTTCATAGAGACTGAACCAGGTGACAGCCCCCTAACAGAGAATGAGGGTTCCTTTCCCTCCACAGCCCTCCAACATTGCTTATTTTATCTTTTTATATGTCTTTCTCAGTGACATGAGGTGATATCTCATTTCTGATTTGCATCTCACTGACAATAAATTATTAGGAACACTTTTAATTGCCTACAGACCATCTGTTTTTCTTGTTCAGGGGAAGTATCAGTTCAAGTTCTTTCCCCACGTTTGATGAGATTATTCTTTTTATCATTGAATCTTATGACTGCTTATATATGTTGGAAATTAGTACTTTGTCTTATAAACCATGTGTAAATATTTTTATCCCACTTAGTGTGTTTCTTTTGTTAACAAGATTTGCTTAATCACGTAAAATGCCATGATACATTTTTGTCAAGTATCTTTGTTGATATTATGTGTAGATTGATGGTAGGAAGGCATTATAACATATTTATTACTGATACTCTTATCCATTTACATTTAAGTATACACTACTTAGACACCTGGATGACTTAACTTTTATACTTAATTATTTCATATATATGCCAAGGATATATAGATATATTATATATATTATATATATATTGATTAAGTTTTAAACATAGAAAATAGATTGTTTCATATTGAAACCTCATTCAGCATATTCAATTCAACAGAATTTGTGACCTCTCAAAGAAGACTCTTTGATATATATTTAATATATAATTTCTATTTAAAATGTCTTGTGATCACATATGTTTATAGGTTTGGTGTATTGATTGTACTTAGTATATAAGAAAATAATCGGAGCTTTGCATTATTCCAAATTCTGATTAAGAAATAGGTACGTAAGTAGTTGAGCAAATGTGCAGAGTAATATTGGCAAGGCAGGAAAATAGAACAGAAATAAGATGATATGATGGAATGGAAAACAGAGTAGGTAGAGCACTTTTTTCCTTGCATGTGCCCAATCTTTTTTGATTGCCAGAACCGCCTATAGTCCCTCAAAGAGCACCAGGACTGAGTGATCCCTGAGCATAGAGCCAACTTGGCCCCAAAACACAAACACTATGGCTTTGAGTGGTATTTCTTGCAAGCATCTACGCAAATATTAATATAATACAATAAATGTAGGCTCCAGAATGTATCAAATTCCCCAAGAAGATTGGATTTTTATAAATTAATGAATTGCAAAATAGGGTAAATAACCAAAACTATACATATATATATATTTATCAAAGGACTTTTTAAAAATTCTAATGTTATCAACACTTGTAGAATCCTATTTTAAGAGAAGATTTATGTCTTACTTTACTGATAAGATGTGAGAAATATGCACATGAATAATTTTTAATGTACATACTGGCAAATTATACCCAAAATAGAAATACTACTTTTTGTTATGACATATAAGAATGTTTTAAAGACTTTAGTTTCTATTTACAAAGAATTAAGGATGAGCTGTAAAAATCTACTTGTTCTCTTCATGAGCAACACTTGAATGCTCTGGACAGGGAATTCATCTGCAGTGCTCACTGAAATGGCCAAAAATCAATTTTTATATAATTCCCCAAAGCAACAAAATAAAATATATTACATAAGATAAAAATTAGCTCTAATTTAATACAATAAAAATTGAAACTAGGGATCATTTCATTGAAGAAAATCACTTAATTTTAAATTTATTTCAACATCACCTATCTGGGACAAGGAAATAAAAGTGTAATAAAGTTGCATACTTACACAGATAAATCCTTCTTTGAGAAATGAGTTAATAGCACATGGTGCTTCCAGTTAATAGAATATTACTCAACACAATATGTAACACTAATTTTTAATAAACCATAACAATTAAATATAAAAACAAATAAGTAAAATGAATCTCTCTGAAAGGCTCCATGATCTTTGATTTCAACTGCATAACACTGGGAATAGGAAAACTATGTAGACAATAGGAAGATCACTTACTGCCATTGGTTAGAAAAATAGGCAGAGAACATAGGCTTTGAGGTGTTGTGATTCTATTCTAATAGTATAATATACATTATTATGGCTTTTTACTTTTATCAAAACTATAAAATGTAGAAAAATGAAATAAATAAATCTAATGAAAACTAGGGGCTGTATATGGTGAATCAATGTTGATACATGGAGTATAACAGATTTGTCACTTTGGAGCTGGTATTCTTATTGCGAGAGAGTGGGTATGTGAGACATTGGATATCTGGATGTGTTTAAACATTTTATACAAGTGTTTTACCACATTTTTCTATGAACCTAAAACTACTCTATAGTTATCTGTGTAAAATATA
This sequence comes from Sorex fumeus, assembly GCF_029834395.1. NCBI lineage: Eukaryota > Metazoa > Chordata > Mammalia > Eulipotyphla > Soricidae > Sorex > Sorex fumeus. The sequence goes on from NW_026606118.1 coordinate 24,183,366, forward strand.
ATATGCATTATATTTATTTATTTATATTTATTTATATACATATACATATAATTCACTCCTATATTAAGATTTTGAGGAAATTAACTGGATGGCATGTGATGAGACACTTGTTGATTTAACTTGGCTAGTAAATTTGTTTCTGAATTCATTTTATATTTAAACAAAAGTCTGTGTTATTTACTTACCAATTATTTACCATTTGTTCATCAAGTTATATTTTGAATTATATTACAAGGTATTTCTAAATATATTAGATACTCTTCTATAGTTATCACTGAAGTCTCGTGCCATTCACCGATATTAAATTAGTCTTTGAAAACTTGACTTTGAAGTGTGACGCAAAGGAACAATCCATATGCTCCCTAATACTATAGCGTATATATATTAAGTGTGTTAAAGATTGACATACATACTATAAATAATTTGCCATATGCTTTCTAAAACTTAGAATTGAATAAACATATTAATATAATCAAATAACCAGGGCATTTTAACAGCACATTAAAATTAATATACAAACCCTCAATAGTAAATCATTATCTCATTAACAGAATAACTTAAAATATGAATTAAAATGAATATCCTTAAAACTATCAAAGAGCACAGGTGATTCTTATCAACATAATGAAATAGGGGGGCATATATACAATGATTATGAATTTTATTGTTCCAGTGTTTTTTTTTTCCAGAGAGATATTGGACACACTCAACTGTGTTAAGGGGTTACTCTTGGCTCTGTGCTCAGAAGTCAATGCTTGTGAAGCTCAGGAAATCATATACTGTGCTTGGGACTGAACCTGTGTAAACTCTATGCATGGTGAGTGACTTAGCCACAGTACTGCCTTCCTGGTGTTCTTTCCCATTTTTATTCTTTTTCGTTCTCTCTCTCTCTCTCTCTCTCTCTCTCTCTCTCTCTCTCTCTCTCTCTCTCTCTCTCTCTCCTCTCTCTTCACTTTTTATGCCACACTGCTCATCTATACACTGCACAGGGCTTACTCCTGACTCTGCACCTACGGATTTCTACTGGTGAGCTCCGGGGACCGTATAGAATGCTGGAGCTCAGACCCAGCTCATTCCTTCTATCATTGTCCCCTTCTTTTTAGTTCTCAAAGAATTAAAAAAATTAATAAATTCATATTAGATTCTCTTTTGGATGGAGTCTTAAGTGAAATTGGTTAATTACAGATTTCTGAAGTAACTGGTGCTGTTCTATTTTTTACTCTGGAAACATGTCACAGGAGTGTTAAAGTTGTCAAAACTGACCAAGCTCTGCCAATGATATGTTGATATTTATCTTTTTAATAACATTTTAGCCCGTTTACTGATGTGAAGAATTGAACTAATTCTGCAGAAGGGGAAAAAGAAGGCATAGCATAAAAATAAAACAAGCAGAAAAGAATGCAGAAGACTGGACCTGCATTAAAACATTAATCTGGACAATTCTACTATCATCCTTAAGACAATTCAGCTAAAAAAAATAGATCGTCATTATAGTCCCTTTGTGGTAGTAAAAGCAGGAGCATACCAATTTGCTCATAGCAAAATTCTCACCTATAATACATGTTGTTTATTAAATTTCCAATTATAATCTAGTAGTTTAGTTGTTTTGTATGTTGCTAATGAAGCCAAGGTTCACTAGAAATAGTGCTATTGAATCTATTTTTCTCAAAAACCAGATGCTCTGTTACCTGGAAACTAAGGAGATTCATAACTTCAATGATCAACAACAGCAAAAACTGAAAAAAAAAATAATTCAATAATAAGATGCTAGTATGTATTCAAAAACTAATTGAGCATGAAATGGAATAGTGTCATTTTCATGCAGAAGCAAATTATTTTAAAGCATTTTTCATATACCTATGTACAACATTTTTGTCTTAATCTTTGTAAGAGCAAAGTTATTCTTTATATTTTAATTATATCTGCAATGGTCACTAAAAATAAAAATTATCAAAGCTAATTCCACATTGTCAACATTCATTTTATGTTCAAACTTTGAACTACAATTGAGGCCTCCTTTCATGATTTTATATTACCTCAAGCAGACATTATCCAAGGAACATTAATTATTCACCCCTAGTGACTTTTTAGATTTTATGTCCAACAGATCTTTTAGTATTTCTGACCTTTCGTTAGTCATTTTGTTCATCACTATAATTCTGCCTGCTATGAGCAGAATCAGAAAATCATAACAGTCAAATTTTCTCCTGATCTATACAAGTACATGAATATACTGGAAAACAAAATTTAAAAAATTACTGCTGCCTGCACTCAAATGAAGATATTCTATGTAAATAAGCTAAAAAAATAAGATCTGTATGCAGTGAAACTACTTAACCTAAATAAATTAAAGTAACTAAGCATCTAAATATCCAATTAAGAATAAGTATTAACAATTATAATAAACAGCTATTGAAGCATTAATCTTGTATCCTAGAACCATATGCCAAAATTCGTGAATTTGAAAAATGGATAATAGCATTTGCAATTCTTCTGATAATCCAAATATTCATGAAATTATATGAACCGTGTTCTTGTGCAGTGATCATCAAACTTTTCAGTAACTAAATGGAAATTTGTAAAGTTGATGCTCTTGGGAAATTATGCCCAAATGCTTCAGAGTTGATTATTTTTTTGACAGTAATTTTATAGCTAACATGTGAAGAGGTAAAGACTAAATTAAATTACATCCCAAAGTAAGTGTATTCTTTGTATAAAATCAAAACAAAACTGTAATTTAACACATTAAAATTTTTATAAGAGAAAAGGGCTATTTAAAATACAGTATGTTGGGATGGAAGAGACAGTACAGAGGTTAAGGTACATAGTATATTGTACAGTTTTACTCCAGTTTGACCCCTGATATCATTTTTCATCATTTTCATTTCATCATCCTGTTATTCATCGATTGTCTCGAGCAGGCCCCAGTAACGTCTCTTTCATCCTAACCCTGAGATTATATTCAAGGCTCTTTAGGAGAATGAGACCCATCATTGTTACTGGTATTTGGCATATTTGGTACGCCACAGGGAGTTTGCCAGACTCTGCCCAGTGGGCAGGCTACATTCGATAGCCTGCAACTTTGTCCAAAGTAGGAATGAGATGATAAGATGTCATAAAAGATGTCCTGATAAAATGTCGTGCGGCCGTGTGCTCGTTCGGGAGCTGGATTTTATAGTCTGCCCCCGCGCCTGGCTGTTCCTTGCCGGGGCCCGTTGGAGGGGAGCGGGTTGAGCTCTCCTCCCCGCCCCGACCAGGGCTCCGGCAGCCGAAGACCTCCAGGACCAGCCACCACTATGCTGAGACCACTCTCCGCACACCTGAAGGTACTGGCAGAGGGACAAATCCACGCGGGTTCTGGGGCCGAGATCTCCCAGCCTACTCGGATTGGAGTCGAGCATCCTCCACCCAGATCCTCCAAATTCCAGTAGGCGGGGGTCACACCCACCACCTGGCCCCTGGCGCCGTGTAATCCCATCAACGGCCAAGACTCAGAGACTATAAAATCCTGATATTATATATATATATATATATATATATATATATATATATATAAAAGGTAAAGGTAAAGGCCTTCCCATTGATCGTCGATTTGCTCGAGCGGGCCCAGTAACGTCTCCATTGGAGACTTTGTTGTTACTGTGTCTGGCATATCGAACACTCTCGGTAGCTTGCCGGGCTCTCTGAGAGGGGCGGAAGAATCGAACTCGGGTCGGCCATCTTGGCCGCTTGTAAGGTGAACGTCCTACCGCTGTGCTATCTATCTATCTATCTATCTATCTATCTATCTATCTATCTATATACATATATATATGTATATATATATATATAAATCCAAGCACTCTTAGAGGTTCCCAGAGCCAGGAGTAATTTATGGGCACTGTTGGGTGTGACTTCCTCCAATTCCCCCTTCCCCCCAAATAGAATGAATTATTTATATAGATTAAATATTTCTGTAAAAGCTTTAAGGATTTTCCAAGTATCATATACACGCCCTAGATCTGACCCTTAGTAAATTCTTAGGGGACTTCTGTCCAGTGAATATATTATATGACACAGCCTCATGTTGACCCTATTTTAGTTTTGTGAGGATAGTCCAACAGATTTTGGCTATTGTGAACAGTGCTGTAATGAATATATAGGTACATATGTTATTTCTCTGCGCTTATTTTGCATCCTCTGGATATATTTTCAGAAGTGGTATTGGGGGGTCATATGGAAACTCAATTTCTAGTTTTTGAAAAACTGTCCATATTGTTTTCCAGAAAGACTGGACTAGTGGGCATCCCCACCAACAGTGAAAGAGTGTTCCTTTTTCCCCACATTCACACAGCACTGGTTGTTTTTGTTCTTTTTAATGTGTGCCAGTCTGTGGTGAGAGATGATATCTCATTGTTGTTTTGATTTGCATCACCCTGGCTAGCGATGTGGAGCATTTTTTCATGTGCTTTTGGTCATTTGTATTTCTGTTTTGAGAAAACCTCTGTTCATTTCTTCTCCCCATACTTTGATTGGGTTGGAGGATTGTTTCTTGTACAATACTACTAGTGTCTTGTATGTCCTGGATATTAATCCCTTATCAGATGGGTATTGGATTAATATTCTTTCCCATTCTGTGGGCTCTTTCTGTATTTTGGTCAGTGTTTCTTTTGAAGTGCAAAAGCTTCTTAGTTTGATGTAGTCCAATTTGTTTAAGTTCGCTTTTCCACTTGCATGGTCAGTGATGTTTCATCCTTAAAGATGAATAACTTTAAGAAACTTTCAATAACTTTAAGAAACATTTATCATTGTATTCTTAGAGTCGGGCTGGAGCACAGCAGGTAGGGCGTTTGCCTTGCAGGCAGCCAACATGACTGACCTGAGTTCGATTCCTCCTCCCCTCTCGAAGAGCCTGGCAAGCTACCGAGAGTATCTCGCCCCCAAGGCAAAGCCTGGCAAGCTACCCATTGCGTATTCAATATGCAAAACACAATAACAACAAAGTCTCACGATGGAGACGTTACTGGGCCTGCCCGAGCAAATCGATGAACAACCGGAGGACAGTGACAGTGACATTCTTAGAGTCAGGATGTCTATCTGTGAATGAATTCTGTGATGTACAAAATAAGTTACTGAGAGAGAAATGTTTATTTAATTCTGTTTTACTAGAACAAAATAAATGTGTAATGAAATCACCCAAAATGCTACTATAAAATTTGAAGCTAACATAATGTTTAAATGGCCAACAGAATAAATTCTATAGTTCAACATTGATATTCTAAAAATAAACCCTAAGACCTGTAGTCAATCCTTTTCTCCCAATATTCTGACTTGGTAACCACCAATTTGGTCAACAATATAATAATAGTTACAAATTTCCTTAAAATGTATAAAAGGTTATCAGTAAAAATATGAATTTTGCTGGTCTTGTTATTGATCAATGTTGTTGCATGTATAAACTAGTGACTGTTCCCCCTTCCAACTTGTGGATATTGCTTCATAATATATGCCATTTCTATTGAAATATCATGGCAGAGCCTGGCAAGCTACCATGACATATTTGATATGCCAAAAACAGTAACAATGATGTTTCTCATTCCCCTGACCCTGAAAGAGCCTCCAATGCGGCACAGTTGGGAAGTACGACTAAGGAGAGGCTGCTAAAATCTCAGGGCTAGGATGAATGTAGATATTACTGGTGCCAGCTTGAGCAAATCGATGAATAACGGGATGATAGTGATACAGTGATTGAAAGATACTACAATATTTTACTAACTGATAGACATTTTCACTGCTTTCAGTTGGAATCTAGTGTGAGTAAAATGGACATGAGTAATTTGGCTTACGTATGCAAATATAAAGTAAGCATATATCTCAGTTTTTATTTTTTCTTAGTATAAACCTGAGTGGTATTTATAGTTTATTTAACAAGTGTGTGCCTAAAAAGATATTTAAATATTTTGAAAAAGTGCCCAATTTCATCTTTTCATTAGTATTGTATGAGAGTCTCAGTCTTTCTAACTTTTCTCATCCAACAGTTACAGCATAACTTTATGGATTAAATTATTTCCCAAATTATCAACGCTATGCGTGCCTTTCTGAACTTACTGATAGTTTTCAATTTTTGCAAAGTTTTTGGGTCTGAGGCCACACACTTGGCATTACCCAGGGCTCTGTGCTTTTGGATCGCTTCTGGTAGGACTTGGGTGACTATAGGTCGTGCAGGGGAGCAAACCCTGCCCATTACATGCAAGGCAAGTACCTTAGCTGCTAAACTATTTTTTGGCCCTTATCAATATTTTAAGGAGGAAAAGTTTAAAACACTCTTGTGGCTAAACTTATCATCTGGTTTTCTTTTAAGATTCCTTGATTTTCTCAGGTGTTAGTCTCTTATTTTGTTACTTTATGTTACTCAGAAGAATGCCATCTTTCTATGTCTGTCCCTCTCTTTCTGACTCATTTCCCTTAGCATAATATTTTCCATGTAGTAACACTTGTATGTAAATTTCATGACTTCATTTTTTATAACTGCTACACTACATAGTACTCTATTGTGTAGATGTACCAAAGTTTCTTTTACCAGTCATCTATTCTCGGGCACTCAGGTTTTTAGCTATTGTAAACAGTGCTGCAATGAACAAACAAGTGCAGATGTCACTTCTACTATATTTTTTGGCCTCTCCAGAGTATATTCCCAGGAGTAGTATTGCTGGGTCAAATGGGAGCTCAATTTCTAATTTTTTGAGAGTTGTCCCTACAGTTTTCCAAAAGAGATTTTGTTAGTACTCTAAGAAATAGAACTTTTTTTTCATATACTACAGTGTTACTGAATGTTTTTATTAGTTGAAATTTATTTTCTTGTCAAATTTGTCTGAATAGCCCGCTCAAGCAAATCGATGAACAACGGGCGGACAGTGCTACAGGACTCCAATACTATTTTATATTAAAATGGATATCTTTGTTTTATTTCTGATCTTAAGTAAGGCTTTTGGCAGTTGAGAATAATATTAATTATTGTTTATTGAGAATTTATATGATAGTCAAAGAATGTTGTCACATGCATTCTCTTCATCTAGAAAGATAGTTTTATTTCTTAAATTTAAAACTAAGAGCATTTATTTCTAATATCTCCCACTCTTTAACCTTTTTAAATTTAAGTCTAAGGACATGTTGCATGTCCTTTATTAGTAAGAATATGATATAATGCTTTTATTGTTAGGATTATGGTTCATTAGGGGAAACATTGCTATTAATATACATCTAACACCCCAGATATTATCAACTATTTTATAGGTGATAGATACTCTCAACTCTTTTTTCTGTTGTTTAGATACGTCAGCTGTTTCAAGCTTCTTTTTTCTCAGAATGTTTCTAGTTGCCACAAGTATTTTTTTCCTTTTGCTAATTAAGTCCATATATTTTTGACACATTAGAAGATTGACAAACTTGACACTTTCAGTGATCCTGTTCAAATTTAGCAGCCTTGTGCACTGATGAAAAACAATTAAAATTTATTTTTGTAGAATAAAATGTGATTCTGTATCAGACATAGCTGCAGAAGGTAAGTCTAATACAGAGTCATCTTTTAAAAATGCTTTTTCATTAAATTGTCGTGAATTATGAAGTAATTCATGATAGAGTTTCAGGCAGACAATGTTTTACACCAATCCCTAAGAAGTTTTCAGGGAGTCTGGGAGTCATTCTTGGTAACTCTATGTAATGTCTGCTGAGCAAAACAGTCTTTGGTATCAAGAGCAATACAATGATTATATTGTTAAAACAAACTCAGGTATCAAATTGCTTAATAGACCCAATATATTTTAAGATACTATATTTCCACTATTGCATTTTTCTCTTATATTTTTAAGTAACTTTATAAGAATATTTTTAAATATTCAACTGGCATTCTCATATCCCACATCTCTCTTCCAGCTATTTTTCCACTCTTTTAAAATATTGATGAGTGATTCTTTCTTCTTGCTAACTCTTCTCAGTATTATGATGCTATTGAAGGCCCAATGCCTTATTTGCTTGCTTTGAAATAATTATAAATTTATTATCCCCCATTAAGTCAAATTTCCTCAGTTATCCTTTGGAAACAGTTATGCCGGTGAATTAATTTATACATAAAAACATACCTCACATGCTAGGTATTACAATTTACTAAATGATGCGTTATGATTTGGTAAATTTGCTGAACATTAACAACCAAAGATGAATTTTTTTAACCAATAGTTTCTGAAATGTTATTCAAATTTTACAAAAGATAATTTTGCAGAGGTCTATAATGTCTACATTTAAATGACAATGGAAATTAAAATAAATATTACTCAAATATCAGAGAAGTGGAAGATATATTTGAAACAAAAACCAAGCATTCTTAAGGGCCTCAAGCAAAGCATTCTTAAATTTTAAAATTTATTTAAAAAATCATATACCATTTAGGAGCCTTAAATTTTGACATTTATTTCCAGGATTCTAGCTTGTTAAAATTAAAACAGATTTCTGAACAGACCATCATCCATACTTATAAAGCATTAGAACTTTGTACGTTTATTTTCTTGTTTATACAATGTAATCTCAATTTTAAAAGAGTGTAGAGGCATTGAATGGTTTGGTGCATGTGTCTGTGTTTTCATTGCAATGTCTTCTTTCAATGTCATTGCCACAGCAGGCAATGTCACCGGCACTGCACTTGTCCTACATAAAAAGTAAGACTTGCTGTTTCTTTTTTTATTGTAACAAATCATACACTATGCTTTATCACCCCACTTTGCTATAAATATAATGGTTGTATAAAATTATGTAAGCATTCAAAGCAGAAAACGAGGTCAAACAAAATTTTAGAAAAGAAATACTGATTTTAAAATAGCCTTTCATTTAAATATTTCTATAAACATCTAACCAAAGGTGAGGTTATAGAATTTGCATAGATCACCATAAATGAATTATTTTCTATTACAGGGTAAAGAGAAAAATTCCCTTTTAATATTTTCAGCATTGAATCAATATTTTCCTTTCCCTCCAAATTTAAATAGTAATTTTCTTATATTATTTGTACATATAACAATTATATGTGATCATAAATATGCGAAAGAATGTACATTTATATATGTTTATATATGAGCTTAGATATAAAATTTATATATATGATTAGATGTACTTCCTTGATATTCCATTAATCCCTATAATTAAATCATCTGTATTTATTATGAACAGTTATCAATATATTTAAAAAATGCATACTTTCTGAGCAAATAGAGATCTTATCCATACACATGAATCTGATAAATACCAAAATAAGAAGCATTTATATGTAATTAGAATTAAAGCATTTTTTAACATCAAGATAAATATTTAGAAGATTATGATTAGTGTGAACATCATAAAAGATTATTCCTAAAGACATACCTCATTGGTCAATGACACAGGGTTATATTTAGAGAATTGTCTTCAATTCTAGAGATACTTGTTATAATGAACATGCTATCTATCTATCTAACACTATAAATATAAACATTGAAAACCTTCAATATCAGTTAAAAATCACATTAAATTTGGACTGAGATTCTTACACATGATCTTTTTTTCTTGTGATTTGATTAGCATGGTAACCTGAATATGCAAGGCGCTATAACAAATCTGAAAAGAAAGACATTCAAAAGAGGAGATAGGATATTAAGATGATACAGTAGCTTCTGGAATGCAGAGATGAAATTAACAATTTTTTCAATTTTCATGTGGGGAATAATTTTGGGTGCAAATTACTTTGCATAGGTCTCATAAACTACAGAAGATGCACTTCTGGAATAAAAATATTGCATATAAAGATATATTAAGGTAAACTATAACAATAAAAAATTTTATTTCACTATGCATTTCTGCTTCATATTATTGAGAATTACGTTTACTTTCATTTACAGTGGGCAAAAATAAGAATTTCTGAAATAAAGTAATCATTTAATTCCTTTCGTCCTTTTTGTGTAGAAAATAAACTCTAACTCAAGTCTTGATTCTAAAAAAAACTCCAGCTTTTACAGTGTACAATCTAAAAGAACATAAAACTTCTATTCCTGAACATAAGACAAAATACTCTAGCACCAAGGATAAGTCATTTTTAAATAGCACATATCATCCATATTTTATGCTAGTATTCGGCTCAAAATTCCCAAATTGGTACTAAGCTCCACATTGGATACACCATGTCTTTGAGAAGGGCATGGGGGTGACAATTAATATGTATATTGGCTAAAGTTCAAGCATCAACTCATTCTTATGTGACAAAAGTCTTTGTTAGATAAGCAAATGGCAGATCTTATCAAGTAAATAGCCTATTAGAGTATTTTAAAAGAATGTATCGCACAATTTAATACTATCAAATTTAGAAACTATGTTTGATAAAGCACCATGTAAACCAAATTAAAAAGAGGAAAGGGCAGCTGTTCTTTCCCTTGAGAAGCAATCAATTATTTATATTTTAAAATAAAGTGGTTATTTCTCTGTCACATTTCTGGACTCTCTAAGTCTCTCTTTCTCCCCTCTGTCTCATTCTTATATTCTCAACTCATAGTGAAGGAAAAATTTATTCTTGTCTATCAGATACTTTTGAGTTTAGTTATATTAACACGCATTTCCTGAAATAAAATATGTCTATATGTAGAAACAAAGTCTGCCAGTTCCTTTATTGTTGGTGTATATTTTCTATCACTGTTTCCTCACTGCAAATGCCTTCTAAATATGACATTTTTTGCTATTCCAATTTCTATTTGACTATATGTTAACAATATCATTTTGTGTTTTCTCTTCAATTACTTTTTTCTTTCCCTCCCTCCCTCCCTCCCTCCCTCCTTCCTTCCTTCTTCCCTCCCTCCCTTCCTTCCTTCCTTTCTTCCTTCTTTTATTCCTCCTTCCTTCCTCCTTCCTCCTTCCTTCCTTCCTTCCTTCCTTCCTTCCTTCCTTCCTTCCTTCCTTCCTTCCTTCCTTCCTTCCTCCCTCCCTCCCTCCCTTCCTTCCTCCCTTCCTTCCTTTTATTTCATTTCTCCCTCCCTCCTTCCCTCCCTCCCTCCCTTTCTCCCTTCCTTTCTTCCTTCATTCCTCCCTCCCTCCCACCCTCCCCCTCTACCTTTATCCTCCTCCCTCCATCCCTCTAGTATTTAATCATTAGATACTACTGATTTATCATTTTCTAACAACATTTAGGGACTGAGTGGTTAACTTCACTATATGTAAAGTTAGTAATCAATGTAGAAATGTAATGCAGATGGCAAAATGTCTAAGCTAAGAATAATTATCAGGTGTGTGGTTAGTAGGATAGAAACAAACTAGATAAAGAATTTGAAAAAAAAATGATTGACTTTATTTTTTATACTTTAAATAAAATTAAAAAGACAAGCCCATAAACAAAACGAATACAATATATTAAGAGTCACGTTCTAAGATATTCAAAGTCACATCAAAAGAGTTAATGTTTATGTAGAAAAGCTGTCTGGCATGACTTACTGAACTCTTAAATAAGAAGAAATCAGAGAATTGAAAAAAAGGAGAATTTGGCAAGTTGGCATTCCTATTGTCTTTCATGAAGAAAAAGAGTTCTTTCTAATTTTGTAATAAAGAAATAAAGTTGGCAAAAAGTCATTCTAAAGTTTAAAGACCTTATTAGAATTGTATTAAGAAGAATGAGCCTCAAGGATTTTAGAGGGATAATTTAAAACAAATGTGCACAGTGAAATCCCTTAAGGTATCTTTCTCAGAGAAATGGGGGAGAGTAAAATCTCCGAAGTCATCTGCAGACACTATATTCCAGAGGGATGGCTTGTAGCCTAATTGGAAACAATCTGGCTTAGTGGACAGCAACGTCACCTACATGTTTCTGAATCCCAGTGGCTTTTTAATCCACTGACTTTTTATCTGCTTCCTTCTTTGAGAAACACTACTAATTGTTTCATTTTAAAAAAAAAAGTCTCAAGAAACGTTTTTTAAAGGACATACCAGTCTAGTGATTTAGATCACAGTTTACTGCAGAATGATTTGAGTTCAGGGCACTTAAATATCCTAAGCACTATTTTTTATTCCTGATGCTTCTTTATAAAGTAGAGTTAATAACTTTTCTAGGTACAGTTTTAGGTTTAGGAGGAAGGAATTTGTCGGAAGGTAGCACTGGGTTGTGGAGCATAATAGGCCCTTCAGTAGTGGGGTGAGCAGCTGTGGTATACATCAGAACCAGAAATGTAATGCAACTGTAAGCATAGTACTGAAAGTATAATAATATTAAAATTAAGTTTATAAAGCGAATTTAATTCATAGCATCAGGGACAAACAATTGATAGGTTATTTTTTATGCACTTATTCTTTCAACATAAATTCAGTAACTTCTGTGATGATATTTACACTTATAGTAAGAGAAATTAAGACTAATTGAACACAGATCTACCTCTCAAGTAGCTTTTAAAAAGGGAAAATATGTGTAAAATGAAGGAAATGATAGTGTATTGGTACCCATGAGGAGGCATCAGATTCTTTGCATAGATTTGCGGTCAGGAGAGACTTCACGGATGAATCAGGACAGACTCATGCATGGTCATGCAGTATGTGGAGGTGTGGATGTTTTGTTGAGTGGTTTTGCATGACTTTGGTAGTAAAATTATTCTATTTTGGAAAATTATACCTTTCAAAATGATAAGATGACTACACAAAAGTTGAAGTGTTTGTTACACTAGTGATGAGAAGAATCAGAGACACACAAAAAAAAGGGTTTTGAAAATTATAAATATACTACAGTGAGAAATCCTATATTGTTTACTTATGTGGGCACAGTTAATTTTCAAAATGTGATAAATACACAGCATGTACATACTTATCATAGGGGAAGTGCGAGTTTAGTGTTTTAAGACACTAAGAATTCAGAACGAATGTTCCATTTCATCTTCTTATCAGTAGTGTATGAAAGATATTGCCTCACTTGAGCCTATCCACGATCTTGAAATAACAAATGTCTCTCAAAAATGAACTGATTAGACAAATTATAAACATGCATAGCATGGGATCCTACTCATCGACAAAGAAACACAATATTGCTGCATGAAATAAGTGAGTATATATATAATACTTAGAAAAACACAATTTCCAGAAGGATACCACTTAGAGATTTACATGACTGTTAAGAAATAACTTATAGAAGATCAATCGTTATAGTGGTGGAATCCACTTTACTTTGATGGGAAGTGCAGTTACACAGACCTAGACATGTGGCAAATAGAATTAGATCCATGGACTGTGCCGATGTCACATACCTGTTTTTAATATGGTACCCTATGTATGTAAGAACAATTGCGGAAAATTTGGGAGAAAAAAATGAGTGAAATGTATATGGAATTCTTCATACCCTTTTGATTTCTTTTGTAAATAAATGGCTTATTATTTGTTCGTCTTGCTGGAGCGATAGCACAGCGGGTAGGGCGTTCGCCTTACAAGCGGCCAACATGGCCGACCCGAGTTCGATTCCTCCGCCCCTCTCGGAGAGCCCGGCAAGCTACCGAGAGTATTCGATATGCCAAACACAGTAACAACAAAGTCTCCAACGGAGATGTTACTGGGCCCGCTCAAGCAAATTGACGATCAACGGCAGGGCCTTTACCTTACCTTTAAGAGATAAGCAGTTGTGGCATTTAATGACCCTTTCTTGAGTTGACTTCAAACTGTCCAAAACCCAGATTTCCTTCTTTTCTCAGCTTTTCTGCTAAAGAATTTGGCTTTCACCAGGACAGTGTTTTTCTTGGAGATTTCTCTTTCCCAGAACTTTGTAGTAGCCAGATTGCACCATGTTAGTGATACGACTACCCCAGCTTTTATTTTTTTCTGGCAGCACTTATTTGTGTCTGCTCATTGACCCAGGTGCGGGGTTTGCCAGGATCAACAGTTGGACAGAAGTCTTGATTTTTCAGTAAGCGACAATGCCTCGTGCACACTTTCCCAAAGTATCTGAATATATTTACTTTTTGTCAAAGTTATCCTATGGTGATGCATCCCAACAGCATTACCCCTGAACTCCTGGGTGCATTGGTGCTTGCCAATGGGGTGGTGGCCATAGCTCAAGTGGCCCAAAGTGATCAGGTTTTCCTCAACCTGGATGGCATCTTGGCTGGTGAGAAAAAAAAATCAAACCATAATTATTTCAAATTTAAAAGTCCTATAATAATGCCATCTGCAGATACTTGAAATAAGAAAATATGTTAATGACATAAGAAGTGCACACTGATTAAATGGCTGTTTATCTTATTTATTTTGGCCTTGGCAGCACATGGAGCAGTGCTCCTGACTCTGTACTCAAGGATCATCTTGCTGGACTCATGGGACTGTATATATATGTGCCAGAGATCAAGCCCTCTTGCACATGTGGAAGTCAAGCCCTCTATCTTCTGCCCTCTTGCTCAGACCCCTCTGAGCATTAAATTAAAAATTCAGTAGGCTCTACACCTTCCTTTCAGTAATACAGAACATATACATACATATAAATTTGATAATCTACCGTTATTAATGACATTTTAAACTATTGTTTGAATGGTTTTCTATACTTTTGAAAACATACTCTATTCATAAAATTATACAGATTTGAAAGCAAATGATTACTTAATTTGTACTGATTCCAAGAATTTCATTTCTCTATAAATATATTCCTATGTATTAATTAACATGAATGAATTTTGTTCTTATCACAAACTCCTCTTTTATGCTTCCTTTGCACCTTGACCAAAATGCATACAAAGTCTAAATTTAGATATCCAAAATGTGTCTTCCAGCTATAATAACCATATGATATTGTTATGAAAATAATGTTGTCTTCTAGGAAAGTACTCCTATTAATATTTTCACTGTCAGTAGAAAAAAGTAATCTCAGGTATATCATCTTACATTTCAATCACTTATTAGTCATTTATCCAACATAGATCTTTTGTAGGAAAGATCAAAGTAGCTCCCAAAATAAGTACCCAATTGGATATTTGGAAGTATAATAAAATTTTATAACAGTTATTGCAGTACTGAATTCTCATATGTTTGTTTTTCATTTTTTCACTCACCAAAATTTTGGAGGTAAAATAAATTTTGCCTTAAGAAAATCTATCACTCAAGAAATTTATTAGGCTTTAGGATGAAATAGGATCTTAGGACTTCAAATACATCATCAGATAAAAATGTGCACTCTATCCCTCTCAGCTGGTTTCCTCTTTTTTTGTCTAATTTTCAGGAAAGATCTCCCACATGCTGACAAAAATGATTGCCATAAGTTACAGGTTTATAATGCAGCTAATAGTCATGGTAAAAATAGAATGTATCTCCCATAATATTCATGGTAAAAATCTTAAAAATAACATTTATTTCTTGGGTTTCAGTCACACATGATCCTTAAGACAAATAATGAACACAGTGAAATATAAAGCACTGGCTTTTCTAAGTGAGGTCATATGTCTATCAATGAAGTAGACAAACTTATTTTCATTTCAAATAAATGGTTTGAAGCTCCATAAATGGAATTTAATCAAAAGATAATTGAAAGGAAATAAAAATGACACCAAATGTTTTTTAAAAACTACAGAAAAATAGAATTTTAAATACATTATGAACTAAGTATATACATATATATATACACACGCATATATGATATCAGTTTTAGATATAAGCAGAGGAAATTAAAAAGAGATGAAATGGGAGTTCATGTAATTTTTAGGTATAGGTTAGATTGTACTGGACAATATGTGTAACATCCAGTGACAAGTAAGAAACAGTAAAAATTATAAAAAGTCACTGTATGGTATTTGTGATTTTCTCTAAGTTGGAAAGAATTGGGAAATTTTATGTTTCACTTATTAATTTTTAAATTTTTTTTTATTAGTGAAACACCATGAGGTACAGTTGTAGACTTACAAGTTGTTGTGCTTGGGTTTCAGTTATGCAATGATCGAGTACCCATCCCACCACCGGTGAGGACGTGAGGAAATGGAAAAATATCCCTGTCCATGGATCGGGAGAATTAAAATTGTCAAAATGGCAATACTTCCCAAAGCACTGTACAAATTCAATGCGATCCCTATTAGGATACCCATGACATTCTTCAAAGAAATGGAGCAAACACTCCTGAAATTTATATGGAACAGTAAGACCCCTCAAATAGCTAAAGCAGTTTTTGGGAAAAAGAAAATGGGAGGAATTACCCTCCCAAACCTCAAGCTCTACTACAAAGCAGTAATAATTAAAACAGCATGGTACTGGAACAAAGGCAGAGCTGCAGACCAGTGGAACAGGGTTGAATATACTGACATCTCCCCTCAAACATATGATCATCAAATCTTTGATAAAGGGGCAAGAAATGCCAAGTGGAGTAAGGAAAGCCTTTTTAACAAATGGTGCTAGCAAAACTGGACGACTACATGCAAAAACTGGGCTTATATCTCTACCTAACACCATGTACAAAAGTAAGATCAAAATGGATCAAAGACCTCAACATCAGACCAGAATCCAAAAGGTACATTGAAGACAAAGTTGGCAAAACCCTCCATGACATTGAAGCTAATGGTATCTTCAAAGATGTCACCCCACTGGCCAAGCAAGTGAAAACAGAGATAGACAAATGGGACTATCTTAAACTAAGAAGCTTCTGCACCTCAAGAGAAAAAGTGACCAAAATACAAAGACACTGTACAGAACGGGAAAGGATATTCTCCAAATACACATCCAACAAGGGATTGATATCAAGGATATACAAAGTACTGGTTGAACTCCACAAGAAGAAAACATGCAATCCCATCAAAAAGTGGGGCAACAATATGAACAGAGACTTTCTCAAAGAAGAAATCCGAATGTCTAAAAGGCACATGAGAAAATGCTCACTTATTAATATTTGTTGTCAGATAAGGAAAGGATGTTTTGTATACTGTTTCTATAAAATTATTTTGTGGGTATTTGTTGTGGAAGCTTTCAGTTTATTTATTTTTTTTTTGGAAATACCAGGTGTGATATTTCTAGGACTTATGTTGTTTAACTTTACGTTGCTTAACCCTAGGTTGCTTAACTTT
Source organism: Sorex fumeus (assembly GCF_029834395.1). Taxonomy (NCBI): domain Eukaryota; kingdom Metazoa; phylum Chordata; class Mammalia; order Eulipotyphla; family Soricidae; genus Sorex; species Sorex fumeus. Next base: position 24,200,411 of record NW_026606118.1, read on the forward strand.
ATAAAAATTATCAAAGATTTTTCAATTTGTAAAATTTTATATTTCCATCTATGAGTTTTTGAAATTTATTTTAGTTTGTTTTTGTTTTGTGACAACATTTGTCTGTGCTCAAAGATCATATGTGTTACAGGCGAGTGAACTCAGCCCCTCTGCGTGTAAAGTAAGCACACTGCCAAGTCTGGCCCTTACAATGAGTTTATTTATGCAGTTAAAATAAGTCAATTTTAAATGTTTAGTTATTCTACTGAGCATCAGTTGTGATTTTATTTTAAACGACTCGTTTTTCTGAGAAAATGTTGGAATCTTTTGATGTACTTTTAATTAAATTCAATTTCTAAATATTTTATGGTCACCCAGGAAAGGTAAAAAATAAAATCTCTATTCCTAGATCTTATTCTAGGAATGTAGAATGATATAGAGTGGCATTTAAAAAATTATGCTTTTCTTTACATACTCTTATTCTGATTTCTGTATGCCATCTGTTTAAAAAACTTCATAAGAAGATTTATAAAAATTAATTGATGGTATTCTGTTCTGTTTGATGCTTACAGGTTTATTATAGTTCTATAGAGAACCTACTATTAAGTAGAGTGTGTATTTCAGTTGTCTATAAGATTTGTTCCTGTGGATTGCCTATGTAATTTATGATTCAGATAGCTTATTTTAAGTAGCAGACCTGCTAGGACTCTGTATTTATAGATTTATTAGGCAAAAACTAACGTTTGACAATATTGAGTTCTCAGTTAGTATACTTATTACATCTCATCATTTATTTGTTTAATTCCTCTAATTATAGTTTTCAACATTTTTTAAGTTCTTGAAATTTTATTAATTAAATTGAACTCTACTGCATTTGTTAATGAAAATGCAAGCAAAAATTTTATTGCAATTGTTTTCATAATTATTTTATGTTGATAATGAAAAATAATTGAATTTTGTAAATTACCTTATATCCTATACTTAAATGTGTTCATTTATAAATTCTTGTAATTCATAATAAAATTGCCTATAACTTTCTATGATAGCGTCATAACACCTATGAACAAAAACAGTTTTAACTTGTGTTTTCAGTGTCTACATATTTAATTCCTTTTTTGTCTTAAGTTACACATTTGAACTTCTAGTAACCTATTGAATAAAAATAGAGTGGATAACCTTGCTATGCTCTCAATCTTTGAAGGAAAAGGAAATCATTCAATACTTTGCCATTAAGAATGTCAGCATTAGTGTTTTTTTTTTTTTAATAGATGTCCTCTATTAAACCCAGGGCGTACTTATTTCTAGTCAGTGACAGTCTTCTGTAAACTCTCATTCAATTTTGTTAAGCAAAATTTCTACAATTATTGATAAAGCAAGCTTTTTTCTTCTTCATTCTATTCATGTGCTGATTGAGACTAATTGGTTTTAAGAAGTTAAAATAACTAACAATTAGAGAATAACTATTAGAGAAATTTTACTTTACATTATTTCTTTATGAATTTATTTTCTGATAATATGTTAGCAGATTCTGTCAACATACTTTTGAGTAATTCTGTTCTGTAGTTTTGTTATAATACTTCACTCTGGTTTTCTTTTTGAACAATGTTGATACAGAAAATAAGTTATGAAGTGTTGTTATTTCTATATCTGAAAGTGTTTGTGTATTAATTTTCACTAACATTTGATATAATTCTGCATAAAAAACATCTGAACATGAAGTCTTCTCTGTGGGAAATTATAGTTTTTGAGGTATTGAGATGAAGTCATGCAAAATAGTACCATATAGTCCTTAACAACTTTATGATTTATAAAATGTTTTATTTGATATATTTATGATTTGAAGTCTCCTTTTTCTCTCTCAGATGAGCAATTCTATTAACTGACCTATGTAATTATTATTTTTATTGAAATAGCTTTTATAACATCTAAAACATTGTTGAATCTAGTTTTAGTTTGTCTTTACACAAATTATTTGTGCTTTAATAACTACATGAGTTTAGTATGTAGTTGCTTTATCTTAGGGTGTGTATGGGGATTGGATTTGGATCTCACCCAGGAGACTTCAAGGAGGCTACTCCACCTTTGTACTCAGTTCTTATTCTAAGCAGCTCTGCTTAGAGATTCTTGTAAGGTGCTTTGGATCAATCTGGAATAGGCAAAATGTATTGTAACTGCCTATTCCTGTGCCCTTTCTTTGGCTCAGAGCAACTTCCTGTTTTGGTGGTAAGTATTGAGTCACAACAAGCTCTGAACTCAGGGGCTTCTCTAGAAGTGTTAAGGTCATAATTTAGTGCTTGAGATGGAACTGTGTCAGCCACATGCAAGGTAAGCACTTTAATCCCTGTATTATGTGTCTTGTCTGTCCTCTTCTTATGCTTGAATTTTAAGAAGTTACAAAGCAATTTTTGTGGGCAGGGGGGGTGGGGGTCATATTCCATGGTGCCCAAGGCTTATGCTTGGTGCACAGCTCAGGAATACAGTCCTGATGGGCTCAGGGTACCATGTGTAATGCTGAAAATCCAACCTGGGAATGCCATGTGCAAGGCAATTGACCTACTCACCATATTACAGTTCTGTCCCTATATATTGTTTAAATTTCGGAATTTAGTTTTGTTTGTTTTAAAATTCAGAGTAGAAAATAAGAGTAAGAACACAGGCTAAAAGAACATTGTTTTGAATTCTATAAAGATAGTTTATAATAATAATGCTTGGAATCACTTTAAATTTGCTGTCTGTCTCTGGGTAAGTGAGCATAAAACAGGGAGATGAGAATTGGCTAATGGAAAGATGTCTAAACTGCTGGCAGAGGGGAAAAAAATAAAAAAAAAATTTCAATTTAACTTACAACAGAGATAAAGAAATCTTTTTCTCCAGAAGCAAAACTATGCATCAAAGATTCATTAGAATGTACGCTCTGTCAGGAGTAAAATCTGGTCAAATTTCCGAAGTCAGTCCTCCAGGACATACACAATTCGAGGTAGCACCTCCAAGAATTACTTTCTACCAGGTTTGAGAGACAATGTTTGTGAGCATCAGGGAAATTTCAAACTCTTCTGAACCTTTTTTGATCATGCCGTCCTTTCCAGAAAAGCTAAAGGCATGCTTGTCTGCTCACATGACAAAAGTGCTGGAAAGCAATCCCAGAACATTTAATAGAGTTGCTTGCTCAAATGAGGAACTCTAGGCGAACTTCCCACGAGTCCCATGTTTCCTATTCCTTAGCAGAACTAGGCTTGAAACCTTCCTTGGTGTACTCCTCAACAGCAAACAACCTATTGAAATCTGAAGCCATTTGAAAGAAAAACAGAGCTAGCAAGGGCAGTTTGCCAGCATGCATTTTACTGATCAGTGCAGAATGCAATGCTATGCTATCAATTTGCTGCGAGGCAGTACGTCGAGTTCTATTGAGCTTAATAGGAATCCAAGATACTTCTTCATAATGACAAGATTTGTGCAAAGTTGTAAGCGCTCCAGAGGGGTCGTGGGGCATGTGTATTCACGCTTGCTCAATGACTGCAAAATATCTGCCTTTTTTTTGTCTTTATTTCTGATTTATAAACACTAGAAAAATGGAGTTCTCTTATTAGCTTTTTTAAGGGACTCATTTAATTTCTTTTCTATTTTTTCCCCATAAGCATCAAACTCTAAATAATAATCATAAGTTTTCTCCTACAAGTAATTTTGGACTAGAAAATTTCCTCTATGTCAAACCAAGGTACTGTGTTTGGATCTAATCCATCACTATGACCTAATTTGTTCTCAGTTTTAAAAGAAGAGAAAAAAAATCAAATCAGCCCTTGTCATTAGTCTAATAGAGTTGTTTCAGCTTCCTTCCACTAAGGAACAGTTTAACCACTGAACTTGTAATACATTAAATAAAACTAGAGTGGCTCAAAAGAATTAAAGCTGTTACCTAACTTACTTCAAGGCTCATTAAGAGTATCCAGAATGTGTTCCCAGTTTGTTCCTAATTTAAACTTGTCTTATACTATTTGTTTGAATTAATAGAGCTTGTTAAATATCTTTTAAGGCACCAGTAAAATACTTAAGAATTCTTAACACTTCGGGATAGCATTTGATAAAATATGTGAAGTAGAGCTACTTATTTAATATTTCATGAAATTATAGGTATTTGAATATGTATAATTGAATTAAGCAAATTAAAGTCTTAGACTTCTTATAATTAGTATCATAATCTAAGGTAGAGAATATAAAAATAATAAAATATAAGTGGCATTGCATGCTGGTGAGAAAAATGAGGGAAGACAATGTAGTAATTTGTATATGAATTATATTATTCAAAATTGTGTTATTGAAAATGCAATAGTAAGAGAAGATGGCACATCATTTGAGTCAGGAGTTGATCTCATTGTTTGACCAGAGAATGAACTGCAGTGATAGAGTAAATAATAGATGCCCAATGTCATTAATAATCAACATAACTAATCATAATATCAATATTATGAATTCAGTTTACAAACACCTAAGTTAGTGATTATAAAATAGTTAAGATTCAATTAATCGCTATAAAGAATTGACAACAAGAGGTTTAAAATGCTCTTTTTTCTTAGGAAGTAAAGGTCTTCACCAGAGTATTTGAAACACAGTAGGAGATTATATTATAAGGAGAATTGAAGTATAGCATATTATTTTTATGTTTCTATTTTATATTTTAGTTTAGGTTACCTAGTTATGTACCAACATTTATATTTTTGATGTACAGATTTACGGCACATCATCACTACCACCAAACTGTCCTTATATTATTTCTAATACAAATATCCCTTCCCCCACTGCCCCCTCACTAGTTGATAGTTAAAATTTCAGAATCTAAGGGCATGGTTTGTCATCATTTGATACTATTTTCTTTATTTTTCTCTCTGTGTCAGATGAGTGAGATTGCCTGATATTTCTAATTCTCCCTGATTTATTTCACATAGTGCTATATCCGTCAATTCTATCCAAGATGTGTTGATCCAGAAGATTTTATTTTTTTCTCAAAGTTAAATAGTATTTCATTATGTTATGTATCCGTTTCTTTATGTGTTCACCTCATTGGATATTTGAATTGTTGCCACATCCTTGCAGTTATACTTAGCACTGCAATGAACATAGATGTGCATATATCTTTTTAAACTTATGTTACTGTTTTGAGGATAGATGCCAAAAGTTGAATCTGGGGTCATATAAAAACTATATTCTATTTTTTAGTATTTAACCTACAGATTTCCATAGAGACTAGACAAGATGATATTTTCACCAGCTGTAAATTAGAGTTCCTTTTTTACCACATCACCACCAACACTAGATAAATCCCATATTATTGATATCTGCAGTCTACACTGGTATGATAAAATATATCTGTGTTTCAGTTTGCATTTGTCTGATGCTGTGTTTTAATAAATACTTTTTCATATGCCTACTGTATATCTAGATGTTTTTTAGGGGGCTGTCTATTCATCTCTACCCATTTTTGGTGGAATCACTCGTTTTCTACTGAAAACACCCAGCAGGACTCAGGGCTACTCCTGACTCATTTTGGCAGACTGTGTAAGAGGCTGAGGGTCAAACTCTGGTCAGCTGTTTGCAAGGCAAATAACCTACCTGCTGTATTTATTTCTCCAGCCCCAGAATGTCTATTTAAGTGTTTCCTTTTTCATACTGACTTTTTAAAGCATGTCATTCTATTTGTTTATTTTTCTTTTATTTGTGTTGCTAATAAAGTGAAACTGTTGTAGATAACTCTGAGGTGTGTATCTATTTTGAAGAAATCCGCCTATATTCCTCAAAATGTTTTATGGATTTTTATTTATATATTGTAGCTTCAATCTATTTTGATTCAAATTTTGGGCATGGTTAGAGATATGAATTCAGTTTATATTTTTGTATTTAACTCTTCAGTTATCCAAAAAGCATTCCTTGCATAAATACTCCTTTTTCCACTTCATATATTCTGCTCCATTTACATAGATAATCTATTCATACTGCTGAGGATTTATCTCTGATGTTCCAATTCTATTTAATTATCTGAGTCTGTCTTTATTCTAAGTAGCATGCAGGGTATTTTGTGTGTTGTGTCGGTGGGAGGGGTGAGTTCAATCATATAATATTCTAAAACTTGTCCCTTCACCAGTGTACAATTCTCACCACCATTGTCTCCAGTTTCTCTCCCTCCTTTTCCCTCTCTCTCTCTCTCTCTCTCTCCTTCTCTCTTTCTCTCTCTCTCTCTGTATGTTTGTGTGTGTTTGTCTCTGTCTCTGTCTCTCTTTCTTTTGGGGCATTACAGTATGCAGTACAGATACTGAATATGTCACTGTCACTGTCCTCCCATTGTTCATTGATCTGCTTAAGCGGGCCCAGTAACGTCTCCATCATTGTGAGACTTGTTGTTACTGTGTTTGGCATATTGAATCCGTCACGGGTAGCTTGCCAGGCTTTGCCGTGCAGGCGCGCGATACTCTCGGTAGCTTGCAGGGCTCTCCTAGAGAGGTGGAGGAATCGAACTCGGGTCGGCCATGTTGGTTGCATGCCAGGCAAACGCTCTACCCGCTGTGCTATCTCATAAATACTGAAAGTCTTTGTATATCCCTTTATCATATATATTCCATTACCAACTTCCAACACTCATTTCTTGTCCAGAGTGGTCATTTTGAAATGTTAACATCATTCTGGTCTCTTCTCTATCCTAACTGTCCTTTGTCCCACACACACTTTTGTCAAACTTCCAATCATTGACCAGGCCTCCAGGTTCCTGTTTTTCATGGCCTTGGATATTATAAGTCTTTTACTACTTCTTTTAATATCCCACAAATGAGTGCAACCACTCTATATCTGTCTCCTTCTGATTTATTTTACTCAGCATATCTTTATATCCACGCATTTATAAGAAAAATTCATGATATCATGTTTTCTAATAGCTGTGTAGTATTCTATTGTGAATATGTGCCAGTTTCTTAATAATAATATAAATAATAATAATCATCTGTTATCCTTGTGAGCTCAAGTTGTTTCCAGATTCTAGCTGCAATGACTAAGAAACAAAGTCAGTTCGCAGAATGGGAACCGACCCCATCAAAAAATGGGGTGAAGGAATGAACAAAAACTTCCTTAAAGAAGAAATTGAAATAGCCAAAAGGCATATGAAAAAATGCTCTACATCATTAATCATCAGGAAGATGAAAATAAAAAAAACCAATCAGATATCATCTCATACCACAGAAACTGGCACATATACAAAAGAACAAGAACAACCAGTGCTGGGGCCTATGCAGAGACAAAGGACTCTTCCTTCATTCTTGGTGGAGATGCTTATTGGTCCAGCCTTTTAAGAGAACAATATGAATATTCCGCAAAAACCTACATATTGAACTTCCATTTGACCCAGTAACACCACTTTTTGGCAATATGTGCAGGGGGTCCAATGAAACACAGCAGAAATGCCATCTGCACTTCTGTGTTCACTGCAGCACTACTGACAATAACCAGAAAGTAGAATGCAGTTTTGATTGCTATTGCTTTGTGGTATATTAGAAAGTCAGGAAATGCAATACATCATTTTCCCCCTCTTTTTAAATAATTACTTTGATGCTTTTGGAATCAGGGAGTTTTATGACACCAACAAATTACAGTAGGGTTTATTCTAAGTCCTTGAAGAATGTAATTGGACTTTTTATGGGAATTGCACTGAAAATATATTATGATTTTCATGGAAATGGCTACTTTGATAATTCTCCCAAATCATGAACAAGGAATATTTTTCCAATTCCTGAATGCACTCTAAGATTCCTTCCAACAGTGATTTAGTTTTCAAAGCATACGTTTTTAATATCCTTTATTATGTTAGTACCTTAGGTACTAAACATTTTTGGACATTATTTTAAATAGAGTTCTTGCTGTTATATCTCCTCTAGTTCACTATAAATAAAATAGAGCAGGTTTTGTGCATTCATTTAGTACCTTGAGACTTTTTGAATTAATTCACTGTTTTAAGAGTTTTTTAGTGAAGCAGTTAATGTTTATTATCATGTCATTAACAAACAGTGCTAGTTTGCAGTGGTACTTTAAATTCTTTTCTAATTTGGGCTACTTTGATTTCTTTCTCTTGCCTGATTGTGGTGGAGAATACTTCCAAAACAATACAAAATAGTAGTAGAAAAAGTAAATATCATTGTTTGTACCTGATTGCAGGGGAAATGCTTTCAGTTTCCTACATTGCATATTACATAGAATTTTGGCATTTTTTATACAGGGAGGGCCATTACAGATAAGAAATGACTACAGAAATAAGTATAATTAATTTTAGAAACCTGACCGTTATTAAAATAGTTATTTTTGATGATATATAAATTATTCTATATAGTAGAGAAATTTTAAAAGCTTGTCATTTAAAATAAATTTATTACATTGGTGCCATTAATGTCACATCTACGTTTGAAAAGTGGTGGTGAATAAGTGTGGGCAGTGGAATCAAGGAAACAAACCAGAAAACCAGATTTATTTTGTCAAAAATTAAAGATTAGTGACTATAAGTGAATATAGGTGTTAAGAAAATATGAGGTTAAGAGTGTTGAAAGGGGTCTTGCCAACCATGAATGAGATCAGATAATATATATTCAATTTATTTTTTTTGTTTTCACCTTTTTCACTGGTTAACAAACTAGTGAATTAGCCATATTCTAAATATCACATTTGAGGACAAGACTTAGATCGATATTATTAAGTCCTGGAACTAAGTTTAGGAAGTATTTTCTATGTCTACTTTAGGGCTTGTGTTAAATTAACAAGGACAGGTCTCCTGATGCAAAGTGAAGTTTGTAAGGAGGAAGCACACATGTTCCAATGGCCTCGGGGATTTTGGATGGGTGATTTCAGAGAGAGAAGGGAAACAGAATTCAGGGGGGGAAAAAAAGCACTGATTGAATGCAGATGTACCACCATCCTCATGTTTGCCTCTTGCCCTAGTCCACTGGCTCTCTGAGATTGAATTCCAGCATTACACTCCCTGGGCACTTTCCCCAGAATCCTTCTAACCACTCCATACCTTTTCTATTTCTTCGTTTCCTTTCAAGTGATGGAGTTTCAAAAGCATTCCTTTCATCTTTGCTTAAACTTTCCCCTGCTGTAGCTAATGTTTCCTTTTTCTCTTTTTAATGTCTGGCCTCTATTTGTCTATTTTGTTGATTCCATAGAAAACTAAAACAGAAATAATACCTATATATAAATATGTATACAAATACGTGCATACATGTATTGCTTCTAAATACATACTATACAGAGTTTCAAAAAAATCTATAAACAAATTATGTCCAGACTAAACTATCTATTCCATGCCAAAACATACATAGCATACAACATAATATGCACAGATTTCATGCTTATGTTCCAAACTTTTCTGTTCAGCTTTTATATGACATTTTGGTATGAATCGTGGTTTTATATTCATTTGTTACCCTAACATAATTTTGTCCATTTTAATCATTTTCTCAGAGCTCTCTTCCTTACAGTTTAGTGTCAAAACTATGTTCCAAATTGAACTGGTAGATAGATCTTTTCTATTTAGTTAGAAACCAAGAAGACACTTGATTTTTAATGTGTTATACAAACGCTGTTTCTTGATTGGGCCAGATGGTCTGGCTCTGGGTTGCTATTACTTAATTTGTCTTAATCCTCATTAGTTTTGTTCCTACTTTTAAAATTAAGACAGTATGCCCTATTCTTGGTTTCTATGTTCTTCATGCTGATTATAGATATTAAGTATAAGGAGGAATTTCTGCTTTGATTCAGTACATATGACAAAATAAACAAAACTCATTTTATTGTACAAGCATTTATATATCGTTCATTATGTGCCAACCACTATCCAAATGCTTTACACATACATAACAATTTAATTAAGTTTCACAATAGCTCTATGTAAAACAATTCTACTTAAACTCAAGGAAACAAACTAAGTCAGTACAGTAACTTGAACAAGATTTTAACAATTAATAAGTGACAGTGTTGGCGAGTATTGTAACTTGCCAACAAACTTTGGTTCAAGAATACATTTTAATACTTTTTACATTTACATAATACATTTTAATACTTGCTGATACATTTTAAGCTGTGCTGGCCATATTTAGGTCATCTGTCAAGATTTATTTTTATTTTGAATTTATTATGCTTTTGTAACTTTTAAATAAAAAAATTTTAGATTTATAAAAAGCTACACAATAATATATGTCTGAAATCTAGCATTCTCAATTGCTAACATGTATAATATTTGTCTTATGGTTTTCTATGTATATAGGTTTTACATTTTTCTAAACCACTTGAATTAGATGTCGATAGGATGCTTGAATATGTTTCCTACTATCAAAACTATGACTGCACATAATTTTCTTTTGTGAAATAACAATAATATTTAAGAAATATGGATGAGAAAACAGAATCTAATAAAGGAAAGAAATAATAAACATTATACATTCCTATCTTGGACTAAAGGTTTTAGAATGAAGTACACTGTAAATAATATCTGTATTTGTATAATGTTTAACTTTACAATACATTAAATCTATAAATAACACAAGTTTACTCTCTAGTCTGCAGAGTTAAACTCCAATTTTTAAGTAATATCTCTATGGTACATCCGCAATTTTAATTGCACTTATTTTTAAGAATCTGCAATTTTTTATTATTATATTTGCTTTCTAATTATTATTTCATAAATTTTATTAAAATCTATAATTTCTAAAGTTCTTTTAAATCTGTGATTTTTTCCTTAATAATTATTATTATGATAATAAATGTTATATTTATAGCCAAGTTATTTTCTGGAATATCAAATTTATATAATGGATATTTTCTTTTATTAAGTAACTATATGTAAATTATTTTTTTAAATTAATGATTATAATTTTCATTATTTCATCAATGTGAAATCAGATACCTCCTAGAAAAATCATATTTTTCCAGATTTTTCTTATAATTTTTACACATGATCAAACATTTTGTTTGACCATCATACTCAAATTAGTAACTATTTTTCATTACACCTAGATTTGAGTCTAACTATAATTTTTATTCTATTTATTATTGAATACTTTAATGTACTAATTTCATTTTATTTCATCATCCTGTTATTCATCGATTGCCTCGAGCAGGCCCCAGTAACGTCTCTTTCATCCTAGCCCTGAGATTATATTCAAGGCTCTTTAGGAGAATGAGACCCATCATTGTTACTGGTATTTGGCATATTTGGTATGCCACGGGGAGTTTGCCAGACTTTGCCTGTGGGCAGGCTACATTTGATAGCCTGCAAGTTTGTCCAAATGTACTAATATTTTACATTAATTAATTACTTTTACTCTTTATTTATTTTTTGCCTTATTCTATATCTACCAGAGCTCAGAGCTTATTCCTGCCTCTGCATTCAGTAATTACTTGCATACTGGGCTGTTCCAGAGATCAAACCTTGGTCATTCACATCCAAAGCAACTACCTTTCTCACTTTACTATCTCTCTGGCTCCTAGTTTAATTTACTTTAATAAAATTTTCTAGCACTGGCTTGACTTAATTTTAAATGTATTTCAAGTTTTATGCATCATCCATTTTGTGTTTATTCACTTATAGACTTGAAGTATTTCTGTGTATCTTTTCTAATGATTATTTTCTCTCATAGCAATTATTTTAAACCTTATTTTGCCCATGGAAAATGAATGTATGTTTCTCAGACATAGAATTTCATATACACTTTTTTCTCTCTCTTTTATTTCTATTCTTTCCCATTTGCCATCTATTTTACATGCCATTATATATGGCTTGCTATGAAAACATTACAGTACTTTTAATATGTGAGAGGATATGTGCTTTTTTTAGATTATTTTCAACCTACTTTTCCATTTTTCTGCTTGCAATTAATAGAGATTTTACTATAATTTATTTAAATTTGGAAACAAGGAGTGAATATTTTGTGGTATTCTAAACTACTAAGTCAGGAAAAATAGAAATTTTCATTAAGTTAACATGTCAATTTCTTTACATTTGTACCAAATGTTTAATATATTATTTCATAAAAGTATTGAAGTGTGTTCATGCTACATAACTTACGTGGCATATGTATCATATTAATATATGATGACTATTTGAAGAAATTTTATTGAAAATATTTTAGACATGATGTTTTTATTGGGTTTTTGTTTGAGGACCACACTAAACAGTACTTGGAGGTTACTCCCAATAGTACTTGGGAACCATATGGAAAATAATTCTTCAGTATATTATAATATTTAAGGGATAATATAACAAATTGTTTGCTAAGAAAATATTTTCAAATGTATATATAGGTCTAAAATTAATATTGTAATTTAATAATTAATATGAGCTTCACTTCTTTCCTTTGTATAATTACTTATCCCTACTCAATTATAACTTTATTTTTTCTACACATTTTCTTAAGCTGCTTTGTCAAACTTATGTTTGTTTGGCTTTTGGTTATTCCTGGTGTTGTGTGGGATCAAACCAATTAGATTGCATGCGAGGCAAGCACCTTACAAGTGTACACGCTTACTGAATTCAATTTCTGTCTTATTTTCCAAATGTTACTTTGAATTATTAGTCTACTACTTTCCTTTACTCACTAAATTCTATTTTATTTTTATTGTTTGCTATATTGTGTTATGGCTGGCATACTTTGGGTTGTTTTAGATTTTAAGGTATGAGATTATTTATACTCTTTCACATTTTCACTGATAAGAGAAATTTAATTTGCATCTTATGCTGAATGCCATTAGCATACTCAATGCATTATTGTGTCTCATGATTTTATCATCATTAAATTTTAGGAAATTTTAGCTTGGCTTATTTTACCATTTACAAACACATTGCATAGAATGTTTCAAATTTCTACACAGAATGTTGCTTTATTTTTGTTACTTTATTATTTTTCATTTTGACTTCGTCAGGGTAATTTTGTTTGTAATATGTCTCTTATTAAACACACAAACAAACCAATTAGTATTATTAGATTCCATGTATACTGTTACAAGTTTAAAATGCATCAATTATTTGGTTATAAACATGATTTGTAAAACCAGCTCATTTGTATTTGTATCTTTTCTTTATATTTTCATTTGGTCAATATTACATTATTATGGGTATTACATTAACTGTGTTTTTAGTGTGTCTGTATGTTCCCTTTAAATGTCTGTACTATCTGCTCCTTAAATGAATTTTTTTTTTGTTATTTTATGTGTAGATATTACCAGTCATTGTCAGAGTGAAGTGCGGTTTTTAGTGCTGTGCTGTAGTCTTTCCTGGCTTTTGAGTGACCTTTGCTTTGTCTGGTATTAAAACTTAAACCCTGCTTTGTAGAGTTTGTACCTTGCTCAGATCTGTTTGAAATGTGCTTATTGTATAGACCATAGAGTGACCAATTCTCTTTGAGGCAAAACAAGAATCATTTTTTTTCAAGGTAAGCCAAGATTGGAGTTTCCTGGAAATTCTTTTATATTCTTGCTTTAATATTTATTTTTTTTTCAGAAATCTGGTATCAATTGATTATCTCACAGTTGCCAAAATGATATTTTATTTAAAAAATCTAGGTTAGTCGATAGAGTTGAGCATCTTAGGGTGATTTTTCTGGAATATTGTTGGACATTATACTGTGAAAATTAGTATTTTCTTTAGCTGGTGAAACATTTTCTGAGGTTATGCTTGTAGGTAACTACTCTGTTCTGTTGTTTAGTTTTACATTTCTTTTACATGGAATTTAATAACAAGTACTAAATATTTTTTCCTGTTTTTCTTCCTAACCAGTTTTCAATCAGATCATTTTAACTTTTTTTCACCTAATTTTTATTCTTATAGTTTCTTTCCATTTTCTAATTCTTTAAAAAATATATTTTAATTGAGAACCTAGAAGATAGTACAGTCAGTAAGGTGCTTGCCTGTAAGTGAAAGACCTCATTCAATTCACAGGGTTCCAAATGGCTCCTTGAGCACTATGAGGAGTAATTTCTGAGTGCATAGCCGGGAATAATCCCTGAGTATCACAGGATCTGTCTCTCAAACAAACAAACAAATTTATTTGAATATGCTCTTTTACCCCTCAGTTGTTATATATATATATATATATATATATATATATATATATATATATTTCTCCTTGTAGGAACTTACTCTGCTGTCACTTTTTATTTTTACCTTTTCTGCTTAAATTCAAAAAGGATTCTCCATGCCTCAACCCCCCTCAGGAAGTTACTTTAAACACTTTCTCTAGTTATACCATATCCTCTTTATATATCTTTATCTGTTTAATTTGCTCAGATATAATATGACTCATGACTTTTGTCTGAAGAATAGAGTTTCACATATCAAATGGCACTTGGTATGGCATTCATTTCCCTGTAGTGTTTTTCCTTTTTTCAAAAAAATACAATAGAGTTCTATAAAGAATTGATTAATGGAGTTGAAGTGATGGTACAGTGGGTAATGTACTTGCCTTGCAAGATACCGACCTGTGTTCAATCCCTGTCACTCATATGATCTCTCTGCACTGCCAAGTGTGATCCCTGAGCAGAATCAGGACTAAACCTGAGCACAGCTGGCTGTGTCCCCAAAACACAATTTAATTGGGTTACAGATTGATAAAGAACTTTGTTAAAACTGTTGGTTATGACCACAGACAGGTAAGATAAGTACACAGTACTCACAGTTTTCCAGTTTACCTGACGTCATAAGTTTAATGGATTTTCTTTCCTTCCCCATATTTTTTTGGAGAAAACTAATTACAGTTAAATTTGTGTGTGCATGGGTGGGGGAAGTTATCCTAAGGGATTCTCAGGACATGTTTTTGCTCCTCCATGCAATATTCAGTCAACAGGGTCAGCAGTTCAATGACAGAGTGCAGGGACAAAGGCTTCTTTCATGACTACACCTAGTGATGCTTCAAAGATCATGCGATTTTGAGATTGAACCAAGGTCTGTTCATCTAAGTCAAGTGCCTAAACCCAAATGTATTTTCTCCTGCCCCAGGATATTACAATTTAAAATAACTACCATTTTTAGAGTTTTCAGAATCTGTATCTTTTCTTGACATTAAATATTTAAATATTGAAATACTTTTAAAATCACTGTATCACTATATCACTGTCATCAAATTTGTTGTTCATCAAATTACTCGAGCAGGCACCAGTAATGTCTCTATTCCTCCCAGCCCTGAGATTTTAGAGATTTTAGCAGCCTCTTCATACTCGTCTTTTCCCAATGGTTGGAGGCTCTTTCAGGGTCAGGGGAATGGGACCTGTTGTCGTTACTGGTTTTGGCATATCAAGTACGCCATGGGTAGCTTGCCAGGTTCTGCCCTTGCTCGCGGGATACTCTCAGTAGCTTGCCAGGCTCTATAAGAGGCATATATTTATATATTTCTCTCTATGATTTATTGCCTACTGTAAGAACCACATCACATATGGTGTGGCAATCATAGAAAAGACGTAGGAAATGCCCCATAATGTGTCCGGAAAGCAGCCTGTAGTGTGGCAGTGGTTGAGTCAAGTTCCCTGTGGCTTATTTGATATGCCAAACACAGTAACAACAAGTCTCACAATGGAGATGTTACTGGTGCCCGCTCGAGTAAATCGATAAACAGGAGGACAGTGCTACAGTGGACAGTGATAGCATATAAATTAAACTCTGACTAATGATCAGTTGTGTTTATTTTATATGATATTCCCAGAAGTGGTACACTAAAAATATTTGCTGGAGTATATATTTCCTCTACTCAAATCCTTCTTTGATTTCCCACATTATTTTATGTAAAAATAGTTTTTCAATGACCTAAACAATCTTTTAGAATTTTATCCCTGGCTATTCTTCTAAGATGATATGTTTTCTATTTCATTTACAATGTTTTAGGCTTATTATTCTCTGCATCTTATTGGTGTACCAAATACTTCTGAAATAAAGTTCCACATGTGTTATTTCTTTATCTTGAAAATCCTTTCCTAATATGTATGTTTATACTTTTACTTAGAATTACTATAAACCACTTTAAGAATCACAAATTTTTTGTTCTTGCATAAGTTTATCAATATGGCATCAATAAAGACTTCCTCATTCTTTTTATATACTTTCTATTTACATATTTTATATATATTTATATATTTCTTTCTTCTTTATTTTGTCCCCTTTTCTTTGAGGGCAAGTATTTTGTTCTGCTTCTTCAGAATCTAGAGTTGGAAGAGTTTTCAGAATATCAAAGTATTTTGATAAACTATTTCTCACATGAATGAGTGACTGAATTTTATTTAGTTGTATATACACTTAGAGGAAAGAGATTTGCCTTATTGATGTAAATAAATTTCATCCAACAGAGCTGGGTAAGGCATTTGTCTTGCATATGGTACACCTGGGTTCTATTCTTGAACAACCAATATGGTTCCCCGAGCTCCACCAGGAGCAATTACTTAGTGCAGAGACAGAAATAACCCCTGACCATTTCCAGGTAAGGTCTAATCTCCCCCCAAAAATCAAAACCCGCATCACATAATATTAACAGTGGTGTGACTCATACATAAAGGTGTGTAACTATGTTGAGCATAGAACATTTCATTTTGTATCATCCATATTCTTTGCATATTAGTTATTTATAGAATTCAATCTATAACCATTTTATGTTACTAAAATAGTACTAAATTTAGTGGATCCTCCTTTAAAAATGTCAATCATTTTAAAGACTAAGAATTTTTTTATAAAACTTGTCTTTGAGATTTTTAAAAAGTGGACAGGAAGGCATTATACATGTAATAATAGTTGCTGATTTCAGAAGTCTGACTAATATTTATTATATCACAGAAATATCCGGTAATCAATTATCAATCACATGCCAAAATTTATATTTTGCATGAAGGACTAAATTACACAGCACTAACTCTAAATGATATTGAATTTGCATGTCATTTCTCATTTATCTATTTATTTTTTTACTTTTGGGTTTGTTTTTGAAACAACCTTAGCACTAAAGGCTGCTCCTGAAAGGCCACTGAGAAGCTATATCTGATTTACTGGTTGGACCATGCAACACAGGGGATCAATCTAGGGAACTTATGTAAAATGTGTCCTCAGTTCTTCTATGTACATTTAATATGTGTTCACCCACAAATACATTTTTTTATCTTTTTCCTAAATGTGTATAATTTTAAGTATAGTATAAATACCAGAATACTAGACATGAGTATGGAAAGGAATATCTAATACTTCAATTGTTGAAGTATTAAAACAGGTAAGAATATGCACTGGGAATATTTGAAAATAGAGTAATAGTAATAAGAGCTTAGCTAGTTTGATTAATTTATTACAACTTGCTGTTCTAAATTATTTTAATTGACAACTTTTGTAATATAACTGTAGATTAATATATATATATGTACATATATATACATATGGGTATTTATACATGTGTATGATCTGTATAGATTGACTTTTGTGTGTGAAGTAGGTTTTTATGAGACACAAAATTATTCTTTTAATTTCAAATGATACAGTTAAGGGGACTATTTTTAGTATATATATAAGAAATAGGGGAGTCCCTTCAACAAAGATTCTGTTGATTAAACCATTTAAATAGAGAGGAAGCTAAGAATCAGGATTAATTGGGGTCGACAATTGAAGTGCTTTTTCTTCTTCAGTTTATTAGCACTAATGGCTCCCATTCAGTCATTAAGCAGCTAATACATATAATGACAAGACTTAAGATGTTTTAGTAGGATCATAGCAGAGCACTTCTGAAGAAAACCCTTTATTATGGCTACTTATTATTTATTTGTTTAGAAAGCAGAATGCTCTGACATAAAACGACACTGCATTTTATAATCAATCTGACATAATGATAATGATCTGAGAAGATCAAACAGTTAAGTTTAATCTTTTACTATTTTACTTTCCAACAGAAATAGAAATATATGAAAATTTTATCCATAATCAATCATAGGATAAAATAATTCAGTAGAGGCAGGAAATTAGAATGAAATGTACCAAAGAAGTAATGCAATTCTAAAAATGCAGGAAAAATCAATTATGATGAGGTGAGGCTTATAATTTTTGTTAGAAAACACAATAGATCTTGAACTGGAGACATAGTATAGTCGGGAGGCTGCTTACTTTGCACATGGCTACCTGGGTTCGATCCTTGGCATCTGATGTTGTCCCCTAAGCCCTGAACACTACTGGGTGAGCCCCAAACACCAAAGAAGAAAAACAAAACAAAATACATTTATGAGATGCAATTTGAATGGAACTTAGACACTTAATGTTTTATATGTTAGTTGTTTGGGGTGATAGATATAGGTATACTGTTCAAGAGAAACTTGCCACTGTGTGCAATGAAAAGCTAGATTTAAATAAATTAAATGCCCCACAAAGACCCTGAAAAACTACACATATAAATTTCTTTCAGGAAAGTTATCTGGTGGTGCACAGGGGACCATCCTGTACTAGGGATTGAACTCAGGTCCTCATACACGAAAGGCAATTGTTTTGCCTCTGTCAGAGGTGCAATTTTTGCATGCTAAGAGAGAAATATATTTATACTTTGTTATTCAGACACTAAAATTGAGAACTCTAGAGCCTGGGTCAAATCTTGAAAAGGGAGTTGTAACTTAAAGCAAATTTTCTCAAGTATTCTTATATGGAATCATTCTTACATTTCACTGTCCGCTTACACATGCATTATCCTTGATTCTTGCATCTTAACAATGTTAAATTTTGCGGAAGGACTATGCCATCATTTCCTTTGATGGAAAAGAAAAAGTTCTATTCTAGATTAAGAGTGAAAAGGCACTACTATGGCTTTATTATAATTGTCTCCTCAAGAATCACAGTCATCCTGTTGTTCGTCGATTGCCTCGAGCAGGCACCAGTAACGTCTCCTTTGTCCTAGTCCTGAGAAATGCTCTTATGCTTAATACTTATCTTAATACTCTTCTCAAGAGTAATAACCTCAATATCCTTGCCTGCTTCTAGTGAGGAGACAGTGAAGAGTAAAAGCTTCTCTCTAGGGGTTTCATATTTTTAGTTCTAGATACAAAATAAGAAGAAATACTATGAAAAATCTGCACTCACACTATCTAATTACATAACTAGCATTTATAAGACATTTCATGATTCAAGGTGACCTATTCTTAGCTAATAGAATCTGATTCATATTATAAGTAGCTCTCAAAGTAGACTATCTTTGTTGCTTTGGCTGCCTATTATTGTTTTCATGATCATCATCATAATTATTATTACTAATCTCACCATTATTATTACTTTTCAGTGCCATTTAAAATGTGTAAGACATGTGTACCATCACTGAATCACATTCCCAACTTTGATAAGTTTATCTCTGCCTCAGTTTATCAAATTTGAATGTGTATAATGTGTCATACTATACTTTGGTCTGGTACTGATTTGTGTAGCATGAATGTGATGCTACAACTATTCATCTATAAGATGTGTTTGATTTAATATCACAGAAAATTATGAATATTAATAACTATTTTTAAAACATTAAAATACTTAACACATTTTATGTACTTGTCACAAATGAGGCCATCTATAGAGAATTAAGTCAATTTATATTGTACAAATCCACTCTAGAGTCAAAATGTTGGATTTAGCTAACAAGACATATTTGAAAAGAAAAATGCATGGATTATAAATAAGATTATTTTACTGGCTATATGATGTTCTTTTAAGAAAAATATCTTGACTGACATTTTACATTTTGCTGTTATTTACAGGCTTAAAATGCTTTGTATATCAAGTGTAATTTCCAATTCACATATGAAATATCATTGTAGATTGAAAATTAAATTTTCTAAATGCTGTTTAGCTTACTGTTTCCAGTTATTATGTTGTTATGGAAACTTGAACCAATGTATTAAAATACAAATGTGTTTTATTCTTGTATAGTAAGAGACCTCTGAATGATCTTCTAAAAATGATTGCTCACAAGGAGAAAATATGATGAGGGAAAATATTTTTTTCAGATTTCAAGCAATTACTTCCTCTTTAGTTGAATATCATAAGCAAATTATATCGCTAAAGTCTTTTGTTTTTTGAAACATTTTGTGCCAGAAAGGAAAATATAATATTAGAGCTGAATTAATTTAAAGAATCCTTGGGTTAAAGACGGTGATAAAATTTTGAGTGAAGTTTTATATCAAGCCTGAAACCATGTAATTCTAACTATACTGTATATTTTCAAAATAGCAAGAGCAACATATCATTCATGTTCTTCCAAGAATAAAATACACCTGTTATTTTGAGAAATGAGGGGATAATTGACCATATCCTGAAATGGCAAAAGAAAAGAGGAGATAGCTCAGTTAACAGTGCATTGAGTTACCTGATAAATGAAACACCAGAGTGAAATGTGGAGAAAGAAGGCAGAGGTATTAGAAAAATAATAAATAAGTTATTTCATTCACAGGACAATCCAAATTTGTGTGAAATATACTTTGTCTATTTGTGCATGCCCTAGTATGTATGTATGTGTTTGTGTGTGTGTATACTATCCATTACATTACATTATCTCAATGCATGCTGGATCACTTAATCACTTGACATCCCGTTACTCATCAATTTGCTTGAGTGGGCGCCCGTAACATCTCCATCCATCCCTGTCACGCGCTAGTGTTGCCCAATGGCGTCTGTTCATTCTAGGAACACGAATAGCCTCAAATAGATTGTTCAGGGTCTTGACAAAGAAGTCTGACCATCTTGTAAGTGGGCTGCCACGCGATCTTTTGATGTCCCATGGAATCTAGTCGGTAATGACTCTAGTCCAGTGGTCATCTCCAAATCTCATTACGTGTCCAGCCCATCTGATTTTCAACGCCTTGGCAAACAAGACAGCGTCCCTAATTCTTGATCATCAATGGAGGTCGGAACTCTGCATTCTTTCATTTTAGTGAAGCAGGTTACTCCAAGAACAGCTCTTTCGATTCTTCTTTGGGAGACCTGAATAGCATTCTCATCCTGTTTCCGTAAAGTCTAGGTCACTGAGGTGTATGTTAATGCAGGAAGAACAGTGGAATTGAAGAGATCTGCCCAGAGCCAGAGGTTCTTCGTCCTCTTATATATTTCTTCCATGCTCTTGACGGAGTTTCAAGCCACTCTCTTTCTCCTGCACAATTCAGGTGTCACGTCATTCGTCATGTTGACTTCTTGACATAGGTACACATAACTGTTGCATTTGGAGATGTTCGTTTCGTTGAGAGCAAATGGAATGTCAGGAACGATACTGTTTCTCATAAACATTGTCTTGGTGAGATTCAGGTGGAGTCCGACCTTTCCACACTCATGGTCAAAGTCGGCCAGCATTTGTGCCACTTGGCTAATATTTGGTGTTATTAGAACGATGTCATCAGCAAAGCCAAGGTGGTACAGTTGCCGACTGTCTATCTTCACTCCCATTCCTTCCCATTCCAGTTCTAGAGGGTGGCACTGAAGAGTTTCGGTGAAATGGTATCACCCTGCCAAACCCCTGTCTTGACACGGATGATTACTTGATGCTTTTTTTAACTCATGCTTATGTTATTTGCTTTGTGTTTATTTGCTTGTTTGAGGCCACAGGCAGCTGTGCTCAGTGCTTCCCCCTGACTCTAAGCTCTGGAAACACTTCTAGCAATGCCCTGGGGACAAAATAGAATGCTGCAAATGGATTTCAGGTTGACCACATGAAAAACAAGCACCTTCTTCTCTGTACTACCAATCTAGTCCCATCAGTTCCTGTTTTAACAAGATTATCAGTGATCTTTATCTTCTAAGTAAGTCAATTCCACCTCACTCCCTGCCTCCCATCTCTGAAGGGAGAAGTCTCAAAAAGAACTGCTCTGGCTAGGGTGGATGAAGGTCCTTCCCTTAGTGTGGGATACATGGATCAGCACTGAGAACATCATGGTTCAGAGTCTGAATCAGGTAAATTTAGTTCTTAGAGCCAGACGTTGGATTACTCCGGTGTCCCCCCATGAGATTATCGGAGACTTTAGAGCTGAAATTGCTATTGCTCAAGTGCCAATATCATTATGTCCAGGGATTAAACTCTGGGTCCTCAAGCTCTTGTTTTAGCCTTTAAATGACCTACCTAGTTCTCAAAAATATACTTTACTTGCTATATCTATACTTGGTTTAGACCATTATCTATACCATAAACCTCTCTCCTACTATAATTTTTATTTCAAAATTTTTGCTTTCTTACCTTCTCTGGCAATTTTTTTGTCAGCCAGCATTATGGAATCTTCTACTGTCTTCTACTTGACAAGTTATCATCATCTTTCTCCACTAAACATTCTTCACTTTATGCTTTAGATGTTTCCTGGAATATCTCATCTCTTTTCATAGCTTCTATCAGCTCTGTTTTTTTAAAATTTATTTATTGAATCACCGTGATAAAAGTAACAAAGCTTTCAGGTTTAACTTTTGGTCATCAATTGATGACTTGACTTCCTGTTATGCATCAACTTTCTTGAGCAGGTGCCTATAACATCTCCATTTGTCCCTGTTGCGTGCTAGTGTAGCCCAATGGCGTCTGTTAGATCTAGGAACATGAAGAGTCTCAAATTGATCATTCAGGGTCTTGAGGAAGTAGTCTGACCATCTTGTAGGTGGGTGGACACGCAGTCTTTAGACATCTAGTGGAATCCATTTGGTAACGGCTCTAATCCAGCGGTCATCTCCAAATCTCATTGCATGTCCAGCGCATCTGATTTTCTATGCCTTGGCAAATGAGACAGTGTCCCTGATTCTTGACCGTCAATGTAGGTCAGAACTCGTACTCTTTCTCTCATTTGAGTGAAACATGATACTCCAAGCATAGCTCTTTCAATTCCTCTTTGGGAGACCTGAATAGCGTTCTCATCCTATTTTCTTAGGGCCCAGGTCTCTGAGGCATATGTTAATGCAGGAAGAACAGTGGAATTGAAGAGATGTGCCTGGACCTGGAGGTTACTTGGACTTTTAGCTATTTCTTCGATGCTCTTGAAGGCATTCCAAGCCGCTCTCTTCCTCCTGAAAAACTCAGGTGCCAGGTCATTCGTTTTGTTGACTTCTCGACCTAGGTACACATCACTGCATTTCATTTAGAGATGGTCGTTCCATTGAGCGTGAATGGAACGTCAGAAATGAGACTGTTTCTCATAATCATTGTCTTCATGAGATTCAGCTGGAGTCCGACCTTTCCACACTCATGGTCGAAGTCGGCCAGCATTTGGGCGGCTTGGCTAATGTTTAGTGTTATTAGAATGAAGTCATCAGCAAAGCCGAGGTGGTGCAGTTGCCAACCATCTATCTTCATTCCCATTCCTTCCCATGCCAGTCGTCTCATGTGAAGAGCAGAGCCAGTGTACTGATGAGTACTGATGTCAGGTTCTTCAGGTTTTCAGGTCTGACCATGTTGGGGCCAGGTGCTGTTCGTTTCTTTACCAACAAAATAGCATGTCGAATTTCAGAAGGAAGAATGTTGGGAATGACATATCCATCATGCGGAATTTGGTATGTAGGCAGTTGGAAGTGGCTATCAAAGATATCTGAGTAGAAGTCCTGGACAATCTTCTCCATTGCCCTTCTGGAAGATGTGATAGATTCATCAGGACGTAAGAGGGCAGTCAATTGTCCTTGTAGCTGGGGAAGAACATGGGGCATTATGAATACTTTTCTCAGCTTCTGCTGCATCTACCAGCACTGCTGCTATTCTCTCTTTGAGGTCTTCCTTTACCACATGTCTGCACTGCTTTGTGAACTCAGACATTTGCTAGTAGATGCATGAGGCATCCACCAAGCAATGTTGGCGAATGGAGTTCTCTTCTTAAACTTTGCAGCCCTTTCTTCCCACTCTGTGAAGTAGAATTTTGCACGAAGGAGACAGAGGTCCATGCCCGTTTGGAATTTTGGGACAACAGCGACATCAGTCAGGCAAAACCGTGAATTGAATATGATGTGGTCAATTTCGTTGTGGAACCGTCCACCGGGAAACTTCCACATCCAACGTTTAGATTTGGTCTTCTGGAACTGTGAGTTTACATGGATGGTTTTGGTCAACATGATGAACTCAGTCTCTAATGCTGTTTATTCCATTCTAGGCCATGGGTCCCAATGTGGAGTTCTTCGGCTGATCTTCTCGGTCCTATCTTGGCATTGAAATCACTGACAATGATCTTCTAGAAGGTATTGTCTTCTTTATAGAACTTCTCCAGCTCCAAGTAAAAATTCTCAATTTCTCCTTCATCATAATTGGATGTTGGTGCATAGACAATGAAGATAGAATCTTCTGGCAGTAAGCCACATCTATTCAAGTGTAATTGTCCGATTCGGGTTGTTAGGCATTCGAATGAATCAATGCTCATGGCCAAGTTCCTGTTGACAAGGACACTGACATCACCGATGCCTCTTTTGAAGCATGTTCTGAGGAACAGTTCTTTTACAGTGTCGAAAACAGCAAGATGTGATTGATCCCTCCTTGTCTCGGTCAGACCAATGATGCCGTACTTGATCTTTCGTGCTTGTACCAACATGTCCTCAATGGATGCATCTGATGACAACATACGTGCATTGAAAGTACAGAGAATCATTTTTGTGTTTCTTCGTTTTGGCAGCCTAGTTCAGTCTTGAAATTTTATCAGCCTCTCCTTCCATATCCTTCTCAAAGCTACCTTATTGCTGACTTGTTCGGGTCAGGGGAATAAGACCCATTGTATTTACTGGTTTTGGCATATTGAATATGCCACGGATAGCTTGCCAGGCTCTGCCATGTGGGTGGGATAATATTGGTAGCTTTCCAGGCTCTCTGGAGGGATAGAGGCTTTTGGGGTAGCCTCTGATCACCCTTGTAGGTGTTCCCATGGTCCAAACCATATTTGAATGCTATCAAATATGGTGTGGCAATCCTGTAAGATGGGTATTAAGTATCTTATGATGTGTTATGATCCAGAAAGCATCCAGGATCATGGCAACAGCCTGTAGTGGAGGTAGTGGAGGTAGTGGAGGTCTGCTGGTGAAGTATTTATCTGGTACCAGTAGGGTGGATCTTCTGTGCATAATCCAATCCCTGGTTCGCAGGTGATTGGTGGAAGCAGACAGAGCAGAGTAGGGTGGGTCTCCTTGTTTTAATCCCTTCATCACCTCTGGTTGGTGGGAGCAGGCAGAGAATCTCTGTCCCCAGGTCCATTGAACCTGGAGTCCAAGATCTCAGAGTTCTGCTTATCTTGTTTGCAGTGTAAACCTTGTCTGGCTCGCTGCTGGACATGTCCTGATGCAGCTGTCCAGGACCCAGCAGTGGTGGTGGCCTCTGAACCCAGGTCTAGAGGGAAGTTTCGGTCATACAATTATCAAACACCCTTCCCTGCACCAGTAATCATTTTTCACCACGAAGAACCCCAATATACCCCCTCTCACCCCTCTTGATGCCTGTTAGGCAGATTATTTCTACTTAACTCTCTCTCTACTTTGATTACATTCATTATTTCGACAAAAGATGCACCATTATTGTTTGGAAATTACACCAAGCAATCAGAACTGCTGAAAAGGCATTGTGAAATATTTTTTTTTCTATTGTTGGTTGGTTATGAAAACCATATGATGTCGTGTGGCTGCCATAGAGGCCACATGGTTTTGGATTTCTGATATTTTACTAATTAAGTCTGGAGGGATTTCTGCCAAGAGATGGATAATTATGAAATTGGTTTCTGTGCATCTGATGTCATGGTCGTGCTGGAGAGCCGCTCGTGGGGGGCAACTTGTAGCCTCAGTACGGCGTGAAGGACGAGCCGGTTCCGACCCCCATCCCATGAGGCTGCAAGTTGCTCCTTCACTGCTGGCTTATACCTGGCTATCCAATAAGCTCTCAAGGCGGCGGCCACCATGTTGTGAGGAGGTGGGAGGAAAAGGCAGAAGAGACAGACACCCTTTCCCTCCCAGGGGTGCATGTCACCATAGTTTAATGCATAGTCCATTCACATTTCTTCTGCAAGCTGCCAGGCTCTGGATTAGGTTTGTGTGCCTTTGGTGCCATGGCCATGCCAGAGAGCCGCTCGTGGGGGGCCTCATCTGTGTTGTTTAGATACATTTAAAATCCATATCTCTGGTCTTGACTTCCACAATGCACATTACACAGTGTCATTCTTTGATAGTCTGATTATAATCCATGAGCACACTATTACAACTATAGTCAAAAGTACACTGAGAATTCAAGCATCATGATTCAGCCCTTATGTATTTCATATGTCAATGAATAGACACTCTTTTTGCTTTAGTTAACAATATGAAAACTCTTAGCCGAATGCTTTAAGCAATATTCAATTGCTTCTGAAATACATTTTTGTCTGCTTCAAAAAAAACCTACGATCTATTTGGGATACACATTGTTATGCCTAAAGTAATGGTAAACTCATATGTAACCTAGATAAATAATTGAATCATTATTTAATCCAAATACATGAGGCTGACTCTTTTTTAATTTCTCTCAGTTGGACCACATCCAGAGGTGCTCAGGGTTTACTCCTGGATCTGTACTCAGGGATCATTCCTAGAACACTCAGGGGACCATATAGGATGCCAGAGATCAAACCTGAGTTGGCTGTTGTGTATCAGGAAACTGCAATCAAGCTTATTCTTTCATGCAAAATTTGTTATTAAAACAATAATCATTTCTTAAATTCATATATGGTTATTTATTCCCCAGTTGTAGATATCTTTATGCATAGGGTTCATTATTCTTAGTGTCTCTTCTATTTAATCTAGATTTTATCTTCATTTTCATTCATCACTACTCACACCACTCTCAAGTGTCATGTTATAATCATTTATTATTATTTTGAAGAAGCCCAGCCCACTTGTCTTTGCTTGTTCTGCTGCCTTTTGAAATTACCTGCCATATATTTTTCAACTAAGACTATTGATTTAGCTTTAATAACTTATCTGAAATAATCTGTTCTCAGATAATAATCCTCTCAGTACTATATCTTTCAGAATGTTAGGTGCCTTCAAATGAGGCCATATGACAGCTAACCCTTATGGGCTATTGATTAGGTTATTCAGAAAATCCAATGAAATCACAGGATATTTATAAGAAGGTGGCAAATGTGTCAGAGATATTTGAAGATGCAACTTGTGGATCTGAATATAAAGGATGAAACAAATTGACAAGGAACGTCAGAAATTTCTAGAAACTGGAAGAGGCTAAGAAAACTGAGTTACTCAAAACTTTTTAGGGAAAAAAAGAGAATATTCAGACAACTCGATTTTAACCTGGTGAAAGTAAATTAGAATTTACAACCTTTGTGTGTACATGATAATAAATATGACATAACCAGTTAATAAATGTGTGGTGATTTGTTATAATAATGGAAAGATAATATAGTGGCTTATTATAATATTGACTATGATATAGAACTAGGAAATAAAACTTTTCGAGGATATCTTACTGCCATCACATTTGTTTTGCTTTAATGACTGATTCACGGCAGAGTCTGGCAAGCTCCCCGTGACGTATTCGATATGCCAAACACAATAACAACAAAGTCTCCAATGGAGACGTTACTGGGCCCGCTCGAGCAAATCGATGATCAACGGGAGGGCCTTTACTTTACTTTACTAATTACTGATTAAAGAATTTTAAAACTAGCATACCATTTTAGGTTACTTTTCTTATAATAACTATGATAAAGGTATGTAATATATTTTAGGTAAACTTATTATATTCATAAGTTAGTATGCAGATGTTCAATATATGTTGCAATAAATATATTAATTTATAATACTTCACACTAGGAATATTTATATTAATACTATTTCACTAATATCTTTCAATATAAGATGCATGATAATATGAAATAATCTATTCATTATATATTATTTACAAATCTTAAATCTTAAAAGTTTAAAATCTTAAAATATAGAGAGGTAATCCATAGAATTTTATCAATTTATAAAAATTGCAATAGTTATATGAACGGTATCACGGTTTCATGGTCCTCCCGTTGTTCATCAATTTGCTCGAGCGGGCCCAGTAACGTCTCCATCATGAGACTTGTTACTACTGTGTTTGGCATATCGAATACGTCACGGGTAGCTTGCCAGGCTCTGCCATGTGGGTGAGATACTCTCAGTAGCTTGCTGGGCTCTCTGAGACGGGTGGAGGAATCGAACGCAGGTCAGCCATGTTGGCCACTTGTAAGGCAAACACCCTACTGCTGTGCTATCACTCTATGAAATTAAAGTTTAATTCAGTATCATATATATAAATTTGATAAATATTAATCATTTATCGAATACACAACGGATAGCTTGCCAGGCTCTTCCATGCGGGCGGAATACTCTCGGCAGCTTGCCAGTCTTTCTGAGAGGGATAGAGACTTTTGGGGCGACCTCTAATCGCCCTCGTAGGTGTTACCATATTTGAACCCTATCAAATATGGTACGGCAATTCCAGAGGATGGGTATTTCGTGTCTTATGATGAGTCGCATGACCGCTTTGGGGCCATGCAGGTCCAGAAAGCATCCTGGAGTGTGGCGGCGGCTGGGTAGTGGAGGTAGTGTCGGTAGTGCAACAGCTATGTGTACCTAGGTCGAGAAGTCAACAAGACAAATGACCTGGCACCCGAGCTGCGCAGGAGGAAGAGAGCGGCTTGGAACGCCTTCAAGAACGTCGAAGAAATAGCTAAGAGGACGAAGAACCTCTGGCTCCAGGCACATCTCTTTGATTCTACTGTTCTTCCTGCATTAACATATGCCTCAAAGACCTGGGCCCTACATAAACAGGATGAGAATGCTATTCGGGTCTCCCAAAGAGGAATTGAAAGAGATATGCTTGGAATATCACGTTTCACTCAAATGAGAGAAAGAATCCAGAGTTCCGACATCCATCGACGATCAAGAATCAGGGACGCTGTCTCATTTGCCAAGGTGTCAAAAATCAAATGGGCTGGTCATGTAATGAGATTTAAGGACGACCGCTGAACTAGAGCTGTTACTGACTGGATCCCACGGGATGTCAAAAGACCACGTGGCCGCCCACCTACCAGATCGTCAGACTTCTTCATCAAGATCATGAACAATCGGTTTGAGGCTCTTCATGTTCCCAGAGCGAACAGATGCCACTGCTCTACACTGGCACGCGACAGGAACGAATGGAGACGTTACTGGCACCCGCTCGAGCAAATCGACGACTAACGGGAAGTTAAGTGATTAAGTGATTAATCATTTTCTGTTCTGAGAAACAGAAACACAATGTCATTAAGATGGAGGGATACGCGCAAGGCTGTATTCTCTGTGGCCCCTCAGAGGGGGGTGGCTTGAGTTCTCCTCCCCGCCCCAAGCAGAACCTGGTAGCTGAAAATCTCCAGAACCCAGCTACAGTCATGCTCAAGGCCACTCTCTACACACTTGGACGAGTTTCATGCATGAAGTAACCGGCAGAGGAACACAAGTATGCAGGACCTGTGGCTGATATCTCCAAACCTGCTTGGATTGGGACCAGGTCTCCTTCACCCAGATCCCCAGTTTTCCATTAGCTTGGTAGTCAAACCCAAAAACTGCCCTGGCACCATATAATCTCATCAATGACCAAGATCCAGAGACTATAAAACAATGCTCCCAGAAGAGAGCAATGCAGTATTTCCTGGAGAGTGAGGCCTCAGGTGTGGCTGGACAACCTCTTATACTCTAGCCCACTGACATACCTAAAGCAGCACACATGTGTTTGGTTTCAACATACTTGCTTGTATTCTCTTATATAAGGGCTTAAATGGCCCCTGAATGAAATACAAAAATCTTCACACACTTCCCTCTTATTTTGGTTGAAGATGCTTGCTGGTTGGGTGGGTATTTGAATATTATCTGTAATGAACTATTGTGAACTACTTTATGAAAATAAAATGTATAAAAATCACAAAAAGAAAAAGAGGGATAAAATATGCTGTCCTAGGGAGCCATAGTACAGTGAGTATAGTACTTGCCTTGCATGCAGTCAATCCTGGTTTGGTCCAGGTTGACAACCCATATGTCCACTGGAGCCCCACACACAGAGCCAGGAGTAAGTCTTAAGCAATAATGGATATTATCCAAAACAAAACAATAACAATTTTATCCTAATAATTCCAGTACTTAAGAATTTATATTCAAACATGACATAACTTTAATACTGGCAAAACAGACTAGCTTTCAAGTAGGTCTTATGTATAAATCATTTAATATAGACCCTGCTTTTAGCAGGCATATAAGAATGTTCAATAGGCTTGTTTATAGATTTCTCCATTCATTATGCTTTTAAGATAAATACACGACCTGGGTTTTGTAAGAATTTCTCAGACTGCTATGAAAATGGCCAAATTCTCTAGACCTATTAACAGGATAATTATTTTATCTTGCCACAGAAAGGGTTTATACTTACTGACAGGAATGTTAAGTACATTATGAATAATTTCTGGCGATAACTATTGGATTAGAACTGTGGCCAAATTAAAATAAAATAAGCTTCTAAATATGGATTTATGCATCTACACAATTCCCTTACCTTGAGAACATTGTTTTCATTATGTATTTTCCCCTTACTTATCTTATTATAAAAAAGAAACTAAAAACAAAGCGTCTTTCTGGCATTTATTTCTTAGCAAGCGATTGACATGCTTCCAAAGGTTTCTTCTTCCTTGTAGATGTTTTCTTTAGAATCTGGTGTGACAGTTCCTGAGCTGGATGTCTTATTCTACAGCATTCATAAGCATGTGATGCTTCTTAGCCAGAACAGAGGCAGTTAATGATGTCCATAATGCTCCATCAACATGACTTAAATTCAAAGATGTTTGCATGTGTAATAATCACGCTGGAAAAAAAAAGTGATAATTAAGAATCTGAAGTACAAAAGGGTAATGCACTGTCCTCTTCCTCAGTAGGGAAGTTCATTAGCAGTAGAATCATGTCATTTGCCCATCTGTTCATAATTGCTTTCACCCCAGGAACTAAGTGAAGGAAGTGACATCACATGGTCCTTATATACACAAGTCTGTAAATCACGTATATGTTCTTAAACGCATGGATAGAGGGGTGCAAAGTGGAGAAGCAACAAACCCCCGCAGCCGCAGTAACAACTAATAGAGCCTTCGCCAAACTTAGCATACAAAGATGACCTCATTAATTTTGTAATCCTAACATGATATTTTATCTGTAACAAATCGCAAGGTGAAATAAAAAAGTTGCTGCTTCTGTGTGCTATCAAGGCCATATTGTGGGGATAATTATCTTTCAACTGGTTGGAGACACACCTCTTGTTTGTATGTCCTAAACATCGGCTGCTTAGCAGCTGCTGTAATATCAATGGGCAAATGAAACAGGCCTTCATTAGATTAGCACTGAGCTGATTGCTGGTGCCAATCTCATTATTATTGGTGACTAAACTGGCAGATTGTCAGGATGTCTCATGGTGAGATGAGCTTTTGCAGCTCTTTGTTTGTAGTTATTAAAAAACAATGGAGTGAAAGCAATCCCTTGGGCATAGACTTGTCTCAGAGATGTATTAAAGGTTTGTTTTTGTAGTTGTTCTTGCTGTTGTTCTTGTTGGTGGTGGTTGTGGTGGAGGGGTTTGTGTGTGTTATGTGTGTGTGTGCATGTGTGTGCTGTGTGTGCAAGCTCGAGCAGGCGTGTGTGTGTGTGTGAGTTTGTGTGTTGATCTGCTTGCAGATGCAGTGTTGTAAACAACTTATTTTAAGGAAGAATACTAATTGAAACATGGAATGTGGACCTGAAAAAATAACTTGTCATTTTTTACTATTACCTGTTATCATCTTTTGAACATATATGTGTGTTTGTGTGTGTACAAACACATATACATATGTATATATACACATTTATATTCAGCTGTACTTGGCCTGTCATGAGAACCAATGAAAAATACAGGACTTCAACTGGTGAAAACCTGTTTTCCATTTTAAATAATCTGCAAATGTGAGACATTACATCATAGTCTTAAATGCAAAGCAGATTTCTTACTTTCCTTAGAAAACAGTATTGAATCCAAATCCTGTACTGCACTGCAGTGAAAACTATTTAGAATGAATTAGGTCAGCAGAATAAAATTATCAATCTACTCAGAAAATGATTCAAAAGGATTTGACTCACAGTGCCAAGTGTATATTTAAAAAATAAAGGCTGGAATTGGAATTGTTATATCCACCTGAGTAAATGAAAAAATGTGTCTGACATAATGAACTAAAGCTTAAAACAATCTCTCCAACATAAAAATAAAAAGGGTAATGTGCAATGTTCACTTTGCCATGGTTAATATATGCACAAAGTTAGACAGAAAATAGCTTTAATCAAACTGTATTAAATAAAAACGAAAGATCTAGCATATTTAAGTACTCTTCCACTTTCAGGAATTAAGTCACAGGAATCTTGACCTCAAAATATAGGTAAATATTATATAGCAAACAAGCTTTTAGAAGCCTGAACCTCCAAATTGGTTGTTGTTGTCATTTTCTAAATACAAGGTAAACTCCAGATGGCTGGTTATTTTTTTCCAGCAAAATATCTATAAATAGCTCCAGAACTGAATCTGTTTTTCTTCCAATGGTTTATGAGGATTTGCTGTAAATTGTTATCTTCCAATAAGACATGTCATTTTCAGAGGAACATAAAGATGGGTCATCCAAAAAATGTGGAAAACTTCTGCTCTTTCCCTAGAGGTGGCAATGAACTATGAATTTTTATATGAGCAATTTATTTTCCCTTAAATAAATAGAGAGTTGGCTTTCTAATTATTATCTATAGAATATGGTTAGTTTTCAAATATTCCAATTTCTCTGTATTTTCACAATTTTCAACAAACAAAACTCAATAGCATTTTTCAGATAAATATATATTTACAAAATCTAAGAAACTCATATTTAATAATATATTTTTTCAGGTCTACTTATTTCTATTCAGTTTAGTTTTTTAGAAATTATTACCAGGGTTTTTTTGTTAGTGTCAAGAAGAATTTTCTATGCGGTCTGCTTGGCATGTAGTTTACTTGGGATGTGACAGAGAAACTCAATCTCTATTTTTTTTTCAGTAAAATTATTTTTACTGGTATCACTGTTCCCCCATTTTTCATTGATTTGCTCAAGCGGGTTCAGTAACATTGTGAGACTTGTTACTGTGCTTGGCATATCGAATATGTCACGGAGAGCTTGCCAGGCTTTGCCATGTGGGTGAGATACTCTCAGTAACTTGCCAGGCTCTCTGAGAGGGGTCGAGGAATCGAACTCGGATTGACCATGTTGGCTGCGTGCAAGGCAAACGTCCTACCCGCTGTGCTATCACTCCAGCCCCAAATCATTTTAGATATATTTAAAATATTTCACTCTAAGTGCATTAAAATATTATATCTCAATAAATATAGTCACTTTTAATGCAGATATTCAATTAATTTTAAGGCATATATTGTAAACTGATATTAGTTAACTTAAAAAATATTTTCAGAGTTACCTAAGTGAGATTGTAAGGGTCAATGTTTTGAGGAGCCCGACAAATGGCTTTAAAATTTTGTGACTCATGGGGGATGCAGCAATAGCACAGTGGGTAGGGTGTTTGCCTTGCACGAGCCCACCCGGGTTTGATTCCCAGCATCCTATATTGTCCCCTGAGCACCGCCAGAGGTAATTCCTGATTGTAAAGCCAGGAGTAACCCCTGTGCATCGCCAGGTGTGACCCCTCTCAAAAAAAGCAAAAAATATAAATAAATAAAATAAATTTTTGTGACTCAGAAATGTGAACAATAGATTTTGCTTTGCTTTAAATTAGATTTACTTGAGACAAAGATTTACTGGAGACAAAAATTGATGTATAAAGATGTCATTTTAGAAAGCTATAACAAATAGGGAAAAAAAGCTTACGCAACTATATACTGAATGCCTTGTGTGCAAAAAACCCCTGGTTTGATCCTAGTACCACAAAGCCTACTGAATCTCTGGGCCCCAAAATTAAATTGTCTAGCCCAGTTGGCTAAGTGTTAATTAGGTGTAGCTTCAGGTCCCCTTAAGCATAGTTTTGGCTACCTGCCCAATAAAATTATTGAGTCAAAATCACATAAAGAACTTCATTACTATATAAAGAATGCTATTTTATACATAGAACGTACATATAAAAACATTCTAATTTTGGTTGTATTCATCTCTTTTAGATTTTCAAACAAATTCACACAATTTCAGACACAAACACATATACCCATACACACTATATATACATATAAATATATACATGCATTTACATACATATATCTATGTAGCACTGTCCCCCCCATTGTTCATCGATTTGCTCGAGTGGGCACCAGTAACATCTCCATTGTGAGACTTGTTACTGTGTTTGCCATATTGAATACATCACAGGTAGCTTCCCAGGCTTTGCCCTGTGGACTGGATGCTCTCGGTAGCTTGCCAGTCTCTCCGACAGGGACAGAGGATTGAACCCAGGTCGGCCAAGTGCATAGCAAACACCATACCTGCTGTGCTAAATTTCATTTTCATGAATAATCTCTCATTACTTAGCAAAATCTACTTTTAGGGATTTTTGAATTCAACTGACATTCTGTTTGTATTTTCCCCCTCAGGGTGTGGTGGATAGGAGATACGGCAATGCTTGAGACTTACTTTTAGTGTTGTACTCAGAGATAACTCCTGTTAGTCTGGGGGATCATATGGGGTGCCGAGGATTAAAACAGAGTTGGTCAGGTGCAAGGAAAGTGCCCTACTCACTGTATTGCCTCCCTGACTCCCACAATTGACATCCTGATTGCTAATCATGGAAATATAAAGATGTTAAAACATAAAGATTATTTGTGTTACCAAAATTTTGGGAAATTTTCATTCTCCAATTTATGGGAGAAAAATATGCATTCTTATCCAGCTTTGAAAAAAAGACAACTTTAAGAATAATTCAGTTACAAACTCCTCAGTTTAGGTCTTCTCCACTAATATAAAAAGTGGCACTGTAGCACTGTCCTCCCGTTGTTCATCAATTTGCTCGAGCGGGCACCAGTAATGTTTCCATTGTGAGACTTGTTGTTCATTTTTTTTTTTTGGCATATCGAATACGCCACGGGGAGCTTTCCAGGCTTTGCCTTCTGGGTAGGATACTCTCGGTAGCTTGCCTGGGCTCTTCAAGAGGGACAGAGCAATCTAACCCGAGTCGGCCACGTGCAAGGCAAATGACGTACCCACTGTGCTATCGCTCCAGCCCATGAAAAGTAGAGTGATGTTAATTTCATGATCAAATAAATTATTTCATCACAAACATATAAAAATAATGTGTATGGTGATTAAATTTAGTGTATATGTGACAGTAGGTCATTTCTTAATGTATGGTTGTAAGCCTGTGTGTGTGTGTGTGTGTGTGTGTGTGTGTGTTCGTGTGAGTGTTTATATGTCTATGAATGTGTGTGTGTGTGTGTGTGGTTTAGGGAATAGTTTCCTAAATACTTTAAAATAGCATTTTTATTGCATGTATACTACTTTGGTTTTGTAGTTTGTTGCAGGTTTTCTTTAGGTTCACCTTGCAACCACTCACTACATTTGGACTAGCCACTACTTTGGGCTGGATCAATGGCACAGTGGGCAGGGCATTTGTCTTGCATGCAACCGACAGGGCTTCGATTCCTCCGCCCCTCTCAAAGAGCCTGGCAAGCTACGAGAGTATTTTGCCCACTTGGCAAAGCCTGGCAAGCTACCCACGATGTATTTAATATGCGAAAAACAGTAACAACAAGTCTCACAATGTCACAAATGTAACAAAGTCTCCTTATTGGGCCCATGAAGCAAATTGATGAACAATGGGAGGACAGTGCTACAGTGCTACAATATACTACTTTACTACCTCAAATTTAAGGTAATAAGGATTTTAACTTTAAAATATTTATCTCCAGTTTCAAACCAATGACACGTAAATCTAGAAAACTAGAGTATTGCCTTTTGTCTAACCAATATACATTTAGAAATGGAGTAACATGTTTTCTGTAAAAAGTTTAGACTTTGTGGGCTAGAAAGACTTATACAGTGGTTAGGTGCTTGTTTTGCCCATGACTAACCTAGGTTTGATCCACATAACCTCTGCAAAAAAAGTTAACATTTTTATAAGTGCTTGTGGTCCATCATGTCTCTTGGAATGTCTCAACACTGCAATCAAACAATTAAACAATCCCCCCAAAAGTATGAATAAATACATGTGTTCTGACAATCTTTTTGGTGGATTCTGAAATTTAGAATTAGTATTATTATTAGGTAGTATATTTATCTGTTTTTTTCTAGAGTGTCTAATTATAAAACATTTTTAGCTCACAACCAGTCCAAAAACAAGTAATGAGCTATACATGCCCCTAATATTTTAGTTTTTCAATCCTATTTTAGATTTACTAGTGTGCTTGTCATCACTTCTTTCTACACTTATTGACATGTATTGCTTCATAAAATGTTCTAGAGATCTCAGTAGATCCAAAGCTATGATCTTGATTCATCTTTAGAGTTTTTGCTTTACCAGGGCACAATAATCCTGAAATTAAGATGACTAAAATACTGGGTTAAAAAACAACTACTTCCTATTTTATATTATACTTCGACCTATTGTGTAGTCTCCATATCTTGCTGAGACCCTAGATTCATTCCACATAGATTAGTCAGGTTAGACTTATAATTTGAGGTTCTTGACTACTTAGGTTGATGATAGACACACAGAGATATTAATTTCTCTATTCATTGCATAGACTATATATATAGATATATATGTATATATACTTGCCGCAATATACTTGGCACTTGGAATTCTTGACTAGTGGGTTGGCAGATATCTGACAGAGATGCTACCTTTCGCTATTACAATCTGTATTTATGCTAACATAAATCTGTTAAGTGTAACAATTATTTTACCTGTGACTCTACTGTAAGCTTAAGATGTCCAAAGAGTGTTAAAACTATATTATGGGAAATTTTCACACACTGGTATCTAAATCAATGAGTTTTTCTTTTCTTCTCAAATTTGTTAAGAGATTTTGAAGAATGAGGTGGGGACCAAGAAATTTTGAATCAAGTATCACTTTTGCATTTAGTCAAGTGTGATAAAATGTGGCTAGCCAAATATGCTTCCTCTTCATTTTCTGTTATTTTAAAACAATTTACCATGAATTAAATAGCTTAATATGGGTACATTAATTTACTTAAAAGTTATTTTGGGGCTAGAGATATAGTATGGCATCTGTTTGCCTTGCACGCGGAAGACCCAGGTTCGATTCCCAGAACCCCGTACAGCCCCTGAGCACTGTCACGAATAATTCCTGAGTGCATGAGCCAGAAGTAATCCTTGTGTATTGCCGAGTGTGACACAAAAGGCCAATAAATAAATATATATATATAATACAATCATGAATCACTATGTAACTTCACAGTGAGTAATTTTTTAAAAAATTCCAAAGTATAAATTGATTAAAACATGAATAATTAAAATTTTAATATAATAATAGTAATTAAATAGATTAAACCATTTTACAAAATACTTTTAGGTTAAGTTGTTCTTTGGACTGGAGTGATAACAAAGCAGGCAGGGTGTGTGCCTTGTGTGTTTGCCTTATGGAGCTGGGTTTGATTCCTCCGCCCCTCTCAGAGATCCTGGAAAGCTACCAAGAGTATCTTGCCTGCACAGCAAAGCCTGGCAAGCTACCTGTGACATATTCGATATGCCGAACACA
The DNA here is from genome assembly GCF_029834395.1 of Sorex fumeus. Taxonomy (NCBI): domain Eukaryota; kingdom Metazoa; phylum Chordata; class Mammalia; order Eulipotyphla; family Soricidae; genus Sorex; species Sorex fumeus. Next base: position 24,238,108 of record NW_026606118.1, read on the forward strand.
GTAACAAGTCTCACAATGGAGACGTTATTGGACCACTCGAGTAAATCGATGAACAATGGGAGGACAGTGCTTCTTATCACTTATCACTTAATCCCCGTTATTCATCGATTTACTCGGGCGGGTGCCAGTAACGTCTCCATTCATCCCGGTTGCATGCTAGCATAGCCCAATGGTATCTGTTCGTTCTGGGAACATGCAGAGCCTCAAACCAATCATTCAGCGTCTTGACGAAGAAGTCTGACCATCTTGTAGGTGGGCATCCACGTGATCTTTTGATGTCCCGTGGAATCCAATCAGTAATGGCTCTAGACCAGTGGTTGTCTGTAAACCTCATTACGTGTCCAGCCCATCTGATTTTTGATGTCTTGGCAAATGAGACAGCGTCCCTGATTCTTGAGCGTTGACGAAGATCAGAAATCCGGATTCTATCTCTCATTTGAGTGAATCGTGGTATTCCAAGCATAGCTCTTTCGATTCCTCTTTGAGAGACCCGAATAGCGTTCTCATCCTGTTTTCATAGGGTCTCTCGAGAACATCATGCGATGACTGGAATGGGAAAGCATGGGAGTGAAGATAGATGGTCAGCAACTACACCACCTCCGCTTTGCTGATGACATCGTTCTAATAACACCAAACATCAGCCAAGCGGCACAAATGCTGAACGACTTTGACCGTGAATGTGGAAAGGTCGGACTACAGCTGAATCTTAAGAAGACAATGTTTATGAGAAACAGCCTTGTTCCTGATGCTCTATTCGCTCTCAACGGAACCACCATCTCTGAATGCAACAGTTATATATACCTAGGTCGAGAAATCAACATGATAAATGACCTGGCACCTGAGTTGTGCAGGAGGAAGAAAGCGACTTGGAATGCCTTCAAGAGCGTTGAAGAAATAACTAAAAGGACAAAGAACCTCCAGCTACGAGCACATCTCTTTGATTCCACTGTTCTTCCTGCATTAACATATGCCTCAGAGAGGACAGTGCTACAGTGCTATAAAATGTATATACATATATATATGTACATATATATATGTGTATATTTCTTGGGCTGCAGAAATAGAGCGAGAATAGGATGTTTGTCTTATACATGACCGATCTGAGTTATATCCTCAGCATACCGCATAATCCCCTGAACCCACCAGAAATGATTGCTTAGCACATAGCCAGTAGTAAGCCCTGAACACAACTAGGTGTAGCCCCCAGAAGAACAAACAAAAAGGACAGTTATTAAGTATGACATAGCTGGGTTCTTTGTTTCAGGATCTCACCAGACACCAATCAAATTGAACCCTCATAGGCGCTGAACTTGGGACATATGTAACTTCAAGTCCATTCAGACTTCAAGTCCATTCAGTCTGCTGGCAGAAACCATTTAGTTGTGGTTGAAAAACTTAAGAATGTTTCATGGCTTTCAATGGAAACTGTCCTTAGCACATAGATGCCTGGTTAAGAGTGCATCTCTACCATGGCTACTTACCTGATAGCAGTTCTCTTCATCAAATCCATTAATGGAGAGCTGATGATTTAAAATATGTAACTAAAGGTTTTATAGTGTTTCACCAGTGATTTTCTTAGAAGGTTTGTGTATGTAGGGATTTCTATATGGCCTGTTAAAAATTCAAACCCATGACCTACTCGAAGTTATTCTAACTCAGAAATTTCAGAGCAGAAGCTAGGAATGTGTATGTTTAACATACCATTTAAATTTTTTCCTTCCACATTTTTGAAAAACGTGTCTTAAAAATAATTTTTCATGCAAAATAAAATATTTTACTTATATTTAGAAATGTGTTTACTTTTATTTACACTAATAACGTGTCACTGTCACTGTCACTGTCCTCCCATTGGTCACCAATTTGCTCAACCAGGCCCAGTAACATTGTGAGACTTGTTACTGTGTTTGACATATCAAATATGTCACAGGTAGCTTGCCAGGCTTTGCCATGCAGGCGAGATACTCTCAGTAGCTTGCTGGGCTCTCCAAGAGGGGCGGAGGAATCGAACTCGGGTTGGCCCTGTTGGCCGCATGCATGGCAAATGCCCTACCCGCTGTGCTATCTTTCCAGTGTGTAATTTATTTATAAATATGCATGTAATAATAAATTAAATATTTTAGGATATATGAAAATAATAGTCAATGCTATAATGTGTGTCATTTATAAAATATTTATTTCAATCTATAAAAAAGTTATTACTGTTTTAGGGCTGGAGCGATAGCACAGCGGGTAGGGCGTTCGCCTTACAAGCGGCCAACATGGCCGACCCGAGTTCGATTCCTCCGCCCCTCTCGGAGAGCCCGGCAAGCTACCGAGAGTATTCGATATGCCAGACACAGTAACAACTAAGTCTCCAATGGAGATGTTACTGGGCCCGCTCGAGCAAATCGACGATCAATGGGAGGGCCTTTACCTTTACTGTTTTTAACCTAATAAGATCAATGAAGAAAATGCCATTCCCTAATACAAAACAGAAAAGAGGCGAAACAATGCAAAATAATGTGAAATTGGAATGTCCTGAATAGAATGTAAATGAAAATGTAATTTCTGTGGTGTGTGAACTATTAATAAACTGCTTAGAGTATTGCTATAATAAAATAACTTAATATTTAATCAAAGAAAATTAGAGTGTATTTAAATCAACTAATAAAACAAAGAACTGAGTACTAAGGATATTATTAGCACTAAAGATGCATAAACATATTAACTTAATATATGGCCACATTTTGCATCTGATTATTCAGAGTCAAAGCCATTTTTATATTCCCTGTTATCTGAATGAAGCAGTCATATATTTTAGAGACCAAGATATGAAAGCACAAAATAGTATTTAAAATTTATCCCTTTCTCCTATTAGATAATATACTTATATCTTCCTGAGAATATTCACAGGTAAAATGTTGATGTGATATTTTGTGAAAAATTATTGAGATAAACACATATTGCAGCATGTACCAGAAGAAGCAACAATTATTTACTTTTTAAACAAAGGTCTTCTTCAAGCCTCCATAAAAGAATGAAAGATACTGGGGACAAAGCAAAACTGTAGGTGTTAAGACAGCTTACTTTACATACAGCCTATCCAGGTTGAATCTCCAGTAGGATTTAAGTCCCCCAAGTTCACCAAGAATGACCCTTGAGTGAGTAACCGGTGATGAAACCTGAGTATCATTGGGTATGACTCCCACTGTTCTCGAAAGAGAATAAATGCTAATAAACTTCCATATATTATTTCCTATGTAAACTAGAAATTTAAGTTTTCATATGCATCATTTATTTCATTAGATTTTATCTAAAATGCAAATCTATTGTGGGTATTTCTATTTAAGTTTGTGTTCCTGGGAAATGTGGCAAAATAATATAATCTAAAATATTGAAATCTAAGCATGTAAATTGATGAAGATTGTTTTAACCAATACAAAATCTGTATTCATCAGTCTCAAAGAGGGAGGAATTGATCAGGGACAACTATGCTATCTAAAACATGATTAAGATAATTATTCATTTGAATGAATCAATGCTCATGGACAAGTTCATGTTGACAAGGAAACTTCCGATGCCTCTTTTGTCACATGTTCCAAGGACAAATTCTTCTCCAGTGTCGAAAACAGCGTGATGTGATTGATGCCTTTTTGTCTCGGTCAGATGAATGATGTCGTACTTGATCTTTCGCGCTTGTTCCATCAGGTCCTCGATGGATGCATCCAATGCGAGTTTACATGTATTGAAAGTACAGACAGTCATTTTTGTCTTTCTTCCTTTTGGCAGCCTAGTTAAGTCTTGAGATTTTATCAGCCTCTCCTACCTTATCCTTCATAATGCTGTCGTATTGATGGCTCTTTCAGGGTCAGGGGAATGAGACTCATTGTATTTCATGGGTTTGGAGTATCGAATAAGCAATAGATAGCTTGCCAGGCTCTTTCATGCGGGTGGGATACTCTCTGTACCTAACAACTCGAATGCCTAACAACCCAAATCAGACAATTACACTTGAATAGATGTGACTCAAGACCAGGAGTTTCTATCTTCATTGTCTATGCACCAACATCCAATTATGATGAAGGAGAAATTGAGAAGTTCTACCTGGAGCTGGAAAAAAAAGAGCACACCTTCTATGAGATCATTGTCGGTGATTTTAATGCCAAGATACAACCAAGAAGACCAGCTGAAGAACTCCACACTGGGACCCATGGCCTAGAATGGAACAAACAGCGTGAGTGACTGTCTGAGTTCATCATGTCCACCAAGACCATCCATGATGACTCAGAGTTCCAGAAGTCTGAATCTAAACATTGGACTTGGAGTCTCCCAGTGGACGGATTTACAACAAAATTAACCACATCATATTCAATCAACGGTTTTGCCTGACTGATGTTGCTGATGTCCCAAAATTCTAAACTGGATTGGATCACCGTCTCCTTCGTTCAAAATTTTACTTCACAGAACAGGAAGAAAAGGCTGCAAAGTTAAAGAAGAGAACTCCAAGAATGATCACCAACTGAGAGCTCTTTGGCACTATTGTGGCAACATGTGAAGATTCTGATGTTTACAACATTGATAAGGAATATGATGGACTGGTTCAGCATCTCCAGGATTGTGTGAGGAACGCCAAGAGAGAGATAGCCACAAAAACATGCCTGTCTTTGAAAAACTCTTGAGTTTACTTTCCAACGTGGCATGGCACAAGCCTCAGACAACCGTAAACAAATGTCTGAGCTCACAAAGCAGTGTAGAGAAGAGAAAAAGGAAGGTCTCAAAGAGAGAAGAGCAGAAGTGCTAACAGATGCTGAAGAAGCCGGAAAAAGCATTTGCAAAGCTATCCTGTCCTTCTCAACTACAAGACCAAGATGACTGCCCTCCGACGTCCTGATGGATCTATCACATTTTTCAGAAGGACAATGGAGAGGATTATCCATGACTTCTACTTGGATCTCTTCGATAGCCACTCCACCTGCCCACATACCAAATTCCGCAGGATGGATATGTCGTTCCCAACATTCTTCCTTTCGAAATCCAACACGCCATTTCATCAGTAAAGAAGCAAACAGCATCTGGTCCAGACAAGGTCAGACACAAACTACTGAAGAATCTGCCATTGGTACTCATCAATACACTGGATCAGCTCTTCACACGCTACCTATGTGAATGCAAGGCTCCATCCCAATGAAAAACCAGCAGGACAGTACTACTGAACAAGAAGGGAGACATCCACGACATTGGCAACTATCGCCTGATCTGCCTGTTGTCTCCCATCAATAAGCTGTTCACTCGAGTCATCCTGAATAGGATTGGCAGAACACTAGATGAAGGACAACCATGCAGGCAAGCCGGGTTCCGCAAAGGATTCAGCATGATTGACAATATCTACACGATAACCAAGCTCATTGAGGTTTCTCGGGAGTTCAAGATGCAGCTCTGTCTAATGTTAATTGATTTAAAGAAGGCCTTTGATTCTGAGACAAAAGCTTGTCATTGAAGCTCTTAGTCAAACAGGGCATTCAAGCTTAATACATCAGGATCCTAAATGAACTGTATTACAAATTCACTACAAGGATCTCACCATTCTACAAAGAAGTGATCATCAATGTCAAGAGAGGGGTTCTGCAGGGTGATACCATTTCACTGAAACTCTTCAGTGCCACCCTCCAGAATTTTATGCGACGACTTGAATGGGAGTGAAGATAGACGGTGGCAACTGCACCACCTCGGCTTTGCTGATGACATCGTTCTAATAACACCAAATATTAGCCAAGTGGCACAAATGCTGGCCGACTTCGACCATGAGTGTGGAAAGATCAGACTCCAGCTAAATCTCACGGAGACAATGTTTATTACAAACAGTCTGGTTCCTGACATTCCATTTGCTCTCAACGGAATGACTATTTCTGAATGCAACACTTATGTGTACCTAGGTAGAGAACTCAACATGACGAATGACCTGGCACCTGAGTTGCCCAGGAGGAAGAGAGTGGCTTGGAATGCCTTCAAAGGCGTTGAAAAAGTAGCTAAGAGGACAAGGATCCTCCAGTTCTGGGCAGATCTCTTTGATTCCACTGTTCGTCGTGCATTAAAATATGCCTCAGAGATCTGGGGCCTATGAAAACCAGATGAGAATGCTATTCCCAAAGAGGAATGGAAAGAGCTATGCTTAGAGTATCACACTTCTCTCAAATGACAGAAAGAATCTGAAGTTCCAACCTCCGTTGAGGGTCAAGAATTAGGGTCGCTGTCTCATTTGTCGAGGCGTCGGAAATCAGATAGACTGGACACATAATGAGATTTGAAGATGACCACTGGACTAGAGCCATTACAAATTGGATTCCACAGGACATCAAAAGATCATGTGGCTTCCCACCGACGATATGGTCCAACTTCTTCGTCAAGACCCTGAACGATCAGTTCGAGGCTCTTAGTGTTCCTAGAATGAGCACACACCATTGTGCTACACTAGCATGCGACAGGGATGAATGGAGACATTACTGGCGCCCGTGTGAGCAAATCAATGAGTAACAGGATGCCAATTGATCAAGTGATCAAGTGAATCATTCATTTTCTGCAAAATGTATAATTCACAGATATTTAACTTATTAATTTACTTGTTTATTGTTTCTTTTCGGCCTCTAATATGGTGTTCTCAGGAGACCTGATAGCTCACTGGTGATTCTCAGCCAGAAGGCCTACACTTTAATGCAGGAGTCCTCACAGGTGATTCTGTTTGGTTCTGTGATGTTGGAGATTACCTGAATAAAGTGGCAGTGCCAAGGCATTCACCTTTAATTTAATTAATCATAGGTATTCAGTTATGCGTTGAACACATAATATTTCATTTGTAGTATTACTAAATACAAATGGGTTGACTTATTCAATCTTTGAATCAATCTGTTGCTAGGTCTTCTTCAATATGCAATCTACACTTCTTGGATAGTTGTCTCATTTCTAAAATGCTTAGACCTGAATTTCTAATTCCTTGTCTAAATTTTAGGTACTTCTCATCCCCTAAATACACACACACACACACACACACACACACACACACACATATAATATGACTACAAAGAAATATCTAAAAAGTTAATAGAACATAAATCTAAGATTAAAATTAATTTAAAAACAAGATAAAATTCAATGAATATATACACCCTTATGCTATTCATCACTACATCACTAATGGTATATTATTTCATACTTCTAAATGATATGTATCTGAATTGTAACATGTTGATAGTATAAGTAGAGGTAAATCAGATTTATTATGGTCACATTAAAATAAGCATCTTGAAATTATAAGAAAAATTCACCTATAAAATGAAATCATTGAGTTTCTTCTAATACTTGTCTCTTTATCTCTTTATTTTCCCATGTTGACAATAAAAACTTCTCTGTCACTGTTGTTTTATTTATCCTGCTTATCCTATAGTTAATGAGGCTAAATTATGAAACTTCATGACATATTTATTTGGTATAGTTTCTTTCACTTTATAATTTGGTACAAATTAAAGTACTGACATATTTTACATGCTATATTTAATAGCTTCAGGCCTGTAAGCAATGATAAATTAATCTCTCCTAGCACCAAGTATAACCATGATTGAAATGCTGTCTTTACAATCCTATCATACCAGGTCTAAATTTTTTTAATTGTAACATATAATGGATAATTTTTTCTACCTTAGTTGATATAAATATTTACATCCTATTCTTGATGTTGAAAAGGCTTTTCCCAGCTTCTCCTGCATAGACCAGCACTGCTGCTCTTCTCTCTTTGAGGTCTTCCTTCATCACTTCTCTGCACTTCTTTGCGAGCTCAGATGTTCCCTTGTGGTGGCCTGAGGCTCACGCCAAGCCACATTGGCAAATGAGCTTGAGAGTTTTCGAAGACAGACATCTTTCTGTGGCTTTCTCTCTCTCTCAGTGTTCCTCACACAATCATGGATGCTGAACCAGTCAATCACATTCTTCATCAATGTTGTCATTGACAGCATCTTTCCATATTACTGCAATAGTGCAAAGAGTTCCCAGTTGGTGGTCGTTCTGGGAGTTCTCTTCTTAAACTTTGCAGCCCTTTCTCCCCAATCTGTGAAGTAGAATTTTGCACGAAGAAGATGGTGGTTTGATCCCGTTTGGAATTTTGAGACAACAGCGACATCGGTCAGGTTAAACTGTTGATTGAATATGATGTGGTCAAATTCACTGTGGAACTGTCTACCGGGAGATTTCTATGTCCAATGTTTAGACTCAGCCTTTTGGAACTGTGAGTTACCATGGATGGTCTTGGTCAACATGATGAACTAAGAAGGTCTCTCATCCTGTTTATTCCATTCTAGGCCATGGGTTCCAATGTGGAGTTTTTCAGCCGATCTTCTCGGTCCTATCTTGGCATTAAAATCACCGACAAGGTGTGGTATTCTTTATAGAATTTCTCCAGCTCCATGTAGAACTTCCCAATTTCTTCATTTTAATTGGATGCTGGTGTGTAGACAACAAAGATAGAAACTTCTGGCAGTGAGCCACATCTATTCAAGTATAATCATCCGATTCGGGTTATTAGGCATTCGAATGAATCAATGCTCGTGACCAAGTTGGCAAGGACAACAACACCACCGACACCTCTTTTGTCACATGTTTGCATGTTACAAGTAACAGTTCTTCTCCTGTGTAAAATGCTGCGTGATTTGTTTTGCGCCTTCTTGTCTTGGTCGGATGAATGATGTCTTACTTGATCTTCTGCGCTTGCACCATAAGATCCTCAATAGATGCTTCTGATGTCAGTGTACGTGCGTTGAACGTACAGTCATTTTAGTCCTTCTTTGTTTTGACAGCATAGTTTGGCCCTGAGATTTTATCAGCTTTCCTTGCTCATCCTTAACACTGTCATACTGGGAGCTCTTTCAGGGTCAGGGGAATAAGTCCCATTGTTTTTACTGTTTTTGTCATATTGAATATGCCATGGGTAGCTTGCCAGGCTCTGCCGTGTGTGTGGAATATTCTAGATAGCTTCCTGGGCTCTCCAGGACAAATGACAGCTTTTATGGTGGCCTCTAATTGCCCTTATTGGTGTTCCCATGGTTCATGCCATATTTGAACCCCATCAAATATGGTGTGGTAATCTTGGAAGATTGGTATTAAGTGTCTTATGATGTGTTGATATATAATAGCATATCATAATAAATTTATTATTATATGCGCAGCATTTGCGTTGCACGTGGCTGACCTGGGCTAACCCCATTTGGGTTCCTTCGCCCCTCTCGGAGAGCCTGGAAAGCTACCAAGAGTATCGCGCCCATACAGCGAAGCCTGGCAAGCTACCCATGACATATTTGATATGCCAAAAACAGTAACAACAAGTCTCAATAGAGATGTTACTGGTGCCTACTTGAGCAAATTGATGAACAGTGGAGGACAGTGCTGCATTGCTATTATATATTTAGATTAATAAAATAATTTAAAGATATCACAATTTCACGGAGTCTGATGGTTTGTCATTACTCTCAAAGAAAATCTTAATGATTTTCACGTAGCTAAATTCAATACAGATAGATATCTCACTTTCAAAAAATAGCTCCAGGTATTTATTCTTAGCTATTTTATCTTTAAATTGCTTAAGTTATTTTGCATCAGTTTTAGAGCATAAGGTTGTGCTTTTTTTTAATTAATTGATTAATTATTTTTTTCAAATACCCATCCCCTCCACCAGTGCCGATTTCCTACCACCACAGATCTGAGTATCCCTCCCACCCCCCATCCCCCTATCCCACCCTTCTCTGTGGCAGGGCATTCCCCTTTGTTCTCTCTCTTCTTTTGAGTGTTGTGGTTTGCAAAAAAGTTAAACCTGATTTTCAGGGAGAAATGTTGGATTATTTACTTTCTATTTATAACTGTGTATACAAGGAGATGTTGTGCGGCTGCATAACCAGCTGCGCAGTTCGGAAAAAATGTCCTGGTGCCCACATGCCAGAGCTATGCTTGTAGAGGCTCATGGTCACTGGGGTTCCATCTGGAGAAGGCGGGATGGCAGCACCTACCCCATCTGGGACCTCCCAGTGATATCGGCTTTGTTTCGGACCTGGAGCATTCCCCGGGAGCTTTGGGGCCCTCCAGCTGGTTTTCTTCTTTGTTGCTGTGTGCTGTAAGATGGCGCTGAGGGGCGCGTTGTGGGTGTGACCTCCAGAATTAGAGGTTGCCTGGGAGCCGGGGTAGCCTTATTGCAGTTAGGAAACAATGTCCTGGTACCCGCATGCCAGAGCTATGCTTGTAGAGGCTCATGGTCACCGGGGTTCAATCTGGAGAAGGCGGGATGGCAGCACCTATACCATCTGGGACCTCCCGGTGATATCGGCTCTGTTTGGGAGCTGGAGCATTCTCTGGGAGCTGTGGGACCCTCCAGCTAGTTTTCTTCTTTGTTCAGAGCATAAGGTCTTAAGCACAAATTTTTTATATCTCAATACGCTCTTGGAGAGCCTGGTAAGCTACTGAGAGTATCTTGCCCGCACAGCAAAGACTGGCAAGCTACCCATGACTTATTAGATATGCCAAAAACAGTAACAACAAGTCTCACAATGAAGACGTTACTGGGCCTGCTCTAGCAAGTCAATGAACAACGGGAGGACAGTGGTACGTGCTACATACTATCTTAGCAATCTAGCAAGCAATCTCTCAAAAAGGTAGTACAACAGATATAACACTTACCTTACATGTGGCCAACCAGATTTCTATGTTGGGACCTATATGGTCCCCAGAACTCAGCAAGGAATAAGCTCTGAGCTCAGAATCCGGAATAAACCCTAAGTATCACCAGATACAGTCACACACACAAAAAATCATTCAGATACGATGCAGATTTTGTACTTTTCATTTCAGTTAATTTAATCTTAAATTTTTTTTTAGTCACTGACTCACTCCCTACATCTTTGCTCTATTTTATTACAAATATCTCTATCTTCCCTGTTCCCAGTGACTATTTATTCTTTCAGTTGTCATGTCTACTATGAAATGAATTTGGTCTTTGATAATATTACCTGATTTTAGTGTTAAATATGATTATTTTTCTAGGAAACTCATATAAAAGTCAAATTATAAGCCCGACTAATGGTAACATTAGGAAAATATATGTCTATATGTAATATATGCATAGTCTTATATAGTAATTCTCATATCTTAAATACAAATCTTGTAATTTGTTTTTTTACATAGTCACAACTCAAAACAGTATAAGAGAATGTTTTTTAACTTCCCATAGCCTCCTTTATTTCTATTTTTAGTCAATAAATGTCTGTTTTGATTAATGTGACAGTTCTTAAAATAAATATTAATAATCTTGTATGAATTCTTGTATAAGAATTACATAGTATTACATCTGTGAGATCAATTATAGTATTAAATACAGCAAACATTATAGGCTGTGGAGATGCTATAGAATCAATGTCTGTTGTATGTTGTATTTTGAGTTCAAACCCTGGTAATATATGCCCCTCTGAGTACAGCCTGGTGTGGGCCTCTATTAAAAAAATACAATGGTGATTCTTTTAACCACTATATCTCAAGATGCAAATATTTTTTTGTCTCAAGATGCTCTATATTTTTATTATACTTTTCAGAAAATTTGAGGCCTTTCAGAATATTTATATCCACAAATTGATATGTGCGGATGTGTAACTTCATAGGTTACACAAACAAAGATTTGTTTGGAAATGCTTAAGTGTTTAATGTTTGTATATTTCTGAGACTAATTGTGTGTTGCTATGGTTGTTAATCAACACTTCGGTCACTATTTGGTATAGTGAGTGTCCTTGGATTTCATCACAACATAATTCTGCTTCACCAGAATTCTGTTGAGACAGAAGCGGTCATTGAAGCCCTAGCCAATCAGGGCATTCAAGCACAATACATAAAGATCCTCCGTGAGCTGTATTGCGGATTCACTACCAGGATATCACCATTCTACAAAGAAGTGATCATTGATGTCAAGAAAAGGGTTCGGCAGGGTGATACCATTTCACCGAAACTCTTCAGTGCCACCCTCGAGAACATCATGCGACGACTGGAATGGGAAGGAATGGGAGTGAAGATAGATGATCGGCAACTACACCACCTCCACTTTGCTGATGACATTGTTTTAATATCACCAAACATCAGCCAAGCGGCACAAATGCTGGCCGACTTTGACCGTGAGTGTGGAAAGGTAGGACTAGAGCTGAATCTTATGAAGACAATGTTTATGAGAAACAGCCTTGTTCCTGACGCCCCATTCGCTCTCAACGGAACGACCATCTCTGAATGCAAGAGCTATGTGTACCTAGGTCGAGAAGTCAACAAGACAAATGACCTGGCACCCGAGCTGCTCAGGAGGAAGAGAGCGGCTTGGAACGCCTTCAAGAACGTCGAAGAAATAGCTAAGAGGACGAAGAACCTCCGGCTCCTGGCACGTCTCTTTGATTCCACTGTTCTTCCTGCATTAACATATGCCTCAGAGACCTGGGCCCTACACAAACAGGATGAGAACACTATTCAGGTCTCCCAAAGAAGAATAGAAAGAGCTATGATTGGAATATCACGTTTCACTCAAATGAGAGAAAAAATCCGGAGTTCCGACATCCATCGACGATCAAGAATCAGGGATGCTGTCTCATTTGCCAAGGTGTCAAAAATCAGATGGGCTGGTCACATAATGAGATTTAAAGACGACTGCTGGAATAGAGCTGTTACTGACTGGATTCCACGGGATGTCAAAAGACCGCGTGGCCGCCCACCTACCAGATGGTCAGACTTCTTCGTCAAGATCATGAACCATTGGTTTGAGGCTCTTCATGTTCCCAGAGCAAACAGATGCCATTGGGCTACACTAGCATGCGACAGGGACAAATGGAGATGTTACTGGCGCCCACTCGAGCAAATCGACCTCTAATGGGAAGTTAAGTGATTAAGTGATAATTCTGCTTCACTTTTCTTTTATTAATCCATACTTTGATTTCTTAATTTTCTCTTTACTTTTAACATTTTAGTTTTACTCTCTGGAGCGATAGCACAGCGGATAGGGCGTTCCTCTTACAAGCGGCCAACATGGCCGACCCGAGTTCGATTCCTCCACCCCTCTCGGAGAGCCCGGCAAGCTACCAAGAGTATTCGATATGCCAGACACAGTAACAACAAAGTCTCCAATGGAGACGTTACTGGGCCTGCTCGAGCAAATCGACGATCAATGGGAGGGCCTTTACCTTTACCTTTTACCTTTTACCTCTTTTATTGTTGCCTTTGTAATATTGCTTTTAATATTATAATATTCACATTAAAGGTTTCAATATACCAATGTAAAAATTCTAGTGCAAGAATCTTAAAATGGTGCAAATCATTTTCCTCATGTTTCCATTTATATAAAGGTTGTTATGTTATATATACTATATCATATGATACTAAACATTGGGGACGACATAAAATACCAGATTATAATTATTATAAAATATTTGTTTTTATGAAGTATACTACTCTCCTTCTAACACAACTATGAAAATATTGCACTGTAAAACTGTCTTCCTGTTGTTCATCCATTTGCTCAAGCGGGCACCAGTAATGTCTCCATTGTGAGACTTGTTGTTACTTTTTTTGGCGTATCGAATACACCACAGGGAGCTTGCCAGGCTCTGCTGTGCAGGTGGGTTACTCTCAGTAGATTGCTGGGCTCTCCTAGAGGGATGGAGGAATCTAACCCGGGTACGCCAAGTGCAAGGCAAATGCCCTACCCAATGTGCCATCATTCAAAATCCGTGAAAATATAACAAACCATAAATGGGTTCAAGTCACTAGATATCAATCATTGTAGTAATGAGATCTCTGGGGAAAAAATAAAGGTTTTGTGAGAGTCCCAAATCATAAAGCAAGTATGAGTAACAGGGTTAAAACTTACTAAGATACTTTAGTCAAATGAGTTGAAAGTTCACAAATGCAAACAGCTATAATTTGTCATAGAAAACCTGAAGGATGAGAACTACAGAGAAAGAAAATTGCAGAGTTTTACTATGTTTATTCCTGAATATTCAGTTGGATACTGATTAGTTAATGTATTAATGTACACTGATGATTTCTAATGTGTAGTAAAAGAAAGCCTGAAGTAATACTGATGACAGAACTTGGAGATTATTTAGTTTTATGTAAATATCACTCCAAAAACCCAAACTAAATGCACATTTATAAAACTGTACATTTAAATAATAGTGTCTGCTTAACAATTTACAATTAGTAAATTTACAACCAAATGAACATAGATTAATTTTCTCAGTGTTATTGCATGTTCAGAAATAGTATGCCAGGATCATTGATATTGTTTTAATTTTTTTACTTCCAAGTTTGCAAAATAATTTTATAAACATTTTAATTTATTTTTTATTTCATTTGTAGTTTAAGTAACATGGTTATAATATTGTTAGATTTATGGTTTATGGTGCCCCAAATTACTGCATCTCCACCAAATATTGAACTACCCAGGATTCTCCACTACTATTTTTACTTTTAATCCACATCTTTTTTCTCTCATTTAAAATTGCTGGTTTTAAATTATGAGATTCTTTGTAGCTGATAAATTGTTTTCCAAATAGTTTTACCAGTGTTATATTATAACCAGTAATGCTATACAATAAGCAAAATTTCAGATATCTCCATATACTTGTTTCTACAGTCAAATTTTAGCTTTTAGCTTGAATGAAGTTTATTTATCATCAGTTATTCTTTTAAGTATTGGGTTTTGACAAAACATTTAGCAGAAATAAATTAGGAAGTGCAGCTGGTTGAATATCACTCAGCTGTAATAGAGATTTACTGTTGCTTCTGCTCAAGGATTATGCCTGGTGGTTCCAGGTTGCCATATGTGGTGGTGCTGGTCAAACTGGATGGAAACTAGATCATTTAGTGAGCAAGATGGAAGGACATTCATATTTATGGCATGTAAGGCAATAGAATAAGGGGCTAGACATTATCAAATTACGATAAAACATTGCTAGGATTATAAAACAACGATTATCCAATAGTGAGTCTGGGAGGTAGAGAAAAAAAGATGTGAATTAAAAGTAAAACTAGTAGTGGAGAATCTTGGGTAGTTCAGTTAATGATGGAGATGCAGAAATTTCAGGCACCAAAAACCATAAATTTAACAATATTATAACCATGTTACTTAAACTACAAATGAAATTAAAAATGAATTAAAATGTTTATAAAATTATTTTGCAAACTAGGAAATAAAAAAATTAAAACAATACCAATGATCCTGGCATACTATTTTTGAACATGCAATAACACTGAGAAAATTAATCTATGTTCATTTGGTTGTAAATTTACTAATTGTAAATTGTTAAGCAGACACTATTATTTAAATGTACAGTTTTATAAATGTGCATTTAGTTTAGGTCTTTGGAGTGATATTTACATAAAACTAAATAATCTCCAAGTTCTGTCATCAATATTCCTTCAGGCTTTCTTTTACCACACATTAGAAATCGTCATTGTACATTAACACATTAACTAATCAGTATCCAACTGAATATTCAGGAATAAACATAGTAAACCTCTGAAATTTTCTTTCTCTGCAGTTCTCATCTTTCAGGTCTTCTATGACAAACTATAGCTGTTTGCATTTGTGAACTTTCAATTCATTTGTCTAAAGTATCTTAGTAAGTTCTAACCCTGTTCCACTTACTTGCTTTATGATAAATGAGATTCTTTATACTTTAAAGGTATGTACATAATTGTTTGTGCTTTTAAATATACTAAACTATGAACAATCCAAAAATTCAGCAATTGAATGGTTCTAAAATAAAATTTAAAAATGTGAGTTTAAAAACAATACTGTAAAAAAATACTACTCAGTTATATATCTATTATTGCACTTTAGAAGATAGATGAATCTATAAATAATGATCTACCTATTTTGAAATTAGACTCCCCAAAGAGTACCTGCTCCATGATTCCATCTATTTGATATTCTATAAAATAAAACCTAAGCTATTTTGTCTGAAAGTAGATCAATGGTTGCCTAGAGACAGGGCTGGAGGTGGTAAGGGAGGGATTACAAAATGGTAGAATATGCTTTAGGAGTGATGGGTTTGTTATCTTTATTATCGTTACTGTTTATGAGTATAAGGAAAAGTCAAATATATTCTGTCACATGCGTTAGAAATCTGTAGTGTTTTAATGCCATTTATTTTTTAGTAAAACTCTTAAATGGTATAGAAAGCTTTATATTTTTATGCTCTGTAGAATTTTGTGCACAAACCAGATGGTCTACATTTGAAAGACTGATAAAAATAATCTGAGAAATCTTTGTCTGGGAATATTTGGGATAAGTAAGATAAACTTGTGGACACCTAGATCACTGACTTATTGCTTTCAAGGATGCTGTTCCATTATTTGATTATACTATTGTGTTCAATTTTCTCTAATACAATTTTTATGGTAAATCACCAATTTAATTTGTGTTAAACCTGTTTTAACATTTTCAGCACCTAATATTTTGTACAAAATATTATTGAAAACATATTGTTCTATAATTATTTAGAAGGCAGTTTGATTTTGAATCATTTTCTTAGAAAAATTACAGTCTATATACTTCCTTTCTTTTTAAAGAGTTAAATATGAAGAGGATGAACACAGAATTCATCAAAGCTGTATAACATTTTAAGACTAATTATTGACCATATTTGAAGGATAATTAATCTTAGAATATTTCAGACTTTGGTCTTAAAATGCTGTTTCAGATCATGATATTTATAAGGACTATTGTGGGTAGAAGTTATTCAAGATTAGCATCATAATAGCTTATTATATATGTCTGTGCTTACTTATATTATATATATTCATATATATACATATGGAATAAAATACATAAGAAAATGGGAAAAAACTGATAATAAAATTTTATTTTAATTAATTATATTAAATTGTACTACCTAAAATATGTTGATGCATCTAAAATAAAATGTATCATGTATAAAATTATTACAATTTTATTTATATGATTTTTATAATGTATATATTATATTTATATAACAAGTTAACAGATATGATCATGACCATGAATATTAAAATAGTAAACAATAATATATCTTTGAGAAAATCTTTCAGCAATGTGAAACTTGATTTGTATGTTCCAAATTTATTTACTTTATTATTGGTACTTGGAAGAACAACTGTAAAATTAAATAATTTCAACCTAAATTTCTACTTTAATTTTCTAATCTTTTTCAGAACTGCTTCAATTAAATTGTAAATATTCCACAAACACATTGTACTATCCTACTCATGAACTTTTACTGCAATGTACTTTGCTGCATTTATCTCCTAGTCAGCACTCTGAGATCTTATAGTTCATTTTAACATTCAGCCAAAATAATATATCTTCATTTCATTACAAAGGACATTTTAAAAGATTTCTACTGAAACAGCTTTCACATTATTCACTAAAATACTGTGTCTTCAGCTTACCCTCCAATCTAAAAAAGAAAAAAGGCTTTTCTAATGATTTAGAGTGAGTACATTTGTGGGAAACTGTGAAAGTCAGATATTGGTGTCACCTAACCTCATTATTATCTATCTGTCTAGGAGTTAGTATTGTTGACATGATCTACTAATTCTCAAAGAAAAAGTCTGAATTTGAATAAATCTTTTTTTAATACAATTTAATTTTTTAAAAATAATTGAAAATATTTTAAAAATCTGCTTATCAGACTATTGTTTTTTCCTCAATAACACTGTCTTATATTCTGGATAATTTCAATATTCTGGCAGATAATATCTTGATAATGCAGGAATTTTTCTGAGTGAATTTACAGTCCTTCAAGCACTTTTTCCTATAACTATAGCCCACACTGTTATACAAAGCTGCAATCTACTTAACATTGAGCATGCTTCCAAAATTCTAATAGTGTAACTCAATTGTTAACCAGAACTTCACATTTTCACATGTAAGACAAATTCAAAAACAAACACAATATAAGGGTGAGAATGGAGGTGCATATGCTATATACTACATTGAAAAATTGACATTTAATTTCAATTAACATGCAGCTAAAAGGACTTATCTTCCTTGTTCAAAGGGTATCTAATGAAAACATGATTCTTTGTAATTGAATGGTGACAAGATTCGGAATGATACTCCAGCATTATTTCAATCGTTTGCACAAAATTTAAAATTACCAACTGTGTTGAACAAATATGAAAACAAGGGAAAAGTTTTCTATACATTTATTGTAGATAATTTTTAATCTCAAAAAAAAGGAAGTAGCAATGTCATTTTATAGAAAATGCTAGTGTAATATTATCAGCTGATTTTTATAATTGATTAAATATGTAATTGTATAACATATGTAAATTGTAGATACTTTATACTAATTATAAATAGTCAAAAGAGAACCATAAAACTAACACAGGACATTTACCCATGTCTGGAGCATCACTATGGAGGAACTATTTAAAATAATATATTTTGATACTTTATTAATGTATTAAATAATATATGTTATTGCATATATTATAAATACTATCAGAAAGTATGTTGAAACTTATTTTACATATGCCATATATATACACACATCGATTCATTGGATTGCACATCTAATATAAGATTATGTCAATTAAACATTAAAATAAACATGTCAAAGCAACTGAGCTCTCAGGCATAGCCCCACCCTGTGACCATCATATCAGCACAATCATTTATTGTTCTTGATGCACCTCAAAGGTGTTCAGGTACATTCAACACTATTGCATTTAAATAATAGAATTCTATAAAAAGATTTCAACATCTCCAGTTAGATTGGATTAAGTCTCACCTAAAGAATTTATATGATTTCCTCCTGCTAGATATAGCACAGTGGGTAATTTACCTTGCATGTGGCCGACCGGGGTTCGATTCCTCTGTCCCTCCCAGAGAGTCTTGCAAACTACTGAGAGTATCCCGCCTGTACAGCAAAGCCTGGCAAGCTACCCGTGACATATTCCATATGCCAAAAACAGTAACAACAAGTCTCACAATGGAGACATTACTGGTGCCCGTTTGAGCAAATCAATAAGCAATGGGAGGACAGTGCTATAGTACTAATTTAGATAGTAAATTTGCATCCACCCCTGTTTCCAGAGTAGCATTTGCAACTGGGTATTAAAATAAGCATTGCTTTGAGGGTCCATATACTGTTGTCTCTAAGTGTCATTTACATTGTCTTTTGTCACATAGAAAAAACAACTCTTTCATTAAAACATGCACCAGTTTATACCCCATTACTGTACTTTTAAAATTTCAATCCTTGATTAGTTGGTCTATGACCAACCGTATACTAACTCCTCCCCACAATATATTGGCTATCTTCTTCTAATATAGTTCTCTTTATAGTGATCCCAGAGTTTCACAAACTCTCCTCTCTCTCCACTCTATCTCCTGTCAGCCATTTTTGCTTGCTTAATGCATCTGTCTTTAATCTTCCCTCTCATAGTTTTCCAATTCACTATTCAGTAGAAATGTTCATCAAAGCCAACAATAAGCCTAGAGTTCCGCAAATTCCCTCTTTCCACTTCATCTCTTGCCAGTCGTTTTCTTTTGCCTAATGCATCTATCTTAAGCCTTCCACTCACTGTTTCCAAATCCAATGTTCAGTTGAAATGTTCATCAAAGACACCAATAAGCCCCATGGAGCTCTCATTTGTCCTTATTATCAGCCATGCTAATGACATTTAAAAGGTTGAACACATCCTGCTCTTTAATGTTCTAGCTTTCAGGTTGCTAGGACACCGCAATCTCCTTTATTATACCAAGGATTTTACTGGTTCTCCTTTAGATAATTAAACCTAGATAAAAAAAATTACCCTCTAGATTTATTTTTATAGGATAAGTTAATTGATTACATATTCATTCACATATATTTTAGTATATCAACAAATGATTCTTGTATAGTTACTATACCCAGCAGCTATTCATGAAAAAATTAAAATTATTAAATTCCTTCATCTTAATAAATGCATTTGCAAACAGTAAAGTGAATTAGGAGGAATTTTTTTGTGCTACATATGCTCGATATCCTTATAAATGTTAGCGATATTGAGTGAAATGACATAAAAAGAGTATCCGAGGGACTTAAACTGGCTTCAAAATTGCAAAATTATTTCATTTTCAGGACTCTAGGAAAGGCATCATAATTTTTTTACTATTCATGATTCTAGGTTATATCTGTCCCATGGTTTCAGAAGAAATCAATTTGCTATAACTTGCAAAACAAGTTGCCTTACTTTTATTTATTTATTTAGGGGGGGCACACTTCTAGTGCTGCTTTAGGGCTTACTCCAGGATCATGCCTGCTGGTGCTCTGGTGACCATATGAAGTGTCTGGGTCAGCTGCATGCAAGGCAAGCACTTTACCTGCTATACCATTGCTTTGACCCTAAACGTGCTTATTTACTTAAAAAGAGTCATCATTTAAAAAAATATATATATATATAGGGCTGGCACCTTGCACACAGCAAGCCCATTTGAATTCTGGCTTTTAAAATAGTCATCTGAACATCAAGAGTAATTCCTGAGCTGAGTCTGATAGTAAGTCCTGAGTACCAATAGGTATAGCACAAAAACAAAAAATAATCAAATATATACATATACATATATATGTGTGTGTACACACACACACACACACACACACACACACATATATATATATATGCCTTTCACGCAGCCAACATGACCCACCCAAGTTCGATTCCTCCGCCCCTCTCAGAGAGCCTGGCAAGCTATGGAGAGTATCTCGCCCTCACGGCAAAGCCTGGCAAGCTCCCGGTGATGTATTCGAGATGCCAACCACAGTAACAAGTATCACAATGTTACTGGGCCCACTCGAGCAAATTGATGAACAACAGGAGTACCGTGACCATGATAGATAGATAGATAGATAGATAGATAGATAGATAGATAGATAGATATTTACTTAAACTTGTTTATCTAAGATGACCCTCTGAAACAAATACCTGTCAAAAAGTGGCGTAAATTCTGGAATAAGGTAACCCTGTATTTAACGAGTTTCACTTGTTATTCATTCTAGCTAGGTTCTAGTCAAATACTTTAATCAAGTAAAACTATTTCTCTTATCTGAAAAAGAAAATAAGGCAAACCATACAATAGTAAATGATTATGAATTGCAACAAAATACAAAAAGTACAGTGATTGACTTATTGTGGGCAATGAACATTAGGAAAAATAATGAAATAATCTCACTATTCACAATTCACAAATATATATGTATAATGATTAAAACACAAATATATTGTTACTAAAATACATATAAAATGCATACCAAACATTCACATGTTTTTTTCTTTATTAACCAGAAAAGAATGAGTATGGTTATGATCTGTCACTGTCACAGTCCTCCCGTTGTTCATCGATTTGCTCGAGTGAGACTTGTTACTGTGTTTAGCATATCGAATACATCAGGGCAAGCTTGCCAGGATTTGCCATGCAGGCGAGATACTCTCGGCAGCTTACTCTTGGTAGCTTGCCGGGCTCTCCGAGAGGGGTGGAGGAATCGAACTCTGGTCAGCAGTGTCGCCACGTGGTCGGCAATGTCACCACATGCAAGACAAACGCCCTACCAGCTGTGCTCTCTCTCTGGTTTCTCTTCAGATCATATAATAATGATAAAATTATTTTTAACCGTAAAGTATTAATTTTGTAAGAAATACAGTAAGTTCTTAATAGTACCAGCATAAATGTTTTTATAAATATCTTGAACATTTATACATATTTCTGACATAAATTAGGGTTATGGAACTAATTTAGTTTACTATATTATAAAATAAGATAATGATGTAGTACTGCAACATATATAATTATTTTATGTTGAATTGCAAAATTAATTGTGCGTTTTCATTTGTATTAAATGTTTCCTTTTTGTTTTTTTTTACAATTCACATCTTTTTGCCAATTATTATTCTTCACTGTTGTCTGTTGTTAGAACTTGCATTTATAGAAAGTTAGCTAACTAAAGTTGCTTCTTTGACTGTAATTAAGAACTTTATTATAAAAAACAGTAATATTATCTTGCTTTATGTTTTTAATGTGAGTTAGAAAATTGTTAAAAATTCCAGAAACACTCTTAAAGTCAAGTTTTTTGTGAAAGTCACTTCAGTTCTGATTAAACAGCATGCATAATAACTGAGGCTTTGTAGTAATTTTAATATAGGTAATTTTTTCTGTGTTATTTTCATTAAAATTTAAGCAAAGAAGCTTATTATACTCATTTTATTTTATAGTTCTCTGTTATTTCAACAACTGAATGTCAACATCACTACACAATGAAAAATATTTTCTATTTCCCATAATTTTCAGCATTATTCAAAAATACTGATAGATTCTACTTGCCAAATATTCTGTTTTCCGTTAATATTTTGGCAGTAGCACCAAGTTTGACACTAGAACATTTTTACTTGGAATCATAATTGTGTTTATGTATTCATAGGCTTAAAATTATGCAGAATACTTTAGATAAAACATATCTTAACAGACTTTCATTAAATTTGGTTCTAAGAGCATAAATCAGATGGTTTCCTCTAAATTACTAGCAGGGAGACACTTTCCCTAACTATACTTTTAAAAACAAACTTTTTCATGAACCTGTACTCAATTACCATTTTTAATCCTTACTAAATAAAAATTATATAAAACATATGATAGTATGAATCTTCTGTCCAAAACGCTCCAAGCAGCATATGAAACAGACTGAAATCACTTCTGAATATAGAAATAAAGGAAGAAAAATTTATTGAACATAGTTCAAAAATTATTTCCACAATTCTTTTCTTAACAGTTATTTTATATATTACGTGATTATCAAATAAACTTTACTTTGTTGCTTCGTTAAAGTATGTTAGAAGTAAAAAAATTATGTATAACTTAATTGAAAAAATATTAAAATATTTATTAATCCAAATAGAGGTGAATGATTTGATAAACCAAGATATACATAAACAAATATAATTCTAGGTACACGTGTACACAATTCTGGTACACATGTCCACATTCAAGGTCAAATTCAGGTGCACAAAAATACATTATGTTAGGGTCAGGTGTCTGAAAGCCCACACAGAGCAATGAGGTCTGCAGTTTATGATTTTATTTGGCGCAAGTCAAATAAAAGTACGGAGTTTAGAAAGCTGACCAGTCAGGGCCATCCTCTATAGTCGAAGAGCAACCCCTCCCCTTGTTTCCGGGGTCCTTTTATACTTTAAAAACCTCATCTGGGGAACATACAATAACAAAATAGGAGACTAACACCCAAGAATGGCCGAGATTAGTACCAGGAATTTTGCTCCATGACTTGGAGGCCAGCCACAAATGCTAGGGGAAAAGGGAGCTCAGATAGAGAAGGATGCACTAAATAAAGGGTGTTGGGAGGATCCTCCCAGGATGGGAGAAGCATGCTGAAAGTAGACTGTAGACCAAACATGATTGCCACCCATTGCCTCTTTTGCAAACAACAACACCCAATAGGAGAGAGAGAACAGAGGGGAATGCCCTGCCACAGAGGCAGGGTGGGATTGGGGGATGGTGGGCTGGGAGGGATACTAGGATCCGTGATGGTGGGAAATGGGCACTGGTGGAGGGATGGGTATTTGATCATTGTATAATTGAAACCTAAGCACAAAAATTTGTAAGTCTACAACTGTACCTCAAGGTGTTTCACTAATAAAAATTAAATAAATAATAAATAAATAACAAAACAAAACAAAAAAATCTTAAGGGACTTCCCTGACCATCTTGTGCCATTCCCTGGTGACTCAGTTGTTATCTGCATGGACTTCATGCAGGGGTAATTCTGCTTTTTGGGCTAATCCCCATTAATGGCGGGGGGAGTAGTTTTGCCTTCCAGGCTGATTCCCATAAATGGCTGTTATCTGGTTCAACTGACAGTTACTGGCAAAAGCTGTCTTTTTCCAAAAAATGACTCTGCTGATGGTAACCAAGGTTAAGTATTGTAGGAGGGGAGTAGGCCTTCACACAGTGTAGTTCAGAAAAAAAAAAATATTACTTTTTAATTTAAGATCCCTTTCCCTTATTAGTTTGTCAGAAAAGTCAATTTTAGCATGACTATAATTCTTTCTCAATATTCAAGTGTTGAACAAAGTTCTAGATTTTGTATACAGAACAACAAAATCTGAAAGGCAAACATTCTGAGCTAGGCATTGAGTAAGGCTTGGTGCTTTAACCTATATAAATAACTGAAGATATGGATGTTTTCCTAATTCAGATATTACATGAAGCTAAGAAAAGCCAAAGTATTATTTCTGTGTTCAGACATTGAATTTGTTTACCAGGGAAAAAGTAATAATTCTCAAGTGTTTGTCTGGGTGTTTTGGAGTAATAAATTTTCCTTTGAAACTTTCACGCCAATTACATGATTTAAATGGAAGAATTTATATAGATCACAAACTCTGTTCTCTAAGTCAAACTTTTTTGGGTCTTTTAGAAATTTCCTTAGTTAACCAAGTATTCCAACACCCAAATCACTAAGCTACTTTAAAGTGTCTCCTAAGAAACTTCTACATTAGGCCAAAATTTCATAAAAATTAAGACAGAACTTTTTTCTCTTGTACTATTACTGCCCAATTAATATATTTTGAAAAATATTAAGAAAATATTACCTTAAAATGGGCTGGAGCGATAGCATAGCGGGTAGGGTGTTTGCCTTGCAGGTGGTCAATGCAGGTTTGATTCATCCATCCCTCTTTGAGAGCTCCACAAGCTACTGAGAGTATCCCACCAGCACGGCAGAACCTGGCAAGCTCCCCATGGTGTATTCGATATTCCAAAAACAGTAACAACAAGTCTCACAATGGAGACGCTACTGGTGTCCGCTCGAACAAATCAATGAACAAGGAGAGAACAGTGCTACAGTGCTATCTTGAAATATTGTTTTGACTTAGAGCTTCAATTTGAGCCTATATAAGTTACTTTCTAGGATTTATGAATTTATGTTCAACTCTTTCTTAAAATCACCCATCTTTAATAAAGCTCCATTTGATAGATTTGATCATGATTAAAGAAAGTTAAAATCTAGAGCTGGGTGATTGCACAGTGAGTTTGATCCCCAGCACCCCATGTGGCTCCCGGGGCCCATCAGGAATTGTCCCAGAGCAAGAGCCAGGAGTAAGCCCTGATCATCACTGAGTGTGATCCTAAGACATAAACAAAACAAGATCAAAGAATTGAACTTAGTCCAAAGTTTTTCCCTTCCAATTTCCAATAAACTTTTATATTGTAAAAAAATCAACTAAATCACAATCTAAAACCATTTCAAATTGCCAATTATTAGAGAAGATAAACACTAAAGATAATTTAAATCACGAAAATAAAATTGACTGTAATTTTAGTATTTAATATGACCTGAACCCTATCATAATGTTTCTCATAACCTTTCTGAACTAAAAAAAAATAATAATTACAATAAATGCCTTACCAGAATAAAGAGAAATGTACTAATAGAATATAAAGTGTTATAAGGGATCAAAAGCATCAACCTCAGCCTTTTTTTTTAATTCACAACATAAAGCAAAACAGAAATTTTTGTACTTTTATTTTTCAGTTTCTATAATAAGTTTTCTCAATGTTAGACTTAATATTTCTCATTAATGAACGATGAATACCCATTGTATTTACTGGGTTTGCATGTCAAATGGACCACGGAGAGCTTACCAGGCTCTGCCCTGCAGGCGGGATACTTTCAGTAGCTTGCCTAGCATCCGAGAGGGATAGAGGCTTTTGGGGCAGTCTCTAATCACCTTTGTAAGTGTCCCCATGGTTCAAACCATATTTGAGTGCTATCAAATATGGTGCGGCAATCCTGGAAAATGGATATTAAGTGTTTTATGAGTGTCCAGGGCTGGAGCGATAGCACAGCGGGTAGGGCGTTCGCCTTACACGCGGCCAACATGGCCGACCCGAGTTCGATTCCTCCACCCCTCTCGGAGAGCCCGGCAAGCTACCGAGAGTATTTGATATGCCAAACACAGTAACAACAAAGTCTCCAATGGAGACGTTACTGGGCCCGCTCGAGCAAATTGACGATCAACGGGAGGGCCTTTACCTTTACCTTATGATGTGTCCAGAAAGCACCCTAGAGCGTGGCGGTAGGTAGGTAGTGGAGGTTGTGAAGGTCGTACTGAAGGTAGTGGAGGTAAATACAATGGACCTCATTCCCCTGATCTTGAAGGAGTCAGCAATATGGCAGCATAGAAAAGGATGTGAAAGGAAAGGCTGATAAAATCTCATGGCCAGATTAGGCTACCAAGATGAAAAAGACAAAAATGATTGTCTATACTTTCAATGCACGTATGCTGGCATCAGATGCATCCATTGAGGACCTGATGGTTCAAGAGCGAAAGATCAAGTACAACATTGATCTGACCAAGATAAGAAGGCATCAATCACATCACACAGTTTTCAACACTGGAGAACTGTTCCTCAGAACATTTGACAAAAGAGGCGTTGGAGGTCTCAGTGTCCTTGTCAACACGAACTTGGCCATGAGCATTGATTCATTCAAATGCCTAATAACCCGAATTGGATGATTACACTTGAATAGATGTGGTTCACTGCCGGCAGTTTCTATCTTCATTGTCTACGCACCAAAATCCAATTATGATGAAGGAGAATTTGAGAAGTTCTACATGGAGCTGGAGAAGAAAGAAATTTCTGTATAAGATTTCTTAGCTTGCATGTCTCTAATATATATTTTTGGGGAAAGGGGGTGCGTGTGCTTTAGGGTTGTCATGTCACCTACAAACACACTACTATATTTGCTTCTTTCCTAATTTAACTCCTTGCTATTTCTTTCTGTTTTTTGACATAATCCTTGTAACTGAAACTTCTAGTGAGATTAGTGTACATATTGTTTCCTACCTGATCATAGATGAGAGTTTTCAGATTTTACTCATTGAGCAGATTGGTTGTATATGGCGTTTACTAAGAAAAATTTCTACTATTCTTATTTTGTTAAAAATTATTATAGTAAATGGTGTTGAATATGTTCAAAGTTTTATCTAGATTTATAAATATGATCAAACTATTTTCATCTCCAATTTTGTTGTTTTTACATAAATCATATGAAACATATGCATTTATCTTTGGAAAAACTCCATAATTTATTGAATTATTTTAACCTGGAGTGATAGCTCAGCGGTAGGGCGTTCGCCTTACACACGGCCAAACATGGCCGACCCGAGTTCGATTCCTCTGCCCCTCTCGGAGAGCCCGGCAAGCTACCGAGAGTATTCGATATGCCAGACACAGTAACAACAAAGTCTCCAATGGAGACGTTACTGGGCCCGCTCGAGCAAATCGACGATCAACGGGAGGGCCTTTACCTTTACCTTTACCTTATAATTATTTTAGCGGAAATTATTTTAACCAATATTTAAACCATGTTCAGAAGAAATGTCATTCTCTAGTTTGTTATGCCTATATACCTTTGATGTAAGTGCTATTGACCTTATAATAACTGTTGGGAAAAAATACCATTTGAAATAATATAAAGTATCTTTTCAGGTAAAATCAAGTCATATGAGATCAAGAGTAGGAACAAGAGATAAATTCCAGGATGCAGGTACTGATGTAGCATTTTGCCATTCTTGGTTTCATCTTCAGCATATAATTCAGATGTGCGGATTATATGTGAAAGTATATCCTATGCACACCACTCAGTATCACCCTACAAATAATGATATCATGTAATATAAATCTGTGAAAATCAAATATCTAGATATTACAGACTAATGTGATTAGAAGCATATTCCATGAAAGAATAAAGAAAAGTGACAAACTTTAGCTAAATTAAAGCAGAGAAAACCCTCATAATAATTAGGATTATAAAAGAAAATAAATTACAATGAGGACCATAATAAAAACAATTCTTAATCTCCTATAAACTTTTGCATTTTAATTGAAGAAATTAGAAAGAATAAGTGTTTTTTTTTAAATAACCATATTATCTCTCAAGACTGAATCACAAGGAAATAGAAAACTTAGGGCAGAATAATCATAAGCAAAAAAAAAGTTAAGGGGCTATCAAATATCTCCTCCAAATTTCAGGTCAAGTTGGTTTTAGTTAGTGTGTTATACCAAATATTTAAAGGTGACCTCTTACCTATTCTCCTAAAGCTTACCCCGAAATACTTGCATATATGAGAATTTAAGTATCTTCATGATTAATTTCCTTTTATTATGTTATAAATTTAAATTATGAGCTGCCAAAGTAGTTCAGTGATGAAGCAAATACTTTGCATGTGGGGGTTCTGGATTTGGACACATGAGCATTGCCAGACTGACACTGGTGATGTGAATCCTGTCTTAGGTGAGCCTGACCTTGGAACACCTGGAGTTTACTGGTAACTGTCACTGTCACTGTTTTCCTGTTATTCATCGATTTGCTCCAGTGGGAAAGCAAATCCAGTAACGTCTCCATTGTGACACTTGTTACTGTGTTTAGCATATGGAATACATCACGGGTAGCTTGCCAGGCTTTGCCGTGCTGGCAAGATACTGTCGGTAGCTTGCCAGGCTCTCTGAGAGGGCGGAGGAATCAAACTCGGGTCGGCCATGTTGGCCACTTGCAAGGCAAACACACTACCCACTGTGCAATCACTTCAGCCCTGGAGTTTACTGGTACTCTGCTAAATGTGATGATATGTTAATACCGGATATGTATAGTAGGTAGAGAACTTGATTCGCATGCAGCTGGCAAGGAATTTATTCCTGATATTCCATATGGTCTCCTGAGTCCTGCCAGGAGTAAGCCCTGAGAACTTCTACATGTGCCCCCCAACAAAAACAAATAAAAATAAATGTGAAGATGTGCCCTTCACACAATAGCATAAGTTATTCTAAAATCTTTGAGATGCATAGACATATTTAATAACCAACTGTAGTTTTAATAATAATAATAATGGTGAGTTTTTGTTTAACATTTACATTTTATTTAGTATTAAATGATAATCATATTTTAGTGATAATAAAATAACCCAACCAAGTATGAGAAATTTTACTTTAAATTTTCTTCTTGTAGCTTTTGGAATTTCTGTAAAACTTTACTGAATTATTCCTGAATCATTGAAATTAAGGTTTACATGCTTTTTTTGGACTGTCTTCCTTGACTTCATAGCATCATTTAGTATATATCATTCTGTACCAGAGCATTGAAAAATAATAAGGGGTAGAAAATACCATATTTGCATATGGCAGAAATTGTAATTAATTTTATAATATCTAATTATGATATTGTCAAACAAGGCTATTACTCAAATAATTTCAAAAAGCACAGTGGGTAGGGTGCTTGCCTTGCATGTGGCCAACCCAGGCAAGCCAGGTTCGATTCCTCTGTCCCTCTTGGAGAGCCCGGCAAGCTATCGAGAATATCTTGTCCTCAAGGCAAAGTCTGGCAAGCTCCCTGTAACGTATTTGATATGCCAAACACAGTAACAAGTGTCACAATGGAGACGTTACTGGGCCTGCTCGAGCAAATTGATGAACAACGGGAGGGCAGTGACAGTGACAGAGATAGATAGATAGATAGATAGAGAGATAGATAGATATAGATATAGATATAGATATAGATACAGATATAGATTTAGATTTAGATTTAGATTTAGATTTAGATTTAGATTTAGATTTAGATTTAGATATAGATATAGATTGGGCTGGAGCAATAACATAGCAGGTATAGTGTTTGCCTTGCAAACTGCTCTCCCGGCCTAGCAGGGTTCAATTCCTCCACCCCTCTTGGAGAACCCAGTTAGCTACTGAGAGTATTTCACCCACACCGCAAAGCCTGGCAAGCTACCCGTGACATATTCGATATGCCAAACACAGTTACAAGTGTCACAATGGAGATGTTGCTGGGTCCGCTTGAGCAAATTAATGAACAACAGGAGCAAATCGATGAACAGTGGAGGACAGTGACAGTGATTTATTTTATGCATTTTACGTCTGTTTTCCATAAAAGAATATACAATGTGCATGTATATACTGAATAGGCAGTCAATGTTATGAGATGACGATGCAAGCATTTCTCTTAGGATGTCTTTTTCATTTCTTGGAGGGGGTGGTTCTCCCAAAATGTACTTAAGTCAGGGACCCAGCAGGAATTCTTGCCCATCGGTGCTGTTGATTGATTTCAATCAGAAATACTCAGGTCATATAGGAAGTACTGAGGACCTCAGGGGGCATAATTAGTAGTATTTAAAGGTAATCCAGGGTTGCACCTTCTGATGGTGGATCATTTGATACTGGGTATCAAACCTTTATCAGAGGGCATTCTAGGCATGAATCTTAACCATTATACTATGTACTGTCACCTTTAGTTTTGTTTCTTTTTTGGGAGAGGTGATGGAGATGGTGGTTGGGGCTAGAATCAGTGCTGCTCAGGGCTTTATGTACTCCTAATATCTATAGCATCACTTAGGATAGTGAGCTCTTGGCCCCAGATGTGGCATGGGGAATCAACAAAGGGAGCCATATGTAAGTCATAATCAAAATAGTCAGATGATAATTAATATGAGTAATAAATAATTTTTAAGTGATATGATGGAATATATGGATAAAACTCTGTATCACTATTCCAATATGTGGGAGGGCTATTTATTTGGGAATATCTTTAATACAGAATTATCGAGTCATTTATTTACTTGTTTCATATTATTTGATTACATTATTTTTTTTTAATCTTTGGAAAGAGTAAAAAGTGTTCTGAAGACAAAGATACCTTATAATGCCCTTATAGTGAGTAATAAATAGCATGCTTTTCCCCCTTCTCATCTAGTCCTACTTTTAAAAGAAACTCATGAATATTTTTCTAAGTAACCAGATACTCCATAGACACAGAATAAAGAAAAAAAAAGTAATGTATCCCTACTTTTAGATATGTCAGCTATACTTTAGGCTCTGTAAGAACCTTTAAAATTCTTTGGTATGTAAATAATAACTCTCCTAGGAACAGATTACTCCAAGTGTCTCCTCTTTTAAGAACTAGAGATATCTTCAAGTTCTGGGAACAAATGTTTCTTAAAAAAATGGAAATAACTCTGAGAAACTCGAAGAAATGATTTGTTGTTTAACTTACATGAAATCCCCAAACTATTTCTTTAAAGTTTATGTACAATTTAGATCCCAAAGAGCAATGTTTGAGAGTTCTACTGCTTTGTACATAAACATTTACTTCTTTTATACTCCAAAAATTTTTTTTAAAAATATTTTTACTGAAATAGCATTGTATGTAGATTTCAGATGTACATAACTGAAAATTTACCAATGCATTCCCTTTGTCCTGAGTTAACCTCACCCTATTCAAGGTTTTCTTTTTCTTTTTTGTAATTAAGAAATAATAATTAATTAGTAATATTTAGTTTTTGGTACAAATGTTTATCAATATTATATTTAGCTTATTTTTCTTTTTTATTGGACTTTCAACTTATATCTTCATCTTATACAGTACAGTAAGTCATTAATAATCTTGTAGTGGTATCTCATTATGGTTGGTGGCTATTTTCTGCTATAAGGGATGCTATTATTTCGTGGTCTTTGGCTTCCCTTATTGCTGTTAAGTTAGTCATTTTCAAATTAACTTTTACTGTCACTATAGCTAATTTAAGATTTTATCTTCATGTTTTTATTACCAAATGTGTCAAGTACAGCAATTTTTGTCCTGAGTTATTTGTTTTTATTAGCCTTTTAAAATTTGATGCTCTTAATTAGTTTTAAAACAATCTTAAATACTATTTTCAAGTATTTCTTTTCTTTATGTTTTCTATTTATTTTATCTGTATTTGTGATAAGTTGTATGTCAATTTTTCAGCTACCTTCAACATGTTTTATAATTTCTTTTATATTTTCACCCTTACATGCCTTAATATTTTATTCTGGGTTACCTTTAATTTTCTATGTCTTTGATATCAATTGTTTTCTTAAAGTCTATTTTATCTATTGTTAAATATGATCATTTGGTTCTTATTCTTATTACCGGGAGGCAATTTTTCCCACATAATACATAGTTACTCATAAAACTTTATGTTTTTTATATGTTTAAATAGTAACAAGAGTTGTTTGTAGGCACTTTATCTTCTTTATTAAAATTAGCTTTCATTTATGCTCAACTTCATATTGCCTTGTACATTGAACACTATGATTACTAGGTTATTTTCTGCAATAATATCATCATAAAACAATGTCTTCCGCATTAGATAATTTTGATTTGCTACTGCCTTATTGTTGGAATATAGTGTTTTGGGACAAGGCCTGAAATGCAAGAAATTCAGATGATGTGACTTGAAATTGCAAAAAAACCACGCATGTTTCATTACTGTTTTTCCTATATTCCTTAACCCAAGCAAAAGCAGAGGAAAATAAACAGTGTCTCCAACATGTATGGGTTCCTATCAAGAGCTTGTGAAAGCTCATATTAAGCTTCTTAGATAATGGCAAATTTATTTAGTAACAAACGGAATTTTCCTTGAAACAGGGTCCAGGGGGTAGCCCAGCAACAAAAGGTTTGTCTTGCAAACATGAGACAAAGAATCCTAAATCTTTGGTGAGGCCCATCTGAATCAAGCAGGATCTCTGGGGTTCAACTTTTTAATGCATCAAAGTACACAGTTTCTTGTACAAAATTATACATGAGTGGTCACTCCACCTTGTGTGTAAGCAATATAACTAGAAGATGTGTGAACATCAAAACTATAAAGTTCAACTACCCTTTAGTTTGCAAAAAGCCAATCTTGGCTCAACCTCTGACACCACACACATTTTCCCAAGCATCACCAGGAGTGAAGCTTGAGCACGGCCAAACGTGATGCAAAAGCTAAACAAAACAAAATAGAATAAGTGAACACACAGAAAGCAAGTATGGAAGCACCACAACCAAAATAGGTTTGAGACCAAGGGCTTTTATAAACATTTTTTTTACCGAAGGTATTTGAACAAGGTACAAAGCAAGTAGTTATCAAACACAAAATCATGAAATTCAGCAAAATATTAGTCATTTTTAGAATTTCATTTTTTGGGGGGAAGGGCAAACAGGGTCATACCAGGCAGTGCTCAGGGGTTATTTCTGAGTTTGTGCTGTATATTGCTATTGCTTCTTGTTTAAGATCAAATAAATAATTGACTGAGATTTTATTTTGTCTACCTTCATCTAATCTAAAGTTTCCTTGTGGAACCAGAGATACAGCTCAGTTTAGTAGGCCAATGAGGGCCTTTAGTCAGTTCTTATGTAGAGAATCTCCTCCATCAAGCATCAACACATTGGCTCACAACAAAGCTATAACCAAAAAGTACTTCTATTTTATTTCAAGTTTAGTGTTAAATTCTATTCTAAGTAATTCCCTGTGTTGCGCATTGTAATTTTTACAACTTTACAACTCATTACTATTTTACCCAAAACACATTTAGATGGAAATATAAAATAATAATTTAGAAATATTTACATGCAAGTAATAATGACTTCACAAAAATTTGGTACAGGTATACATCTTCTTGATGAATCAAAGACCTAAGATACTAGCAAAAAGCAAGAAAAATCCAATTAGTCATGCAGATACATTTGATTTATTTTGTTCAATAATATTTGACTAAATTAAAATTCTGATGTATTTAAATAATATATAAATTATGTTTGTCCTTTGAAAATCAATGTTGAATCAAATTATGGGTATGTTTAGACCTCAATGTTATTACTTTCTTGCACTAATATTCTCATATCTTTTATAATGAACCGCCACTGTATCACTGTATACAGTCATCCCATTGTTCATTGATTTCCTCGAGCAGGCACCAGTTATATCTCCATTTTTCCTAGCCCGAAACATTCAAAAATAACTACTATTAATTTTAGTTAACATAGAAGTCTCTCTAGTTGAAAAAGGAGTATTTTTAACTATGCTTTTCTTGATTAGTGAAGAAAAAACTTTGCATGATTCTTTTTGCTCCCATTTATAAGACAGTTTTTCTGCCTTTTCTAGTCTTTGTGAGTCAGTTAACAAAGAGAGTTTATGCCTTCATTATAAAATAGACTAAGAAAAATTCTATTTCTATTTCAAATCATTATGAGAACTTTACTTAATTTTTTTTCAGCTTCTACAAAAGAGAAAAGATAATTTAAAATTTCTTTCTAATTTGTTGTGTTTCTTGCCATATCCAGCAGTTCCCAGGGTATATCTCTGGATCTATGCTCTGAAATCTGTCCCAGTGGAGTGCCCAGTTTCAAACCCTGGTCAGCCAAGTGCAAAGTATATACCCTACATTCTGTACTATCATTCCAGCACCATTAGGCTGCTGATAACACTCACCCCACAGGTACAGGCTGACCTGCTGGCAGCACTGCACTTCTCTTTTCTGATTTTCTGATTTGCACTTTTTCCTTTTGTGATTGCTGGTTTGAGGACTTCCACATAAGAGAAAGTGTATGATTTCAGAGGACAAATTAGTTGTCTTTCACCACAAACATGATGTTGGCTGTATATTTGTTGTATCACTGTATCACTGTCACTCCGTTGATGGTCGAATTACTGGAGCGGGCACTAGTAACGTCTATATTCCTCCCATTACTGAGATTTTAGCAGCTTCTTCTTACTCTTCTTTTCCCAATGATTGGAGGCTCTTTCAGGGTCAGGGGAATGAGACCTGTTGTCATTACTGTATTTGGCATATCAAATACTTCACGGGGAGCTTGCCAGGCTCTGCCAGTGTGGGTGGGACACTCTTGGTATCTTGCCGGGCTCCCCGAGAGGCATATATTTATATATTTCTCTCTATAATTTGTTGCGTACTGTCTGAACCCCAACAGATATGGTGTAGTAATTGTGGAAAATAGGTAAGAACTGTCTTATAATGTGTTGAATCTACATGATAATATATGTAGGGCAGTCATAATATAGGTAGACCACCTGCGAAGCAGCAGTGCAGTCCAAAAAGAAGCCTGGAGCGTGGTGGTAGTTGGGCAGTGGAGGTCAGCTGCCAGGTCTGGGTTCCTTGTGGGTGGCGAGGGCGCTCACCCACCCCACAGCCTGGTGCATAGTACGGTGGCATGGTTCTGGGACCCTCACTTTATACTCCCATCCAGGAGGCGCATCCTGAGTTCTGGAGGATGGCTGATGAGGAGATTATCTGGTGTCAGCAGGTGAACCCTCCCCACCCCAAGGGACCCAGCTCTGGCAGCCGACCTCCACTACCCAACCACCACCAAGTTCCAGGCCGCTTTCCAGATGATCAGGCTGAGCTTTACGAGTGAATGAAGTCCCATAGATCCCAGATAATGCTGAACTTCATGACCTTGGACTCTGGACTCAATGGGACCCTGGAAGAGAGATCCTCTGCCTGCTTCCCCCAGTCTCCGGTGACTCAGGAATCACACACATAAGCCAGTCACACCCTGCTAGCCCCAGATATTTGTTGTAACTGGACATTATTATCTTGAGAAAGGGTCTTGCTAATCCTTTTTTTTTGAAAGGTTTTTAATCATGAATAGTTGTGAAATATATTTGAAAGCTTTCTCTGCATCAATTAATGTGATCATATGATTTGTATCTTCCTTTTTTTGATAAGGTTCATTAAATGAATTAATTTGTGTAGTTTATAATGCCCTTCCATCATTAAAATCTATCTTACCTGATTAAGGTGTGTTTCTTTTGGATTCAGTTTGATAATGTTTTCTTAATGAAATTCACATTGATTTTTATCAAGGATACATATTTGTAATTTTCTAATTTAGTAATATCTCTATCTGCTTTTGGTATTACAGTATTGATGTAATAATTGCCTCTTAGAAGTTGTTATGAAGAATCCTATTTCTTCAATGATTTTGAAGAGCTTGAGAAAAATGTGTAGTAAATTTCTCTGAAGTCTTGTGGAAATCGCCAATGGATGGACCAGTGATTTTGGTCTGGGACCAGTGATTATGGTATTGTATTTCCTTACAATAGTTTTATCAGAATTTCTATGCCCTCCTTATTCAATTTTGGGAAATTATAAATAACATCCATGTATTATACCTAGGTGCTCTAGTTTAATTGGCATATGTTTGTTCGTAATAACTTTCCATAATATATTATATTATTTTTTTTCTATTTGGGTCACAGCAGGTGATGTACAGGGGTTACTCCTGGTTTATGTACTCAGGAATTCCTCGTGGCGGTGCTTGGGGGACCATATGGGTTGTTGAGAATTGAACCCAGGTCGAGTGTGTGCAAGGAAAACACCCTACCTGCTGTGCAGTCGCTCCAGCACCAAAATCTATTATATTCTGACTGACTATTGTAATTTCTTTCCTTTTATCTCTGATCCAATTTACTAGGATTTCTCTCTTTTATTCTTCTAAGTATAGTTAAGATTTTGCTGATCTTATTTATTCTTGTGAAAAACTAGCTCCAGCTTTCATTTTTTAAAAATTCTTTCTTTCTTTCTTTCTTTCTTTCTTTCTTTCTTTCTTTCTTTCTTTCTTTCTTTCTTTATTTTTTTATTGGTGAAACACAATGAGGTACAGCTGCAGACTTATAAACTTTCATGCTTGGGTTCCAGTTATACAATGATCAAGTACCTATCCCTTCACCAGAGCCCATTCTCTACCACCA
Source organism: Sorex fumeus (assembly GCF_029834395.1). Lineage (NCBI taxonomy): Eukaryota > Metazoa > Chordata > Mammalia > Eulipotyphla > Soricidae > Sorex > Sorex fumeus. The sequence continues at coordinate 24,274,735 of NW_026606118.1, forward strand.
ATGATCCCAGTAGCCCTCCCACACTCCCACCCCACCATACCACCCTGCCTCTGTGGAATATCATTCCCTTTTTCTCTCTTTCCTTTTAGGGTGTTTTGTTTTACAATAGAGGTATTGAGTGGCCATAGTGTTCGGTCTATTGTTTTCTTTAATCCAATGTCATTGATTTACACTCTAATTGTTACTATTTCATTCTACTAACTTTGGTATTCATTTGTTATTTTTTCTAGATTCTCAGGTATGTCATAAGGTAATTTAATTATTTAATTTTCTTCTTTCCTTATGTAAATCTGTATTTCTATGAATTGCCTCCTTAATCCTTAATTTTGTGTTTGCGATCTTCATATATATATATGCACGGCAGAGCCTGGCAAGCTACCTGTGACGTATTTCGATATGCTTAACACAGTAACAACAAGTCTCATGATGGAGACGTTACTGGGCCCACTTGAGCAATGGGAGGACTGGACCGACCGACATATATATATATATATATATATATATATATATGTTGCTTTTGTAGTCACACCTGGAAATGCCGATGCGCAGGGGTCATTTCTGGCTCATGCACTCAGGAATCACTCCTGGGGATGCTCAGGAGACCATATGCAATGCTGGGAATCCAACCTGGGTCGACTGCATGCAAGGCAAATGCCCTACCCGCTGTGCTATCGCTACAGCCCCATAATTTCCTATATTTTAAAATATTTTCATTCTATTATATTTTATTTCATTCTACTCATTTAAGAATATTTGTCTATATTAATTCTTCCCTTCTAAATGAATAATTATTTGAAAATATCTGGCATTATATTTCAGTGCATTTGGTTCATCTCTTGTCTGATGCTTTATTCACTTCAGTTATGATCGAATAAATGAGTGTTTTGAACTCATATTCAGTTTATTTTTTAATCAGAATTCTCTTTTTTTGAGTACAGGATTATTAATATATACAGGTTAGATCCAGACACCCTGGAGCAGACCCCTTAGGCTCCTGTTTGGAACAAAATCCAGAACTGAGGCAGATGGACACTAGTCGATCTGCAGAAGATCACCCTTTCTCGCTCCTTCCCACAGCTCTGATTAACTGGGCAGGTTAGTTCCTCTGTTCCCAGTAGGGCAAATGTGCCAACAAAAAGGAAGGAAGGTAATGAGAGTTTTGATGATCTAAGAACTTACCTAGAATTTTGTTTCATCTGCTGAAAATAGCTGAATATGGTGGTGGAGATAAAATAGCTGAATGTCCTTGCTTTTTCAATATTTCCAATGCTTTGTGGGTGCAAATGATGGAAGTTCAAATTTCACATGACCTTGCTTAATCCAATATAGTGTTCAGTATTTCAGGCAACTATTTATTTGTCTATTGATTCCTTGTGATCACCTCTGCCTTGTGCAGATTTTTTCAGTTAGGAAGGTAGGATGGAGCATGATCATAGAATCTAATAATATGGAGGAGGCTTGTGGGGAAGTTGTATCTATAAGTCCCTATAGATTCATAGTGATGAAAGTGTTTGAGCAGTGTGAAACAAAAAAAGTACATGGCCACCTTTGGTATTAAAAGGTCCTTTAGATATACCTTTAAAGGTCAGGGGTTCTACCTCACCTTTAGAAAGAGAGAGCAGAGTGTTTATGGGGTGGATGAGTTCTCCTAAAGATTCTGGGGTGTTGGAGGTGGATGCCAAAGCCCGCTGAGCCAGCATCAGGCTGGGGGAAATGACAATTTTTATAATGAGAAGCTCATAACATTTATAGAAATTTTTAGTAAACCCCAAATTCGAGTAATATTAACATGAGTAGTTATCTAATGATATATTCTGAAATGTTTTATATAAAATATATATGTGCAGTTTGAGCCAAGCTTTGCACCTTGGAAATATTCTGGGTGGTAAGTATAAAATTAAATATTGGTTTAAAAAATCATATATACTGTGCTCGCTTCGGCAGCACATATACTAAAATTGGAACGATACAGAGAAGATTAGCATGGCCCCTGCGCAAGGATGACACGCAAATTTGTGAAGCGTTCCATATTTAAAAAAAAATAATAAAAATAAAAAAATAAAAAATCATATATACTTAGAAAAATTTCATTTTACTTTTCCACCTGTTTGTCTACATTTCTACTTCTGCAGATATCTTTTATTCTACATCAGTTATTACAGGAGAAATCCACCATGCTCTCTCCTTGTAATACTCATTAAAGGCATATAAATATTGGAATATATTTTTATCATTTATATTGTATGTCACAAAACTAGTAAACTAGAAAACTGATAAGATGATATTAGAACACAAAATTTTAAAGAATTGTAGCTAGTGTATTACTTGTATATATATATTATTATCTGCACTATATTTTTTGAATATCCATATTCCACTATTAGGACATTAGAATGCATACAGATAAACTAAACTTTGCTTATAAAATGTGGCTGTATTGCCTTTCTTTGCCACATCTAACCTCCAAATAATATACATTTCAGAATTGTTCTTGTACATTTACTTCAGATGAACTGTAGAGAAAGGGTTTACTTCTTACTAAGATTAATGCATTCTAAGAATTAAAATCTTCACTCAGTATTTTTACTCCTTAAGCAGACACTAAGAAAGATTTTTAATATGCCTCTTAGATATCTATTATTCAGGCCGCTGTGAAAAAAATAGTCCTCTCCCAGAGTCATCCAGACTTTTTCCCCTGAAACTTGTGAACATAACACTTTACCTGTAAAAAGGAGACTTTGAAAATATGACTAGTTAGTAATTTGAAATTGGGAAATATCCAGATTATCTGGGTGGCTGATATATTCTCAAGGAGTTATAAGTAAGAAAAAGTGAAATGGTCATTGGTAGACACAAAATTAGGTTAACAAAGCAGAGGTTAGATTGATGTCATTGTTGAGAGGGTGGCACAAACTAAATGAAACTAGAAAAAGCAAAGGAAATAGACTAAATTTTATGGGAAAAAATCATATCTGCATATAGCAATATCATAATTTTGTTCTCCTAAACCAGCTTTCAAGCTTCATCCACAAGAATCAGACAATAATAAATTTATGTTGCTTTAAACTGGAAAGCTTGACAGATATTATATAAATAACAAGAAATGATTCAATGGCCATGTTATTTATCAAATAAACTGCAACAAGGGGTTATTAAACATTATCATAAAAAGAGCCAGAAATTGGAAATGTCCTTGTCAGGTCAGGATAAATACTTAAATATTTACCCTTACCATAAAACTTCCTTATATTGTTGCTAGTATTGAATTAGCCCGGCAAGCTACCGAGAGTATTCGATATGCCAGACACAGTAACAACAAAGTCTCCAATGGAGGCGTTACTGGGCCCGCTCAAGCAAATCGACGATCAACGGGAGGGCCTTTTTTTAATTTTATACACACAACACACACATACACACACACATTTGAATAGATTTAATGAACTAATAAAATGTTCCATGAGTGAAGAATCTTTCTGAAGGTGTAAAAGTATTATTAGGGGCCAGAGTCATAGTAGGCGGGTAGGGCTTTTTCCTTGCATGCGGCCGACCCATGTTCAATCCCTGGCATCCCATATGATCCCTTGAGCACTGCTAGAAGTAATTCCTGAGTCCAGAGTCAGAAGTAACCCCTGCACATCGCTGGACATGACTCAAAAAAGCAAAAAAATTTTTAAAAAATTTTAAATGGAATTATTAAAAACCTTTAACCTTTAAATTTCCTGACCTACTTTTAGAATTTTGTTGGGGATAATTTTTGTTAAAGACACCGTTAGAAAATGTGGGTACATACCACAAACTCTGTGGGATTATATCCTTAAATACAAACACTATATTACTATAAAGGAAACATTACCATATTACTTCCATGAGATAAAATTCAGACAAATGTCTACTGAGAAACATTTTTCAATTTAACCGAACAACAATCCTAAAAAATCTCCATATAATAAAAAAATATGAAAGTCTAAGAAAATAAAAAGGATAATATGTGCATTGGTTACAGATTGACAAGTATACATGATAAGTGTAGTGTGAAAACTAGGTAGGACTTTGGGAGGAAAACATAGGTCAACAAGAAAAGGAAAAATTGAATATTTAAATGATGTGCTTCAATTACTAATAAAACATAATATTGGTTTATTAATTATTAAAATGTTTTGTGAAATCATTGCATTAATAATAAGACAAAATGAATGTAGGGTGCAGTTGAATCCTGTGAATGAGAAATACATTTATTTAAAAACTCTAATAAGTTCTAGCTAAGTCATCAAAATGTATTTCATAGTAAAAATGCAAAAAATGATTAATATGTTTGGAATATACATGTTTATATATATATGATAACAAGCTTCAAATTTAGGTATTTTTGTTATTACTATGATTTTTTATTATACTGCAATATTATTGCACAGGTATCTTTTAATTTATATTCTAGTGTTAAGCTATTGTGACAATGATAGACAATGATAGACTTGAAATATTTTTTGAAGGCAGACATATTGCATACAAAAAGCACAATGTCAACTATCCCCTATAAAGAATACACACTCATACACTAACTCATTATTTTATTCATTATCTCTCTCATGTGATCAATTTCTCCAAACTCCATCAGTTCCACAGAACTAATGTCAATCAAAGATTTAGGACATGATAATTGTGTGACTGATACTTAATCATGAAAATCATGTAACTGTATCTCATAGTGATTTAATTTAAATCAATTAAAAAAAATAAAAATTTAGAAAAGATCTAGAAGACAAATGATAGGCCTAGAACAAGAGATATTTTAGGTTCTATTCAAGGTTGCCACAATACTCTAAATATTACAATAAAAGAAGTTACAATGTTTTTATTTCCTAGTTCAGGGAAAAGTTGCATTTTCATTCTATTATATCTATTAAGTATGCAATAGCAATATGTCTAAACAACATTGATGATAGCTGATTAATCAGAATTTTGGTTACTGAAGTTATCCATAGTTGTTCTTCTTTCTTACCACAAAAGAATGGTATACTCTTTATTCATTAATTTTTTCTTTCACAAAATTTTTTTCTACAGCATAAGAATTTGTTTGATTAAAATTTACCATAATAGAATGATTTTTCAACTGGAGTCAATCACACAAAGTTTATATAATATCCCATTGGTAAATACGATTTTTATAGTATCCAGTCTCTTCAATATCATTCAATATATGTATTGTACATTCATATCTTCCTGTTCTCAAATCTTTAATAAAATTTCAAAAGTATGTTTTTATATAGATATAATGCTTATTAACTTAAGATATAAAGTAATATTTGATTCACTTTCTAAGTGTGAATATTTAATAAGAAATTAAGCATACAATCCAAGATAGAAGTTTGATTTGGGTTTTGAATAGTTTGAGAATTTTGGCAGCTCTGGATTAGAACTCTTGTGTCTCTTAGTCCTGCAAGCACTTCCATGAGTGATGCCCAATCCTTGAGTCCTGAGAATCCTGAAAGCACTGTAGTTCCAAAACAAACAAAAAAAATTAAAAAACACTCCCAACATAATTAATAGTAATTGTTAATTTAGAAATCAGAATAACCTAGTAACCTAGATGCTTGAGATTATTGAACATCATAACGAAAAATTTACCTTGACCCCATGAATGTTTTCTTTGTATGCTCCACATCAAATCTGGGAAGGAATTTTGCATTTGAACAGAATCATTTCTGCCATCATTTAGACCTTTTGTATGTTAAAGACAGTGTTAGAAAGGGCATTTCAAGCCATCAATTGCTCTACTTTATACTCACATTGGAGGTATATAAAGAAATTTACAGAAAATTGCAAAAATAGAACAAAAGTGTATAACCTAGGTTCTTAGCACAGACTGCCTAAGGGAAGAAAGGAAAGGAAAATGCTATTCCTATGAATAAAATCAATTTATGCAAAATTATACTTCCCTGTGTGTATGTGTTTTCAGAGTAGATTGTTTGGAAAAGCTGTTAAATCTTTATTTTGCAGTTTATGGAAAGTCTATTTTTAAACAAAAAGAAATTGTGAGTTTTATGTTTCACATATATCTAGGCATACTTATAGTTCCACCTTATTAATAAAGAAAATGTATTATATCCTATGTTTGAATATGTATACTCGCATAAATATTTATGAAAAATGGAAGAGAGTATGCATATTAGGCTATTCACATTGGTTATCTCAATGAGATGATAAAGGAAAGCAGAGAAAGATAATTAGCTTGACCTTTATATATTTTGCAATGTGTTATTTTACTTGTTGAAAGAAGCACATGGCACATTACAATATAGAACAAATGAATACATTTTTTGAAGATAAATATGTTACAATGTTTATGGCATAATGCCTGCCTATCTACATCACGTTTGGTATATTATTAATTCCTGTTTTAATACAGCTTAAACCCTCTCTAAAATAACACCACAATTCTGGTCCCATTGTTGCAGAATTGTTCCATGTCACAAAGTCGAATTCAAAAGTTGCTAAGTATCACAAATTCTAAATTCACACAGTCAACAATGAACTGAGAATACTTGAAACCTCACACCTTTATCACTTAGTGGTGGCAAAGCCTGGGGAATAAATTGAGGGAAAATTAAGAAGCATTTCAGTGCAAGACACTGACCTTTGTCTTCCCTTTCAAAGAAGGAGGGTCATTGATCTACCCAGGGAGATAGAAAGGGACTAAAGCTTTGAATCAATTCAGAGTTTGAATAACTTGTCGACCAAAATGAAAATCCTACAATTTGTTATATTGAATATTATCTCCTCAACTTGGCAGCAGCCACCTTAGAGGCTGTCAGGGTCAAGAAGACAATGCCCCATGTCTTGTGAAGAATCTTGAGATGATAAGCCAAAGAACCATGAGGAAAGGCACAGTTTGAGTTCGCCCCCTGTCATGTTTATGAGTTGCTAGAAATAAAGCACAAGATAATGACCTGACTGTGCCCTGTGTCTGTAGGGGTACTTTTAGAATGGGAGATTTAAATAACCTCTAGTCTTACATCTTTCCAAACACAGATACCTCTGACTAAATTAATTCTGAAAGATCAAGGAATTGCTTTGAAGTTATGAACAGGGCTTCCCTTTTATCAATTCAATTAGCCCGTTAGAAACCAGCCTTTTTCAATTAACTGAAATTTTTAGAAATTAACTAGATGTCTTACTTTCTAGAGAACATAAACTATTCTTTTTGTACTTGTGATTCTATAATCTGAGGCTGAGCCTAAAAAGCAGGTCACTTAAAAAAAATATCTGTTGACACTTCCTGGGGCTGCGTCTTCCAGATGGCTTTGCATAACCTCTACAGTATAATTTTTTCTTCCAATAAAAAAAATTGAGTCACTTGTGGCAGGAGTAATTTCAGTTGATAATAACAATTTAAAGATCATAATATTCTAGTGATTGAAGTCAACTCATACTATGGAATGAAAGTGATAAGCCAGTTTGGGCCAGAGAGATAAAACAGGTATTCACCAGGCACATGCTGCCATAGGTTCATTCCAAGCACCACGCATGGTCCCTCAAACCCCAACAGGAGTCAACCCTGAATTCAAAGCCAGTAATAAACCCTGAGCATGCCAAGGTATGGCCCCAAAATAAAATAAATTAAAAAAAAATAAAGAGTGAAGAACTAGTGATGAAGGAGTTAATCAAAAAGAAAGGAATGTATTTGTGTATGAGAAGGGTCAAGGATAAAAAGTGAATTAACTGATACATTTAATGCAATTGCCTGGAAAAATAAAGCCCTTTATTTTTATGAGTTTCGCATGGCAGAGTCTGGCAAGCTCTTCATGGTGTATTCGATATGCCAAAACCCAGTAACAATGATGGGTCTCGTTCCCTTGACCCTGAAAGAGCCTCCAATATGGCACTTGCTAAAATCTCAGGACTAGGACGAATGGAGATGTACTGGTGCCTGCTCGAGGAAATCAATGAACAATGGGATGACAGTCATACAGTGACAGAGTGATTTTTATGAGTCTAGTAACTGAATGTTCTAATTACATAGATCTAGATGAATACAGTGTTATAGATTTTACTGAAAAGAATACAGTGTTATAGATTTAACTGAAAAAATAATGGATTCATGGGCTTGGTAGAATCACAGAATGGTATTCAAGTCAACAGATTGGGAGAGGGAAGGGATATTTGCGATACGTTTCAAGAAGCCATAGACGCATGAGATCTGAAAAGGAGCCGCAGCTATCAACCTCTATGGACAGATTTAGGGCACAGGTCACACCAGTAAATGAACCTTCTCACCATAGAATACAAAAGGAAGTCCCAGATAAGGCTATGAATGGCGACCTTCAGAATTTAATGTCCCCTTAACAGTTCTGTATGATAGCTTTGTGTAAGCAACTCCTCCTCACTCCTTTTATAATCCATCCACATATCCCAATTCAGGGTAGTTCCGATCCTTTGCTGGATTCTCTTCATTCCTAAATGCGACTTTCTTACTTTCTTGCTGATTTGTCTTCGGAAATTCCTTTCTATGTAAAGCAAAGCAAAGCAATATTCTAAGAACCTGGATGGACACTAGGGCTGACTTTTTTTTTTCCTGCAAAGTGGATTGTCTCGTCTTAATCTACAAATTCTTGCTCTTCCAAAATTCAGTGATAGAGACCAACCAGATCTTGTTCTGTGCAGATCAAGTAGATAATCGGTATAGACTAAAGGCTGCTTTAGTAATGCTGGCAGGACTTTAATCTCCATTATGTAGGAGCTAATCAGCCACAATCTTCTGAAGATTAGATACAGGGACTGGCAAGATCATGGTGGGTCACGAAGGACTGAATCTGCAACCTCAATGTGTACACCTCCTCTAACTCTGTGTCTCTCTCTCTACCCAACTGCCAATAGTTTTAATTCTTATGTTCCATGTTATAATTTTAAATGTTACTAGGGTACACTAATTTAATGAAATAGAATTAAAAAAATCAGGGACCATAGCACTAGTATAGTAGGTAGGGCGTTTGCCTTGCAAGTAGCTGAGCCAGGTTCGGTCTCCAGCATTTCATGTGATCTTCTGAACAATACTAGGAGTAATTGCTGAGTGCAGAGACAGGAGTTACCCCTGAGCATGGCCAGGTATGATCCAAAAAGCAACCTCCCTGTCCGCCAAAAGAATAAAAGTTGTACAAACAAATAAGTTATTACCCCTTCAGCCTATTGATTATCAAACTTTTATTTAATGTAATCTATTTATTTCAATACTTATATAAAAGTTCTAGAAAAGCTCAATCATTGCCAACACAATTCCCCTTTTAATTATTAGCTAAGTAGAGGGAGGAGGAGTTAGGTTAAACTCTTCAAAAGTTGATTCATAGCTACTTAGCTCTTGATAATTTAATTAAGATTCACTGGGACCATTCTGTATTAAGATTAGATACAGGGACTGGGGAAATGGTGCAGTGGAAAAGGCAGTTGCCCTGCATGTAGCCAACCCAGGTTGGATCCCCAGCACCGATACTGTCCCCAGAGCCTCTCGAGATGTGATCCCTGAACCCAGGGTCAGGAATAAGTCCCTGAGCAATGCTGGGTGTGACCCCATAGTTTAAAAAATAAAGATTAATGGTAAACATATTTTACCATAGTAGATCATTGTTATTTGTTGGTTCCCCTTCGTAGAGTCATCTTGCTAGAATAAGAAAGTATTGAATATTAGATACCGATGGCATTTTCCACATGACATCTTCTCTCATTTTCCAGAAAGGTTATCATAAATAAGTCAATAGCACTTCAGCAAGAACAAAAAACCAAATCCACTATCAGCCTTCTCTTTCGCCTTCAGGCCATAGGCTTGCTATATCAAGTACTTTTATTTTAGCTTAAGTGGACTTACAAATCATACCAGTGATTTTTTTTACCAGAAATACTTGATTTCTCATAGCAGTAGTATAACTATGTAACTATTCTCTTTTCTTCCAAAAAATTTAATCTTTTTTCTACCTTAGATGTGTTTTTGCTAAGAGAATGTAATGCATATAGACAATCATTATTATTCTGTGTCTTACAAACCAACTCCTAAAAGCCACATATTTTGAAGTATTGTGTCTATAACAAAGCAGAGACTATAAACATCTTTTACTCAGTTCTTTGTAGAACACTTAAGAATGACTAAAATGATTTATTTATTAAAAACAGATTGATAAATATTTTACTATGATTTTTCTTGTGATTAATTGTGCATAAAATATGTATAATGTATAAATGAGTCAGTTCATCTATATCATACAGTTTAGAACATATATTGAAGGAATTATTAATTCATGGCAAATATAATATCACATGCCAATTTATAGACTAAGACTTCTATAGGGAGTTAAGAAATTTTCCATGTATCTGTTTTCTGACATCATTTCCTATGTTAATATAGTTTTAAAAATTGAAACATTTATTTGCTTCTGTATTATCTGTAAGACACAAACCACATTTATTGACTATTACAATAGTTAACTTGTGAGAGCAAAAAATACTCTGAGTCAGTGGAATTATAATGAAATTTTTATTATGTCTTTGTTTATAAAGCATGTTACTAAATCAAGTTACATTTAACCTTATAATCTTAAAAATTGATTTAAATATGAGACAGATATTTTTATTTGTTCTAAGGAAGACATTAAATACGAGTAGAGACACACAAATAAGCTATATTTACCCTGGCATTGATTGAAAAGAAGGTAAAAAATGTATTTGTATTTTCATGATTCTCTTTCAAATGGTATTAACTAAATTTTATTAACTCTAGTTGTTAATTCTCTAAAATTCATGATGTCGTGTCCCGAAACACAATGTGGTAAATTCATCTAAATTTTCTTTTTCATAATGGTTCTGCCCTTTCTTCAGCTCAGAGGGCATGTTTTCTGCAAGATAGGGAATGATGTCATTTTATGCAGAGAATAATTTACCACCTGCTAGAAAGAGGAGGCATATTGTGGCAGCTGCATCACTGATTTGAAAAAGAAGCAAAATATAAATGTATAGACGAGTATGTCAGTGTAATGGGTGGGGAAGTGGAAGATACTTTCCCCAACAACAGCTGGAAAATTATACTAAGCCTAAAATAGTATCTTTTGGCTTCAAATCAAATGTTTCTATCACTAGTACTACACAGAGCAAAAACACTACACATAAATGAATTCCATATTCTGTTTACAAAAACAGCATTTTCACTGAAGGCATATTAGATATCAGGGGGTTGATAAATAAAGACAATGTGTGCTTTATGACCCTGCACAATTTCAAGAATGTTTGCAGACTTCAGACAAATAAGTGAGAAACAATAGCAGTTGAATCTTAATTGTTTCCTTTTAAATACTGACCTCGAATAAAGTCTAGATGTTTTTTAAAGAAATGTTTAAACTCTCTGGGTGCTGTTAAAAATGCCAGTAATAACTTCAGAAATCATCTTGTTATAACAAATTTAATCAATTATGAATGAAAAGAAAGCTCTGTGTGTTCATAAGGCATTTAGTAAATTGATGAGTCTGTGCATCAAATACAACTAATTATATGAACTGTAAGTGAATTCTATTGTAATACATTGTGTAAACAATGGCCAATAAAAAGACTTTTACCTGGAAACATTTTTTTTTATCATAGGAGGAATATATATGGCTACACTGGCAGTAGACAGTTTATGTTAATCTCAGTCATTTAATCGATGACAACTGAATGGCACGTTTTAAAAGTAACACATGAAGACTTTTAATTTAAAATAGTGTTTTTACATTGTTTTTCTCTAACTATATAAATCATTCGAAAATGATGATAGTAATTTAAAACATTGCCATAAAGTCAATTAATTTTTTTAAATACTGGCTGGTTCATGTGCTGACCTTCGAAATGAATTTAAAATTCAAAATTAAAATCTGGGCCCAAATAGAAGAAAATAAATGATTAGTCCCCTATTAATGTTTAAACTTGATATTTTTGGTATAAAAACATGCAGCCTTACTATATGATTTTTCCCTGGCATTCTTTTCATTAGTTTTTTTGCAAAAAGTTCTCTTTATGTCATTTTATAGTGTGGAAAAAATGTATTGAAAGCAATGCAATCTTTGATTGTTTGACATTTTCACCTTTCAGCTGTAGATAATGAAGCTATTTGAAATTTCTATCATTTTACCTTGACTGAAGTTTCTCTTTATTTCAGAATATATCCTATTATCTAATACTGTACCGGTCATTTTGTCAGTTTTAAATTGTATCTATCAGTCAAATATCCCACTAGCAAATGGCAAAGTCCCTTTCTCTACCTCTTGATTTTAAGGGAAGTGGGTCTCTTTGACGATATTGTATTTCACTACATAATCTTCACCACTGCATATTCACTTTCACCTCATAAACTTAACACTCTGTTAATTCAACAATTCCAGCACAATTAAAGTTTCACATAATGGTAGTAACCTACATTTAAAGAATGAAATGAAAGGGCTGAAGCAATAGTACAGAGGAAGGGCCTTTGCCTTGCTTTTGGCCAACCAGGGTTCGAGTCCCAGCATCCCATATGGTTCCCTTTGCACCTCCAGGAGTAATTTCTGAGCACAAAACCATGAGTAACCCCTGTGATTTGCCGGGTGTGACCCAAAAAGAAAAAAAAAGAAAAGAATGAAATGAAATGAAATCTGCAACAATATGCAGTGAATATGGAGACTATCATGCTCTTAATGCTGATATCTGAGGGTAGATTACACGGGTGATGTGGCATTTTGCTGCTCTGGCATTTACTAAGGTCACCAGCATGTTAATAATAATAATAAAAAGTACTATACTGATACTGACAAGAAGAAGTAAAAACATGTAGAAAACAAAAAATCAATGGTTTCGACAAATAACCAACTTCAGCTCCCATTACTGTGAGTGAGTCATAGTATATGTCCAACCCAAATAAGTCATCAAATTATTCAACCCCACTTGACATCAGAGTGAAAATCCATTAAAGTGAGAATCGCCTTAGTCAAGTTGTGTGATATTTCTGCCCCAGATCATCTTGAGCAAAATGAAAGTATTTGCGATCCTAAATTGGGGGTAAAACTATCATTTAGCATTAGCATTTGATGTAACCATTTGTTCTTATTGTTCTCGGATGACAGTTCTTATCTGACAAATTGTCAGTAAAGTTTTCTCTATCTTGCAGGTGCCTCACCATGCAGAAACCCCTGCTGTTTCTCCCAGAATTTCTTTGCTCATTTTTCTTTAGATCCTTTAGTCACCGATGGAAAGTAAAAAAGATGTTCTTTACACACGTCAAAAATGAAAACAAGATGAGAGGAATGAAAAAAAAAACAGAACAAAAGATGACAAAAATCTCTTTACATAGGTCGCATGAGTTAAACTGATTTAGTGCATTTGCTGAAGTGTATTTTTTATTTTTTCTTTGTAATATTTGAATGAAGAGTGGCATATGCTCAGAGAGCTCTGATTCTTCTTTGTCTAAAGCTAATGTGCATAAGGAAACTACATCAATGCTGTATATTCAGTCTTGGCTATTCTCAATGTATCATGAAAAGAACACACTTAATGTACTTGTGCACGTTAAGGGATGCGTTGTTTACCAGATGAATTTAGGGAGGATGTGATTTCTTGTCTTAAAAATTGAAGACCTACTGATCAGTTACATCTCTGAAAGGGACTTGTCACTCTTGAGACCTATGCATAAACTCTCTTGTTGAAGTTGAAAGAGGCAGTAAGTTCTAACTCCTCACTTCCCAAGTGTTGACTTTGTGGCATACATTGTTTGATAGTTTGAACCCCTCTTCTTTATTTTTTGGGGGTATATCTGTGATGTTCATAGATTATTCCTGGCTTTGTGCTCAGGGATCACTAATGCTGGGGATAGGGAGACCATATGGGATGCCAGGAATCAAACTCAGTCTGCCATGTGCAAGCCATACCTGTATTTTCACTCGGGCCCCCGAGATTCTCTCTTCTTACTTATGATTGATAACTTACTTTCCTTCATCAGGGATAGAGATTTCACCCTCAAAATTAGCCACTGAATTGAGACATATTCTGTGCATATTTTCCTAGCCCAGTGTTTTGCAACTCCTGTTATCCATGATGAATTTTTATTCTCAGCTCTCACCTGTAGGCATAAAACCCTTCCAACTTTCTATTCCTCATATGCCACAGTTTGGGGCTTGGGATTTTAGCAATATTTTGACTTAGTTTCTGAGTTCAGATATATCTGAATAAAGAACATCAACTTCAAGAAACTGTTTATAAATTATTGCTTAATCCATTGGGAATAATAAAATAGTTTTGCAAATACTAGATGTCTGCTTAAAGTGAAATAGTTTGTGATAGGGGCTGGAGAGATAGCACAGCGGGTAAGGCATTTGCCTTGCATGCAGCTGACCCGGGTTCAATTCCCAGCATCCCATATGGTCCCCTGAACACTGCCAGGCGTAATTCCTGAGTGCAGAGCCAGGAGTAACGCCTGTGCATCGCTAGGTGTGACCCAAAAAGAAAAAAAAATAGTTTGTGATATATTAAATTGTACATATTCCATGACTTTTGTGAATTATATTATTATGATCTGTTTTTAGTAAATTTTATCCATCTACAAAACTGGTATATTAAATTTACTAATTCAATTGTTGACTTATTGATTTTTTCCTTCCATCGCATTTTGTTTCTTTGTCTATTTAAGTGTGTTTAAGGTCAGATAATGTCACTGTTATAGTAAGTATAGATCTATCATAATGCAGCAAGTGGGCAAAATCAATTTTTATTGAAGTGTTTTAACTTTAAAATCTATTTTGTAATACAATGTTAATACTTATAACCAAGTGCTATACATGACTTCACTAGATTTAATGTGTTTGACTTGACTTCACATGACTTAATGTGCATACTATCTGCTTTGGTTTGTGAGCTTGCTCTATTGAAAATAATCGCAAATTCGTTTTGTATCAACATTTGCTTTGTAAACTTAGCTACTCTCTCCATTTTGATGAATTTATTGTTTTCTAACTTCTAATAGAATATCAGCTGTTTATATTTAAAGGTTATCATTCTTTTTTCAACACATCTTTCTTTACTCCATTAATCTATCTTTATTGCATCAAAAATTATATATGTTTTATTTTATAATCAGGGGATATATACAATTTTAAATGACCTGGTTTTCTTCTGACTCCCTTCTGTCCTGATCTTTATTCAGTCTGTCATTTCAATATCAAATTTAGTTACTATGAATTGAAAATAATAATAATGCTATGAAAAAGTGTATACTTAGGTTTAGCAAGAAAATAATTGATCTGTGCCTTACACAAAATAAGCAATAATATTAACAATAAATGAAATTATTATCTTGAATAAATATTATGTATTTTTATATTACCCAATATATTAAATCTTATTTATACTCTTTTTGTCTGATCAAATATTCAGATATTCTTTCTAAAACTGTGACAGGAGAGATAAACATATTTTTATTTTTTATTTAAATACTGTTCCTTCTGGATATAAAATTTGAGATCTTTCCCATAAAAACAATATGGAGGAGTTGGAAAGATAATACAGTGGCAGGGTTCTTACCTCTATGCTACCAACCAGAATTCAATCCTTGGAACTCAGATGGTTGGTCCCCAGCTTTGCCAGGAGTGATCTCTGAGCACAGAGCCAGGAGTAAGCCCTATCACTGTCAGGTATGGTCCCCAAACAAATAATAATAATGATATACTTTTCATAGATTGCTACTACTATTGCAGTTGTAAACTCTAATGTTTTTCAAACAGATCTGCTCTTTGAGGAGAACCTTTCTCCACTTTTACCACTTTAGGAATAGAAATTTCTGTTAGCCTTTTATTTCCTTAAGTTTTATAATGTCAAGATCTTCATCTTTCAATATTTTCTATTTAGCACCCTAAGAATTTTTACAAAATGAGGATGAATATACTTCTTCAATTTTGGAATTTCTGAGTCATTATTTTGCCAGATGTCACTTTCTACCTTTCTTTTTTAAATTTGTAATATATTTATAGATCATGATATGTATTTTATGCTTATATGTTCATTTGAATGCATAATAATTAGAGATTTTTAATAATAAATTTTAAATGATATGTTTTGTCAATTCTATTACATTTTTTTTCACATTTTAATCTAAATTTTTGCCTACCCTACCCATTTCATGAAAACTAAGTAGAATTATTCCCTTATGACTTGTGTGCTCATAATTTGAGACTGAGAATTTTTTTCTGAAATCAAACTATGGTGTATTATACAAGTAATTTATAAACTCTTTTCATTATACCTTGTTCCAAATTTAAAATTTGTGGGATCAGGGACCAATAGGACAGTGGGCAGGGTTCTTTGCTCTCATGTGGTTGACCTGACTTAGAACCTAGCACACCATACAGTTTCCCAAGACTGTTGGGAGTGATCCCTAGAAACAAAGTCAGGAATAAGTTCTGAGCTCCACTGGTATGGCCCTCAAAGAAACAAAACAAACAAAACTTGTAAGCAACATTCAAAATTACACTGGAATTTAGAGTAAAAAAGAAGCTAAGATTCTCAAACACAGAAAAATATGCAAATAAGTGTTATGTTTTCTAAAAATTTTTAAGTTAAATAGCATCCCCATGTTACAAATTCACATTACAAATGCATATTATTTTTAATAAGCAAATGCTCATTAAAAAGAATTAGACCTTTGCACCATTTTACCCAAAGCAATTTTGTGCAATAAGAAAAATTCCTTTGAGCTAGTCTATTATGGAATTTAATGTTAGCTCAGCAAATTGTTTTTACATTTCTTTTGAAATAAGAATTTAAAGAATCTGAATGCAAATGATACTTTAAAATGGAAAATGTGAATTTGTTAATGATAAGTCATTTTAAGTGTAAGAAATATGTTTATGTATTCATATAAAGTAATTTACTAAAATATAAAATTGAATACATTAATTGAAGGCTGCAGCTGGTGATAATTTTTACTAATATTAATTCTAATAAAATGTCTATGCTAAGAAAATATTAAAAATCTTGTATCAGAATAAGTTACATTTTATTCATCCAGTTTAGTCTAGCAGTTCTGACTGTTCTCTGACCTTAAAATTTATGTTGGAACACTCCAGACTCTTCTCTCTAAAGATGCAACTATCTTGCATATTTGTCAGTTGTTTCAGATTTTCCCTCATGATATGCAATTCTCTTCTCTTATATGCACGGGTAAATTTCAACCCTGCTTTTTCTATATAATATAATCTCTGAAAAGTCTCCCTTGGGCAAAATTCATTATTCTCTCCTTTCTGCTAGAAAGGACATTGTTCCCTGCATTGCATTATCAGTATGTATGAATTATCTGGCCTCAAAATAAAGACAAGCTTCAATTTAAAATCTTGTCTTTAACTGATGAGCCACCTAGGTATGTGTTACATTTTAATGGGTCCACAACAGGACCTAGAACAGAACGTGAAAGCCTAAAAGATAACAATGCTGCTCTGCATGACATTGTGATGCTTTCTTTGACCAGCACAGCAGTTTGTTTTTTAATGCAGTTAGAACACAGTTTCTCTTTTTCAATGAGCAGCTCATCATCACTTTCTCATTTGTGATTTTTTAAGAGGTTCTGTGAGTGCATGAGATACATATATTTTTTTAAGGTAGTTTCTGTTGTGCCAAATGCAAATGCTGCTTATTAGGCAATCAGTAATAATTAATAGATTCATAGATTATAGATTATAGATTCATAGATTCATAGTAATAATTAATAGATTCATATCCATTATTTTATCAGAATGTAGAAAGGAGAAAGGGCTTTGACTAGCCAAGCACATCTTGACTTATGCTGCATAATTTTGGACAGATTAATGCAGTACTAATGAAGGTGTTTATCTCAGTAAATTTCAGGTGGGAGAGTGATGTTTTTTATCCCGCGCCTCTGACAAGTTTGAAGCCAGCATAAAGAAAAGTTGCAATCTTTATTATTCAATAAAGCACCGAATAAAATTTCTTTCCAAAATACATTAAAGATGCTGTATCTAAGTTTGAAAGTAAGCAAAAAGTCATGTTGTTAAAATTATAAAAGTGAACGTATGATGAATTTATAGTTTTCTAGTTTTTTACAGGTACGGAGCGATACCACAGTGGTAGTGTGTTTGCCTTACACGCAGCTGACCCGGCTGACCCGGGTTCGATTCCTCTGTCCCTCTCGGAGAGCCCAGCAAGCTACCGAGAGTATCTCGCCCGCACAGCAAAGCGTGGCAAGCTACCCGTGATCTATTTGATATGACAAACACAGTAACAACAAGTCTCATGATGGAGACGTTACTGGGCCCGCTCAAGAAAATCAATGAACAACTGGAGGACAGTGTTACAGTACTACAGTACTAGTTTTTTCACACAATATTTGAGTTGTTTGATTTCTCGAGGCAATCGACGAATAACAGGATGATTTGTAATTTGTGATTTGTGAGTTAAAAGATACAATGAATGGAAGGAAGGAAAGGAAAGGAAGAAAGAATGGATGAAGAAAGACATCAGCACCATTAAGTTACATGAGTGCTACTTTGCAAGTTATTCTGGTGGAATTTATCTGCCTTACATATAGAAAATTTAATCTGACTTTCTGCCATTTCCTTAAAAAAATCAAAGCAAACAATTTGACAAGGAAAGGGTCAAAGGTATAAGAAGAAACTCAATTCTAGATTTTGACATTTCAACTTAAGACTGGATTTATTTGATTTCATTTGGGATTTATTCACTTTTTTTCCCCATTCTATGTAGGTCATTGGGTGTGTATACTGCCGTCTATCCCATTTATATTTTGGATTAAATTATTCAAATTGTTCTCCTTGTATTTCCTAACATCTATTATTTCAACCTGTAAGTCATAACATATTTTCAAAATGTTAGTTCCTTTTTTTTCATGTCATTTTACATTACTCAGTTAGTTATGGCTGTCAAAATATTTAAAGTTTAAGCCAGTTGCCAAATAAAACAGGAGATCTTTAAAAATGGTGGGGATAGAGTTTATATCCTCCACTCGAAAAGACAGATTTTCTTAATATTGCTTAATTTTTCCATCTATGTGATATTCTGCTACTCGAAGTTTCCTAATTATTCATGGTCACTACTTTATAGGTTCATGTAAATCTATAAAATTAATAAGGATTTATTATTAATCTTTCATTAACAAATTATTTATTGCCTAAATAGAGGGAGCTTCAAACTTACTATTGTGTTTGAGTTTCTTCTTGATATTTTCTAACAGTAGTAAGCTGTCAACATTCACAACAAAAATTGTGATAAACACATCAGTGGCTGAATTTTAACTCACATTCTTGGTTGGTTGATTACATGTCTGTTCATAGAAAACAGAGCTGATTCAACATGCATTATAATCAGTGATCCCCTGGAGTTGAGGTAAATAGGAATCAACCTCCCAATCCTGGAAGCTCAGGAACAAATTCATAATTTAAAGTCAGTATGTGTGTGATACTCAGAACTCCTAGGTACCGTTACAAATTTTAGGTAATAATTAAATTCATTTATTGCAAACACATAAAGACAAACTGATACATTTCTTTACTATTGGAAAAAAGTTCAATTTAATGTTTGTATATAGGGCCAGAGCCTATAGTAGCTATACAATACAGTCTAATCTAGTCTAATCTAATCTAGTCTAGACTAGTACATTGGGTTCTTACCTTAAACACAGCAGAACCAGCTTTGATCTCTGGAACTTCGTATGGTTCCCAGAATCCCACAACTGCGCCCTCTCTGTATGGAGGCACAAGTAAACACTGAGAACGTTCCGCTATACCCCATCCTTACCCCTACAAAACAGTATTCAATAATTGATCATTTTTTAGACATTGTTTTGTTTTGGTGTCAAACCGGCAGTGACAGTGCTCAGGGCATACTCCTGGCTCTATACTTAGGGATCATTCCTGGAAGGACTTAGAGACCACCCTAAATTCATGTCAGCTATCTACGAGGCAAAACCCTCCACCCTGGTACATTGATTCAGCACTACTCTTTGAGTTCACTTTTTTGGAAAGTATGTATTTGAATTTTTCATAATATCTATCTGTTCCTAAATGTTTGTTGTTATTTTTGTTTGTTCTGTTTTGGGTCCGAACCTGGTGGTGCTCAGGGGTTACTTCTGGATCTGTGCTCAGGAATCACTCCTGATAGGACTCTAGGGACTATAAAGGGTACCGGGAACAAACTTAGTTTAGTGTCACTATTTGAGAGATAGTGCATGTGCTATCTCTCCGTTTCCTCTTTAAGAACTTTTGAAAGATCAATTATGATGTTTCATGTATTATATTCACATAGTTACTAAGAAAAGTACATTTTTACTCTTTCCAAATGATATCTCTTTATATTCTTTTTAGTAGAGATAAAAATGTATGTTTTCTAACTTTATTTCCATGTTTTCTTTGTTTAAAAATTCAAATATTGGTAATGTAGTGTGCCATTTAATTCTATTCACTACATTAATTTACTATTTGCAGGCTAGAAATGATAGGTTTTTTTTTTTGGCTAGTGAATTATATTTTTGTAGATCTGTCTTATTACTCTGTATGGAGTAGCACTGTAGCACTGTAGCACTGTCCTCCCGTTGCTCATCAACTTGCTTGAGTGGGTACCAGTAAGGTTTACATTGTAAGACTTGGTTTTACTGTTTTTGGCATATCGAATATGCCATGGGGAGTTTGCCAGGCTTGGTTACGCTCTCCTATTGGGATGGGGGAATCGAACCTGGGTCGGCCTCATGCAAGGCAAATGCCCTACCCACTGTGCTATTGCTTCTGCCCTGCTCTGTATGGAGTAAAAACAAAAATCTGGAGGGATGTGGGGAAAGAGCAAATTTCTGTTTCCTTCTTTCATTTTCTAAAACAGATCTTGGTTATATCTCAACATACTGGAAGGAAAAGGCTTGTTGGGTCTAGTGGTAGTGATAAACTAGGATGTGGGGGCACAAACACTTGTCATTTCTTTAGACATGGATGTTATTAGAATATATTTTTAAAGATTGTCTTTCGATTTGTGTTCACTCAATACTATTGTAATTTACTAAAAGGCAAATATTATAATGTTTTAAATTATTAGTATTACTTAGATTTTTATTTTAGTTGAAAACACCAGTATCAGCTTTGAAATTTTATGAGTTACAAAACAAAGGAATAAACTTTAATGTGCTTCTATAATAAAAAAAATTCTGTGCTCTGTCTCTAATTTATTGCTATAATATCAGTTTCTCTAACATGATACCTTAGTTCTGAATAATATTCAGGACACATGCAACTAACTGATTTGCTGAGTTTCTGGTTGAGAATCTGGACCTTCTACTGAGAATGAGGTAAAAAACAGGGTACTTTTTTTTATTGAAAGTGACCTTTGTAGTCGCTTTTGATAAACTAGACATAACAAGCTTGTGTAATATAATAGAGCAGTTTAATGCAATGTCCTCAAAAGTACAAATTGACTATTATAAAATAAAGAATTTATCATTGTAAACCAGTCTTTTAAATCCACATATTTTTATCAACTAAAAAACAAAATCTTCTTTTAAGGAAATAATTGAAATACCCTCAATCTCCTCCACATTATTCTATAATAAGTAAAAAAAAAGAGTTAAAAAATACAATAGTCCCAAGATCTCAAAAGCAGCATACTAATTTAACCTTTCTGCTGATTTTAATATTGTGAAATTTCATACAGAACTTTTCACCTCAAAAAGATACTCAATTCGAATTTCATTGTCGGGTGTATCCCGTGTTATTCAGATGTTAATTAAAGCCAGTTAATGTCACATAAAATCAATTACCAGCTAGAAAGTTAAATTTGAAATGCTCTACCATTAGACAAAAACAATTAAGCACAACTAATATTTTTGTTGATATAAGCAACATTTTACATTAGCATTTTATAGGGTTATATTAGGACAAAAATGCTATTAATTCCTATCAGTGACTTATTGTGTTTTATCAGATTACAAATAATAAAAATGCCTATTAGTTCCGGACATTTAGGGAAGGAATTATACCGTTTCTCTACAATGTTTTCAGAGGATAAAAACAGTGCATACCCCTTACTCATTCTGTAAGTCAACATTATATTAGCACCGAAATAATGGCATTATAAGAAAACTGTTTCTCATACATTGACCAAAATCCTGAAAGAAACAAAACAAAGTCTGACAATATAAAAAAAAATAGTTATAATTGCACAACTAAGTGAAATACATTCCATATATTCTAGCCATGCAAGACTGAATCAAAATTATGAAGTCATTTACTCTCATTCATTATATTAATAGGCTAGAAAAAATCAGATGATTATTCAATGGACACTGAAAAGTGAGAGTAAAATTTCACACCCATTATTAGTAAAAATTAATAAATAATGAATGGCAGTTGCTAAAAGTATAGAACTTGGGAAAGAATACATACACTGTCTTGGTTCATAAATGATATTATCATCTCTGTATGATAATCAGAAAAAATTCATACTATATGAACAATGCATTTCTTAATGTGACACACTGAACTTGAAAAAAAAAGGACTTGAGCCTGGCAAGCTCCCCATGCATATTCGATATACCACATACAGTAATGACAATAGATCTCATTCCCCTGACCCTGAAAGAGTTTCTAATCATTGGGAAAAGACAAGTAAGAAGAGGCCCCTAAAATCTCAGGGCTGGAAGGAATAGAGATGTTACTGTTGCCCGCTTGAGTAATTCTACGATCAACAGGATGACAGTGATGATGATGGTGATGATGATGATGATGATGATGATGATGATGATGATGAATGTGACACACTAGAGGGTTTAGTGTGCATATTTTGTAAATTCCTGATCTAGGTTCAGTCCTAGGCTTCTTGAGCATTTGGGGGATCTCCCTGGAAATCCCCCCAAGCTCTCGCCTGGCACTTCTCTGGTGGCCATGGTGGTCTGTACCAGTTCAAGGCCTGAGCAGCTCTGTTTGCCACATATCCCCAGGATTGGCTTTGTGCAAGGAAACCTAAGCATCTGAGTACAGGCTGAAGTACCTCCCATATAAAGTAAAATTCTTTTTTTCTTTTTAATTGAATCACTGTGAGATACAGTTACAAAGCTTTCATGTTTGAGTTTCAGTCATACAATGATCGAACACTTATCCTTCCAACAGTGCACATTTTCTACCACAAACGTCCCCAGTAACCCCTCCCCAGTACCACCCCTCCCTCTGCCTCTATGAAAGACAATTTCCTTCAGAATCTCTCTAATTTTGGGCATTTATGGTTTGCAATACAGATAGTGAGAGGCTATCATGTTTGGTCCTTTATCTACTTTTAGCATACATCTCCCATCCCGAGTGATCCCTCCAACCATCATTGACTTAGTGATCCCTTCTTTATTCCAGTTGCCTTCTCCCACAGCTCATGAGTCAGGCTTCCAAACATTCCTGGCCCTTGTGTCTACTGTCCTTGGATTTCAGTCTTATATTATGTTGTTTTATATTCCACAAATTAGTGCACTCATTCTATGTCTGTCCCTCTCTTTCTGACTCATTTCATTTAGCATGATGCTGTCCATGACCATCCACTTATACTCAAATTTCATGACTTCATCTTTCGCAAAAACTGCATACTATTCTATTGTGTAGATGTACTAAAGACCAACCAGTGCTGGCATGGATGTGGGGAGAAAGGGACTCTCTTTCATTGTTGGTGGGAATGCCATCTGGTCCAGACTTTTTGGAAAACAATGTAGGCATTCCTTCAAAAACTAGAAGTTGAGCTTTCATATGACCCTGCAATACCACTTCTGGGAATATATCCTGAGGGTGAAAAGAAGCACAGTAGAAATAACATCTGACACCTGTATGTTCATTGCAGAACTGCACATAATAGCCAGAATCTGAAAACAATTTTGAGTGCCTGAGAACAAACGACTGGTTAAAGTAAAATTCTTTACAAATAAAATAATAAGCTTCTTCGAAGAGGTGCTCTACTATATTTATTATTCATAAACATTATATAAACATAAAATTATTAATTTTACATTAATCGACATAAGCACCTATGCTCTATCCACTTTAATATTGAAATGAGTTGTTGCTCTTCACTTTTTAATGTTGGTGTTTTTCTAATTCTATTTCGATATTCCTATAAATTAAAGGAATATTCAAAGTAGGAGGTTATAGGTTGTAGGTTGTAGAATGATGTAAAAAATGACTTGTCTAAATAATTTTAGTTTTGACAAATGGTGGTAAATATTTAGCTATTTGATAATGTGTTTAAGCGGATTATAGTTCTTATACATATTTTAACTGCACTCAGTGTTTCCAGTACTTAGTCTTGTCAGTCTTTTAATTTTTATTGTTATATAAATTAGACATCTTGGGTATAAATGAGAAGGGGAAATTTGAATTTGATACATGCCATAAATATTTGCTCATTTTATTTTATTTTACCTTAATTTTATTTTATTTTGGGCTCAAGAGTCATTCCCAGATATCATGGCGCATATGCAGTGCTGGGGTGAAAATAGTTTAGGCTATTTGCAAGGCAAGAACCTTAACCTCTGCAATATAACTTCAGCTTCTCTTTCATCATTTTATATGTAATACTTAAAAATACAGTAAAACTTTATAAAATCCCTATTTTATTTTATTTATTTAGAAAAGAAAGAGAAAATACTATCTCCATGATTCTCTTTCTCTCTTTATATATATATATATATATATATATATATATATATATTTACCCCCACAGCCAGAGCAGTGGTACTCAGGGCTTAATCCTTGTTCTTAATTCAGGGGTCATTTCTATTGTCTGTGGAGGGTTTCCAAGACTGTAGGGTATTCCAAGCATTGAACCCAGGTTGGCTTTTTGAAGGCAAGTCTCCCTACGCACTGCATTTTCTATCCAATTGCACTATATTTTGAAAAGCTTTAAATATTGGGCTAGAGAGATCATGCAGTGGGTTAGTCTTAATATGACAGACCTGAGTTTGATTCCGGACACCTCATGTGACACTCAAGCTTCTCCAAGATTGATTCCTGAGTGCAGAGCCAGAAGTAAAACTATGAGCACGGCAGGTGAGGGCCCCCAAAAACAAAGTAAAACTTTATAATAATTTTATGTCAATATAATTACGTTTAACCGGATCTAGTATATGCAATATTTTATTTTTAATTTGTTAAAGAACTACTTATTTTTAGGATCCACAGAATATCAGTGAAAATTATGGGAAAATGTTATACTGATCACAGTGACAGTGCGCTAGGTAGAACAGGGTTAAAAACATTTCAGAAAATTTTGTTTTAGATAACACAGAAAATTAATAATGAACCAGAAAGCTCATCATTTAGTTTCTGTAATTTTATCTCTCAAATTTTATTGTGAAACTACAGAAGTTCTTGTTAATAACTATTTGGAGAGGTATTTGGGAGTTGCTGTTATTTGTAGTGTGATAGTATATACCTTGAAGAGGCTTAAATCATTTAATCACTTAACTTCCCGTTAGTCATCGATTTGCTTGAGTGGGTGCCAGTAACGTCTCCAGTTGTCTCTGTCGCGTGCTAGTGTAGCCCAATTGCATCTGTTCGCTCTGGGAACATGAAGAGCTTCAAACCGATCGTTCATGATCTTGACGAAGAAGTCTGACCATCTGGTAGGTGGGTGGCCACGCGGTCTTTTGACATCCCGTGGAATCCAGTCAGTAACAGCTCTAGTCCAGCGGTCGTCTTTAAATCTCATTACGTGACCAGCCCATCTGATTTTTGACACCTTGGCAAATGAGACAGCGTCCCTGATTCTTGATTGTCGACGGATGTCGGAACTCTGGATTCTTTCTCTCATTTGAGTGAAACATGATATTCCAAGCATAGCTCTTTCTATTCTTCTTTGGGAGACCTGAATAGTGTTCTCATCCTGTTTGCATAGGGCCCAGGTCTCTGAGGCATATGTTAATGCAGGAAGAACAGTGGAATCAAAGAGATGTGCCCGGAGCTGGAGGTTCTTCGTCCTCTTAGCTATTTTTTCGACGTTCTTGAAGGTGTTCCAAGCTGCTCTCTTCCTCCTGCGCAGCTCAGGTGCCAGGTCATTTGTCGTGTTGACTTCTCGACCTAGGTACACATAGCTGTTGCATTCGGAGATGGTCGTTCCATTGAGAGCAAATGTGGCATCAGGAATGACGCTGTTTCTCATAAACATTGTCTTCGTAAGATTCAGCTGTAGTCCTACCTTTCCACACTCAAGGTCAAAGTCGGCCAGCATTTGGGTCGCTTGGCTGATGTTTGGTGTTATTAAAACAATGTCATCAGCAAAGCAGAGGTGGTGTAGTTGCCTGGCATCTATCTTCACTCCCATTCCTTCCCATTCCAGTCGTCGCATGATGTTTTCGAGGGTGACACTGAAGAGTTTCGGTGAAATGATATTACCCTGCCGAACCCCTCTCTTGACATCAAGGATCACTTCTTTGTAGAATGGTGAGATCCTGGTAGTGAACCCGCAATACAGCTCACAGAGGATCTTGATGTATTGGGCTTTAATGCCCTGATTGGCTAGGGCTTCGATGACCACTTCAGTCTCAACAGAATCAAAGTCCTTCTTTAAATCAATGAACGTTAGACAGAGCGGCATCTTGAACTCCCGAGACACCTCAATGAGCTTTGTTATCATGTGGATATGGTCGATGGTGCTGAATCCTTTGCGGAACCCGGCTTGCTCGCATGGTTGTCCTTCATCTAGTGTTCTGCCAATCCTATTTAGGATGACTCGAGTGAACAACTTGTAGATGACAGACAATAGGCAGATCGGGCGATAGTTGCCAATGTCATGGATGTCTCCATTCTTGAACAGTAGTACGGTCCTGCTGGTTTTCCATTGGGACGGAACCTTGCATTCAGACAGGTAGCATGGGAAGAGCCGAGCCAGTGTATTGATGAGTTCTTCAGGTGTTCAGGTCTGACCTTGTCTGGGCCAGGTGCTGTTTGTTTCTTTACCGACGAAATGGCGTGTCGGATTTCGGAACGGAGAATGTTGGGAATGACATACCCATCCTGCGGATTTTGGTATGTTGGAAAGTGGACATGGCTATCGAAGAGATTTGAGTAGAAGTCATGGATAATCTTCTCCATTGCCATTCTGGAGGATGTGATGGACCCATCAGGACGTCGGAGGGCATTCATCTTGGTCTTGTAGTTGGCGAAGGACAGGCAGGCTTAACGAATACTTTTCCCAGCTTCTGCCGCATCTACCAGTACTTCTGCTCTTCTCTCTTTGAGGTCTTCCTTGATCGCATCTCTGCACTGCTTTGCAAGCTCGGACGTTAGGTTGCGGTTGCCTGAGGCATGCGCCAAACCATGCTGGAGAATTAGCTCAAGAGTTTTCGAAGATAGGTGATTTTTTGTGGCTATCTCTCTCTTGGCGTTCCTCGCACATTCATGGAGGTGCTGAACCAGTCGATCGTATTCCTCGTCAATGTTGTCAACAATGGCATCTTCCCATGTAGCTGCAATAGTGCCAAAGAGTTCCCAGTTGGTGGTCGTTCTGGGAGTTCTCTTTTTGAACTTTGCAGCCCTTTCTCCCCACTCTGTGAAGTAGAATTTTGCAGGAAGGAGATGGTGGTCCGATCCCGTTCGAAATTTTGAGACAACAGCGACATTGGTCAGGCAAAACCATCGATTGAATATGATGTGGTCTATTTCATTGTGGAATCGTCCACCAAGAGACTCCCATGTCCAATGTTTAGATTTTGTCTTCTGGAACTGTGAGTTACCATGTATGGTCCTGGTCGACATGATGAACTCAGAGAGTCTCTCACCCTGTTCGTTTAAGAGGCTTAAAACTGTGCAAGTTTTATTGTTTGTATGTGTTTGTATTGTTTGTATGTGTTTTAACATACCATGGTGTAGATTATATTATCTTAATAAAAACAGAAAACGTAGAATTAAAAATATTATAGATATCAGAAGAGAACCAGCAGTGTGACAGGGACATTGTAGAATGAATAGGGCTATGTCTTTGGGGACCCACTCTTTTAGACAAATTAACACCAGCAACCACTGTTTTTAATACATACATTAGATCCTCAAAAATCCGATAGCTAGTAAACTACTTGTGTTAATAAAGCCACTTTTGCTCTAATATCTGGATGAAAGGTTTATCTAATTTTTAAGGGTTTTGATCTGGCAATGTAGGTAATCTGTTATTTATCTATTTATTTATTTATTTATTTATTTTGCTTTTTGGGTCATACCCAGCGATGCACAGGAGTTACTCCTGGTTCATGCACTCAAGAATTACTCCTGACAGTGCTCGGGGGACCATATGGGTTGCTGGAAATCGAACCTAAGTTGGCTGCGTGCAAGGCAAACGCCCTACCCGCTGTGCTATTGCTCCAGCCCTGTAATCTGTTATTTAAACCCCAAAAAGTGCCATTTGATTTGCACTGATTACTAACTTTGGTCCAGATGAAAAAGAATTTCTAGTCATGTTTTTATTTATGAGGAAGGAATGTCACAAAACAAAGTAACCAAACCACATATTTTCTAATAATGACTGCTTTTGTAATGTTAATACCTACTTCTAGAAGATATAACTTAGCAAGTAGAATGATCTTGTAAAAATATTGATTGCAATTAATATTATCCTCAGAGAAAGAAAAATTATATACATATACATATATATTATGAAGGTATCTATATCTACAAATCCAAGAAAAAAATGGCTAAAACATGTGAAGGACAAAGGAACTTGCAGAGAAAAAAAAGATTGATATCTGTTGACAAATTCAGAAAGAAGTTTGCAATTATATCTAATGAAATGATTTTTAAAATGGATTATATTTGTAGTATGTTTTGCATATCTAAGAGTCTGGATTTAACTCAGTTTTCTGTCTAAAACAATGATTAAAAATATTATAGACATTCTTTGATTGATAAAGGTAAAGGCCCTCCCGTTGATCATCGATTTGCTCGAGCGGGCCCAGTAACGTCTCCATTGGAGACTTTGTTGTTACTGTGTTTGGCATATCGAATACGTCATGGGGAGCTTGCCGGGCTCTCCGAGAGGGGCAGAGGAATCGAACTCGGGTCTGCCATGTTGGCTGCGTGCAAGGCACATTTATATTAAGGTTGTTAATAGTGCCCCTTAAGTCATTATGTTTCTATGTTAATCTTTCAACCTCTATAGCAATGCATAATTTTATGTTCTAAATTAAATTTTATGACTATTATTTCTAAAAAAAATATTTTCTTAGCTTAAGCAACAAAGTCCTTCTAAAATGAATTTATAGTAACTATACTATTAGAGAAGAACTATGGAATCATTAGTAATATGGATTTAATTTTTTTTTCTGTAAAATCAACTACAACTAAGGCATAGTACAAAGTTAAGGCAATTCCCCTACATGCAGACAGTCTTAGTTTGAGCTTAGTTTGGCATCTCATGACCCTCCAAGCACTGCCAGGAAAGACCTACCCCCTTTCAGAACAGAGGTGGGAGTAACCCCTGAGTACTGATGGTTATGAACCTCAGTCCTTCCCCCTTTTTAAATAGTTTGATTCTTGTTCAAAGAGTACTTTTGTCTGAGTTAAACACAAAAACATGGTTAGGAAAAGTCATGGTTAAGGAAAGCTAAATAAAAATACAATGCTAGGCATTAAGCAAACATAGAAATGAATAGCAAGTAGAGAGATTGGAAGACCAACTGCTGGTTGCCAAAAAAGCAAGGGAATCTGAACCCAGGAAAAAGGAGGTCTTGATGCGATGAAATACAGAACAAAACTTTTAGCAGTAAATTTCATTTCTATATGCTTGTTTGTCTTCAGTAACGAAACTGAAAAATTATATAATGTCGCTTCAATTGAAAAAACACTGATTTTATAATAGCACTGCAGCACTGTTCTCCCGTCATTCATCGATTTGCTCGAAAGGGCCCAGTAACATCTCTACAGTGAGACTTGTTATTACTGTGTTTGTCATATCGAATATGTCACAGGTAGCTTGCCAGGCTTTGCCATGTGGGCAAGATACTCTCAATAGCTTGCCGGGCTCTCTGAGAGGGGCAGAGGATTTCATAATATTAGCTTTAAATCTAGATCCCTAATAAACTTCACTGTTATCACACAGTTAGAGGTGTTACTTAATCAGGAAAGGTTTATATCAATTTTAAGGACATGTAGGAATTAGAACATTACTTTTTACTTTTGTTTTCCTTTCTTTATCTTCACAACCTCATTATTCTCTGTGCTTTGCTCATATAATTAAAACAATTCAAAATCAACTCAAATTGCTTCCAATCTTGGGTATTGTCTGGTGATATATTTATGCTCTTTACATTTGTTGTGCCCACTGTCCATGGACTGAATACCTGGGAATTTGTTCAGTTCAGTCGCCTACCAGTAAGTTATAAGCTCATTTAAGGGGTGCTTTCTGTTTGTCTTCATCCCTCACTAAAGCTCCAGAGCCCAAAACAGTGCCTCATGCACTGCTGGCATTCTGGTAGGGCTCTGATTCCTGTGCTCAGTAAAATGAATATGGAATCTTTTAGGTTCAGATTTCAAAACTTAGAATGATATGCTCATAATGTTTATCAGCATCCAGCATAAGTGAGTTTTTCTTGAGTATTGTTTTTCTTTCAGGAGAAAGAGAAAGGGAGTCAGTGAAAGAGAAAGAAAGCAGAAGAGCAAGAGTGAGAGAGCAAGAGAGAGTGAGGGGAAGAGATAGGAGAGAGAATCCCACACCCTAAACATGGATGCAAGCAACTCTAGAATGTGAATGTGTACAATTTTGTTTTTATTTCTTTTCTGTGTGTTTTAGTTTTCAGTTCTTACATTCAAGTGAATCTTATAGGAGGTTCTGAAAATGTTAATGATAATTTTATTTCATTTTTTTGCTATAATAACACTGGAATGCATAATCTTAAAAACATATTTATTGAATCATCATGAGATACAGTCGTAAAGTTGTTCATAATTGGGTTTCAGTCATGCGATGTTTCAACACCAGTTCTTTCACCAGTGTACATATCCTGCAACCATTAATTTTCCTCAATTCTCTCTTCCCTCCCATACACCTTCTTCTTTGGCAGGCACTTTCTCTCTCTCTCTCTTTCTCTCTGTCCCTCCCTCCCTTTCTCTCTTTCATATTGGGCATTATGGTTTACAATACAGGTATTTGAAAAGTTACCATGTATATTCCATTACCTAATTTTAGCACACAGTTCTTGCCCAAAGTAATAATTCCACTATTACTGTCATAGTGGTTCCTTCTCTACCCTATCAGTCCTCTGCTTCCCCCCCCCCCACACACACACACTTGTGGCAAATTTCCAACCATTGGCCATTCCTTGTGGCAAATTTCCAAGTATTGACCATTCCTTCTGGTCTCTGTTTCTTCTGTTCTTGTATATTAGTTTAACACTATTTTTTATATCAAACAAATGAGTTTGATAATTCTATGCATGTCCCTTCCCTTTTGATATATATTTCACTCAGTATGATATTCTCCACATTCATGCATTTATAAGCAAATTTTGTAACTTCATTTTCCTCGTGGCTGCATAGTATTCCATTGTACAGATGTACCATAGTTTCTTTATCCAGTTCTCTATTCTCAGGCACTCAAGTTGTTTCCAGCTCAGCAGGTAGGGCATTTGCCTTGCACAAGGCCCATCTGGCCTATCCAAGTGTGATTCCTCTGCCCCTGTCGAAAAGCGCAGCAAGCTACCGAATCTCGCCTGCACAGCAAAGCCTGGCAAACTACCTGTGGCATATTGATATGCTGAACACAGTAACAACAAGTCTCACAATGTTACTGGGCCCACTCAAGCAAATCGATGAACAATGGGAGGACAGTGACAGTGACAATGACTATTGTACATAGTACTGTAATGAAGATAGAAGTACTGGTGTTGTTTCTGCTCTGTGTTCTTTGGTCCTGAGGGTATATTCCCAGAAGTGATATTTCTGGGTCAAATGGGAGCTCAATTTTTATTTTTGGAAAGAATATGCATATTGTTTTCCTAAAAGTCTGGACCAGTTGTCATTCCCACCAAAAATGAGTGAGAGTCCCTTTCTTCTTGCATCTGCACCAGCACTGGTTTGCTCTTGTTCTTTTTGATTTGTGCCAGTTTTTGTCGTGCCTGATGATATCTCATTGTTGTTCTGATTTGCATATTCCTTATGATTAGTGACATCGAGCATTTTTTCATGTGACTTTTGGCCACTTGAATTTCTTCTTTGAGTTTCTGTTCATTTCTTCTCCCCCTTTTTTGAGGGGGTTGGATGCTTTTATCTTAATGGACTTTGGGTAACCAAGTTTTTCCATAGTAAGGATGTCTTCATATTTTGGTCACCATCTCTTTCGAGGAGCAGAAGCTTTTTAGTTAAAAATAGTCTCATTTGTTTATCCTTGCTTCCACATGCTTGGTCAGTGGTATTTCATCTTCAAAGATGCCTTTAGTATCAATATCATGAAGGGTTCTGCCTACATTTTCCTCCATGTACCTTATGAATTCAGGTCTGGTGTTAAAGTCTTTAATCCATTTTGATCTGACTGGAATAAATTTTATAGGGTTCAAACATAACTTGTCTTCACTTTCTCTTTTTAAATTTTATTATTGATTTGAATCAGTTTTCAGCTGAAGTATATATTAAATATTTATTCTAAGCCCAAATCTTTGGTTGAAATATTTTTATATGTTTATCTAGTCAATATTGTGACTGACAACACATACATTTTCATTTTAAATGGGTTTTAGTTTTTCTTATGGCCAGGAGATAACACAGAGATTAAAGAACTTTCCTCAGAAGAAATAGCCAACTTCAGTTTGATACCTGGCATCCCATATGGTTCATTGTAGATTACCTGGAGTAATTCCTGAGCACAGAGGCAGAAATCACCCTTGAGAACTGCCAGGCATGGTTACAAAACAAACAATATAATCAACAACAACAAAATCTCTAGGGGGCATTTGTACATGGTCTCAACTATTGGATGGTTAGAACTTCTATATTCTAAACTAATTTGAATGGACTTTCCAGGTTTACAAGCTGATACATTAATCACTACTGAAGCTCCAGTGACAGTACCTGAGATGGAACACTCCATTTGTGTTATAATGGTAGGGCATTTATCTAGTGAGAAGTGACAGTTTTCAAAGTGATTCTCTTAGCAACTCTTCTGTCAAATAATCCTGCCTAGCAAGAGGTATGCAATTACTCCATGAATTTTTATTGTTGAGGACAAAGGAAATGTCTTTAATCTACGGGTTGTTAAATTTTAATAATCACTTTATTATCATTATTAGCAGTGATAGTAGTAACAGAGGTAGCAGCAACAAGTAGCAGAAGCAGTGACAATAGTACTTCTACAACAATAGTTGTGTCTTAGTATTTAAATATACTTGGTGATTAGAAGTTTTCTTTTAATTCTTAAATCTGGGATTTGGAAAAATATTTAGTCTAGAGTTATTCCTCATTGGAAAAAACTAAAATTAGAATACTTTGAACAATGTTCTGTAATTGTGTCTTGCTTTCATTTATATTACATTACCTTTCTGCTACTTAACTCAAATTGTTGTTATTTCATTCAAAAATATAGGGCAAATATTAAGAATTCTTTTAAAGACAGTAAATATGTTAAAAGAATATTTTCTGTCTGTGGTGGAGGTTGTTAGTGATGAAGAAGAATATAAGCCTGGGGACCAGAGATTGAGTAACTTGCCTTGCATACAGCCAACTGTGGTTTCATCCCCAGAAACACTTATGTTCCACAATCAGGGCCAAAAGTGATCCCTGAGAACAGATCTAGGAGAAAGTCCTGAGCACCACTGAATGTGGCCCAAAAATGAAAACAAAGAACATAAACTGACTTTGACATTTTTTACCACTTTAACATTTTTTATTTTTGAATAAAGTATGTTATAAAGTCAATGTCTATAATTTAAATACTTTTAAAAGTCTAATTGCAAAAGATAGTGGAATATTGTATAATGTAAACCCAATTATGAACAACTTTGTAACTGTGTGTCTCAAGGTGATTCAATACATTTGTTTTAAAAAATGTATAATTTATTTTGCCTTTATTCCTTATATAGGGAATCTAGGAAAAGTTCTCTCAATCAGATTCAGTGACAAGAAATATCAATATTTAGCAAGAGCAAATAAAACATGAAGAATGATGATCTCATTTATTTGAATATTCTATCCATAAGTATTATTCCTTTAAATTTTGTTTAATGAACACAATTTTATTTATTAGATTTATTTAATAAATACAATTATTTATTTAATAAATACTATAAACTCAGAAAGATACTTTTCATATCAAAGGGTAAAAAAATAGAACATTGTGATTTCAAATATTAAAATTGTTTTAACAAGATATTTTAAAGCATAATAAGTACAGTATAGCAGTGATAATATAAATAATTTATTTACTTGAGTGAAATAGAGAATATTTTGCTTAAAAAATCAAAGATGTAGTGGCTGGAGAGATAGCACAGCGGGTAGGGCATTTGCCTTGCATATGGCCCACCTGGGTTCGATAACCAGCATTTCATATGATCCTCCAAGCATTGCCAGGAGTAATAATTTCTGAGTGCAGAGCCAGAAGTAACCTTTGTGCATCGCCAGGTGTGACCCACAAAAAAAAAAGACATTTGGTTTAAATAATTTTAAAACTTTATATAACAAAGGGCTTGACCCATAGCACAGGGGGTAGGGTATTTGCCTGTCCGTGGCCGACCTGGATTTGATTTCTGTCATCCCATATGGTCCTCCGAGCACTGCCAGAAGTAATTCCTGAGTGCAGAGCCAAGAGTAATCCCTGTGCATCGCTGGGTGTGACCCACAAGAAAAAAAAAATTCAAAGACATTTGGTTTAAATAATTTCAAAACTTTATATAACAAAGGGCTGGAGCGATAGCAGAGCAGGTAGGGTGTTTGCCTTGCACACGGCCAAACTGGATTTGATTCCTTCATGTCTCTCAGCGAGCCTGGCAAGCTACTGAGAGTATCCTGCCTGCACAGAAGAGCCTGGTAAGCTCTCTGTGGCATATTGGATATGCCAAGAACCATAACAACAAGTCTCACAATGAAAACGTCACTGGTGCCCACACGAGCAAATCCATGAACAATGGGAGAACAATACTATATAACAAAGTTTTCTTGTAGACCATAAGCTTTAATCAACCAAATTATTTACCGTAGTAAATTATGACTTGTGCTATAGTAGTTTAAGTTTTGTTATATTTATATTGTTATAGTTTTATTATAATTGTTTCCTGTATGTTTATAGGCTGCAGTCCGATCTTTCCATACTCACGGTCAAAGTGGGCCAGCATTCATGCTGCTTGGATAATGTTTGGTGTTATTAGAATGATGTCATCAGTGTCATCGCATGACATTATCAAGGGTGGCACTGAAAAGTTTCGTTGAAATAGTATCTCTCTGCCAAATCCTTCTCTTTACATCGATGATCATTTCCATGTAGAATAGTGAGATGCTGGTGGTCGGACTGCAGCTGAATCTCACTAAGACAACATTCATGAAAAAAAAAAAACTAGTTCTTGAAATTCCATTTGCTCTCAACGGAATGTATATCTCCGAATGCAGCAGTTGTGTGTACCGGGGTGGAGAACTCAACATGAGAAAAGACTTGGCGCCAGAACTGCACAGGAGGAAGTGAGCGATGTGGAATGCCTTCAAGAACGCCGAAGAAGTTAAGAGGATGGATAACCTCCAGCTCTGGGCACAACTTTTTGACTCCACTGTTCTTCCTGCACTAACCTATGCCTCAAAGACCTGGGCCCTATGAAAACAGGATGAGAACACTATTCAGATCACGCAAAGAAGAATCAAAATAGCTATGCTTTGAGTATCACGCTTCACTTAAGTGAGAGAAGGAATCCGGAGTTTCAACTTCCATTGATGATCGAAGATCAGGGAGGCTGCCTCGTTTGCCAAGGTGTTGAAAATCAGATAGTCCGGACACGTAACACAATTTGGAGATGACTGCTGCATTAGAGTCACTATCGACTGAATTCTACTGAACATCAAAAGAACACTTGTTTGCCCACCTGCGAGATGATCGGACTTCTTCGTCAAGACCCGGAATGAATGGTTTGATGCTGTACATATTCCTGGAGTGAGCAGATGCCATTGGGCTACAGTAGCATGTGACAGGGTCAAATGGAGATGTTACTGGTGCCCACTTGAGCAAATCAATGAACAATGGAATCACAAGTGATTACAAGTGATATTTATAGGCATGAAGTTCCATATCTATTTATTTGGGTGGCCTATGAAGAGATTATCTGGTTCCACCAGGGTATGGCTTATGGGTTTGACCCCTGAGTCACTGGAGACTTGAGAGGCAGGTAGAGGATCTCTGTTCTGGGATGCTGTTGAGTTCAGAGTCCAAGGTCACAAAGTTTCTCATTATCTGGGTTCTGTGGGACATCATTCATGCATGAGACTTGGCCTAAGCATCCGGAAAGCAGCCACCCTCCAGAATTCAGGATGCTCCTCCCAGACAGGAGTATAAAATGAGGCTCCCAGAACCATGCCACTGCACTCTGTGCCAGGCTGTGGGGCAGGTGAGAGGCCTCCCTGTCCCAAGGGAACCAGCCCCAGCAAATGACCTCTAATACCCAAGCACCGCCATGCTCCAGGCCACTTTCCAGACACACTATAAGACCCTTCCTACGCATTTTTTACAATTACTACACCATATCTGATGGGGTTCAGACAGTAAGCAACAAATCATAAAAAGAAATATATAAATATATGCCTCTCAGATATCCCGGCAAGCTACCAAGAGTATCCCGCCCGCACGGGCAGAGCCTGGCAAGCTCTGCATGGCGTATTTGATATGCCAAATGCAGTAACAACAATAGGCCTCATTCTCCTGACCCTGAAAGAGCGTCCAGTCATTGGAAAAAGACGAGTAAAAAGAGGCTGCCAAAATCTCAGTACTGGGAGTAATAGAGATGTTAGTGGTGCCTACTCAAGTAATTTGACGATCAACTGGATGACAGTTATACAGTGATATCTATTTCATTACCACATGCTAAATTACAAAATACATCATTTGGTAAAATTACTTATTTTCTTACATATTAATATAATACTTTTACATATGCATACCTAATTTGCAACAAACCACATATCATTCTATATAAACAAAATTTAAGTGAAATCATGTGGATTCTCAAATTATTTGCATTGTTTGCTATCTTAGTGCCAGATAGAATGAAAAGACATTGGCTATCAAGATATATCTGCATGGGTGATATTGGGAAAAACAGTAGAAGGCACTGGAGGCCCCAGCAGCGTTCAAGTTATCTGACTATTCCAGAAACCACAAAACCCAGTCAACATTGTGTGCTGGGCCCCTGCAATAGACTTGATGCATGGTTGGCCAAGAATTGCTGATGGGTTCCCAGACCTCTGACGCACTGCATGGAATCACCCCGCCTCTGCCCCCTACATTTACACAAAGTTCCACAATAAAAGTACTACAAAAAGGAAGA
This sequence comes from Sorex fumeus, assembly GCF_029834395.1. Taxonomy (NCBI): domain Eukaryota; kingdom Metazoa; phylum Chordata; class Mammalia; order Eulipotyphla; family Soricidae; genus Sorex; species Sorex fumeus. Next base: position 24,312,245 of record NW_026606118.1, read on the forward strand.
AAGCAAATATCCAAATATTACATATTTATAACCATCTTGACTGACAAAGATTTCTATCTAAACATATTCTTACAAGTTAAAACTATCATTTAACAAATAACCGTTAGCAAAAAAATCCTAATAATCTAAAAGTTCGATTCCTCCACCCCTCTCGGAGAGCCCGGCAAGCTACCGAGAGTATCTCTCCCGCACGGCAGAGCCTGGCGAGCTCCCCGTGACGTATTCTATATGCCAAACACAGTAACAACAAAGTCTCCAATGGAGACTGGGCCCGCTCGAGCAAATCGATGATCAACGGGAGGGCCTTTACCTTTACTGTACCTAATCTAAAAGTTATCTTCACATATCACCATGTTGGCAAGGTAGTATTGAAAATAAACTCAAACTGTAGAAGCAACAGTACTAGCAGCACCAGAAGAAGCAGTACCAGGAGCATGAGTAGTACTAACCAGAAGAAAAGGAAGGAAAAAATGTGATGTTTCAGAGAGGAAACAGCTACCCAAGTACTACCTCAAAATGGTCTCAGTTAAAGAAGCCTTTTTCTTTATAAAACGGAAACAATTCAATCTATAAATTACTGAGTTTGGTGTTAAACTAAACAATAATTTTTTTCTGACTTTTATCATATCATCTTGTATACAACAAAATTCTTCCATATGTTACTTGGACTGTTAAGCAGAATTCAAATGTATATTACTGAATCAGTGTTATTTCACTTTAGTGTTATTTCATTCATTTAATAAAATATGTTTTTTTTCAAATATGAGGGAGACTTACTTCATACACGTAGTAGTCAGGTTGAAGACATCAAGGGACAGGAATTTAACAGAAAATGTTTCAGCTACTGAAGCCTTTAAAGAAGACCACACAGAGGAAAGAAAACTGAGAGGAAAACCTTTTTTTCTCCAATACACACAAAACAGCGTTTATTGAATTTTAATGTGAATAGAAATGACCCTGTGATCTATTCAGTAGACCTGCTATTGAACTGAATTTTGTTCTCTACAAAAATAATAGTAATGTTGGTGGTTTTATAGGCCAGAGTTTACACAGCACTGCTACAAAGACTCTAACCTTTTAAATGACTCAAATCAAACTTCAGAACACTGAAAGAAAACTGCTTTCTACACAAAGACAATAAAAGAAAAATGCATACAGACAATAAATATTTCAGCATAAAATTTTTTAGCATAAGTATTATTATAAAAATAAAAATATAAACTTTTAAATTCTTAAAATAATTATTAAAGTGTCATATATTACAATGTTAATCATAGTTGACTTTTAGACATCGTATGTTCCCACACCAATCCCCCCACCACCTTCCCTCATCCGGGTTCCCCCGTCCTTTCTCAATAATCCACTGAATCCTCATTCTGCTACCCTTACAGTCACATGTTTAAGACTCATTGAGGAAGTTCGGAACTCTTGTTTTCAGTGTTATTGACTGTTATTTGGATATTTATCTATACTCTCCTTTACACTACCAATGAACTCATCCTGTGAATCCTGCTTCCCATTGATTCAACACGATTTCTTCTTCTCCCTTGATTTATTTCCACTTTTTTCTCCTTTCTTTATTCTGGGGCCAAAAATGATATAGGCACCCCCTTTTCAAACATTGCATTTTCTTGTCCAGTAATTCTATGTACCATATATAAATGAGCTTAACCTGTGTTTGTCCTTCTTCTACTGGCTTGCTTCATTTGACATATCTTCCAGTTGCAATCATGTTGCAGCAGTGCATTGTATGATTTAATTGTTCCTTGAAGTTGTGTAGTATTCTATTTTGTATATTTACCACATCGTCATAATACATTCGTATGTCTTTGGACACATAGGTTAATTTCGTATCTTAGCTATTGTACTTAGGTGTGCAATGGAAAATAAAATACTGTACATATGTATAACTGATGGAATTATTTTATGTCCTGTTGGTAGATATCCAGAGGTGCAAATTCTGGGTCATATGCAGCTTAATGCTTAGTTTACTGAGACATCCCCATACTATTTTCTATAAATGTTGAATGAGGTAACATTTCCACCAGCAGTGAATGAGAGTTCCTTTTTCTCCACACTAACATGAAAACAATGTGTCTCCAGTACCTATAATATGTACCATTCTTACAAGTGTGTGATGACATCTCATTGTCTTCTTGACTTGGATTTCCCTAATAATAATTGATTCTGAACATTTTTTTATGTACCTGTTGGCCAGCTGTAGTTTTCCTCAGAAAGGTGTCCATTTCCACTTCCCTTATTTTTATGCCACTCTTCATTTTTATGTCATTTCTAGATTTTTTTCACTGATATTTGTGAATATTGTATATAACTTGAGTAAAAACCCTTTATGTGATGTGTTGAATGCAAATATCTTCCCCATATATTTAGCTTTTAAATTGATTTTCCATCAACTTATCAATAATTTACAATATTATAAAATTTTACTTTGGGGATCAAGTATGTGTGCTTTTAAGTGTAGGCAATTAATTATTATTATCTCCTACTTTAGATATGTTTATGGTATTGTGTCTACCTTAGAAGTAGACAATCATGTGAAACAACAAACTGAAAGTAATAATGAACTTGATACACGGGCTAAATCATTATTATTAATAACCATAATTTAGTAAGATAATAAAGTAACTCATATAAAAATATATTAGGGATAGTAAGAGTGACAAGAGATTTGAGGGAAAAAAAGAATATTTTTTTTGAGTCCTAAATTTTTTCTAATGGATTGTGTGACCTTGAGTAACCCCACAAGTTATTCTGGATACTAGATTAAATTAAAAGGAAAGGTTCTATAAAACTTGGCATTCTTAAAAAAAAATTAGTATGTACAGCCTATGAAATAGACAATGTTCATTCATCTTTAAAATTTCATTGCATTCATGTAAATCTGCTAAAAAGCATGAAAATAACAAACTGAATCCAAATTATATCATGAGGAAACCCTTATTCTCAGGCTTAACAGGCCCTGCATCTTATCATCAAGTCATTTAAAGTTAACAAAACCCCTAAAGAATATTCACTAGTGAATGTACAACTGCAGGGAGGCCACGTGCAGGAGTGAAGGTTACACTTACATGTGTGGTTTTATTAAGGTATAAATCTTCCATTATTTTGCTAGTTAAAGGACAGATGGCAGCCCTAAAATGGAATCTGGATGCAGCATCTACATACTGAATGTCATTATACACAGCAACAGCTGTGTTTAGCATATCCTTCATTTGAATTCTAGTTCAGAGGAAAGACAAAAAAAAAAAATCATAGCCTGTCTATTATCACCAGGCTCTATGTCCAAATGATAAAAACAGAAGGATTTTCAGAGGTACCGAAATTTAAGAACAATATAGCCAGAGCTCCTAGGAAACTGGAGACTGGGGAAATGACCGTTCTGAACCTGTAGAATATCCTGTATTAAATTATATGCAGGAACAAATCATTCCAGACTCCGGAACATAGCAAAGGACAGAAAAGATCAATAGCCTAAAACAGTAAATAGTTTAATGGTTTAAGAGGAAAGAACCACTTGCACTGTTGAAAACTTTGTCATTTTTTCCACCAGATTTGATGCAAATCTAGATATAAATGATACTGTGATAATTAGACCAAAGCTTTTATTCGGTCAGCCAGGACTCCCATTAACTAAATACCATAGATTGGGTGGTTAAAGCACCAATTTTTTTCTACCAATTCTAGAGGCTAAAGATTTCCAAATCAAGTTTGGCAACATTATTTCTGGAGAGTGAAATTGGCAGGACTGTGGACTGCTGTTCTCTGAGATGAGTGTTGGAAGCAGTAGAAAGGGAGAGAGAAAAATGGCATTATTTGAGTATCTTTGTTAAAAGGATGCTACATTTCTTAGGAAGGACTCCAACCTTTTCACTCCTTTTGATAATTATCCCATAGAGTCCCTATTTCAAATTGTAAAGTTCAGTCCCATTGCCCTTAGCAAGATGAGTTTGGTGGCAATGCAGTTCAGAACCACCAAACAACAATTTTCACTAAAGAACAGCATTTGCATTAATAGTAGTATAATGAGAATGGGGTTGTATGCATCATATATCTTGAATTTTCCATATGGACTTTCTATCTGTTATGATATAGACAGTGTTGTTTATAGGGATCAACCTCCACCAGTCAATCCTGCCTCAAACCCCAATTGCCATGTATTAAATTATATTATTTTAGTCCTGTAACCTTTCCCTTCATTATTTATAAAGGAGAAATAACATAAATATCATCTACTTTAAAATATATCTGACAGACATGTATAACAAATAATGAAAGAAGAATTATGTACTAAATCTCAATTGAAATACCCGGAATTAAATTTGGAATGTATAGAATTTACGCATGTAGCACTGTAACACTGTTCTCCCATTCATTGATTTGTTTGAGTGGGCACCAGTAACATCTCCATTGTGAAACTTGTTGTTACTGGCATATCAAATATGCCACAGGGAGCTTGCTAGGCTCCGCCATGCGGGCAGGATGCTCTCAGTAGCTTACTGGGCTCTCTGAGAGGGACGGAAGAATCGAACCAAGGTCGGCCTCGTGCAAAACAAATGCCCTACCCGCTGTGCTATCGCTCCAGCCCTTACACATGTAATAATGTAATAATTTTTGTTTTGTTTGTTTGGGGTCCACACTCAGAAAAGTGCTCAGGGCTTATTCCTGTCTCTGCACTCAGAGGTAAATCCTTGAAGTACTCACGGGACTATATGAGTTCCTGGGGATTGAACTGAATTCATACACAGGCAAGGCAAATGCCCTCCCCTCTGTACCATTTCTCTAGCAAAAACATGAAATAAAATTTTATGGAATAAAATATCTTTCCAATATAAGTAATTGATTTTTTTAGAATGTAGCTTATTATTTTTTTTTAAAAAATGATACTTTCCCTCAAAAAATATTTGTCTGTGTTCTTTTTTTAACCATCAAACCATTCTTGAAATAAAAAATCATTTAAATGTATGTATTATGATTGGTAATAGTTATTAAAATATTTATATGTGCAATTGGGGCATATTTTAGGGGTCCAGGATCCAGACCTTTAATGTCTAAGGACCCAAACCCAATCCCTAGCCATGAATGGCCTGAGAAGCACCACATTGTAGAGGTCCTAGATTGAACCATCAAGTCTAGTTTTCCTGCTACCCCACTGGTGGACCGCAGGTCTGAACAGTATTTGGAAGCTCCTCCATCATAATAATAACAGCAATAATAAGATACTAATATATATTAGTATCTTATATGTGGGCAAAATACTGAATGTTTTGCCTTGTCTTATGTTTAATTTGATTATAATTAGATAGTGATAGATGTTACAAATGTCAAAAAAAGCAATAATTAACAATTTCATCTTGTATGTTTTATTGGCATTGCCAATTTATAAATGGTAAAAATTAAGATACAATGATTGATTAAACAAACCCTTATAGTAAGTAAAGCACTATGGAATATAATTTGATCTCATATCAATATATTACATCTAGGTTGATGTCATGTTCTAACTACTCTGGTAAGTGCTTCAGTGAATAAAGATGTACATATGTCCTTTTGAATGAATGTTTTGGTGTCCTGATGGGGAGATACCAAGAAAGATAGTTAAATAATATGATAGCTCTGTTACTTTTCTGAGAACAATTCATAGTGTTTTCAATAGGGGTTAAAATAATACATTCCTACCCATAGTGGATAAGAGATTCGTTGTCACCATTTTCCAGATTTTTCTATATGTGTCATTCTTACTAGGGTAAATCAAGTTACATTGATTACCAAGGTTATAGAACTGAGAACAGGGAAGTAAAATAAAACCTGTAGAGAACAAGATGAGGCGTATAGAAGATAATAAGGGCAGGTTGCCAGGGTCTTAGATAATTGGTGATATAGACTTGCGTGCACACACAGACACACATACGCACATTCACTTATCACTTAATCCCCGTTATTCATCGATTTATTCGAGCGGGTGCCAGTAACGTCTCCATTCATCCCAGTTGCATGCTAGCGTAGCCCAATGGTATCTGTTCGTTTTAGGAACATGTAGAGCCTCAAACCGATCATTTAGGGTCTTGACGAAGAAGTCTGACCATCTTATAGGTGGCCGTCCACATGATCTTTTGATGTCTCGTGGAATCCAATCAGTAATGGTTCTAGTCAAGTGGTTGTCTGTAAACCTCATTACGTGTCCAGCCCATCTGATTTTTGATGTCTTGGCAAATGAGACAGCGTCCCTGTTTCTTGAGCGTTGACGAAGATCAGAACTCCGGATTCTATCTCTCATTTGAGTGAATCGTGATATTCCAAGCATAGTTCTTTCGATTCCTCTTTGAGAGACCCGAATAGCGTTCTCATCCTGTTTTCGTAGGGTCCAGGTCTCTGAGGCATATGTTAATGCAGGAAGAATAGTGGAATCAAAGAGATGTGCTCGTAGCTGGAGGTTCTTTGTCCTTTTAGTTATTTCTTCAATGCTCTTGAAGGAATTCCAAGCTGCTCTCTTCCTCCTGCGCAACTCAGGTGCCAGGTCATTCATCATGTTGATTTCTCGACCTAGATATATATAACTGTTGCATTCGGAGATGGTGGTTCCGTTGAGAGCGAATGGAGCGTCAGGAACAAGGCTGTTTCTCATAAACATTGTCTTCGTAAGATTCAGCTGTAGTCCTACCTTTCCACACTCACCTTCAAAGTCCGCCAGCATTTGTGCCGCTTGGCTGATGTTTGGTGTTATTAGAACGATGTCATAAGCTTGTTGTTATAATCTCTGGATCCTGGCCTTTGTTGGGGTTACACGGCAGTTGGAGGGTGTAACTGTCTAGCTACTGACAGGTCCAGTCCCAAACCGTTCAGGCTTAGAGATCTCAGCCCCGGGTCCCACACACCTGGGTTCCTCTGCTAGTTCTGTTATGTCTGAGGCTTATCCAAGTGTGTGGAGAGTGGCTCCAGTAAGGCCTTGGTTGGGGCCTGGAGGTTTTCAGCTGTTGGGCCCTGGCGAGGATAGTCAGACACAGGGTAGGAGACTCATTATAAAGACTCATTATACGCACATTATAAAGGCAAAAAAAAGGTAAAGGCCCTCCCGTTGTTCATTGATTTGCTCGAGTGGGCCCAGTAACGTCTCCATTGGAGACTTTGTTGTTACTGTGTTTGGCATATCAAATATCTCATGGGGAGCTTGCCAGGCTCTGCCCTCTGCCGTGCAGGTGAGATACTATCGGTAGCTTGCCGGGCTCTCCGAGAGGGGCGGAGGAATCGAACTCGGGTCGGCCATGTTGGCTGCGTGCAAGGCAAATGCCCTACTGCTGTGCTATCGCTCCAGCCCTGCACATATGAATCAAGGAAAAAAGAAGGAAATTGGACAGCTAACACACACAATTTGCAAACATCATATCAAAATGTATTAGACCTGATGTTAGTCCTATTTGCATAAAGAAAAGAGGCAAAACACTCCAAAATACAGAATTCTAAGATTTGTTCAATCACATAATTCCTTGGACAGGAAAATATTGAGTTTAATAATCACACTGCAATATGTGATTATTATACTAATAATATACTAATTATACTGTCCTCCCATTGTTCATCGATTTGCTCGAGCGGGCACAAGAAACATCTCCATTGTGAAAATTGTTACTGTTTTTGGCATATCGACATGGTTAGCTTGCCAGGCTTTGCCGTGCAGGCAGGATACTCTCGGTAGCTTGCCGGGCTCTCAGAGAGGGGCAAAGGAGTTGAACCAGGGTCAGCCTGGGTCGGCTGCGTGCAAGGCAAGCACCTTGCCACTGTGCAATTGCTCTGCCCCTACTAATTATACTAATAAATTAATTTTTCTATACCCCCAAAATTTTATTTGTTTCATATAATCAAAGAAATAGAAGATAGTTCCAGAAGTTTGATGGTTAAGGGCTTAATATTGAAAAGTGTTTTTCATACACGATGGTGTATACTTTCATTAAAAAGCATATATTTGGTCATTTTTTATGAAGTGATAGAGACATAGAGGAAATTTTCCCAAAATTTTCATATTATCTGTGAGATTGTATTTTAAGGAGTATTAGCTTTCTTAGAAGCAGAATTACTTCTGTAAAGATATACTTTCTCACATTATGTTGTTCTCCTGAGGTATAGTACAAAAAGGGAAGCAAGAAACATGAGAGAAATGCTTGATTTTTTTCTATTTATTAATCATTTTCCAGGAGGCATTACTTCTGTAGCATACATAGCCCGAGTTCGATTCCTCCGCCAGAGCCCGGCAAGCTACTGAGAGTATCTCGCCCGCATGGCAGAACCTGGCAAGCTCCCCGTGACGTATTCAATATGCCAAACACAGTAACAACAAAGTCTCCAATGGAGACGTTACTGGGCCCGCTCGAGCAAATCTATGATCAACGGGAGGGCCTTTATCTTTACCTTTACATAGGCTTAATACAAAATATTTTTTTCATTCTTTGCTGACTCTCTTGGGGTGGGGTGGGAACATTCTACTGTGATCAATTCTGTTGCTAACTCTTTCCTCTGGGAACCTCTATTTTATTTCTGGGACAATCAATGGTATTACATGATCACATGCAAGGCAAGTACCTTCCCCTCTGCACTGTCTTTCACGGCACCTTTAAGATAATTTAAATTGACATTATTATATAGCACTGTAGCACTGTCTTATCGTTGTTTATCAATTTTCTTGAGCAGGCACCAATAACATCTCCATTGTGAGACTCATTGTTACTATTTTTGGTATATCAAATATGCCACAGGGGGCTTGCCAGGCTCTGCCGTGGGGGGGTGGAATATCTTGGTAGCTTGCCAGGCTCTCTTAGAGGGACAGAAGAATCGAATCTAGGTCAGCCATGTGCAAGGCAAATGTGATGTGAACAAAAAAATGGGAACATAAAAAGATAAAAATACACAGAGTGATCATATATGTATCCACACAGGCTACCAATGTAATTACATTCATGTCATAGTCATGTGTCTCCCGAATGTCCTCATCAGAATCTGTTTCTTCATCACCATAGTCCACTGTTTATCGAGGGGAAAAAGAAACACTTCTCACCACAAGGTTAATAACAGACTGCTGGAAACTAGGTAAGAATCCCTAAACAACAAACGATGCAAAATGAACAGACATTCAAAATGAACACAATCAATGGGTGATTAAGACCGTCAAATGTAATAAACGTGGAAAGTAGCTAACAGAACCCAACAGTTAGTACTTAAATTATGATGGCAAGATATATCTGAAAGATATTTCCAGGTAACAGTAACACTGAGCTGGAGTGATAGCACAGCGGGTAGGGCATTTGCCTTATACACAGCCAACATGGCCAGCCCAAGTTTGATTCCTCCGTCCCTCTCGGAGATCCCAGCAAGCTACCGAGAGTATCTCACCCGCATGGCAAAGCCTGGCAAGCTACCCATGGCTTATCCAATATGCCAAAACACAGTAACAAGACTCAAAATGGAGGTGTTACTGGGCCCGCTCGAGAAAATCGATGAACAACGGGAGGACAATGACAATGACAATGACAACAGTATCAATAAAATGGCCTAGATATAATATATAAATATAAATAATATAATAAAGGCCCTCCCGTTTATCGTCGATTTGCTCGAGCGGGCCTAGTAACGTCTCCATTGGAGACTTTGTTGTTACTGTGTCTGGCATATCGAATACTCTCGGTAGCTTGCCGGGCTCTCCGAGAGGGGCGGAGGAATCGAACTCGGGTCGGCCATGTTGACTGCGTGCAAGGCAGACGCCCTACCGCTGTGCTCTAGGCCCCCCCCCTCGGGCCTAGATATAAATTTAATAAATAAAACCAAAAAACTACAGATGTATTTAAGGAAAAATGCTCTTTGATAACAGTTGCCAGCATCTCATTATTATTTTTTTAATCAACAAATAAGATTTTATTTAAAACACAAACTTATCAGTATTACTGCATAAATTAGAAAATAAAATTTGAAGATCTTTGAATGGGGAGATGGCTCCAAGGACAGGAGATATATTCTGCATACAGAAGCCCCAAATACAACTCCCAAAATCACATGTTCTCCCCCAAGCATTGCTTCTGGACAGCTCTCAGGAGCTGTAGCTATGACTCATCCCAACCAGAACCAAAAAAATGAAAATCTTGAACTTGCCTGTAAGTCTGGATAGGCAGCTGCTTTTTGGAGTTCTGAATGATAATCTTCTCTGTTTTATCTCGAGCTACCTGTTCTACCATACCCTGACTTAACACAGAGAGTTTGGCCAGGGCAGAGGACAGTTCATCTTGGCTTTGTTCTGCTAATTGATTCATAAAGAAATTGCCCCCAGAGAATGAATGATAAAAAAATGGGGGACTATATTATTTATCTTGTAAGAGGCACCAAGTTAGGCATTTTCACATAGCAACTGTTTTTGTTATTGTTGCTATATTTTGGGGCCACACTTGTGGCCCATGGATTACTTCTTTCTTACTGGTGATTGGAGCATTATGCAGTATCAGGGACTGAACCTCAGCTTTTCTCCAGCTTTCATGTGTTATCTTATTTAACCCTTAAATAAACCATTTAAGATTGGCAGTACCTAATTTTTTAGAGTACCGGAATTCAGAAAACTTGTGCTCCAGATCAGTTTAACTGTGAGAACCAGACTTCAAATTTAGGTTGCAATTGTCGGGGTGCTCGAAATTTTAGAAAATGATAATTTTTATTTATTTATTTATTTATTTTATTTATTGAATCACTGTGGGAAAGGTTACAAAGCTTTCAGGTTTATGTCTCAGTCATGCAAATATCAAACACATTTCCCTTTACCAATACTTATTTTTTACCCTGAAGAACCCCAATAAAACCCCACCCCCCACCCCTCCCCGTCCCTGTGAGGCAGATGAATTCTAGTTAACACTCTATCTGCTTTGATTAGATTCATTATTTCAATAAGATTCACCACTATTATTTAGAGTTTACCCCCCCCCCCCAAATCAGACATGCTGAAAAAGCATTGTGAAGTGATTTGCTTTCTACAGCTGGGTTCAAGAATTAAATGTTGGTTTTGGATTTCTGCTATTTTTCCTATTGACCCTGGAAGTATTTCTACTGAAAGTCAGATAGTTAAGAAATTGGTTTCTGTGTTCTGGAGTCGTGGCCGTGCTGGAGAGCCGCTCGCGGGGGGCAACCGGTGGCCTCGGTAGGGCGTGAAGGGCGGAGCGAAACGCCCCCCTTCCCATGAGGTTTTAGTCACCCCCACACTCCCGGCTCATACCTGCTGTCCACAAGGCTCCCATGTGGCCGCCATCTTTCTTTCCAGAGAGGAGAGGGCGAATGGGGCAACACCCTTTCCCCTCCGGCAGACTTGCTGGGCTGGATCAATGCATAGTCCGTTCACTTTTCTGCTCCAAGCTGCTGGGTTCTGCATTAAGTTCTTGTGCTTCTGGGGCCATGGCCGTGCTGGAGAGCCGCTCGCGGCAGGTGACTGGTGACCTCGGTAGGGCGTGAAGGACAGACCGGAACGCCCCCCGACCCATGAGGTTTTAGTCGCCCCCACTCCCCCAGCTCATACCTGCTGTCCACAAGGCTCCCATGTGGCCGCCATCTTTCTTTCCAGAGGGAGGAGGGCGGAAGGGAGCAACACCCTTTCCCCTCTGGGCAGAAATGATTGCCTGGATTAACGCATAGTCCTTTCACTTTTCTGCTCCAAGCTGCTGGGTTCTGCATTAGGTCATTGTGCTTCTGGGGCTGTGGCCGTGATGGTGAGACGCTCGTGGGGGCAACTGGTGACCTCGGTAGGGCGTGAAGGGCGGACCGAAACGCCCCCCTTCCCATGAGGTTTTAGTCGCCCCCACACTCCCGGCTCATACCTGCTGTCCACAAGGCTCCCATGTGGCCGTCATCTTTCTTTCCAGAGAGGAGAGGGCGGATGGAGCAACATCCTTTCCCCTCCGGCAGACTTGCTGGGCTGGATCAATGCATAGTCCGTTCACTTTTCTGCTCCAAGCTGCTGGGTTCTGCATTAAGTCCTTGTGCTTCTGGGGCCGTGGCTGTGCTGGAGAGCCGCTCGTGGGGGGCAACTGGTGACCTCGGTAGGGCGTGAAGGACGGACCGGAACGCCCCCCTTCCCATGAGGTTTTAGTCGCCCCCACACCCCCGGCTCATACCTGCTGTCCACAAGGCTCCCATGTGGCCGCCATCTTTCTTTCCAGAGGGAGGAGGGCGGAAGGGAGCAACACCCTTTCCCCTCTGGGCAGAAATGATTGCCTGGATTAACGCATAGTCCTTTCACTTTTCTGCTCCAAGCTGCTGGGTTCTGCATTAAGCCCTTGTGCTTCTGGGGCTGTGGCCGTGCTGGAGAGCCGCTCGTGGGGGGCAACTGGTGAGCTCGGTAGGGCGTGAAGGACGGACCGAAACGCCCCCCTTCCCATGAGGTTTTAGTCGCCCCCACACTCCCGGCTCATACCTGTTGTCCACAAGGCTCCCATGTGGCCGCCATCTTTCTTTCCAGAGAGGAGAGGGCGAATGGGGCAACACCCTTTCCCCTCCGGCAGACTTGATGGCCTGGATCAACGCATAGTCCGTTCACTTTTCTGCTCCAAGCTGCTGGGTTCTGCATTAAGTCCTTGTGCTTCTGGGGCTGTGGCCGTGCTGGAGAGCCGCTCGTGGGGGGCAACTGGTGACCTCAGTAGGGCGTGAAGGACGGACCGGAACGCCCCCCTTCCCATGAGGTTTTAGTCGCCCCCACACCCCCGGCTCATACCTGCTGTCCACAAGGCCCCCATGCGGCCGCCATCCTTCTTTCCAGAGATGAGAGGGCGAATGGGGCAACACCCTTTCCCCTCTGGGCAGAGATGATGGCCTGGGTTAACTCATCGTCCATTCACTTTTCTGCTCTAAGCTGCTGGGTTCTGCATTAAGTCCTTGTGTTTCTGGTGCTGTGGCCGTGCTCCAAACTTAACTCTGATTTTCAGGGAGAAAGATTGGGTGGTTTACTTCTCATTGATCACTTTGTATATAGAGAGATGTCGCGCGGCCACGTAAGCGGCCGCGCGGTTTTGAGAAAAAGTCCTCGTTCCCGCATACTCGAGCTGTGTTTGTAGAGGCTTCTGGTCACCGGGGTTCCATCTGGGGGAGGCGGGATGCGGCGCCTACTCCATCTGGAACTTGCCGGTGATCTCGGCTCTTTTTTGGAACCTGTTTTTTCTTTTTTTTTTTCCTCCGGGATCCCGCACCCTCCATGTGTTCCTTCTCTTATGCTGAGCGCTTCCTATATTTTTGGTTTTTAAGCCACACCCATATCTTCTCACTGTCCCCCTACTGTGCCTGGGGGACCATGCCAGGCTGGGGATCAAATCTAGAAGACTGATGGACATGTGCCTTCAGTTCTTTGGGCTACTACACAACCTGATAACTTTTCTAAGGTAATGCTTTGTCACCATGAGGTCACGATTTGGATATGAACCCTCAGCTGATAGGATTTGGTATTTTGAAATAATTTGCAGTGACTTCTCTCAATTAAATGCTGTGATATACAGGTGGCAGTTTTCAAAGAACGGGAGCAAAAAGAAATTGAAGCCATGCATTCCCTCAGAACAGCCAGCCTAGCCAAGATGACAATGGTGAATCGCCTAGAAGTAAAATTCTGCATTTGTCATAAGACTGCCAGTGGGTTTATGCTACAGTATGAGCTCTGCAAAGCTCTTTTCCATAACAGCTGTGTTCCCCTTCCTAAATCAAGTTCCCAGAAAAAAACGATCTAGCTGGCATGCTAAAGAAGTTAAATTTCTTGGAGTATGGTGCCGCCAGCAGGTCAATCTGTACCTGTGAGGAGACTGCATCAGCAGCCTGATGGCACCTTCAGACTTCCAGATACCCCAAAATTGCTGCTGTGCCAGACCCCAAAACCTTGGGGCAAAGTTTACCAAGACAGTAAACGGCCAAAAGTTAGGTATGTGGGAGACACACCCACAGAACACCTCCAGCTCAGCTATATAATTAGAAGCATGGCCTCTCTGGTTCCTGATCAAACCGCTTAATGGCCGTGATCCCAGAGACTCAGAAACAAATCTCGAAACCCTACGGCTTCTGGCAGAAATGCGTCCAGTCCCTGCAGTAGGTTACCCGCTCTGAGCCACTCCAGGTGGAAATAGATTTTGTGCGTTGGCCTGTTCCCCCTGGTGGCCCAGTGGCTTCCATCCTCCAGAAGTCAGTGGACAGTAAGATTTGGGCCCGCAGTGACAAGACACCTGGGGCCTCACAGGAGGAGGTTGGAGTCAGCCCTTTCCTCCCCATCCCAATGGGACCCCGAGTCACTGCCCACGAACAGCCTCTCTGGCTCCTGATCAAGCTGCTTAATGGCCATGATCCCAGAGACTCAGGAACAAATCTCCGAACCCAGCATTTTTTGGCAGAAATTCCTCCAGATTTAATTGTTAAAAGTGCAGAATTTCAAAATTGCCTGGCTACTACTGCAGCCGCGCAGCATCATATGTTATTCATAACCAGTAATAGAAAACAAATGTCTTTTCTTGCCTTTTTGGCAGATCCGAGTGTTGGGGTAAAATCCCAAATAATAATGGTGGGTCGGGTGTCAAAATATTGAATGTAATCAAAGTAGAGAGAAAGACTAATGTGGAAATCATCTGCCCAACAGGTTGGGGGAGAGTGTGGGATGGGGGCTTTCGGTGGTGGAGAATGGCACTGGTGTCTCAATGTATGTCCAAGACTTAAATCCGAAAGCTTTGCAACTGCTGTCACAGTGATTCAATAAATAAAGTTATAAAAAATGAAAAAAATAAGGTGGCGTTCATGCCCAATTCAATCAGCCTAACCATAATCAGTGGCTGAATAAATAGCAGTACTCCTACACTAAAAAAGAAAAAAGAAGACACTAAATTCCTTTGCCCTCTATGTATGAGGTCTCAGAAGCCGAAGCTGGAGACTATTCTGTCACTCCTGGTGTCCCTTCAGAAATTGCCTGTCCAATTGTCTGAAGCAGAGGCCTTGCAGTGTTTAACTGAACATGCTATGAGTTGGCAAGACAGAGCCCGGCAGGCCCTAGCCACAGATTGTATAGTTAATGGAAAAATATCTATTATTGCAATAATTTCTTGAAGTTCAAAATGACCTTTATCTCATCAGTGTGGCTTTCTTTGGCTTGATTATATAATCTGGTAGAAAAGACTAAATCATTTTGAATAGCTTCCATAATTTATGATACATAGTAATATTCAGGATCTTATTTTTCACTTCCAATACCCAACTGAAATTAGCCTTATATGGGAGAACAAAACGGTTATTTTTATATTTACAGGCACAGCCTTCACTTTACATACCCGGTAAAAGTTGGTATGCTTATTGGTCTTTTCAGAGTTTATACTAAGTAAAAAATATTAGCTTGAGAAATTTCATCAGAAATCTAGAGGGTCACTTTGATCCAAAGGTGATATTTCAGCATTTTATATAACTTGCTTCATATTTCTTTTTTTGCCTCATTGGTTTAAAATCTTCTGTTTAAATGTATTTATAAAATTTATTTGATCTAATTATTATGTGCATTAGCTTTTTATTTTTTTATTTTTAAGGTAGTTCACAATACTTGATTACATTTATTATTCAAGCACCAATCCCTCCACCATTACACCTTCCCACCACCAAATTTGGGATGTTTCCATCCTAAGCCCCAATTACTGTCCCAAA
This sequence comes from Sorex fumeus, assembly GCF_029834395.1. Classification (NCBI taxonomy): domain Eukaryota; kingdom Metazoa; phylum Chordata; class Mammalia; order Eulipotyphla; family Soricidae; genus Sorex; species Sorex fumeus. Next base: position 24,327,929 of record NW_026606118.1, read on the forward strand.
GCAAACCGAAATAATAAATTTTGTATTGCCTGTTATGAAAAACTGCTGAAAATGCTGCAAAAAATTATCCATAGAGGAAAAAGTGTGAAGATTGTTTTATTTTGACAGGATCCATTAAGGCATTCTTTAGGACACACTAACATGTTGTTAAAAGTTGAGTGATGTGAGCTTTTTTATATATATATATATCTGAAAATATGTATATATGCATATAATATACACACATATATGTACATGGATATATATATCACTTGTATCACTTGCCATCCGTTGAACATCGATTTGCTCAAGCGGGCACCAGTAACATCTCCATTCATTCCTATTATGTGCTAGTGTAGCCCAAATGTGTCTGCTCACTCCAAGAACAAAACAGCCTCAAACCACTTGTTCAGATGAAGAAGTGTGACCAACTTGTAGGTGGGCGGCCATGCGTTCTTTTGATATCCCAGGGAATACAGTCGGTAACAGCTCTAGTCCAGCGGTTGTTGCTAAATCACATTATGTGATCCAGCCCATCTGATTTTCGACACTTTGGCAAGCGAGACAGCATCCCTGATTCTTTATTGTTGACAGAGGTCGGAACTCCGGATTCCTTCTCTCACTTGAGCAAAATGAAAATCACTCAAATGAAAGAAATAAATCAAGCATAGCTCTTTCGATTGTCTTTGGGATACCCAAATAACGTCTCATCCTGTTTTATTAGGACCCAGGTCTCTGAGACATATGTTAGTGCAAGAAGAACAGTGGAGTCAAAAAAATGTGTGCAGAGCTGGAGGATTTTTGTCTTCTTAGCCACTTCTTCGATGCTCTTGAAGGAATTGCATACCGCTCTGCGCAGTTCTGGCACCAAGTCATTTGGCATGTTGAGTTCTCAACCTATGTACACATAACTGCTGCATTTGGAGATGTTTGTTTCACTGAGAGCAAATGGAACATCAGGAACTAGTTTGTTTTCCATGAACATTGTCTTGATGAGATTCAGTTGCAGTCCAACCTTTCCACACTCACGGTTGAAGTTGGCCAGTATTCGTGTCACTTGGCAGATATTTGATTTTATTACAATGATCTCATCAGCACAGGGGAGGTGGTGTAGTTGCCAACTGTCTATCTTCACTCTTATTCCTTCCCATTCCAGTCGTGCATAATGTTTTCAAGGGTAGCACTGTAGTTTTGGTGAAATGGTATCACCCTGTTGAACCCTTCTCTTTACTTTGATGATCAGTTCCTTGTAGAATGGTGAGATCCTGGTGGTGAATCACAAAGGATGGTGAATCAGCTCACAGAGCATACTGATGTACTGAGTTAGAACACCCTGTTTGGCAAGGGCTTCGATGACCACTTCAGTCTCAACAGAATCAAAGACCTTCTTTAAATCAATGAATGTTAATCAGAGCAGCATCTTACACTCTTGCAAAACCTCAATGAGCTTGGTCACCATGTGGATATTGTGGATCATGCTGAATCCTTTTCTCAACCTGGATCGCTTGCATGGTTGTCCTTCATCTAGTGTTTTGCCAATCCTATTTAGGATGACTCGAGTGAATAACTTGTAGATGACAGAGAAGAGGCAGATTGGGCGATATTTGCCAATGTTGTGGGTGTCTCCCTTCTTGTACAACATGACGATTCTGCTGATTTTTCGTTGTGATGGAAACTTTCATTCATACAGGTAGAAGATCTGAGTCAGTGTATTGATGAGAACTGGCAGCAGATTCTTCAGGTGCGCGGGGCTGACCTTGTTTGGACCGGGTGCTGTATGCTTCTTTTCTGATGAAATGGCCTGTTGGATTTTGGAAGGGAGAACTCTGGGAATGGGATATCCATCCTGTGGAATTTAATATGTGATCAGGTGGACATGGCTATGGAAGAGATCCGAGTAGAAGTCATGTATAGAAATAGAAAAGTATAACCTTTTCTATTTCCCTTCTGGAAGATGTGATAGATCCATCAGAATGTCGGAGGGCAGTCATCTGGGTCTGATATTTGGCTAAGGACAGGAAAACACTGTGAATACTTTTCCTGGCTTCTGCCATATCAGTCAACACTGCTGCTCTTCTCTCTTTGAGGTCTTCATTGCTTATCTACACAGCTTTGTGAGCTCAGATGTTAGCTTGTGATTGCCTGATGCTTTCTCCAAAACATGTCCACATGTCGGGGAATGATCTAGAGAGTTTCTGAAGACAGGCATCTTTTTGTCTCTCTCTCTCTCTCTCTCTCTCTCTCTCTCTCTCTCTCTCTCTCTCTCTGCATTCCTTGCACAAACATGGAAGTGATGAACCAGTCAATCATATTCTTTGTCCATGTTGTCAACGAAGGTATCTTCCCATATTGCTGCAGTAGTGCCAAAGAGCTCCCAGTCAGTGGTCATTGTGGGAGTTCTCTTCTTAAATTGTGTAGCCCTTTCTCCCTGCTCTGTAAAGTAGAATTTTGCATGAAGGAGATGGTGGTCTAATCCCATTTGGGATTTTGGTATAACAATGACATTGGTCAGGCAAAACCATCAATTGAATATGATGCGGTCAATTTTGTTGTGAACTGTCCACCAGGAAACTCCCAAGTCCAATGTTTAGATTTTGCCTTCTGGAACCACGAGTTATCATGGATGGCGTTGATCAACATGATGAACTCAGATAATCTCTCACCCTGTTCATTTCATTCTGGGCTGTGGGTTCCAATGTGGAGTTCTTTGGGCAACCTTCTCTGCCATATCTTGGTGTTAAAATCACAGACAATAATCTTGTAGAATGTGTGGTGTGGTCAATCCATCTTGGTCAATCCAATGATGTCGTACTTCATCTTTTGTGCTTGCACCATAAATATAAAATATATATCACTGTCACTGACACTGTCCTCCCATTGTTCAACAGTTTTCTCGAGCGGGCCCAGTAACATTGTGAGGCTTGTTACTGTGTTTGGCATATGAAATACGTCACGGCTAGCTTGCCAGTCTTTGCCGTGCAGGCGAAATACTCTTGGTAGTTTGCCAGGCAGAGGAATCAAACTCAGGTTGACCATCTCGGCTGCGTGCAAGGCAAATGCCCTACCCACTATACTAGCTCAGTTGGTTAGAGTGTGGTGCTACTAACGCCAAGGTCGTGGGTTCATTTCCCATAAGGGCCACAGGCGCAACTCATGTGTGTGTGTGTGTGTATATATATATATATATTGCTCTATGGTTTGTTGTCTACTATTTGAACCACATCAAAAAATGGCATGCGGTACTTATGGGGAATGGATAGGGAGTATTTTATGATGTGTTTCTCGGCATGCAGCTGCACAGTCCAGGAATACATTCACTCATATGGGAGGTTCTGCCAGAGTATGTTGGGAGCCTTCTTGAGTTTGGTGGTGTTTGAGTTTTGGAGGTTTTCGGCTGCGGGGGCTGGTTCCCTTGTGGCAGCGAGAGCTGTGCAGGAGGTAGTTTATAAGCGTGACCCCTGGGTTGCTGGAGATTGGGGGAAGCAGGCAGAGGATTTCTGCTTCTGGTCCCGTTGAGCCCAGAGACCAGGGTCACAAAGATCTTCATTACCTGGGTTTTGTCCGATTTCACTCATGCGTGAGGCTCAGCCTCAATCATGTGTTGAGCGGCCATGAGCCTGGTGGTGATTGGGTTCTGGAGGTTTTTTGCTTCTGGGGCTGGGTCCCTTGCTGGCAATGAATCACATTTATTGAAATGTAAGTGTCAGATTTGGGACAAATATATTTACGAGTTGCTCTCACCCGCCCCCCTCTGGGGCACCCAGAATGAAACAGCCTGGTTTGGAGTCTGTTGGCATGGCTATAATGAGTATCATGTTGCTCCCTTCCCTATACTTTTAAAATAAAGGCATCATTACCAAAATATACATACTAAGCATCATTATAGAAATGTGCTTGCATATTAGAGTTGTTTTGGTTCTTTATCTCTCTCTTCATATATATAGATATGTTTTCCATGTTTTAATTTGTTTTTCATGAATTGCTAAAATTAATTTCTAGTAATTTATGCTAAAACTAAATGTGAATATCAGTTCATTCTCCATCATGCACTATATTTTCAAAGTAACTGGTTAAACTATTTTTATGGTTTCTATTTTACTGTTGGATTTTTATTATTTCATCTTATATTTACCCTCTTATTCTTGTAGCATTATATTATTGTAGTATTATATTATTGTAGTATTTTATGACTTAGACTACATTATAAAAATGATAAAAATACAAATATACTTACACATAGCTTACAAAGATAAATATTGCTGAGGTATTTACAATTTCTCTTTCTTGTTTTTTTCAGGTTTATTTTAATCTTGAGGATATCCATGGCTACTCTTATTTCATACATAGATTAATAGTTTTCTTCATGTGAATAAACCATACTTTTTTTTTACATGTGACTATTGGAGTGTATTTTAATTTTTTTCTGTCCTGTCAATATAACTTACAACTTAAATTTTTCCCTATAGTATAGGTCTTTGCCTGGAAGATAACTTCATTTGCTTGGTTGTGTGAGTTCAGAGTACTCAGCAATTTCAGCAACATCAACTTTATTTGCAGTCACTTGAACTACTTGAACTTCTTTCTTGTACTCAACTGCAAACCCAATCTAGAAAATCCCATTTCAACATTTTCTAAGATAGACTTACTAAATTGTCCAGTGATTTTCTTTCAGTGATTTATGGGTTGTCTGTTTCTCCAGGCACTTAAAACTTTTTTTTACAATACTCCATTTTGTCTCCAAAAGAAATAGATAATATAGAGATATTTAAAATATTTTTTTCTATTTTTAGACTTTGTAACCAGCTTTTGCTTAGTTGTCCATAGGTAATTAAACCTTGTTATCATAGTTCCTCTGTTATTGAGGATAGATTTTGTAGAAATACAAAAGTAACAGTTTTTGAGGATATTATAATCTGTGCATCTATGACTATAGGAGGACAGTGCAGTGCAGTACTATAATCTATGCAAATATAATGAGATCTTGCTTAAGATGATAATATACCCAATTTTTAATTATACACCAAACTTTGCAGACATAAAATAAGTTCAATTTTATTATAAAAACATATATTATAAATATTTGTGCATTCTCAGAATCAAAATTATAATTAAGAGCTGCAGACTTTAATGTCTCCTTATTCCCCATAAAATGAGCTGTGAAAATGACAAAAAATTTTCTATTAAAAAAGCATGTTTTAAACGATTTGCATTTCATTCAAAAGTTGTCATATTCAAATATGTTTATGATAGACAATTAAATAAGGTTAGACAATAAAAGGGAAAAGTGGAAAGGCTAAAAGCATACTTTAAATTTTATTTATTGTTTTGAAATGCAGTATCTGTTTTATTTTATACCTTTGAAAACTAAAATACTGTTTAAGTCTAGAATTATACAAGATGATTTTGAATCTTAAAAGAAAATTGAGCTGGGATGCAATTTTACAACTATATTTACTGCAATAACATTTCTTATACCCATCATATAAATCTTAACATAAACCTACACTTTTAATAGAATGTTCAATTGGATAAATTGACTTTTTTAAATCTATGGTTAATAAATAACATTTAATGAGTCCTATTTTGTAGGTGACACAGACACTTATCACTCGTTATGTTTTTTATCATTTAGTCTTCATTGAAATTTTTGAAAAGTGTTCTTACAAAGAATTATTTTGTTTTATTTTTGAGATGAGATTTAGTAGAAGTGTAGAAAAATGAAAAAAACTCTATAAAATAACTAAAACTCAATTATATACCCTTGTTGGACAATAAAAATTCCAAGTTACCATAATAAAATAAAAATAAAAAATAATTGCAATTAATATCAAATAATATGTAGCCTGAAAAACTTAATAAACTACCCATAAATCAAATGAACATTTACATTGTTCATTTAAATGCACAGAGAAGTTTCAGTGAGATTTATGAAGTGGTTAATCAGTGCCAAACAGTAACAGAAAAGGTTGAGTATTAGAGAGGCATAAAAAGAGATGAGGGTGCAGACTCATAATAATTGAGTCTCTTATGTAACAAAAATATTCAACATGTATATTCCTTAGTGCAATAGTGAAATAGGAGAGAAACAACAACAAAGTAAGATAGCAAAGTATTGTTGGTATGGTCTAAAAAACAAAAGGGAAGCTAGTCATATCATTCTTAGAACCAAAAGAAATAGTTTCATTATGAAATAATTGCTATAAAGTGTTTGCATTATGCTTACAGAATACTATAAGCAAAATATACTTATTAAAAATTACATGTAGATAAATGTTAGTAAAACTTCAGAACCCACAAGTATAAAAGCATTAAGATGCAGCAAGAAAAATATCAAAGACCTTTTATCTTTTTTATGACTGAGGGCAAGAGTTTTAATTATATAGCCAATAGACAATTGTATGCCAATATACAGTGAAGATAGAAAATTAATATAGCCAATACTAAATATAAGATAAATGACAAAGAAACATAAGCCAGCACATAGTTTTTAATTTTGTATAAAATAATAATAATAATGCTAAAACAAATATATTTTAAGAAAAATGGAAGGGGAATTATTGCTTAACAGATATCTTTTGAAAGATATCCTTAAAAGGATATGTATTGTTTCACATAGACACTCTAATGTTTGTACTTTAGAGAAAAAAAAATTATAGCCAGAAGAGGACCAAGAAGTGACAGTATTGGTAAAGAAGAACAACAGAACACTATCTGGGAAAACACTAAACACTGAAATAAATAAAATAAGAATCCAAATGTATGCGGGCTAGAGAGAGAGTACTGCTGTTACATATAGAGATACATGATATATACCAATATATACTATATATCAATATATAACACATATATACATATGCAGGTGTTAGCATCGATATAGACAAATATGTATGCATATTATGTATATGTGTCATACATATAAACCTTAAAGATTCATCATAATATTTATTTTTAAAATGATACAAAATAAAGTTGCTGATTATAAAATCATAGACAAAATATTTTAAGATCTATATGCACATAATTAATGATAAAATAAATTAAAAAAACAGATTCACAAGTCCTTCCCTAAGTACTAAATACTAAGAAATAAATCTATAAAGTGAAATCTATACAACAAAAAATGAAAAGGAAAAAACAGAGAATAAAACATTGAGAGTTGAATAGGAAGATATTTTGTGCTCATGCAGAAGGATAATTTCATTAAAAAATAAAACAAAAATGCTGAGCATTAGATATATCTAATCATAAGAGACATTGAGCAACTAAAGCAGTCCTGAGATGGGGTGGGGGAAGATGGGGAAGGAGAAATGGAAACATCGTGTCACCTGAATTAAATTAAATTAGAAAGTTATAGTAATAAAAATTTTAAGTGGTTGGAATCTAGAGAAACACACAGATCAAGAAGTAGAATTAAAAATCACTTTTAAAACATGTACATATTTATATTTAAAATATGACAAAGTGAGACTATACCACAAAGTCAAATCTCAATTGGACAACTGTATACAAAAAAAAATCAACTCAAAAATAAATTTAAAACCTCTTTTGTAAGACCTGAAACAATAAATAAAACAGAAGAATATCTAGGTAAATTATTTCATGATGTTAGTGTTAGATCAGCTGTTTTAGGAATAAAATACAGCAAAGATTAGCAATTATCTGTTATCTGATAGCCTACTGAAAGATAAAAGTAGTTTACACATCATATAGTCAATAGTAAGTTTAAATCCAAGGTATATAATGAACTCATAAAAATTAAAAATAAAAAATTAAAATAGGCAAGACAAATTGTTGAAACACCCCATTATTAAACACCTCAAATGAGAGAAAGAATCCGGAGTTCTGACATCCGTCGACGATCAAGAATCAGGGACGCTGTCTCATTTGCCAAGGTGTCAAAAATCAGATGGGCTGGTCACGTAATGAGATTTAAAGACGACCGCTGGACTAGAGCTGTTACTGACTGGATTCCACGGGATGTCAAGAGACCGCGTGGCCGCCCACCTTCCAGATGGTCAGACTTCTTCGTGAAGATCATGAACGATCGGTTTGAGGCCCTTCTTGTTCCCGGAGCGAACAGATGCCATTGGGCTACACTAGCACGCGACAGGGACAAATGGAGACGTTACTGGCGCCCACTCGAGCAAATCGCCGACTAACGGGAAGTTAAGTGATTAAGTGATTAAGTGACTTGTTCTCCTTAATATAACAGTCTAGCTGAAATTTTTGTTATACAGTGGTCATGTTAATTGCAATGATCATACTGAAAATCAAAGTTAGTTCAGTATCTAAAGTGTTTGAGATATATGTCACTTCTATTCCACTGATATATTTTCTATATTATCTATATATTGAGTTGTTTGCAGTGTTTAAAGTAGGAATGTTTCATTAAAAAAGTCAAAAAAAGTCTCTAAATGATTGTAAAGAAAAATAAACACATTATCTATTCATATAAGGGCATATGACAAAAATAAATAAGCTAGAGCTACATGTTTCAACATTGACAAATCCCATGAAAATCAGTTAAGTAAGATAGTTCTGAAGAGTGTAGTTAATTGTATGAAGTAAAAGTGTACATTCTGACTACAGAGTGAAGTATTATATGCAAGAATATAAATGTGGGATTTGAAGCTGCAAAGGACTTCGCCCCATAGTTGATTGCATGCAGCAGCCCAGGTTTAATTCTGGCTACCCCATATGATCGTTCAAGTTCTACTAGTAGTGATACCTGAACATAGAGCTTTGAATGATGGCTGCACACTGCTGGGACTGGTCAAAAAAAAAAAAAGAAAGAAAGAGAAGAAAAGAAAAGAAGAAAACAAATGAAGAAAAAAGAAAGAAAAGAAATATGCATGGTAAAGTAAATTACATGCTTCCAAAAAATAATTATCAAACACAGGGGCGGGAATGATAGTACAGAGGGTAAGGTGTTTGCCTTGCATGTGGCTGACCAAGGTTCAATTCCCAGCATCCCATATGGTCCCCCGAGCACCATCAAGAGTAATTCCTGAGTGTAAGCCTGAAGTAACTCCAGTGTATCGCCAGGTGTGACCCAAAAAGCAAAAAAAAAATATTCAGTGTAGTGAGTGTGTCCCTTGTCCTGGTAGATGAAATGACTGACAGTCTGATATGTTCCCATCTATACGGTTTAATTCATAAGTGTGGAGTAGCTAGGCATCTGTTAATGATATACTTGTATGGAAAAGAACTGAAATATATAATTATTTATTCACAAATGCAATTGAGGGGGAAAAGCAATATTACAGGGGGTAGGGTTCTTACTTTGCATGCAGCCAACCCTAGTTAGACTCCCCCCAAACCATATAGACACCTGAGTCCCACCAGGGATGATCCTTGAGCACTGAGCCAAGAGTAAGTCCTGAGCACTGCCATGTGTATCCCCAAAAACAAACAAGAAAAGAATGTCAACTGATTATTTCCATTACTGGTACAAAGGAAAATTCTAGCCATTTGCATGAACATAAATATTGCCTAATGACCCCTTAAAATGTCGATTAGTTTAAAGTGTGAGTGCTTATGATAGATGATAGAAGTAATATATAACAATATAAATTGACTATATATTACTTCATGTTTTAATTTATATGATGTAGCCATTATATTTCCATGAACTCTCTAATAATTTGAAAACCCAGATTCAGAAATAATAAATTCTGGGGTAGATGGTGGCATAGATTTGTGGGCTGGTTTGTTTATTTGTTTTTTTTCCTTTCAAGGTGGGCATATTTTTTTTTCAGATACAAAATCAGTTAGAACTATTTTTTCATGAGTCCTTAACTGCCTCTAGAGAATCTCTAGGGAACAGTTTAAGAAGCTCAAAAATTCTACTGGAACATACATATATTTGAATGAGTTGTCTAGTTACTGATATGGTCCAAGGGAAGATGGAATTAGTGAGCAGTCCTAGTGTCTTCTCACAAATGCACATAGAGCTTCAGAGAGAAAGGTCAGCCTGTACATTCCCATTAAAAGCGTGTTTTTCTTCCTTGAAAGAATGCTACTTGGTGAGTGGCTCACATCTAATTTCTAATTCTTATTTATTTATCTACTGTCTACAAAAAGCTGATGATCATCTTTATACTATTTGTTAACAGCTTTTTCTTTTTATTGGTGGAATTAGAATCACAATGCCTTGTTCATAGGATTTCTGTAAGTTAAATTCCTAAATTCCTCTAAAATATTGATCATTTTGTTAATAATTTAAAAGAATGTATAATTGCCAAATAACTCTTCTACATATCTCTCATGTCCTCTACAGCTCAAATTGACTTACGTCTTGAAACTCATGATTTCAAAAGAAAATAATGAAGGCTACAAGTAAAAAATGTGCCAATTCAAAATAAGACATTTTCATCTCTTACTCCAATAATTGTTAGTGCTCTTACAAAGATGAAGAACTTAAAGCAGGATTTATTATTCAGGATTGTCTCTTCATTTGCTGTGGAGTTTTAAAAATTTATTTGCAGATCTCTTTTAAAAGCAGGTTAGTTTTTAAAATTTGTTTACATCAGGCAAAATATGTGACAAGTATTTTTAGATCATGGAATAACAAAAATTTTAAAAAATTACATCCTGCAAGCTATAGGCTTATTACATAAATGTCTACACAAAAAGACTAATTAAAGCACAGCTAGCATGACTTAAATATGTCACAATTGGTATACGAATGTTTTTTAGTGGTTTTTATTTTTTTTGAATCACCATGAGATACAGTTACAAAGCTGTTCATGGTGGATTTCACTCATACAATGATCCAATACACATCCCTCCACCAGTGTACATTTCCCACCACCAATGTTCCCTTCTATGCCCCCCCCACCCTTAGCCTAATTCTATAACAGGTATTTTCCTTCTCATTCTCTCTTTCTCTCTCTCTTTCTCTCTCGGTCACTATCTCTCTCTCTCTCTCTCTCTTTCTCTCTTTCTCTCACTCTCGCTCTGTCTCTCTAGGTCTCTGTTTCTGATTGTCTTTCTGTCTCTCTGGGTCTCGGTCTTTCTATCTCTGTCTCTTTCTCTGTCTCTGTCTCTATCTCTCTCTGTATGTCTCTCTTTCTCTCTCCTTTTATACATTATGGTTTGCAATATAGATACTGAGAGGTTATCATATTTCTGCTTTTTTTCATTTTTTGTAATTTTATTTATTGAATCACTGTAAGAGCAGTTACAAAGCTTTTGGGTTTAAATCTTGGTCATACAAAGAAACAGCCATCCCTTCACCAGTGCCCATTCTCCATCCCCCCAAACCCCAGTATACCCCCATCCCACACCCTCCTCCTACCTAAGGGGCAGATGATTTCCACATTTCTTTCTCTCTACCTTGATTACATTCAATATTTTGATACCAGACACACCATTATTATTTGGGATTTTACACCAACGCTCAGATCTGCTGAAAAGGCAACAGTAGACAATTTGTATTCTATTGCTGGATATGAATAACACATGATGTCTCATGGATGCAGTAGTGGCCATGCAATTTTGAAATTCTGAAATTTTAACAATTAAATCTGGAGAGATTTCTGACAAAAGCCACTGGGTTCCGAGATTTGTTTCTGAGTCTCTGGGATCATGGCCATTAAGCAGCTTCATCAGGAACCAGAGAGGCCGTTTGTGGGCGGTGACTTGGGGTCTCGTTGGGACGAGGAAAAAAAGGCCGGCTCCAACCCCATCCTGTGAGGCCCCATGTGCTTCGTCACTGCAGGCCCAAACCTGACTGTCCAGTGGCCTCTGGAGGATGGCGGCTGCAGGCTGCCAGTGAGAACAGGAGAAGGCATGAAACCTATTCCCACCTGGAGTGACCCAGAGCCTATAACCTACTGCAGGGACTGGACACATTTCTGCCAAAAGCCGTTGGGTTTCAAGATTTGTTTCTGTGTCTCTGGGATCATGGCCTTTAAGCAGTTTGATCAGGAACCAGAAAGGCCATGACTCTAATTATATAGCTGAGCTGGAGGTGGTTTGTGGGTGTGTCTCCCACATACCTGACTTTTGGCCATTTATTTTCTTGGTAAACTTTGCCCCAAGTTTTTGGGGTCTGGCCAAAGGCACAGCAGCAATTTGGGGGTATCTGGAAGTCTGAAGGTACCATCAGGCTGCTGATGCAGTCACCTCACAGGTACAGATTGACCTGCTGGCGGCACGAAACCCCCAACAAATTTGTTCTTTTACCTATGTTCAACACACAGTTATTATCCAGAATGATCATTTACAACTATCATGGCGGTTCTTTCTCTATCCCAAGTGCCTGCTGCTACAGGCACTTTAGGGAGCATTCAACTGTGTACCAACCCTTCTGGTACATATTTATACTGTTCTTATGTATTAGACTCATATTATGCTTTTTTTTATATCCCACTAATGATTGCAATCAATCTATGTCTCTCCTTCTGAGTCATTTCACTCAGCATTATATTCTCCATGTCGATCAGTTTAAAGGAAATTCATAACTTCATTTTTCCTAACTGCTCTGTAGTACTCTATTGTGTAGATGTACCATAGTTTCTTTAACCAGTCATCTGTTCTTGGGCACTCAAGATGTTTCCAGATTCTGACTATTGTGAATAGTGCTGCACATAGAAGTGTAGATGACTTTTCTGCTGTGTGTTTTTGGGCCCCTAAGGTATATTCCCAGAAGTGGTATTGCTGGGTCACGTGGAAGCACAATTTCTAGGTTTAGGAGAGCAATGCCCATATTGTTTTCCAAAAAGGCTGAACCAGTAGGCATTCCCATCCACAATGAACGAGAATCCCTTTCTTCCCATATCCAGGCCAGTACTAGTTGTTCTCATTGTTTTTTATATATGCCAGTCTCTGTGAGTCACATGATATCTCATTTTTTCAGATTTGCATCTCTCTGATGATGATCAATGTAAACATTTTTTCATCTGTCCTTTAGCCATTTGCATTTATTCTTTGACAAACTTTGTTCATTTCTTATCCCCATTTTTTTGATAGGATTGGATATTTTTTCTTATAAAGATCTACTCTACCTTATATATCTGGGATATTAACTCCTTATCAGATGGGCATTGTTTAAATAATTTTTCTTAACTTGTGGGCTGATTTGTATCTTGGTCACCATTTCTTTTGAAGTGCAGAAGCTCCTTCATTTAATGTAGTCTATTAGTTTATCTTTGGTTCCAATTGCTTGGTTAGTGGTATTTCCTCCTTGATAATGAGTATTAAAGGATAGTATCAGGCACGGATAATATAGTGGGTAGGGTACTTGCCTTACATGCTGACTACCTGGGTTCAATCTCTGGCACCACATGATCTTCAGAGTCTGTCAAGAGTGATCCTTCAACACGAAATCAGGAGTAAGCCCTGAGCACTACAGAATGTGGCCCCCCAAACAAAAAAAGAACAAAAAGTAACCTTGTTTCAAACTTTGGTATCACATAGACCTGAAGCATTGCCAAAAATAATCATGAGCACTGACAAAGAAGTAGCCATTGAATATTTCTGATTGTGGCCTCCAAAAATAATAATAATAATAATAATAATAATAACAAAAATGAGAAGAAATGAAAGTAGAAAACATAACAAAACAAAACGTCGTGTCAGGTGAGGTATTCTTTAGCTCTTTCCTATGAAATAAATATCTTATGAATCATATTTTACAGATAAGTAAATAAAAAGCCATTGTTTTTGTACACTTTGCATGTATGGCCAAGTAGTGACTGAACTCTGCTTGAAATCAGCTCCACTTTTGCACCAGCAATGTGGACAGTTTATCCACTGATCCACAAAGGGATGAAACTTTCCATCCAAAGAATATTTTCTAATGACAAACGATGGAAAGGCATTGCCGCCCTAAGGTCTACAAACTGCAGCAATAGCTATCAATCATTCAGCAGATAAACAGATTTCAGAAGTTTTGTGTACAATATGTTCTTGAATTTGGGCTTCAGCTCAGACTGACATATAGTATTTCATTGCTAATGTGATCTCTTTCTAGCAGAGGGAACATTCTTTTTTTAAATTGCGTTGCATAACTTGTTTGCTTCTTAGCAAAAACAATTTTTGAGTTTCCGTATAATTTCTGTTAAATCTATTTTTTAAAGTTGAAGCTCAGGTCAAATGCAAATATGAGTATAGATTTATCCAACATGCATAATTTTTAGTCTGTATGGAACTGACTCATCTATCTTCAGTATTTGGCAGTCACATGGCAGAGTTCTCCTGCTAAGAGTGACCTATTCATCCTTCAAACAAACATCCACAAGAGGAAGAAAAACAATATGTACAATTCCAAAGAAGAGACAACATATTGTGTATGAGCTGGTATACTTGACTCAGTTCTGTCAACAATCTTTTAAGAATTTCCATTTCGGAAAACACTCAGAAATGCTGAGAAATTGTAAATGGAGGCAATTTAAAATTACTATTATGTAATTTTCAGATATAAATGAATCACCGAATAAGGATAAAAATTCTTAAATAAGTCTAGTATCCCTTTAAATCATGCTCGAAATATATACAAATCTGTATCATGCAGACATTTGTTTTCTTAAATATCTCCAAGAGCAATATGGAAAGACATATTCATTTCTCCATTATTATATATATTTTTGCAACACTATTTGCATTTACAGAAATGTAGAGAAAAAATGTAACGCTTCTAGTATTCTTCTTTGTCTCTTCTGAGTGAAAACTGATCCACATGTCCACACTGAGAACTTTTAAACCATGTGCCATTTCCAGTAAAAATGTAGAGTATTACCAACCATAGAATAAAAATGATTTTCTAAGATTTTACACATTTTCAATACAGAGTGGCTAAAATAAGAGGATGAATTGATGCTCTGAAAAAGCCATCTAGCTTTAAACATGATAAACGATTGCCCATTATGTAGTACATTTACAATAATTCTAGAATAGAAATAAAAGGAATGGTATAAGAACTTTATGGATCATAAAAATTTTATCCCTAGGTATGAAAACTCTATTCTCTATCATCTACATGTATCATCATTTTTCATGGGTTTTAGATTAATTTGGAACTTTATAATTTTTATGAAATGGTATAATTTAGGTGCTTTGGATAAAGAAAATACAGGAATATATAAGATTTTCAATAATAAGGATACACTTGACTAATTTAATTGCCTATACATTTGAAAAGTTATTTTTATGGATTTAGCACTGTAGTTGGTTACAGTTATTTAAAAGTCATATTTTTCTAATTTAAAAAATAATTTTAAATTAGAATTACTGCTCTTATAACAATATTAGCTGCAATTTGAATGTTCTTCTAATATAAGATTTCAGGAATAACACGGCAGCTTATTTTTTTCATGACACTGATTCTTTAAGACTGGTTTTATTAAATGTCATACAGAAGTTGCAAGGGAATGGGAAAGTTATGTCGTATTAATAGAAATTAAATATCATTAGAAATTACATTGTGTCAACAATGAAAGTTATTCCTGGGAGAAACAGTGACATCTGAATTTGAACCAAGCAGTGTATATAAATCATGACATACTTTCAGCCTTCACATAAATGAAAAATTAATTTCTATGTTCTAAGAATTGCACAGTCTATATTTCTTTGTTTTGTGTTGTGTTTTTGGAGTATTTCAAACAGACTATAAGTAAATAATTTTAGGATGAGTAAAGTTGAGGGATGATTTTTAAAATAAATGGTGAGAGAGAAAAGATTGCTTTAGAGATGTTTGTGAGTAATCAAAAGTGATATGAGAAAAATGATAACATATTATTACTTTAAATGTCTATCAGTTTCATTTCTAATGAATACAAAATTCATAAGGACAAGATGCCTATATATTGACTAAATTACATATTTTAATTAAATAAAATATTCATAAATATTGAAACAAGAATTTGTCGATTGCCTTGAGCAGGCCCCAGTAACGTCTCCTTTGTCCTAGCCCTGAGATTTTTAAAAACGTGTCATATTCAAGGCCCTTTCAGAGCTAGAAGAATGAGACCCATCATTGTTACTAGTATTTGGCATATCGGGTACACCACGGGGAATTTGCCAGACTCTGCCGTGTGGGCAGGTTACATTTGGTAGCCTGCCACTTTGTCCAAAATAGGAATGGGATAATGGGAGCTGGGTTTTATAGTCTCTGAGTCTTGGCCGTTGATGGGATTACACGGCGCCAGGGGGCCAGTTGGTGGGTGTGACCCCCGCCTACTGGAATTTGGAGGATCTGGGTGGAGGATGCTCGACTCCAATCCGAGTAGGCTTGGAGATCTCAGTCCCGTGACCCGCATGCCTTTGTTCCTCTGCCAGTACCTTCATGTGTGCGGAGAGTGGTCTCAGCATGGTGGTGGCTGGTTCTGGAGATCTTCAGTTGCTGGAGCCATGGTGGGGGCGGGGAGGGAAACTCAACCCGCTCCCCTCCAAGGGGCTGCGGCGAGGACAGCCAGGGCTTAATTTGAATAAATCAAATTAAAGTGTTTGTCCAAAGCAATTTTTAATTTATAATAAAAAATATGGCCCAGAGAGATAGTACAGAGATGTGGAGACTTCCTAAGTCCAATGCCAATTTAATATCCCAGCACCAGCACCGTCACGGGTCATTCCATAGCACAGAGCAGGAAATAGATGTGCAGCATTGCTATGTATGGTTCTCGCATTTCCCCCAAATAACAGTAAACTGGAATAATAATAATAAGTATGTTGAGCAAGCAACTGGTAGGCATTTTACTACATAAATATTAATGTTGTATACAATATTACAAAATAGTACACAAATATTAGCACTGCACTATCCTCCCGTTCTTCATCGATGCTCGAGCGGAAACCAGTAACGTCTCCATTGTGATACTAGTTGTTACTGTTTTTAGCATATGGAATTCACCACGAGGAGCTTGCCAGGCTCTGCCGTGCAGGCGGGATACTCTCGGTAGCTTGCTGGACTCCCTGAGGAGAGGGATGGAGGAACTGAACCATTGTTGGCCACGTGCAAGGCAAAGGCCCTTCCCGCTGTGCTATTGCTCCAGCCCAAACACCTCAAGCAAAGGGAGCAAATGACTCTCAGCTGAATTAGCAGCCAGGTCCTATGGTGACAGACCAGAACGGAGCAGGCAGACGCAGCCTGGAGGGCGAGTTCAAGAGCAAGGCCTATGGGCGTGGCTGAAGGAAGGAGCCAAGTGGAATGGAATAGCTCTGTGGGAATATCAGGGTTGGTCTGGTCTGGAGCAGCAGCAATGGGGCATCGTGTGCATGACGAAAGTAGTTCAAGGGATGAGGACTGTGGTCCCTCCGCCTGGAGTACACACTGCAGCAGGAATCAATCGAACTGTGTGGATGGGAGGAAAAAAAGGCAACGTGCAGCCAGTAAGAGCCTGGCACCGCATCAGGGTTCTAGGCTTCTGCTTGTGCTCCACCACTGGGAATCTGGGCCTCAGTTTCTTTTCCATTAAAGCACAGGATTGGTTAGATCAATGATTTGTTTTTGTTTTTGTTTTTTGGGTCACACCCAGCACTGCTCAAAGCTTACTCTGGCCACAGATGAGTGATTTTCAAGCTCTGTTGGAACAGTGCCAGTCGGCAGCTGTAGAAAGGCTGAAAAGTACGGGTTTACCTGTCCTGTCCTGTCCTCCCATTGTTCATTGATTTGCTCGAGTGGACCCAGTAACATCTCCATTGTGAGAATTGTTACTGTGTTCAGCATATCTAATACATCACAGGGAGCTTGCCAGGCGGGCAAGATACTCTCGGTAGCTTGCTGGGCTTTTCGAGAGGGGCAGAGGAATCGAACCTGAGCCAACCAGGTCGGCAGCATGCAAGGCAAATGCCCTACCTGCTGTATTATCGCTCCACCTTGATTAAAACTGCTGGTTGGGGGGTCAGAGAGTTGGGAGAATACAGCAGGTAAGGTATTTGTCTTGCACACAGCCAACCTGGGGTTCGATCCCTGGCATCCATATGGTTTCTTGAGTCCACCAGAAGTGATTCCTGAGTGCAGAGCCATGAGGAACTTCTGAGCACCCTCAGTTTCGCGCCCCCCCCAAAAAAACCTGCCAGTTCATGGACCATATGGATAACAGGTTCTGGTCAGCAGGTGTAAAAAGTTTGAAGAACACTGGGCATTCTTAACAGGGCTCTCAACTACATTCTTCTAAAATCTTCAGTCAGGGATCAAGCACTCAATTTCCCCTAGAGAGGAAATATGGCAGAGCCTCCCAGGGTGATCGCCAACCTGGCCCTCCTCAAAGGGCCAACTCCATCTGCCTGCCTGCACAACATTCTAGGAGGGCTTTGGGGGACGGGGAGCCGCAGAAACTCTGAACCCTACAAAATAAGGAACTTGATCAATTTGGTACTGCCTGCACAGGCTCAGGATGCCCACATGGTAGAGTGGCACAGAATCTGCCATTCCCAGTTTAAGGTCTGGGTTGCCTGTGTTGGTGGCAGGGATGTGCTAGACTCTCCCGATAGGATGTGGATGGAGGGTTAATTTTCCCCCTGGGAAAGTGCCAGTGATCAGGTTCCTCAGTGACAGATCCTGATCCAGAGCTCACTTCCACAGAACTTCTGGCTGGAGTAGGGATGGTAGCACTTAGAGGGAAAGAGAAGGAAATGTAGGGACAGGCTCAGGATTGTTTGCTGGTGACATCCCGCCCCGAAGATGGCCTTTCTCGGTCAGAAAGCACCTGGTGTAATTAATTTTGTCTTGGCTTGCAGGGAAGGGGGGATGTCAGTGTTCCTGGGAAAGATGAAATTTAAAGATAATGAAGAGAATAGATAGGGAAGCAAGATACCTTGTCAGTAACATTATTGTAGACCACAGTGCCAAAAAAAAAAAAAGAGGCGCCCGTCATGGAGGTAGACTGGGGAGTGGTAGGAAAACTGGGGACATTGGCAGAGGGAAATGAACAATGGTGGGGAAATTGGGGTTGGAACATCAAACACCTGAGACTCAACTGTGAGTAAGTTTGTAAATCAACAGTGCCTTAATAGAAAGAGAGAGACAGACAAGAAACAAAAAAGAAAGATCCACTGTTGTATAAAATATTACAAAATTCTATTTATTGAATAATAGCACTATCTATTTCTTATAACTCATTATTGCTTAGCTATATATGTGTGTGTTGTACTATCATATTTATAATCAACTACTTATACCATTATACAATATTTTATATTTATTAGTTACTTTAATATATCTTTCTAAATTGCAGAGTTGTTTATATAAAATTAAGTTAACAATAACAACAGTCAGAGCAACATGAATTTCAATTTGAATAATGAAATAAAAACGCTAAACACTTGTATAAACAATTGACCGAAGGTAGTATTGAACATGTAGAACGATCCTTAAATTTCACTTTGGTTTACTCCATGTTCAACCAGTATCCTACTCAAGCATTTCTTTTACTTTACTTTAATTTTTTCTTTTACTTTATAAAATCTATGGCAATATATCAAGTTTTCATCTTAAATGATTACTTAAAACTCACTTTAATTTTTATATTTTGTCTGGGTAGGTGATATTCCTTAATCTAACCCAGCTTGCAGAGAACTCTTTTCACTTAACAATTTTATTCAATTTACCATTACTTCCTATTTGGTTTCTATAGTCTTTCTCCTATACCTTACTTTGTGTAATAGTTCTGAAGACATTTACTTTAGTTGAAAAGTACAAAAGAAGGTTGGAAGTTAAAATTAAGGATAGAAACATTATGAGAAATATAAAGAGAAATAAAAGAGATAAATAATGTAAGAAGTATGGCATATTAGAGTAAATAAAATAGTTGACCAGGAAAAAAGAGCTATATTATTATTTACTAAAATTTGTTAGAAATTCCATGAAAACATTATTTTCCTGTTCAAGATCTCTACAGATTGGTGATTTGATATTTAACCTATCCCTCAGAATCTAGCAGCAGCCTTTTTTTCCCTTCCAGTATAACTCACCTATCCAACTCTACCATTATCTTTACCTATTATCTCTCTTTTGCATTTCTTTTTGCTCTTCTGCTATATTAAAGTCATACTTCTATAAAAATATAAACTTTTTAAAACCTGACTTATTAAGAGTGGTCTCAGCATGGCTGTGGCTGGCTCCGGAGGTCTTTGGCTGCCGGGGCTCTGGTCAGGGTGGGATGGGAAACTCAACCTGCCCCCATCCAAGAGGCCCTGGCGATGACAGCCAGGCACGGGTGCAGGAGACTCTGTGCTGTTCTCTTCTGGTAGCTGGGATTTATAGTCTCTGGGTCTTGGCCGCTGATGGGATTATAGGGCGCTGGGGGGAGGGGGTGACCCCCGCCTACTGGAAGATGGAGGATCTGGGTGGAGGATGCTCAGCCCCGATCTGAGCTCCCTTGGAGGGGGGCAGGTTGAGTTTCCCTTCCCGCCCTGACCAGAGCCCCAGCAGCCAAAGACCTCCGGAGCCAGCCACAACCATGCTCAGACCACTCTCCACATACATGAAGGTACTGGCAGAGAAACAAAGATGTGCGAGTCCCGGGACTGGGATCTCCAGGCCTGCTCAGATCTGGGCTGAGCATCTTCCACCCACATCCTCCATCTAGCAGTAGGCAGGGGTCACACCCACCAACTGCCACCCCCCCCCCTTCTGGCATCCTGTAATCCCATCAGCGGCCAAGACCCAGAGACTATAAAACCCAGCTCCCGGAAGCGTGCGGCCACATTCGTGGCTCCGCAACATCTTATTGTCTCATTCTTGCTTTGGACAACCTGGCAGGCTACCGAATGTAACCTGCCTGCACGGCAGAGTCTGGCAAACTTCCTGTGGTGTACCTAATATGCCAAATACCAGTAACAATGATGGGTCTCATTCTCCTGACCCTGGGATAGCCTTGAATATGGCACTTTTTAGAATCTCAGGGTTAGAACGAGGGAAACGTTGCTGGTGCCTGCTCGAGGCAATCGACGAACAACACGATGATCATGATCGTGATCGTGACTTATTAATACACTTTTACCTTGTAAGCAGAGGACCTGGGTTTAAACACAGGTGCCTCAAATGGTTCCGTGAACTCACCAGAAATAATCCCTGAGTGTATATCCAGAGCCAGGAGTAAGCCCCTTCATTTCTTCTTGATTATGTGACATTTATGAGCTATTCTTTATTCTAAAAGTTCTGCCTCCTTCAAAGGTGAATGGAGTATGGCTGGTAAAATGCTCCCATCACTGCCTGGGAGGAGCCTGGGGGAGATTGCTAGGTGATGATCTCTCCTCCACCCCCCCCAATAGGATATGGTGGGGGAATTAACTGCCCTGAAAAAAACATTATGGTAGATTCTGTGTGTCCAAAACTGACTCTAGCTTACCAGACACCAGGAAATATTTTCCTGCCATGCAAAAGGGTTGTGCCTTTCTCTCAATTCAAATCCTTTATTTACATACAGTCAAAATTACTTAATCATTATATTTTAGACATTAGTTCAAATTTTTTTAAATAATTTTTGTTTACATGTGACTGGCAAGGAGTTAAATTAGAAGATTTACTACATGTGCCACTGTGCTGTTTATTTGTAATTATAAGACTGGCATTATTTTATTTTATTTACTTTTTTTAGAAGTGCTAAAATTTTTTTTCCTCTTTTCTTATATTTATTTATTGAAACATTATGGGAAAAGTTACAAAGCTTTCAAGATTAAGTTTTGGTCATACAATGATCAAACACATTCTCCCTTCTTATTTTTCACCCGTGCTTATTTTTCACCACCAAGAACCCCAATGTACCCCCCTCCCAACCCTCCCAATGCCTGTGAGGCAGATGATTTCTACTTAACTCTCTCTCTACTTTGATCACATTCATTATTTCAACAAAAGATACACCATTATTGTTTAGAATTCCCCCCCCCCCCCGCCAACAATCAGAATTGCTGAAAAGGCATTGTGAAATAATTTGTTTTCAATAGCTGGTTATGAGAACCATAAGATGTCACACGGCCGCAACAGCGGCCACGTGATTTTGGATTTCTGATATTTTACTAGGTGAGTCTGGAAGGATTTCTGCAAAGAGCCAGATAATTATGAGATTTGTTTCTGTGCATCTGATATTATGGCCATACCAGAAAGCCACTCATGGAGAGCAACTCGTGACCTCAGTAGGGTATGAAGGACAAGCCGGTACTGTCCCCCTTCCCATGAGACTGCAGTTGCCCTGTCACCGCCGGCTCATACCTGGCTTTCCAATAAGCCCTGAGGCGGCGGCCACCTTGCTGCTCGGGGGGGGGGGGGAAGAAGGTGGAAGGGAGCAACACCCTTTCCCTCCCGGGGAGGCATGGCACCATAGTTTAACTCATAGTCCATTCACCTTTCTGCCACAAGCTGCCGGACTCTGGATTAAGTCCTTTTGCCTCTGGAGCCATGGCCATGCAAGAGACCCGCTCATAGGGGGCAATTCGTGACCTCAGTAGGGCATGAAGGATGAGCTGGTACCATCTTCCTTCCCATTAGACTGCAGTTGCCCCGTCGCCACTGGCTCATCCTGGCTTTCCAATAAGTTCTGAGGCAGCCGCCACCTTGCTGCTGGGGTGGGGAGGGAAGAAGGTGGAAGGGAGAAGCACTCTTTCCCTTCTGGGGAGGCATGGTGCCGTAGTTTAATGCATAGTTCGTTCACTTTTCTGCTGCAAGCTGCCAGGCTCTGGATTAAGTCCTTTTGGCCATGAAGACTGGCATTATTTTAATTCATATTTTTGTAGGAATGCTTTATTATTAATTGCTAATTTATTGAGTAATGTAAAAAACTATGCACGCAGAAGGTTGTGTGTTCGCGGGCTCTCTGGACGGCTCTATCTCACCTCCCGTGTTCGGTGCCCTAGAGCCGCTGTGTGTAGCCTGCATCGGGACGGCTGTTGGCCAAGGGCAGATGAAGGAAGAGATGGGGGCCAGGCTAGTTGATCTTAGTGGCAGTTTATTACAAGGAAGTTTATCCCATAGAAGAACTTATGTTGTGGAGGGCCTAGGTTCTCTCAAGCACATGTTCCCCTTGCTAGTCTCTCGGTAGTCCATCTTTCAGCCCTGCTCTCTCCTTCTCCAGCTCCCTTCTAGTCTGGCCTGACACTCCACCCAGTCAGGTAGCCAAATCAACATAAGAAAGCCCTTCCTGACTGCTCAAGGGCAAGATACCTCTTAAGGTTTTTTTCTCTTTTCCTCAGTCCAATAAACTATCAACTATTCCTGAGGTTATGCAGGAAAGATTTCATTTCATTTTCATTTCATCATCCTGTTATTCGTCATTGCCTCTAGCAGGCCCCAGTAACGTCTCTTTCATCGTAGACCTGAGATTATATTCAAGGCTCCCCAGGAGAATGAGACCCATCATTGTTACTGGTATTTGGCATATTTGGTATGCCACGGGGAGTTTGCCAGACTCTGCCCTGTGGGCAGGCCACATTCGATAGCCTGCAAGTTTGTCCAAAGCAGGAATGAGACAACAAGATGTCATTAAAAAAAAAGTTCTGATAAGATTCGCGGCCGCGCGGTTCCAGGATCTGGATTTTATAGTCTCTGAGTCTTGGCCGCTGATGGGATTACAGGGCGCCAGGGGGACAGGTGGTGGGTGTGACCCCCGCCTACTGGAATTTGGAGGATCTGGGTGGAAGATGCTCAACTCCAATCTGAGTAGGCTTGGAGGTCTCGGCCCCAGAACCCGCGTGGCTTTGTCCCTCTGCCAGTACCTTCATGTGTGCGGAGAGTGGTCTCAGCATGGTGGTGGCTGGTCCTGGAGGTCTTCGGCTGCCAGAGCCCTGGTCGGGGCAGGGAGGAAAGCTCATCCCACTCCCCTCCAAGGGGCCCTGGCGAGGAACACCCAGGCGCGGGGGCAGAAGACTGCACTGTTCTCGTCCGGGAGGAATAGAAAGATAAAACAGTGTTATCCTACAGAGTAAGATTTAGTTAAATTATCTTATATTTAAGAGTACCTATACCCTGCGAACCACAATAGTGTCCATAAACCTCCACCTAGGTTATGAGTCTTAAGGTAAAGGTAAAGGTAAAGGCCCTCCCGTTGTTCATCGATTTGCTCGAGCAGGCCCAGTAACGTCTCCATTGGAGACTTTGTTGTTACTGTGTCTGGCATATCGAATACGTCACAGGGAGCTTGCCAGGCTCTGCCGTGTGGGCAAGAAACTCTTGGTAGCTTGCCTGGCTCTCTGCGAGGGGTGGAGGAATCGAACTCGGGTCAGCCATGTTGGCTGCAAGCAAGGCAAACGCCCTACCGCTGTGCTATCGCTCCAGCCCTCGCTTATGAGTCTTATGAGTCTTAAGACTGGTTTAAAATAAGTCTGATTTTTCCAAGCTGAGCTTTACAATTCATAACTGTAACTTTTCTCTGTATTATCCTACAAAACTTAATTTAAGTACTATTTCCTTGGTACCAACCTACGTAAGATGAAGACACTTCCTTTTTCTTTCCTTGTTCATAGTGTTAGGATGCTGACTAAGCAAAATTTGAGTGTATTTAAAAGGGTCAAACATCTTTGAAATCAACAGAGAATTATAATTTTGATTTCCCCCTCAGCTTTAGATACTCACTGGTTGATAAATTTAGTATTTTTTTCTCTTTCCTTTTAGAATATTTCTAAGTACCACTATATATCTGGTATTGCAAAATAGAGTTACCTTCAAAAGGAAACAGGTACTATGTGCCAAGGAATGGGAAAGTGGGGTAATGCTCAAAGGCTAAGGTTAAGTAGCCCTCTCTTTGCTAGATCTTCTATTTGTTTTTTTAAAACTTTATTTGATAAAAAATTGATCACAAATAGTGAAAAGCTAGGAAGAAGGCCAGAAAGGACTTTGAAATCACTCTTGAGCTTCAGTCTAGTAGATTTACCTGGGATCAATAAGTATCTTCCCAATTCATACTTCATTTACTGACTGGTTTTCACAGTGTGATTCCAGAACATCATTACCTACCAAATGTAAATTCACAATCTCCCCTGGCCCCAACTTGTAAGTGTCTACCATAATAAGTATTTTCATTAACCTCGTGGGTACATTTGTAGCACTGTATCACTGTAGCACTCCTCTTGTTTTTCAGTGATTTGCTAGAGCAGGCAAAGTAACATCTCCATTGTGAGACGTTTTGTTACTGTGTTTGGCATATTGAATACATCACAGGTTGGGTGACTTATTCAAACATCAATCTGTAAATTACACATTTACATATTTACATATTCGATGTATAATTTTAAACACATTAAAATCGCAAATATCTGGAAATTTTGAGTCCTCTAAGTTAAACACTTTATAAGAATTTGATATTTGTTTCTTTGAGGGCCACACCTACCAACGCTCAGGGCTTTCTTCTGGCTCTGAGGTCAGGGTTCACTCCTGGAGGGCTTGAGAAAACCACATGGGATTCTGGTAATTGAACTCAGGTGGGCTTAGTACAATGCAAATGTCCAAATCTGTATTATCCTCAGGTCCCAGCACTGCATAATGATTTCATGCTGTATAATGCTGTATAAATAATGAATGATAGCACTGTAGCACTGCAGCACTGTCCTCCCGTGGCTCATCAACTTGCTCAAGCGGGCACCAGTAACATCTCGGTTGTGAGACTTGTTGTTACTGTTTTTGGCATGTTGAATACATCACAGAGAGCTTGCCAGGCTCTGCCATATGATACTCTTGGTTACTCCTGGCTCTGCACTCAGAAGTTACTCCTGGCGGTGCTCAGGGGACCATATGGGATGCTGGGAATCGAATCCGGGATGGCCATGTGCAAGGCAAACGCCCTACCTGCTGTGTTATCTTTCCAGCCCCTCAATATTCTTTTTTTAAAAAAAAGTTACTTTTTGGTCATGCACACGTGTGTGTGTGTGTGTGTGTGTGTGTGTGTGTGTGTGTGTGTGTGATTTTACTGCTTATATTTCCCCTAAGTTATGTTTTGTTCTGAATCTATTGATCTATCTCTCTTTGGCTCAAATACATTCTGTCTTAAGGGATCCTTCAAATTCTGATTTCCTTTTTGTTGGTGATGTTGCTTTTTGGGGGAGTATAGAGGGGAGAGTTTGGAGGACAGATACCTGACAAGACTCAAGCAGTACTCCTGGCTCTGTGCTCAGAGACGACTTTGGGCAGAGCATAGGGGCTATATGTGGTAATAGTGTTCAATCTGAATCAGGCATATTCAAACACCTCGCCTCTTATACTATCTTTCTGGTTCTCAAAATCTGTCTTTTTGGTCCTTAGCGATTGTATATATCACTTTCATGAAGTATAGCTTTTATATTCAGATGATATTTGACTTCAAAATCATGAGAATCGAAGTTTCATGTTATGAAGAAGAAAGTTCTCTAATTCTTATTCTTATAAATGGGACAGGTGTAATCCACTCTATTGAAACCTGTTCGAGCTGTCCTAGACATTTTGAAGCTACACATTTTTAGACAGATTGGTGGGAGAAATAGGTTCTGTCAAATTTTCTAAGAATAAAACAAACTTTCACCTGCCTGAGTTTTACATACAGAAATCTGATCATGTCTTGGCTGTTTTTCAATCTGTGCATCTCTGACTATCTAAACTAGATAATATTAAATGACATAAAACACGGTATATATTGGCCCATAAATAAACAGCGTGTATTCAGAAAGCTTTTTTTCTGAGCCAGAAAAAAAACAGTGTAGAAGTTAAGTTTTATTCCTGCATATGGACAATTCCAGTTCTTTCCCCAGCATGAATTAGTCCCCTGAGCACTGCAGAAAACAAAACTGAGCACAGGGAGTGGAGCAACCCTAAGGCTCAGCTGGTAAAATATTAAAATGCGTTGTTCTTAGTAACTGTCAATTATATAAATGTTCTTTAAACCTCAATGCCTAGGAGTTTTTTTTTTTGGTTTTATCTTTTCTTTCATTTAGATATATCATACTTTATCATCTTGAGATGCATATAAAGGCAGAAAAAGAGACTAAAATACAAAATTGGGCGATAACTGATCACCTAACCCTCAGATACACACCACGAAGTCAGCATCTCTGGAAATGATCTAAGTTCCCCCCATCGTAGCTAAGAGTGACCCTGAAAAATTTTTGAACAAATATTTATTTACTTGAAATTCTGAGTTCTGAATACAGGAGAAATGACCAAAATAATAGACACAATTTATATTAGTTATAGATGTATATCATGGAAGAAACTCCCATGTTTGCTAAGCTAATCATTGATCTTTATGAACAAATCGGTGATTATGTAAGATGTTAAAAGATGAAACTGTTAGCACCGAAAAAGATTATTCTGAACTGGTGGTTTCTTGAGAAGTGTGTGAAAGGTTGACTTATAAAATTCAGAAGGCTAAGAAGAATTCATTGTGTGGTTTGAGTGCATGCATGGGCCCAGGCACTCCTCAAATGTCCAGGCCTCTCCTTTCCCTGTGGACGATGTTACTACTCACTTTGTGTCAACATGCTCAGTCCAGTGTGTGACTTCTGAAATCTTGCAGTTGCTGTGGCTCTCTTGGAATATATTCCGATGCTTCCTTGATGTTTTATCTTTCCTTAGTCTTTGGTACCACCATGTGTATGGGTAAGACTCCTATGCTGAGCATCCTGTTACTACTTGGGCATCTGAGTTCTGCACATGCCTGAGCTTTCCTGGGTGTCTGAGCCCTATCTGTATTCTAACCCTATCCGAAACTCTGAGGCCTGCCTGTACTTGGCCATCTCTCTGCGAGCACTGGCCCTACCTGATTCTGTAATCCACTTGGCCACAGGCAAGTGTGTGAAGAGAGAGTTCTGATTGGATACATTTGTAATGTGTGAGATTTAAACAGACCAACTAAATTCACCTGGTGTTTCTGTATTTCTAATCCGACCTAATCAAAACTACTCATAAGAAGTTATTTCTTTCTGATAGCTATGAAAAAGTCATCAGAGTTTTTTTAGAGATCTCATTCATAAAATTTATGTTTTTTAACCTAGAACTATTAGACTTGATCTCTCTGAGCCATAAGGTGAAATAAACTTTAGAGTAAAGAGCAGGCATTATATTATTGTGGATACTTAAAATGCTTTATAGTCCAACCCATAGTTTAAATATCTATCAAATTTTAGATTGTTTACATTTTAAATTCAGAATTTCATATTGCTTCTTATATATTGTGAGTCCAAGTATAGCTGCATGATTTATCTATGATTTATTGACACACTGACTCCACTTTTAATAAGAAAGATCACTAAAAATAAATAAACACCAGAGAGAAAAATTAATTTATCCAACTTAAGGAAATGACATTTTATTGTTGCTACATCAGCACTAAAGAAATGGTTTTATACTCACTTCAATTATAAAGAAATGCAGTGAAACGTAAAAATACCCGGCCAACCCCAGATTAATTCTGCCAGTAAGTATGATCCCCTGTGCCCTGCCAGGACAGATCCCTGCCTGCCCCCCACCAAAACAAAAACTAAACAAAATAAACCCAGGTTGACCACATGCAAGGCAAGCACTCTACCTGCTGCACTATTGCTTTGGGCATGGTTATGTGTTCAAATTTCTTTCTCTTAAGTGAAACCACTAAAATCAGATACCTGAAACTTAAAACTGATTTTATATCATGTATTAAATTTAATTAATTAAAAATATTAAGAAGCATCAAATAGTAGTTTATAGACAAAATAGTCATTATGTTTTGCCTTATACTGCTTTCACATGTAGGTATATAAACTATCCTGGTAAATGGAGTTAAGGGAGAACGAGATATCCTTGGAAGTCTTTTCTCATCTACATGAGTGCTGATGTAAATCATAACCACATATTTTTCTCTAGATTACTTTTTCATCTTACTGAATTATGTGGATTGCTGCATCCAAATTGCCACTTGAGAATTATGCCCTTGTCAAAAATTGACCAGTAAGAAGAGAAAATCATTCCTTGACAATATTTAGTCACTAAATCTATTGATTGTGGAGAGTTCTCAAATTCCCAAACATCATAAATACAAGTTTTACAACCTCAATATTTCCTTAGAAGTTTCTGAGCATTTCAATAAAAATCAGTTGACATAAAAATGTTAGTTTCCAGTTGTTAAAGTTGAACTTATTTCAATATACAAATGCTTTTAAAGATTTAGTGTCCTGAGGACCACTATACAAATTTTTCTATAAATTTTACCCAATAAAAACATATAATCAACTACCTCTCAAAATGGTACTGTTCCAATAAATATTATTTTTTCTAATCATCATTAATGTGGTGATTAAATATTAGGATCTCTCCCTAATAATATAAAATAAAATAAAAGAGAGGGAGAGAAACAAAGAGTAAATAGCGATGAGTTATTTGCTATGGTCTTGTTGGTTTTGTTTTAAATCTATTGCATTACTATAATTCTCTACTTGTCATTTTTTTTTTGCTTTTTTTTTCTGCTTTTTGTGTCACACTCAGCAATGCTCAGGGGTTACTCCTGACTTTGCACTCAGGAATTTCTCCTGGTGGTGCTTGGTGCTTGGAGATCGAACCCGGGTCAGCCGCATGCAAGACAAACTCCCTACCCACTGTACTATCACTCCAACCACATTCTCTATTTGTTTCAACCAGGACCTTTTTCTTCTACCTTTAACCTCATCTTCCCAAATCTCTCTATAATAGATACGCCCTGGGGCACTATGGGCTTACCCCTGACTTTGCACTGAGACATCACCCTTGACAGCCTCATTGGTACCATATGGGGTGCTGGGAATTGAAGCTTGGTTGGCACAGGCAAGGCAAGCACTTACCCCCTGTACTCAGCCCAATGAATTTTTTAAAAGATTATAAGAGATTTATTTTTGTATGTTATTCTTTCCTTATATACTGTTTCTACCCCTGTTTTTATTTCTTTAAAAATATGTTTTAATTGAATCACCGTGAGATACAGTTACAAAGTTGAACATTGATCTCTCTGTACCTGTGTTGCAAACTATAATGCTAATGACTCAAAGGGGTGAGGAGGAAGAAAGAAAGAGAAAGAGAGAGACAGAGACAGAGAGACAGAGATAGAGACACACAGAGAGAGACATACAGAGAGAGTTTTGCAGTTCATTTGGTCTTGTATTTTACAAATATGCTGGTCTGATATAGTGAGATATGTGAAGCTGAGGTTAAAGCTAGAAGAATAAGGTCCTGGTCTAGACAAGTAGAGAATTATAGTAAGGCAATAGATTTAAGAAAAAAATGGAATCTTAAAATCACACTAGTCTGGAAAGAGACACATAAAATGCATCTTTATAATGAAAACTACTTATCAGTGTTTATTGCATGGCCTGACAAGTCAACTTGATATATATTTCGTATCTTTTGTTGCAACTCAAAACTTAATTTCCAGGAAGCTTAAAGATTTATTTTTAAATTACAATCATTTGACAGAAAAGATATTATTTTTTAAGGCTTTACATTTTAGAAATAAATGTTTTGCTTAAAAATATACCCATAAAAAGGAACCAAGTTATTTAGCAGATACTTAGCAATTTATTATATTTTAGCAATACCTAAGCAAGTAATTCTCTGTTGCAAAATAAAAATTTGTCCCAGAATATGAGTGATTTGAACAAAAGCTTACAGATAAAAAAATGATGCCAATATGCAAATTTTTGTGAATAAATTATTAAGACAGGATACTGAAAATTTGAAGATTTCTCTCTCAAGGAGGATGAACATCACAGTATAAGTTATACATCACAGGACTTTGAAAAGATGTTTTGAAGGCACTCTGTTGAAAAGATTTTGTGTAATAAATAAGTAAGAAATTCTCTATTCTAAGAGATGAGCTTAGAGATTTTACCAATAAATGCTATTCTCTAATATTTGCAATACTTAAAATTGATTATGAAGTTCAAAGTAACTTTCCATGGAACCATGTGTCTGAAGGAAGATATCTAGACATATCTAACATTCATGTTCAAATCTTGAATTGACGTTATATGTTAAAGGAATTGCATTGACTAACATGTTAACGTTTGCTATAGTCTGCTGCCTTGACGATCTAAATTGTCTTAGAAAATGAGAAGCTTAATAGTGCCATAAAACTGATTCATTCATAGAAAATTTCTCATGGTGGCTCATAGAAATGAAATGATAGAATGATCATACAAAACTGGTCAATTTTATTAAACCAGAGTCCATTCACACAAGAATATTTTAAAAAATTATCAAAATCTGGGTAAAAAAATGCATATCTCTTCCTTTACAAAGGATTCCAGTAGTTTAATGTAAAAAGAGTTCTCAACAGGGTATTTGAGCTAAAAGGGAAATTACAGGAGAATTTTCAAGAAAATTGTAGGCTAGACATTGATGAGTGCTTTGAAGATTAAAAGAAAAAAAAAATGTAGAAACCAGCCTAACTGGCAGATGCCTTTCTTCATATGATCTGGTTTAACAAGTCTTTGCAATGTCCTAGAACAAACTTTTACTTCAAAATCTAAATTTTCTGTGTAAAATTAAGAATTCCATTTTTTTTAAAAAATGTATCTGTAAAAAAGAAATTAGCATGTCACAAAATAAATTTCTACTGTATTTTTAGAACTTAATCTCAGCTTAAAAGGATATGAGCAATCCCTGAGCCTTATAGAAAAATCTAGAGAATGAAAGAACATTAATATTACTATCTGTCAACTGGAAAACAAAACAGAGTCCCATAGCTGCTCCCTGCAATTCTGTTCAGTCTGAGAACTTGAGTATAAGAAGAAAAGGAACACCTCATAAACTTCTTCAAAAAAATGCTATCCTACCATTTAGAAGAAAGCATTGAGCATTTAATGAAGTTTGAAATTTCTTACATGAAAATGTTGTTTCCTACATGTAAAACATTCAGGATGAAAATAACCTCCCTTTTATTAAAGATAAAAAGCTTGGGCTGAGGATGTGGCTCAGTGCTTGAGAACATATCGAACACGCATCATCCCTTGAGTTAATGCCCAACACACACACACACACACACACACACACACACACACACACACACACACACATGTTCACGTGTGCTCTCTCTTTCCTTCTCTCTCTGATATGTCTAAGTTTGAATACATATGTAACAAATAAGAAAGTGTACACTCCATGTTAAATAACTACATTCATTCTTGATATTTGATTTCAAATATATATTTTATTTTCTAGGTTCACCATCTTCTGAAATAGATCATGGAACCAACACATGTGAATAATTGCCTTATTGCTAATATTCATTTAAAGTATATTTTTCTAAGTGTTACATTACATTATGTTTAGGCTATAATTTTAATCATATGGCCCTGATTTATGGTTTTACTAGTCTTACCATTCAACCATAACAACCAATTCTTCTTATAATAACATCAATAATATCAAATTAGGATAAATATTTAAATATTTGTATTATATAAAACTTGGAAAAGAAAGAAATTAATGTCGAGAATGGTACATTGAGCTGAATACTGAGGTATTTATTTTATTTTTTTAAGTAATTTTGTTTGAATAGTTGTTTATTAGAATAACATCATATTCTTCTTCTAGAAGTAGGAGGAGAGAAAATGTTGAAGTTGGAGAAAGAGGATGAATTGAAGATAGAGGAGGAAAAGGAGGAGAAGAAATGAAGGCAGAAGAAGGCAGAGGAGAAAAAGGTGAAACTGGGAAAGAAGGAAAGAAAAGGAAGACCTTTTCATAACATATAACTGTAGCACTGTCCTCTTGTTGTTCATCGATTTGCTGGAGCGGGCCCACTAACGTGTTCATTGTGCGAGACTGTTGTTACTGTGTTTGGCATATCAAATATGTCAGGGGTAGCTTCCCACACTTTGCCATGTGGGCGTGATACTCTTGGTAGCTTTCCGGCCTCTCCGAGAGGGGCGGAGGAATCAAACCTCGGTCAGCCAGGCCGGTTGCATGCAAGACAAATGCCCTACCACTGTGTTCTATAAGTAAATATGTTTAACTTGCTTAGAAAGACAGGAGAAGAAAGAGGAAGTGAAAAATGTATTCAAGAAAGAGCACAGGTATCTCCAAAGTGGATATAGGTAAGCAAAGCAACATAGAGCCAAGCAAGCAAGATAACATGTTCTAAGGAGAACACAGGTTTGAAGATCACTCAACTGTAAGGAATTCTAAACTGCTGGTGATAATGTATCTGGTTCAACCCCTATGGGCAACAGTGTGGAGTATTCTCAGAAAACTTAAAATTTAGCTGCTCTACAAACTAGCAATTTCACTTCGGGGTGTCAACCCCAAGTCAGAAAAGCATTGATTCAAATGGACGTATTCACACAACTCCCAATGATAAATCTTATAAGTCAAGTTGTATTGTCTTAAAATTAAATACCAGGTCTTCATTATGGAAAATATACAAGAAATTCTACTATCTATATTATAACAGTATCATGTTGAAAGAAAATTTTAAAAAGTATAAAACTGAAAAGATAGCACAAGGGGTAAAACTCCTGATTTGCATAAAGACAATGCAACTTCAATCTCTGGCACCACATATAGTCTCCAGAGCACTACCAGAAAAGATTCCTGAGCACAGAGCCAGGAGTATGCCCAAAGCATTGCCAAATGTGATCCTCTAATCCCAATTCAGAAAACCATTATCTATTTAAAAACACTGAAAATTGTTACTGGATCCTTGTATTGCACTTTATTGGTCATACTAACATACTACTTATTCAGCAAATATATAATTTTATGGGTTTTTAGAGGTATGCAATATTTCAACGTTTTCTCTATATTAAAGAGAGCATGAGATAAAATTGAAAAGGAATGCTTTTTAAAAATTAAACTTAAAAAGCATAGCTGAAGTTTAGATCATAATAAATATACAGGATGAGGATAATATTGTTAGGAGGCAGACATTAAATGTAAATAAATGGAAATTTTAATGATTTGAAAACCATATGTCAAGAAAACCTAAGTAACATATGCCATTGTAGTTAAATTAAAAACAGATTACACAAGTAAACTCTGGTAACTAAATTAAAAGGGTCACTGTGTAATAATTATCGTGATAATTCACATACAAATTTAAAAGTTCCAATGTTGAGTGCAGCCTCTGGTCTAACATAACATATTTAAAGTGTAACTTGAGCAAATTCAAGAAAACATGGCCATGTCCATGTTCATTGGTATTTCTTAATAAATAGCTCCAAAATGATTGAATTGATTAAATAAATGGACATAGTGGCAGTGTGAACAAATCACAGAATATCCTCAACTGAAGCACACCCAAAGAACATGTGCCAAAAGTGTCAATGCATTAGCTCATAAAATTAGCACCAATGATTCCAAACCATTTTAGCAATATGTAGAATTTATGTATTGCTACATACAATTAAAAAAATTTATTTTGTTGTTCTTGAGATGCTTTTGGGTAGATCATACAACTATAAGAGATCAGGTGCCACTTGGAAGAAATCTAAGTACCTCACAAATGCAAGGTGTGTGTTCTACCACTTGAACTACCCTCCCCATCCATCAGTTAAAAGACAAAAAAAATGCACGATTTAATTGCTACTTAGTTATATTCCTCTTGATATATGTACAAAAATCATACATTTTTATCTAAAAAACAAAAATGGATTTTCATAAACATTTTATGTTTTCTGGACAAAAAAAAAAACATAGAAACAATCCTTGTTGAACAAAATTGTGTTGTCCTTGCTCTTCTCCCAGGGAGCTAAGGTTTATTGAGCTGCTCCCACCACAGTGTCCCTGAGTCACAACCAATTACATCAAGCACTAGTAGTTCCATATTTCTTTTCTCTTTCCTTTATGTCATTTGCATGGCTTGTTTAGCAATGTCATTTTTGTATAGATACAGGATGGAAGTTCATGCTATGGTTTATAACAGGGGAGTTAATTGACTCCAAAATAATATTTACTCCTGAGAATCCATATTTACTTGACTTAAGCCTCAGTTCCTCTTCGTTCCTAGCACTCCAAGAGCAAGGTCCTGATGAGGGACTGCTTGGACCCACAGCAAGCCTTGAGCTACTCTGGCATCAAAATGGGCCAGGCCAAGAGCAATGATACTTAACTATAAGTTCAGAGCATGGTCATGGAAAAACTCTGTCATGAGCCAAAAAAGAAGTAACTGAATAAGGACTTTGCTGGGGTTAGGAAAGACTAACCCGACCTGAGGACTGTGGTCTGGAATATATAGTGAGATGTTCCCAGGAAGAGTCTTGATATATCTCAGGAAGAGTTTGATATATCTCTTACTGTGTTCATACAAAATGATTAGAAATATTATAAGAAGTGAATTTACTATGACTGTTTAGATGTATTATTAGCTGAGGAAAGAAGAAAGCAATACACCCTGGATGGAATCCCACCCTTGAGCGGATCTCCTAGTAATATGAAGTGTTGATCTCTCAGATGAGATTTTATTCTTAAATTAATGTCCTAAAGGAGCGGTTTTACCTCTGTTTGTTGTTATAATGTTCAATCCCACCTATGTGTATCTCCACCCTTTGTGATTCCTACATAAGTGTTCTGTAAGGGGAAAGAAGCGAGGATGAGAACTGAAACTTTGGAGACTTTGGAAAATTGAGGTTTTGAAGACTAGAGGGCCTTTGAGGACTAGAAGGAGCTCTAGATGGCAACGATGATTTGAAGTAAAGGACTATGAGACTACAACGAGACCAGAAAGGATATACAACAAAAGAAAGGACGTTGAGGCCTACAAGGAGACTAGGATGATGGAACTATGGTGATTGGGTCTATGACCAAAACCAAAACTATGATTGTCCCGTAAGAGGAGAGATTAGACACACTGGGGAGGAGAGAGAAATAAACTGACTATCAACCAGCCTGATGGGCCCAGTTTCTCCATTACCCCAGTCCTTCTTCCTTCTGTCACTGTGGATCGGCCTGGGGAGGTGGTTCTCCACCACCAAACACTAAAGTCTCTAGCATGCCATACACCCATGTGGAAACTCATATGGAAACTTGGAAACTCACAGATTCTAACATCCAGCAATAACACTGGAGGGATGGAAAGATAGCTTGAAGTGCTGAAAAGCATATCTTCATATGCTAGATACCAAGTATGAAACCTGAGACAACATGGTTTACTGAACCCCACTTGGTATGGTCCTAGTGGCACCCCAAATATCTCTGGAAGTAGGCCTCATGAACCCTGAGCTTTACTGGTCAGGAACAGCACTTTATTGCTTGACTCAGTTAGTGACTATCAGACCCTGAGACCCACTAAATTCTCTTGAGATTGGCCATTGTCCTCCTGAACCGGTCCAAGAAGCCCCCAAGAAATAATAATATAGAGAATTGTTGCTACTGACTTAGGTGAGATAATACAAGATTTGATGACTTAACTTCAATCACTTGACTGATTTTTACATAGATATATGCTTTAATAAAAATCAATTTAAATTATCTATTATTCTTTTAGACCATATCCTGGAGTTCTTGGGGATTACTCCTGACTATATGCCTCTGAATCACTCCTGGTGATGCTCAAGAAACTATATACAGTGCCGGGAATTGAACTGTGCTGGCTCATATGCAAGGCAAATGTCTAACTTGCTGTATGATGTCTCTAATGCCCAAACTCTATTGGGATGGGGCTAAGATAGCCCGGGAGAGGCGACAGGAAACTTGAAGAGGCCTATAAATGGTTTACATATATATCTAAGTGGTAGTTAAATGGATATTTAATTTTCCAGCTATCTGTCAAGTTATATATTTAAGACTTTAACACTTTAAAAATATTATGCTTCAACAAGAATAAGGGAGATATCATAATAAAAGAAAATGCTAAGAATTGCATGCAGCAAAAATAGAAAGTAAAAATGCATAGAAGGCAGAAAACTCTTAGAATTAATGAGGTAGTAGTAGAAATAATTTAGAAAAATTTAAATAAAGTAGGACACGAAGTAAAAGAACAAATAAATATATAATGGGATGGAAAACATACTATCAAGCTTATTAATAACAAGAAAAATAGGGGCCTGGAATTGATTCAGATGCAGAGTTCATCACCCAATGTATCTGAAAAGCAGGTTCAGCTTCTGACACAAAAACAAAACCTAATAATTATCATTTATTATAAATGACAAATCTTTTGGCAGCAGTGAACTGGAGTGATGGGACAGCAGGTAGGGCGATTGTCTTGCATGCAACCGACATGGGTTGGATTCCTCCATCTCTCTTGGAGAGCCTGGAAAACCAAGAGTATCCTGCCCACATGGTAGAGCCTGGCAAGCTCCTCATGGCATATTCGCTATGCCAAAAACAGTAACAAGTCTCACAATGGAGATGTTACTGGTGCCCGCTCAAGAAAAGCGATGAACAACAGCAGAACAGTGCTTTAGGGCTACAGTGTAAATGACAAAAAAAACAATTATTAATAGAAATAGAAAATAATATATCAATATTAAAAGTCCCAGATATAAAGCATGGAATAATGATGCTGAAATACACTGTATCAATTTTATTTTATGATGCTG
Source organism: Sorex fumeus (assembly GCF_029834395.1). Classification (NCBI taxonomy): domain Eukaryota; kingdom Metazoa; phylum Chordata; class Mammalia; order Eulipotyphla; family Soricidae; genus Sorex; species Sorex fumeus. The sequence continues at coordinate 24,365,291 of NW_026606118.1, forward strand.
GTTATGGAACTGTCTCACACTTGAAGGCATACAGTCTGTCACTGAACCATATTTCTAGTCTCTCCGATTAATTTTAGTAGTAAGAACTAGATTCAGAGAGCAACCTGGGGATAAGGTGCTTTCTTGGCATAGGGCTGGCTGTGGCTCCATCTCCAGCACTGGGCGTGGTATCTAAACATTCCCAGCATTGATCTTTGTTGTTTTTTTTTTTTTTGCTTTTTGCTTTTTGTGTAACACCCGGCAATGCACAGGGGTTATTCCTAGCTCTGCACTCAGGAATTACTCCTGGCGGCGCTCAGGGGACCATATGGGATGCTGGGAATCGAATTCAGGTGGGCGGTGTGCAAGGCAAATGCCCTACCTGCTGTGCTATTGCTCCAGCCCCCCAGCATTGATCTTTGAACAGAGAGCAAGAGATATCTTGAGCACTTTGGGTATATCTCCTGCCACTTCCCCCCAAAATTTAAATAACCAGAATGAAATGAAAAGTTCAAAATTTATTCAAGAAAATATAAAAGAGAATTTAAAAACTCACTTATTTTTTTTTTTAATTTTTGAGCCACAACATGTGGTTGCCAGGATGTAGTCCTGGCTCTACTCTCAAGGATCACTCATGGCTGGGCTCTGTGGACCCTATAGGGCGCCTGAGGATGAATCTCAGTCATGCATACTCAAGGTACATGCCATGTACTATCTCTCAGGCTCTAAAATGCCTATGAAAAAATTCAATAAGTCATTAAATTTTTCTCTAAATATAAATCGTCAGTTCAAATATGATGTAGGGAAAACTTTCAATCAAGTAAGGAATAATACTTTCAATCAAGTATTGAAATCATCGATTTGCTCGAGCGGGCCCAGTAACGTCTCCATTGGAGACTTTGTTGTTACTGTGTCTGGCATATCGAATACTCTCGGTAGCTTGCCGGGCTCTCCAAGAGGGGCGGAGGAATCGAACTCGGGTCGGCCATGTTGGCTGCGTGCAAGGCAGATGCCCTACCCGTTGTGCTATCGCTCCAGCCCTCCTTATTTCAATCAAATAAGAATTTTTTTAAATTGTAAAGGAAAATATAAAAAATCAGTTGACAAGAGTATCAAGATTAATATTTGATAAAGAATATCTAAGGAATGGACTATGTAACTTTGTCTCAATAAAAAAGAAATAAATTACTAGGAGGATGTCAGATATAAACTGAGATCAATTGTCATTAAGTTAGTCAAATGGATTTTGAAAGTCCAAGTTAAAGACAAGTAAAATATAAGCACTCTAAATTAAAAACAAAGAGTTAATTCCCAAGTCTATATTGATTGACAAACAAGTGTACCAGATTTTACAGCCAGTAAGAAATTGGATGAGCTTAGTTATATAAATGAGCTTAAATATTAGTCCAACAATGGGATATTTCAAATTGATAATATACAATTTTTATGGAGCTCTTATGTTAGCACATTAAAACATATAACCAACAAGTATAGAACTGAAAACAATATACAAATCCACTCTCATAATGTAAGAATTTTATTTTTTTCCTTCATTCAACCTATTTTTAATAGTTCAGCAGATGTTTCTAAGTAACTGATATGTGGAACATTTTGGGGTTTTTTATTGATTGATGGATTGATTTTATTAGTGAAACACCTTGAGGTACAGTTGTAGATTTACAAATTTTTGTGCTTGGGTTTTAATTATACAATGATCGAGTACCCATCCCTCCACCAGTGCCCATTTTCCACCACCACTGATCCAAGTACCCCTCCCACCCCCTATCCCCCACATCTCACCCTACCTCTGTTGCAGGGCATTCCCCTTTGTTCTCTCTCTCCTTTTGGGTGCTGTGGTTATTGCAAGAATTTTAAATATCAGACTTAATGTTTTGTTATTACTAATATTTTTTCAATAGTCTTAGTTATACATAGTCATAAGTGTTTTAGGCTTTATCTTTGGCAACAATATGCATTTTTCTATTAAAATTTAGAGAAAAAGAATTATCTTTCTAGAAAATTTAAGCAATAATGAATCAGTTAAGAACAAAAATCGTCTTTCTTTTCTTTTCTTTTTTTTTTCTGGCTTATTGGGTTACACCCGGCCATGCACAGGGGTTACTCCTGGCTTTGCACTCAGGAATTACTCCTGGCAGTGTTTGGGGGACCATATGGGATGCTGGGAATCGAACCTGGGTCCACCACATGCAAGACAAACACCCTATCTACTATTCTATAGCTCCAGCCCCCAAGAATCCTCTTTCATTTGATTGGTTTATTTCATGATCTTGTACTTGAACATATATTATATATGTCATAAGATATTATGATGTAATCACTATGCACTGTGCTATGATTTCCTCTCTCAGTGTCTCTCTGTTTCTCTCTCTCTCTCTCACTATCTCTATCCCCTTCTCTTGAGGCAATTGGGAAATAGACAATATCCTAGTAATTAATGGAAAAAGAATTTAATATAAATATTAATTATTTAGAGACAGAAAATAATATTAAGCATTTTTGAAGTAGCAAACAAATGAAGGCCTCAGATACTATCACTAGAAATGAGATAAGAAAGGGGGACAAAGAGAGAGTGGATGAGAGAAAGAAACAGAGACAGCAGAGACACATAGATGAGAATGAGAGAAAACCATAGCAAAGGAAGTGTGAATTTCATGGATATCTCCTGTTAAACCAGATATTCAGACACACTTATTTACTACTTACTGAGAATACATCTGAGAAAAACATAATTGGACTGTTTTTGTTGTTGTGTAGACAAAGAACAATTATCTATATTGCCCACTACTACACATCTAGGCATAGCCTGTAAAGATAGTTACCATAAATGCAATCTGTAGTGGACTGAAAAATCCTAAAGCAAAGAATGACTGTGTGTAGCAATGACATGGAAATAAGAATTTGGGGATTGTCAAATTTAAGGAAATTTTCTTCAAGTAAGGTTACTGTTCATGACAGTGGAATCATATAGTCAGTTTCCCTTCAGCAGAGGCCCCAGATATCACTAGGTATCACTCTATATCACTGGATGATAGAGGAATCTCTAAGATACTTCACCAAACTCACCTGTATACAGGGACAGCTGTGCCAATGCCATGGGTTTCCAGCTAGCCACTGCAGGACTGTCATGTTGAAAAATAGCCCACCTCTGGTTAATATTGACTGAATAATTACACGCTCAAGTAATTTTGAAAGCAAAAAAGGAAAGGTTATACTAAGTCAAAGTTTTAAAAATATATTATCCTAAGCTTTAAAATCAGGGTCTGCAGAGATAGTACAGATAGTAACGAACTTGCCTTGCATGCAATCCATGAGGTTTAATCACCTCTGACATCAAACATGGCCTCCTAAATACCACTAAGAGTAATATTTGGCCAAGAGTAAGTAAACCCTGAGCCCTGCTGGCTGTACCCCACAAAGCAGTAAAACATAAGAAGAAAAACCATTAAATTTTACACCTGACAAGTGAGATATTAGGCTCTACAGATTTTCCAACTACATTTCACTCTGACAATATTTTTAAAAAAATATTCTAAAGTAAAATCTATGTGGTTTTTTAATTGCATTGATAAAAATGATTGAGGGAGAAATCATGTTAAAACATATAATGTTATTCCATTTAAGTTTAGTGGTAAATGGCCATAAGGCCTTAGGAAATTGTTTACAATTATGCTTTACCAAACAAAAAATACAAAGACCTGTTCTGTCTTTGTATTTTCTGTTTGGTAAGTATAACGGTAAACAATTTAACTAAATAATCATGCAGCCAGAAGATTTAGTTTTTAAGAAAAGATGTCTTTAAAAAGAAAGAAGGAAAAAAGGAAAACAACCCAATATATAGAAAAAGGTTGTATACTTTGAGTTCTCTAGTTTTATGGTGACTATTAATAAACCGTCTCTTAAAAATTGCCGGGGGGGGGTCTGGAGCAATATTACAGTGGGTAGGGTGCTTGCCCTGCATGCAGCCGACCCAGGTTCAATCCCAATATCCCATAGGGTTCCCTGAGCACCGCCAGGACTAATTCCTAAGTCAGGAGGAATCCCTGAGCATCACTGGGTGTGACCCATAAAGCAAAAAAGAAAAAAGAAAAAAAAATTGCCTGGATCTAGTACCAGAGAAAAGAGGAAAAGTGAATTATGAAATTAGAGGCATTGTTGGTAACGGCCATATTTGACCCTTTCAGATATTCAGTTTTCAGATGTATTAGATAGAGAGTAGCTTTATAAAATAAACAGTTCTATTATTCCATCTAGTAATAAAAACAAAAAAACAAAACTCTTCAGTGCCACTCTCAAGAACATCATGCAACAACTGGTATGGGAAGGAATGGGAGTGAAGATAGATGGTCGGCAACTGCACCACCTCGGCTTTTCTGATGACATCATTCTAATAACACCAAACATTAGCCAAGTGGCACAAGTGCTGGCCGACTTCGACCATTGAGTGTGGAAAGGTCGGACTCCAGCTGATTTTCACAAAGACAATGTTTATGAGAAACAGTCTCATTCCTGACATTCCATTTGTTCTCAATGGAACAACCATCTCCGAATGCAACAGTTCTGTGTACCTAGGTCCAAAAGTCAACATGATGAATAACCTGGCACCTGAGTTGTTCAGGAGGAAGAGAGCGGCTTGGATCACCTTCAAGAGTGTCGAAGAAATAGCTAAGAGGAAGAAGAACCTCCGGCTCTGGGCACATCTCTTTGATTCCACTGTTCTTCCTGCATTAACATATGCCTCAGAGACCTGGGCCCTAGGAACACAGGATGAGAATGCTATTCGGTCTCCCAAAGAGGAATCGAAAGAGGTACGCTTGGAGTATCACATTTCACTCAAATGAAAGAAATAATCCGGAGTTCTGACCTCCATCGATGGTCAAGAATCAGGGACGCTGTCTCATTTGCCAAGGCATTGAAAATCAAATGGGCTGGACACGTAATGAGATTTGGACATATCCGGTGGACTAGAGCCATTACCAACTGGATTCCATGGGACATCAAAAGACCACGTGGGTGCTAGCCTACAAGATGATCAGACTTCTTCGTCAAGACCCTGAATGATCCATTTGAGGCTCTTCCTGTTCTTAGAAAGAACAGACACCATTGGGCTACACTATCATGCAACAGGGACGAATGGAGATGTTACTGGCGCCCACTCAAGCAAATTAATGAGTAATGGGAAGTCAAGTGATCAAGCAATAAAAACCATTTTCCTTCATATATAAGCATGATCTTCTCTCCTTCACATCAGAATTGTTAGAATCCTTAGTTAAAATTGCTGTCTCTGGCTCCCACTAAAATAAGGAGTCACAATCATACCAAATAGATCCCGGCAAGCTACCGAGAGTATCTCGCCCACACAGCAGAGCCTGGCAAGCTACCAGGCTTGTATGTATTTGATGTACTTGATGTAATTGATATGCCAAACACAGTAACAACAAAGTCTCCAATGGAGACGTTACTGGGCCCGCTCGAGCAAAATCGATGAACAATGGGAGGACAGTGACAGTGATTCTGTTATCTAAATAGCCTGTCACATATATTGTAAAGTTCACCACACATACATTAAGTGTGAAATGTAGTAGAGTAAAAAAATAAGAAATACAAAATGACTATGATCCTCTGTTCATTACTGATATTTAATAATTTTTTTCTTCTACAGTTTTTTAAATCTCTCACTTTCAGAAAAAGATAAAACAAAAACTCAGCATGCTCAGAAAAATAGATGCAGTGACCAAAAGTATCATTCTAAAGAACCCCATACTTAGGGATCCTAATTTCTGGAGCAATGAAACTTTTCAAGTGCTAGAGCACATGCCTAGTATGTATGTGAGTCCCTGTGTTCAATCCCTAGAACTACACACTCTTCATCCCTTAATATTATTGATAGTCTGCCTGATTCTCGTGAACACCAGTGGATCTTGCCCCTACAAACATGTTCAACTTTTATTTACCATATCATTAATCTTCAAGGTCAGACATTGGATAAATTATAAAGTATTATTTTGTATGTATTAGCCCAGTGGGTCGGGCATTTGCCTTGCATGCAGCAGACCCAGCTGGCCCGGGTTCAATTCTTCCGCCCCTCTCAGAGAACCTGGCAAGCTACCAAGCGTATCTCACCCACACGGCAAAGTCCAGCAAGCTACCCATGACATATTCGATATGCCACATACAGTAACAAGAAGTCTCACAATGGAGACGTTACTGAGCCCGCGTGAGCAAATCAATGAACAGCGGAAAGACAGTGCTACAGACATTGCTACAGTACAGCATGTAACTCTCAAAGCCCATATATATTCTTCTTTATCCCAGATATAATACTGATCATCCATTTTATAAGCATGATCAAGAAGTCCAAGGAAGATCAGTTACCTTCCAATGTGTTGAAACAGTATCATTAAGGAGTAGAAAATGTTTAGGTAAAATTCTTAGTTTCCATTTGGAAGTAGCAGTTCTGTAATACAAAAAAATTAACCCATATTAGCTAAATATCAAAGAAGTCAAGGCAAGAAGGAAAAAAAATACCACAAATATTTTGTATAGTGATTCATTTAGACTATACTAATGAAGTAATGGTAGTTTCTCCCATATTTTGATTCTGAGACACATAAATTGTTATAACAGAAAGATTCCAGTATATAATCATTTCTAATTTAGTGGGACATCATCTTACAACTTTCATTTTAATTGCCTCTTTATAAAATTATTTCATCTCTTTATGACAATCATTTTTGCACAATATGCCAAGACACATGAATTCTATGAACAAGATCCAATTGACTTCCTTTTCTTTGAAATAAAGTCCTTACTAAGAAGCAATATTATGTGGCATAAAAGAATGGTATATAAGGCACTCTATGCGTCTATTGATGGTTGTGCTATTAGAAGTTTTACTGGTAGCTAAGGCAACTTTATATCCACTGTAAGTAAATATATAATTGGGAATTAATTTCTCTTCATTTTGTTAGAAAAAAAGGCCAATTAAATCAAAATCCTACTAGTTGTCTGACTGGTACACTTAGGGAATGATGTAATATATGGGATTCTTTGTTGGTTTCTCTAGTATTAGTATATTAGATGTTCCGTGTTAAGAATTAATAATTAACCTGTGTAAAACAAAGAACATAATGTTGAACTCTATTTGCCTATATTCCTGAAGCTATAATCACTTCATTTACAGAAACTTTGATTGAATAGTATGTTGGTATGGGAAAGAATTCTAATGTTATCTACCTTTAATGTCATTTTGTCTGTTTGCAATTGAATATTCATTGGTATTTATTCACATGAGACATAAATATTTCAAAGTCTGTGCTAATATTGAGAGATCTGTACACTTCCTCGAGCTTCCAATTTTCCAAAGTTCTTTCTTCCAAGTACCAGGTATTTCAGCCAAATTGGCAGTCAGCAACTGCTGATGAGTCAGAGCACATTTGTACTTCTTGACAAAATGAAGTGGCCAATGAAAATGGAAAACACTTTGTATCGCTCCAAATTTTACCCTCTAGAAACGCTTTTATTTAGAATTACCCCTGAGAGGTCCTGTAATGTTGAAGATGTTCACTTTTAGCTGAAACATATTTTAAGCTAGTCTCGATATTTATTTCCTTGATCAACTATTTGACAATGAAACAAGAATGTACAGGATATTTGTTGAGAGAGAAGGCATTATGACAGTAATCATTAAAAAGAAATTATGTTTTAATTTCTCAAATTATTTATGACTCTAGTTATACCTGATTTTATCTCATATATATTTTTTCAATTGATAATGAACTCCTTCTGTGCATATGAAGCTTTCTTTTTAGGACAGATAATAGCAAAGTAATACTGGAAAATTAATTAAGCTGGATGATATCCTGATAGTAAAGCAGTCTTCCTCTTCCAATATGTACGACTAAATAAAAAATTTTGCCTATTAATTAATTCATGTACATTGATTAACTATGGAAGGACAGTGCTACAGTCCAGTGCTACATTTTATTTTATTGTAGTAAAAATTCTAATGGTTTTATATAACCAACTGTATATCAGTATTATTAATATTTTTTGTTCATTCTCATTTTGTATGGTATTAAAACTGAACCTTTAGAAATTGACAATCATAACATATTACAGCCTCAATGTCTTTAATTTAAGACTATTGAATGTCTTTAATTTTTCAATAGAAATGTCTAGTTAGTATGTACTTCCCATGGTAAATATGGTCAATTTGCATTTTAATCTCTGCATATTTAAAGTTGGATAACATGGTTGTATTAACTATTCGAAAGAAAATTACTGAAAATGAAGAACGATATATCCATTTATAATTAAAACAGATCTTACAAACATAGAAAGAGGATAACTTCAAATTCTATGGATGAAGGAATTTGTTTACACAAATGTGCTGGCAAACCATTTTATCAAGACCAAGGGTGTACAAGCAAACATTGCTATTCTGGAGGCCAGAGCAATAGTATAAATATAGGGCCTTTGTCTTGCAAGCAGTGCACTCAGGTTCAATCCCAGGCATCTGATATGGTTCCCTGAGCACCGCCAGGAGTCATTTTTGAGTGCGAAACCAGTGGTAACCCCTGAGCATTGCTGGGTTTGGCCCCAAAACGAAACAAACAAAAAAAGAACCATGTTGCTCTTCTTGAGAGCATACAGAGAAACATTAGCAAATTACTTTGGACAGTCTCATATATGCATTTTTACATGCCAATGTATGTTTCCTTTATTCCTCAATTTACATATTTATGTACTCTTACTGTTTCCCTAATCTCTTTGACAAGTATATTTGGGTACATACTCTGTGTTGAATGTGTGGTTATTAAATAGGTACATAAAAATGATGATAGTTATATATTCAACAATAGGCCAAATGAGAAGAAAAGCATATAAAAAATCTCAAATATTATGAAGGTCGTAAGAGAGAAATGCAAAGTGTTACAGAAACTAAGAGTAAATTAAGTGTGTTTGAGGATCACGCTGTGGAGAGTGAGTGAAAAGTAATGCTCTTTTTTGGATTACAAGTCAAGATTTTCTCCTATAAGTTTGACAACACACTGACTTTCCAACAAATTTTTTTGTGATCTTGGGAGAATTTTGGATGTTCAAAAAGCTGTTACAGAGAAAAGTTGAAAATTATATAGCAATATACAACCCTCTGATCTATCCAGAAAACTACACTTTGATCTTTTTATAAATGGAGTCCTGTGCAAAATGTTGATGGAGTATTTCTGCTATTTAAATAAAAATGTATTATATTCTCCCTAAAGGATTCTTAAGGAAGGAAAATCTGAAGTGGAGGTATTATTTCATATTCTATGTATAAATCTTTAAACAGAATTATTTCAGGTTTTAAAACATATGATTACTTCAGATGGCAAAGATAATCAAAATGTGACTTTCTCTTCATACATATACACATTTTAGGAAACTTATGACTCATAGTAAAAGACAGAATATTTAATAGGTTCCTTTATATTTAATATTTGTCACAAAATAAATCGTAAATGCAATTGAATAAAAGTTTAAAAATACAACTAAACATTTTTAAAAATGGGTATTTTAATAATGTTTTTGAGCACAAAATACAGTTTGAATAATTTTATTCTGAAATGTTTTTGCATGTTTTTTTAAAAGAGATAAAAATAAAATCAATGTGTTAACCAGGAAATAGTGCTAGCAACAATCCCAAAGACAAGGATTGTGATATGTGGAAAAATGTGATAATTAGGAATGTGAGTCATTATAAAGTTAAAATTGAATCATATTAAAGTTATTAAAGTCAAACGTTATGGTTCCTTGGGAGCATTATCCAAGTGATAGTAGCCATTTGTGCTATTTTTGTTTTCCTTTTTCTCTCATCGTTAGCCTTTAATGTGATAAAACTTAAAATGATATTGTCCTATTTTCCAAAGACTGCTTTTGTTTCACTTTCAAAAACTGATGTTATGGGATATTGTCATACAACTTACCTTTTTCCAAATTTATGCATCTAAGACTTACTATATAAGAACTATTTATGGTAAAAAATATTTTCAATATGCACTTAATTATTTTACTTTATAAAGAATGGAAATAATTTTATTACTTACAAGAAAAAATTATATAAATAAATACAAATGTAATTACATATTATGTATTATATTTATATACTAAATATATAAATACATAGATATATATAATACATATTTATACATATACATGTGGCTAGAGATACTATAGCTTTGGTCATTTCCTTCACATTAGAAACATTATTGTCACTTCTTTTGGACATTTTAGTAGACAGAGAAGCACACAGAAACAAAAAAAATGAACAAATGAACTTCTTTTCATTGGTCTTCCAGAGTGCCTTAATCTCAGTGTTTTAAACATTGCATTTCTCTTTAGTGTTTTGAAGGAAGTAATTTTAAACCTAATAAGTCAACAAAAATCTCAATAATTCAACATCCCAATAAATCAATAATCCCAAACCCTCAAGAATTTTTCAATAAGACCAAAATTGCTCTATACTAATTATTACATAAATAACATTGTTCTAAGATTATTAGTACATGAATTAGTACATAAATTAATCCAATTTCTACTAAGGCATATCTGAAATACTTGATGATCAAGCAATTGGTTAGGCTTCCAGAGAAACTACCAACTTCTGATTGATATATTCTGTTTTTCCTATGTTGTGTATCTGATACAGTAATTTCATTAGGACTCACAAAATATCATATTCTTTTAACTATAATCTAAGATATATTATTAAAAAATCTCAGAGCTAAATCTTTTGAATTGAAAAACTTTGTGAAAAAAGACATTAGTGGCATGTTGGTAAAAAAAAGTAAGATGTAGAGAAAATATAAGGAAAAAAAATGAAGCACTTACCATTCTCTTAGCATCCTATCTCTCGAATTCCTCTTTTGGTAGCATGTTTTTTTTTTTGTTTGTTTGTTTATATTTCTGACATCATTGATACATGACATGTCCAGGTCAGGTTACATTAATCTGACCATGGGAGAAATTCTTGCAAACGTTGGGTCCTATATTTAATATTCATAAACTAAAAGATTTTTGAATCAGATGTTTTCTTACAGTGATAAATAAATTCTATAAAATTACCTATATTGAGTAATGGAGTGGCTTGAATATCATGCAACTTGTGGGAGAAAAACAATCACTGGCAAGCCACATCTCAGATTTTGTCTATATTAATGATTATACAATAGCAGTGATTATGCCTGTTTGTTTAGTAACAGTAAGCTCAGGAAACTAAGAGCATAAAATAAAATAGCAATATTCATGAAAAGGAGAACCATACCAAGTTGGGGTTTTAGAATTTTACCTGTTTATATTTATTGTAAATATATTTAGATGGATGCTATATACATTTTATTTAATGGCTCCAGGGGCTAGATTTTCAACCATGCATAGAAATTACATGTATAAAATGAAGAAAAAGCCCCTGCCTTCTACCAGTTCTTTTGTCTTGCAAATGTTTGATGCAAGATGGAGGGAGACACTTTGATAGCATCTGCATTTCATCCAAAGTATACATCACATAGAAGCAAATTTATTTTTAATTATTTTTACGAATACTTAATTTACTAGAAACATAAACTGAGTAGAAAAAGAAACTGTAAACTAAATTTAGGGGTAAGTATACTTTGTTGTTTAAAATCCTAACAGAGGATTTTAATAGTTTAACTCTAAACATTACAGCTAATGTTAGTACATCTGATTTGTAGCTCCAAGACTAATGTTTTTGATGTATTGTGTGTGATCTTCTAACCACTCTATTATACCTCATCTTATCTTACATTTGTAAAATTTATCAGCATATCAAGATTTTTCAAAAATTCAAAATGAAGAGAAGGGTGAATCAGCACGGCATGTAAGGTGTTCACTTTTCGTGCAGCCCACCCAGGTTTGATCCCTAGCACCGCATGTTTTTCTGCGGCTCCAAGGAGTCATCCTGGGCACAGAGCCAGAAGTGGTCCCTGAAGATTTCAGACTGTGACCAAACCAAAACTAACCAAACAAAACAAAATTTAAAACTTGATCTATTTATCTCTATTCGCTTAGTATTTTGAAGATACTTCCGAGAGATAATGGCCCTGATTTAAGTATTTATAGAATTAGATGATAATCATTATATTTCCATATGTCTGCTGATTTAGTGTACGATATACATTTCAAAAATGTAAAGAATGATTCAGATGAAGGGAAAATAGCAGAGTTTTTCAGTTTCCATCCCCATATTTTCTTAAATGGTACAATATTCATTCAACGTTTTATGTAATAATTTAAATTATAAAAATACATTATTCATTATGAAACTTGAATTAGCTACTGTATTTTTCAGATTGGAGTTTTGATATCAGCCAATTAGGATCTTTTATCACTTTGGATTAACAAGTGAAAGGAACTCACGTGATTTAAAATAGATTTCTCTTTCCTTTAAAATAACAAAAGCAGAATACAGTGTTCAAATAGAATTGAGCCCATGAAACTCTCATAAGATTTATAAGAAAGCATTTTTAACCGCTTTCAACTATATTCAACTTGCCCTGTTATAGATTCTTTTATATAACAATCAATATATGCATAAAGAATTGGCACCGATTCACTCATTAAAGCCAGCCAGAAATACAAATCAATAAATCAGGAACTTTGCTTTATCTCCTAACTTAAACAAACCAATTATTTTAACAACTAAGGCAGTCGACTATATTGTAATAAAATAGCTTTGGAGATTAGAGTGTTCTGAGATTGAATCAGACTTCAGAGTTCATTTATTTCTAAGTGCTAAGTAAGAAAATAATTATAAATTGTATTACTGAATGATTTCTTAATGTCAAGCTTCCAAATGATGCAGGCTTCCACAAATAAACATAATAATTTACAGAGGCAATAAGGTATTTCCATTACTTATTTTTCAAAGGTAATAATAAAAATATAAATACAATTAACTAAATAGTCATCACTTAATCACTTAATCACTTAACTTCCCATTAGTCGTCGATTTGCTCGAGCGGGCGCCAGTAACATCTCCATTTGTCCCTCTCGCGTGCTAGTGTAGCCTAATGGCATCTCTTCGCTCCGGGAACATGAAGGGCCTCAAACCGATCATTCATGATCTTGACGAAGAAGTCTGACCATCTGGTAGGTGGGCGGCCACGCGGTCTTTTGACATCCCCTGGAATCCAGTCGGTAACAGCTCTGTCCAGCGGTCGTCTTTAAATCTCATTACGTGACCAGCCCATCTGATTTTCGACACCTTGGCAAATGAGACAGCGTCCCTGATTCTTGATCATCGACGGATGTCAGAACTCCAGATTCTTTCTCTCATTTGAGTGAAACGTGATATTCCAAGCATAGCTCTTTCTATTCTTCTTTGGGAGACCTGAATGGCGTTCTCATCTTGTTTGCGTAGGGCCCAGGTCTCTGAGGCATATGTTAATGAAGGAAGAACAGTGGAATCAAAGAGATGTGCTCGGAGCCGGAGTTTCTTTGTCCTCTTAGCTATTTCTTCAACGTGCTTGAAAGCATTCCAAGCCTCTCTCTTCCTCCTGCGCAGCTCGGGTGCCAGGTCATTTGTCATGTTGACCTCTCAACCTAGGTACACATAGCTGTTGCATTTGGAGATGGTCATTCCGTTGAGAGCGAATGGGGCGTCAGGAACAAGGCTGTTTCTCATAAACATTGTCTTCGTAAGATTCAGCTGTAGTCCTACCTTTCCACACTCACGGTCAAAGTCGGCCAGCATTTGTGCTGCTTGGCTGATGTTGGGTGTTATTAAAACAATGTCGTCAGCAAAGCGGAGGTGGTGTAGTTGCCAACCATCTATCTTCACTCCCATTCCTTCCCATTCCAGTCGTCGCATGATGTTCTCGAGGGTGGCACTGAAGAGTTTCGGTGAAATGGTATCACCCTGCCGCACCCCTCTCTTGAAATCAACGATCACTTCTTTGTAGAATGGTGAGATCCTGGTAGTGAATCCGCAATACAGCTCATGAAGGATCCTGAAGTATTGGGCTTGAATGCCCTGATTGGCTAGGGCTTCAATGACTGCTTCCATCTCAACAGAATCAAAGGCCTTCTTTAAATCAATGAACGTTAAACAGAGCGGCATCTTGAACTCCCGAGAAACCTCAATGAACTTGGTTATCGTGTGGATATGGTCGATGGTGCTGAATCCTTTGCGGAACTCGGCTTGCTCGCATGGTTGTCCTTCATCTAGTGTTCTGCCAATCGTATTTAGGATGACTCGAGTGAACAACTTGTAGATGACAGACAATAGGCAGATCGGGCAATAGTTGCCAATGTCATGGATGTCTCCCTTCTTGAAGAGTAGTACGGTCCTGCTGATTTTCCATTGGGAAGGAACCTTGTATTCAGACAGGTAGCGAGTGAAGAGCCGAGCCAGTGTATTGATGAGTACTGACGGCAGGTTCTTCAGGTGTTCAGGTCTGACCTTGTCTGGGCCGGGTGCTCTTTGTTTCTTTATTGACGAAATGGCGTGTCGGATTTCGGAAGGGAGAACGTTGGGAACTACATATCCATCCTGTGGAATTTGGTATGTCGGCAAGTGGACATGTCCACTAAATAGTCATAATTAATTTTTATAGTTCGTGAATCTGATATATAGGAATCAGTCTTAAAATAATAAGTACTATAATTATACATAAAATATAATTTAGCAACAGCTTTACCATACTAAGACATCTCATTTTTCTAGGATTGACTTTTCAGAATTTGAAAGGTTATGGCTGGGTGTCTGTCTTAACTTTTCAGTCTCTTAAGTAAAACATGAATCTTTGTGAAATATATTGTAAAGGCTATACTATAACGCAGTTTGTGTTATTTCTCACCTGTTCATCAACCATATTTATTAAATGAGTTTATATTCACTTTTTCATTTGAATAAAGACATACAAAATGCTAAAAAAATTGCTGATAGATATTAAACATGGGCACATGGCTAGCTAAAGCAAGATTTTAAGGGAGCTATCTAAACCACAATTTAAATGTATAAAATGCATTGTTTTATAAATGTCATGACTAAGTCCTATGTTGTAGAAACTAATTTATAAAGTGTTAGAGATTTTAATAGGCAAATTTAACATTAAATAACAATCTGATATGATTAAGAAGAGTGAGTGAGCATACCTTCGACTGCACTTATTAATATAAAATATATTGATTATCATTATTCACAATAAAGCCTTTTTATCTTGTCTAAAGATATTATTTCTTAATAATTGCTATCTATGTCTATTAGACTTATAGATTTATAGTTTAACTGAAAAGACTATACTAGGTGATATGAAATGTTATCCCCAATATAGAAACAGTGCTGAATATTTGTTCAATATCCTATAAATAAAAATATCAACATGTATTCAATAAAATACAAAAATTTATTGTATATTTTAAAATTTCCTTAATTAAACATACCTTCTGGAGCAGTTATACACTTAGAAACTTTATTCAGGATGAAATTCTGTCATACCTGGTGCAAATATGATGCTGAGGGAAAGAGAAGGTTATGAATACCAAAACATGAACTAGAAAACCAATTAGATTCTGCCCAATCTGATTCTATGAAAGCAGAAATTGAAGTATAAATTTATAAAATTTATAGTCATTAAAAAAAAACAACATCTCTGTGTGGATCATGTAGCTCAAAAAAATTTCTTTCTTTCTTTCTTTCTTTCTTTCTTTCTTTCTTTCTATCTTTCATTCTTTCTGTATCTTGGCCCCTCGGAGTGTGGTCTAAATTTGATCAGCACTTATTCACTGAAGTCATAGATAAAAGCAGCCTGGATTATCATAATCTCTGTTTTACTTATATGATACAAAATATTTAGTTAAAGACAAAGTATGTAAGCCTTCCTCACATCTTTGTCAAGAATATATTTATGTTAGTATTCATGTGCAGCTAAGTAGTATTATTGGAAAAGGTAAACCGAAAATTCTATGATTATCCTGGACCAGATATAGTCTTGGTATTTTCTCTTACTCAAAGTAATATAATGACTACAGTGCTTATTCTAGAGGATAACACTGAGACAATTTGAAATAACTCCTCAGAAAAAATTTATATCATTTCTTCATTTTTGGATTGGGATTCTAGAGGCTATTTCTTTCCATTTCCTTCTTGAATATTTTCTTTGGTTTAAAAATACAGATGATTATTTGCTTAAGTTCCCGATGTGAAAGAAGAGTTATATATATATGACTATTTGGCCAATTTATAGTTGGAAGTATTCTCTTATGATTTACTCTTTCTTAAAATCGCAGGCAATCTCTTAAAATAACAAAACAAACTTTAGCAGGAAAGGTTGTGATGTTATCCCACCATTAAAAAAAGTCCATCAAATAACAGAAATATATTATTTTATTCATGAGAATAATGTTGACAAAAATCAACTTGTAAAAACATGCAAGCGAGATTTTGTGTGTCACATGTACATTAACAATGTTTATCACCTTTTAGATATGAAGAAGGAGCACGTGCATTTTTTTATTTCTCTGCTATTATTTTTCTTGCTAACTTCACATTAAGCAAATAAATTAGTTAAGTCCAGAGTAATATTATTAGAGGATCTGTTCCAAGAATGCCTGTGAAATTGCATTTCAATACCAATTAGACATGGTTCTTTTTCTCTATAATCTCTCTGTCACTGAAGATGAAATTCCGCAGCATTAAACAAAAGGCATATTTGAGATAAAGTTTGTTTTTCAATCACCAAGAAACATCTAACATAAATAAACACCAGAACCCAATTAAAGAGAAGTGAGCTATCCACTTTGACCCACCAACCATTTCAGTTCTTCCTTTCATACTTTGGAAGTTGCAATAGAAACATGAGACCTGATAAAACTAATTTGGGTAACTCAATGTAGTAGTGAGAAAATGTTGTGAAGGGGGAGAAAAAGCATTTGTCTCTATGAGGAAAAGAGATCTCTAAGAAAAACAAAATTGCTAGGTAAATTCTTTAGTGAAGTTTGAAAATCAGGAACATAAAAATGAAGATGACTACTAAAGGGTTAAAGGTAATTTGTTTCAAAGTCAAAATCCTACGAATCCAGTAGAGAAATATCTAGCTTTGAGAGGTTACTGTCATCTAATAACTAGAAATCTAATACTAAAAAGGCAGTATGGTTCTTTTCCAAGAGGAAGATAGCCCTAAAGTGGCTGTAGAAAAGACAAGTACATGGATATTATTAACACTTTTGTTGTAATACATATATTTCAAAGGATGTAACACAACTCCATTGTAACTTAGAAGACAAAAGAGTGATGATCACCTAATAGTTATCAATAGGAAATATGATTTTTTCATGATTTGATATCATTATTGACTATGCAGGTTACATGTTTATTATTGTATATTCAGGTTACTTGATCACTTACTGAGATTATTATGTTAATAATCACCAAGTGGTCAGGGGAGGCCCTGACAGCTCTCCTCCTGGCTGCCCGGGTTCAGAGGACGCCAGGACGCGTGCCCAGCCAGGGTGGCCTGGTTCATGGGGCAAGTGTTCGATGAAATGAGGGACAAGCAACTTGATTGATCAGATGCCCTTTATTCCATTCTCCCCACGTGCCTGCCCCAGTCTCTCTGAGTCTCTCATTCTAATCTCTCACTGTCCCTCATTCCTCTCTCCTCCCATCTCTCCTGCTCATCTCTCCGAGCTCCATCTCACAGCCTGGGCTCTCTCTCTGCAAGTACCTGTTCCTATCTTCTTATTCTATATCCTTCTCCCTCTGCCCCCCTTGCTAGTCTCTCGGCATTCCATCTTGCTGCCCTGCTCTTTCTCTCATCTCTACAAAAACTCTCCAGCACTCTGGACATACACTGCACCCAGTCCAGTGAGCAAAATCAACATAAGAAAGATCTTCCTGAGGACCCACCAGGCTCAAAGGAAACATGAACTAAGAGGTATTCGGAAAGCCTTCCTGACTGCCATGGGAAAAATACCTCTTAAGGTTTTTCTCCTTTCCTCAGTCCAAAAACTCAATCAACATCTTAATACTAGTTATTTTTGTATGGACATAATAAGAAATACATTGCATCTTGTAGTGCAGCAATCCTGGGAACATCTTGCCACAGACTCAGATTACAGAGTATAGGCCAGATTAATCATTCCTAACACTAGCAGGGTCCTAATCCAGTATTACTTTTTGGATCATGACAGAATTTGTACATGACCAAGCTCTTAACTTATAGTTATGCATTATGGTACATTAGTTAGGCCCATCTCAATGCCAGGGTATCACATAGCTTACTGCTTTCCCTAGTTCCATCCAGTCCTTCATCAGGACCCTGCCTTTGGAGGTGCTAGGAAGCAAGAATGAAATTTAGGTCAAAAGAACAGATGCCCAGGAGGAAAATAACACTGAGGGTCTTGTTACAAAAGCATAGCATATACTGTGTTCTTGTGTCCATACAAAAAAAGGACATTGCTCTGAATAAACTATGCAAAGGACTTAGAAGAGAAAAACAATATTTACAAGTTAACAGAGCACAAAGAAAGAAGTTACAAATAAACACAGATGAATGGGAGCACTGTGATGGGAGCAAGCAACTAAACCTAAACTACCTGAGGCTATGCAAGAAAGACAAAACGATGTTATTCTACACTTCCCATGGCTTAATTCTCATCTCTAAAGGGCACTATCTTCCCTCTGATGGCAATTTTTCATCTGAATTAAGAAATTAATGTTAAAGAGATATAAAATTGACCTATTCCTCATGGCAGAGGGTCTTTCAGGTAAATACATTGTATTTAGTACAGAGTGTGAGACTTATCCAAGTTGGTATGAATGGTCTACATTTGGATACGTTACCAAGTTTTTTAGAAACATTTCTTGACAAGAGTCAAAAGAAAAGGGGCTAGAGTGATAGTACAGAATGTAGGGTATTTGCCTTGCCTGACACCAACCTAAGGTTCAATACCTGTCATTCCATATGGTCCCCCAAGCACCACCAGGAATAATTAGAGTGTAGAGCTAGGAGTAACCCCTGAGCATTGCTGGTTGTAACCAAAAAAATTTAAAAAAAGAAACTCAGTGAAATTTTATATATAATTCTATAATATATATACATATATACATATATATATATATATATAGAGAGAGAGAGAGAGTCAAAAAAAAGTCAGCACCAACCTATGTAAATGAGCTTAAAATAAAATCCCTGGGTGGGAGGTGTTTCTCAAATTTGAATGAAAATTCCTGAAAGAGAATTTTATTATTTTGAAGTGCATGCAAGATATAATGTAGCATTGAAAGCTGGTATTTTGGAGCCTCTTCTTCTTCATCCCCAATGTTGTGCCAGTCTTCTTATCCTCCCAGGTCAGTTAACCCACTAATATTCAAACCCGGCACTTGGCTTTCTACGTACAAGCGTCCCAGGTGTCCTCTAGGACACTGGAACAACAGCAGCCCTGAGCCTCTTCCTCTTCGTCCCCAATGTTGTGCCGTTCTTCTTCCCCTGCCAGCTAGTACCCACCCTACACACCAGGTTCCTATGAGGTCATGGCCTCTTCATAAGTGGATGTGGCTTCTGTAAGCATGGGTGTGGCGCAATTCTGGGCCGGGGAATTCTCACGTGGTCACAGGTAGTTTTGTCATACCAAGAAATCTAGTGTAACATCTCAGTTCCCATACCTATGCACCAACATGTAAAAACAATGTAAATCCCCACCACATGGTGACGAAGATGAAAAGAGTCCAGAAGCCTCAGTAGGTGCTAATAATATTACAGGACCTCTCTGAGAAAGAATTCAGATATGAAGTCATGAAGATGTTCAATGAACTCAATGAAACAGTGAGATAGATATACAGTAACATGACAGAAACAATCGAGAAATTATGGGAAGAAATAAGAGCAGAAATGTCACGAATAAAAGATTCCGTAGATGAAATAAAAAACTAGTCTGTGTCCTCAACGTAGAATTACCACAGCTGAAGACAGAATCAGTGAGCTGGAAGATCAGCTGCACCAAGACAATAGGCAACAACAAGCAATGGCAAGAGACCTCAAAGTAGCTCTAGACAAATCAGAGTCCTAGGAGATGATTCCAAGAGGAACAAAATTAGAATCATTGGAGTACCAGAAACTCAGGGAAACAATCCCAATGACAAAGCCACGGTTAAGAAAATCACTGCTGAAAATTTTCCAGACAATCCTTGGACAATTCAGTCATTCAGATTCAAGGAGCCCGAAGGGTGCCAGCTAAAAGAGACCCTAACAAAAAACACAAGACTTCTCATAGTCTTGTGATGGATGCCACTGATGGAGACACAATACTGCAAGCAGAAAGCTTAAAGAAGGAAATCACATACAAAGGAGCACCCTTATATTCACAGCAGACGTATTAGAGGAAATGAGTGGGAAAGGAAGAAAGGCAAGGACGAAAATAAAAGATATGTGAAAGCAAATGAGAATGAAGACACGAGCTGCCAGTACATATGGGATGCAGATAAAGCCGTGTTAAGGGGAAAATTTATAGCTCTGCAAGCATTTCTCAGGAAGGAAAAAAGGACCCAAATAAACAGCTTTACTTCACAGCTCAAGATCTTCGAAAAGGATCAACAAAAAGAACCCAAATCAGCGAGGAGCAAAAAGATCATAAAACTTAGAGCAGAAATCAGAGACATTGAAACCAAAAAAACAATCTGAAAGATAAAAGAAACCAAGAGCTGATTCATTGAGAAAATAAATAAGATAGATAAACCACTAGCAACACTCACAAAGAAAGAGAGAGAGAAACCTAATAAACAGAATCAGAAATGAGAAGGGGAATATCACAACAGAAACCAAAGAAATTCAAAAGATCATCAGAGCATCAGAGACTACTTTGAAAGTCTGTATGCCATGAAAAAGAGAATCTAGAAGAAATGGATAAATTTCTGGATTCCTATAATCTCCCACTGTTGAATCAAGAAGATCTAGAGTACCTGAATAGTCTTATTAACATCATGGAAATTGAAACTGTAATCAAAAGTCTTCCCCAAAACAAAATCCTGGGTCCAGATGGATTAACTAGCAAATTTTTCCAAACATTTAAAGAAGATCTGTTGCCAGTTTTTCTCAAGCTGTTCCTGGAAATTGAAGAAACAAAAACTCTCCCAAACAGTTTCTATGAAGCCCATATCTCTCTAATACCAAGAGGAAACCAAGACACCACAAGAAAAGAAAAGGCTGAAATCTCTGATGAACATGGATGCGAAGACTCTCAACAAAATTCTAGCAAATAGAATTCAAAAACTCATCAAAAAGATCATATACCATGACCAAGTGGGATTCATCCCGGGGATGCAAGATGGCTTAACGTTCAGAAATCAATCAACATAATTCATCATATCAAAAAAAAAGAAAAGATAAAAGACATGTAATCATATAAATAGATTCAGAGAGAACATTTGACAAGGTCCAGCACCCGTTTATGATGAAAACCCTCGACAAAATGGGGATAGAGGGGACTTTCCTCAATATACTTAAAGCCATCTACCACAAGCTTACAGAAAGCATCATCCTCAATGGGAAAAAACTGAGAGCCTTCCCTCTAAGATCAGGAATAAGACAAGGTTGCTCACTCTCTCCACTGCTATTCAATATAGTACTGGATGTCCTTTCAATAGCAATTAGGCAAGGAAAAAATACTAAGGGCATCCAGGTCACTGTCACTGTCCTCCCATTGTTCATCGATTTGCTCGAGCGGGCCCAGTAACGTCTCCATTGGAGACTTTTGTTGTTACTGTGTTTGGCATATCGAATGCATCACGGGTAGCTTGCCAGGCTCTGCTCTGTGGGTGAGATACTCTCGGTAGATTGCCAGGCTCTCCGAGAGTGGCGGAGGAAGTGAACTCGGGTCGGCCATGTTGGCTGTGTGCAAAGCAAACTCCCTACCTCTGTGCTATTGCTCCAGCCCAAGGGCATCCAGGTAGGAAAGGAAAAATCAAGCTCTCACTATTGACAGATAATATTATACTATAGTTAGAGAACCCTAAAGCCTCTACGAAGAAACTCCTAGAATCAACAGACTTATATAGTAAAGTTGCAGGCTATAAAATCAATACCCCAAAGTCTATGGTTTTCCTATACGCAAATAGTGAGAAAGAAGAAAGTGGCATAAAAAACAATCCCGTTCACAATTGTGCCCCAGAAAATCAAGTACCTAGGAATCAGCTTAACTAAGAACGTAAAGGACCTATACAAAGCAAACTACAAAACGCTACTTCAGGAAATAAACGAGGACATGAGAAAATGGAAAGATATCCCCTGCTCATGGTTCGAAAGAATTAACATTGTCAAAATGGCAATATTTCCCAAAGCATTGCACAAATTCAATGTGATTCCTATGCTACGCATGATATTCTTCAAAGAAATGGAGCAAACACTCCTGAAATTTATATAGAACAAATAACTAAAGCAATTCTTGAGAATAAAAAGTGGGAGGAATCAACCTCCATAACTTCAAACTCTACTACAAAGCAGTAATAACTAAAACAGCATGGTACTGGGACAAAGACAGTACTGCAGACCAATGGAACAGGGTTGAACATACTGACATCTCCCCGCAAGCACATGATCATCTATCTTTGATAAGGCGAAAAGTGAAGTGGAGCAAGGAAAGCCTCTTTAACAAAATGTGCTGGCAAAAATGGACAGCTACATGCAAAAAATGGGCTCATAGCTCTGCCTATCACCATGTACGGAAGTAAGATCAAAATGGATTAAAGACCTCAACATCAGACCGGAATCCATAAGGTACATTGAAGACAAAGTTGGCAAAACCCTCCATGACATTGAAGCTAATGGTATCTTCAAAGATGTCACGCCACTGGCCAAGCAAGTGAAAACAGAGATAGACAAATGGGACTAACTTAAACTACAAAGCTTCTGCACCGCAAAAGAAACAGTGACCAAAATACAAAAACAGTCTACAGAATGGGAAAGGATTTTTTCTGAATACACATCCAACGAGGGGTTGATATGAAGGATATACAAAGTACTGGTTGAACTCCACAAGAAGAAAACAGCCAACCCCATCAAAAATGGGGCAAGGAAATGAACAGAAACTTTCTCAAAGAAGAAATCAGAATGGCTAAAAGGCACATGAGAAAATGCTCTACATCATTAATCATCATGGAGATGCAGATCAAAACAACAATTTCACACCACAGAAACTGGCCCACATCCAAAAGAACAAAAGCAACCGGTGCTGGCTCGGATGTGGTGAGAGAGGGACCCTCCTTCACTGCTGGTGCAAATGCCGAGTGGTTCAGTCCTTTTTGAAAACAGTTTGGACAATTCTCCAAAAATTAGAGATTGAGCTCCCATTTGGCCCAGCAATACCGCTCCTGGGAATATATTCCAGAGAGGCAAAAAAGTAGTCGAAGTGACATCTGCACTTGTTTGTTCATTGAAGCACCCTTTACAATAGCCAGAATCTTGAAAGAAAAAAAAAAAACCTGAGTTCCCGAGAACAGATGACTGGTTAAAGAAACTTTGGTACAGCTACACAATAGAGTACTATGTAGATGTTAGAAAAGATGAAGTCAAGAAATTTACATACAAGTGTTGCTACATGGAAAATATCATGCTAAGAGAAATGAGCCAGAAAGAAAGGGACAGACACGAAAGATTGCATTCATCTGGGGACATTAAGTAACAAAATAGGAGACTAAAACCCAAGAATAGCCGATATAAGTACCAGGAGGTTTACTCCATGGATTGGAGGCCTGTCGCACATGCTAGGGGAAAGGGCAGCTCAGATAGAGAACGGAGCACCAAATAAAGGGTGTTGGGAGGATCCTCCCAGGATGGGAGATGCATGCTGAAAGTATACTAGACCAAACATGATTGTCATTCAATGCCTCTTTTGCAAACCACAGCACTCAAAAGGAGAAAAGAACAAAAGGGAATGCCCTGTAACAGAGGGAAGGTGGGATGGGAGGGATGGGGGGTGGAAGGGATACTGGGATCAATTGTGGTGAAAAATGGGTACTGGTGGAGGGATGGGAACTCTATCATTATATAATTGAAACCCAAGCACAAAAATTTGTTAAGTCTACAACGGTACCTTATGGTGTTCTACTAATAAAAATTTTAAACAAAAGAAAGCTAGAAATTTTCAGAAATTAAGACAACTACCTAAGATCTTTAATATTTGGACTTTACATACCTTTCATTTTTTTCAAAATTATTTTTAATATTTGGGGATTTTTTCCTTTTACACAAATCTTAGGTATTGTGGTTCTTATGCTACAGAATGGAAATGGAATTTTTGTTGGGACTGCAATAATATGTGTAAACAAAAATGATTCTTACTCTCCAATATATTTCCATTCATTTTTATCTTAACTTAATTGTGAGATAGTTTTCAATCACATAAACCTCTTTTATTTCATTATTTACTTCATTATTTAAGTTTATTTGTAAGCACTTGATTCTATTAGATATTGTTTTCAAACCAGGTTTTCAAAGTTTATTTTTCTTCTAATCAGTGCTTGCAAAACATACTGGTAAACTTACCATGTAACCTTCTATTTACTGTATTGGTTTATTGTTTTCAAAATCTTTTTTGTGGTGTCTTTAGAGTTTTACTAAAAG
This sequence comes from Sorex fumeus, assembly GCF_029834395.1. NCBI lineage: Eukaryota > Metazoa > Chordata > Mammalia > Eulipotyphla > Soricidae > Sorex > Sorex fumeus. The sequence goes on from NW_026606118.1 coordinate 24,389,905, forward strand.
ACTAATTTTCTATAAAGATTGGCTTTATCTAAATATATAATGCAATTTTCAAATAGTTATGGTTTCACTTCCTTAATAATTTGAATCCCTTAATGTTGAGTTGAACAAGATACTACATTTTTGTAAGAATTGTTTATATCTTTGATATTGATTAAAGGGCAAGATTAGGAAAGCTACATTGAAAGTTTATGCAAGGCTTGTATATCTTTTAGAAAGTGACTACTTGCTTGCAAACAATTCACAAATGTTTGGTAACATGTACCTACTTATTAAAATTATTAAACCTTGATAGAAGGAATATAAATATCCAAGATGGGCCTGTGAATCCTAGAAACAGGTATAGCAGAAAGTTACAGATAGGGATTATCACCATCAATGCAGGAGACAAGGCTTTCAGCCAGCAGGGTTAATATCCGCAGGAGTTATTTGGATTCAGTAGAAAATATGTGAGTTATGATGGTACCAAATCTATTCACAAGTCCCGTAATTAAGCAGAAAGTGCAGGCTCCATGTTATGCTCTCTTCCCAGAATTTGTAGGAATATAGGATGGCCAGGAAAAGTGATAAAAATTGGCGTCTATTATAGGTGGAGGAGTTAGATGAGTATTTTTGATTTGTTTTGTTTTGTTCTTTAGACCACACCTAGTAATGGTCAGGTGTTACAATCCAGTCTGCACTCAATAATTACTTCTCGTCATAGATGAGGAACAATACGGGATGCTGGGGATGGAATACGAATTGCCACATTCCAGGTAAGCATGGTACCTGCTGTACTATTTCAACATCCTCAGATGAGAATATTTTTAACAAAGGGAGAAGGAGGTAAAGGGAAAATAAACCGCATAAGAAAATGACTTAGAATTTCTATTCCTCTGTCAATGGTTTAGTTTTGATCTGCTGTGATTCACATATGTGGGCTTATTTTCAGAACAAAAAGAGCCAGAGCTAGAAAAAAATGTTTCAACCTAAAATTTCTCAGATTTTATCCTCAAAATATAATAATACAGAAATTACATTTGATTATATGAGGATGTCTTTTTCACTGTAACTGTGCACCTATTACCTAACATGACTACTACAGGGACATATGCCTGCATATGCTAAATCTTCTCTGCTTTCTAGCTGTTATTCATTTACTAAAACTACTCCAGATTTATTTAAGTTTGGAGCAGGGCTGCACTGATACATTATAGTGAAAAGCTTATAATTCTGAATTATTGATTTTCCTACAAGTCCTGTATTTTGACTATTACACTTCTACTGTATCCTTTGTCTCAGATAAAAATACTTTTTATGCCTAACAGACAAGATCTGTAGTTTACAGAGAATGGAGGCTTATAATAGGGATTCATGTTCCCCTGAGGAGCAATGAGTAAGTAGCATATAATGCTGTTTCTAAAAAAATAGAATGCAGCTTAGGGACAGGGAGTTAGCTTAAAGGGCTGAAACACACACATCAAAGAACCCTGAGTTTAATCCTCAGCACTATATGATCCAATAACCATGAACCTCTGATAACCCCCCCACACACACAAAATAGAATGAATTTCTTTGCCTTATTAGTTAGTGCTACTTGTGGTCACAGATTTAAATACCCAAATTTAAGTAATGTGGAACAAATGAAATTACTTCTATTACTTAGGATGTCAAAGGCATAGTTAAGTGCTAAAACTACTTCATAGCAGGTCAAAAGAGTTAACTGGGAATCTTGTCTGTGGTCTAGATGTTATTAACTTTTATTATGCATATTATAATATTTTATCAAATAATATGTTTACACATTTCTTTATAATTCTTCATTTTATGCTGATATTGAAAGGCCCTGCATCTCTGATGTAAGAGTTAGTAGTATTATGAGTTATAACCATAACATAGGCTTTAATTTTTTAAGCTTCTAATATCAATGTTTTTGTAATATGCCCCCAAATTAAATTGATGTAATTTTTTTATTTTAGATGAAAATGTAAAATTCTAGTTCCTATTTATTTGATAAAATAAAATCTGCAGTAGTCGATAAACCCCAATGCATCATTTATAAGTTAAAACCAATTTTGCTTACATAATATGTGGGTAATTCAAATCAACATACTTTTTTCCAAAGGAAACTTTTTATTATAGGTCTCAGCTCTCTATTTCTGAGGCTTGTTTTCTAGATTTTCACCTAGAGGCATCTTCATTCATATTGTGAAAATAGTGGTTGAAAAATGAAGGCTGACATTGAAGAGGAACTTATATATCTGACCTAAAGATAGTGTCTTGTAGTTAGAGAAGGACAGGCAGGCGTTACGAATGCTTTTCCCAGCTTTTGCCGCAGCTACCAGCACTTCTGCCCTTCTCTCTTTGAGATCTTCTTTTGTCGCATCTCTGCACTGCTTTGCAAGCTCGGACATTCGCTTGCAGTTACCTGAGGCATACACCAAACCACATTGGCGAACAAGCTCAAGAGTTTTCGAAGACAGGCTTTTGTGTGTGTGTGTGTGTGTGGCTATCTCTCTCTTGGTGTTCCACGCACAATCATGGAGGTGCTGAACCAGTCGATCATATTCCTCGTCAATGTTGTCAATGACAGCATCTTCCCATGTTGCAGCAATAGTGCCAAAGAGCTCCCAGTTGGTGGTCATTCTGGGAGTTCTCTTCTTTAACTTTGCAGCTCTTTCTCCCTGATTTGTGAAGTATAATTTTGCATGAAGGAGATGGTGGTCCAATCCCATTTGGAATTTTGGGACAACAGCAACATCGGTCAGGCAAAACCATTGATTGAATATGATGTGGTCTATTTTGTTGTGGAACCGTCCACCAGGAGACTCCCATGTCCAACATTTAGATTCGGCCTTCTGGAACTGAGTTACCATGAATGGTCTTGGTCGACATGATGAACTCAGAGAGTCTCTCACCCTGTTCGTTCCATTCTAGGCCATGGGTCCTGGTGTGGAGACTTCTGCTGATCTTCTCAGTCTTATCTTGGCATTAAAATCACCGACAATGATCTTGTAGATGACTGCACTCTGACGTCCTGATGGATCTATCACATCTTCCAGAAGGGCAATGGAGAAGATTATCCATGACTTCTACTCAGATCACTTCGATAGCCATGTCCACCTACCGACATACCAAATTCTGCACGATGGATATGTCATTCCCAATGTTCTCCTTTCTGAAACCCAACACTCCATTTCATCAATAAAGAAACGACAAACACCTGGCCCAGACAAGGTTAGACCTGAACACCTGAAGAACCTGCTGTCAGTACTCATCAATACTCTGCCTTGGCTCTTCACACGCTACCTGTCTGAATGCAAGGTTCTGTCCCAATGGAAAATCAGCAGGACTGTATGACTGTCCAAGAAGGGAGACATCCACGACATTGGCAACTATCGCCCGATCTGCCTATTGTCTGTCATCTACAAGCTGTTCACTTGAGTCATCCTGAATAGGATTGGCAGAACACCAGATGAAGGACAACCATGCGAGCAAGCCAGGTTTCAAAAAGGATCCAGCACCATCAGCCATATCCACACGATATCTAAGCTCATTGAGGTTTCTCGGGAGTTCAAGATGCCACTCTGTGTAACATTCATTGATATAAAGAAGGCTTTTGATTCTGTTGAGATGGAAGCAGTCATTGATGTCGTAGCCAATCAGGGCTTTCAAACTCAAACATCAGGATCCTCCATGGGCTGTATTATGGATTCACTATCAGGATCTCACCATTCTACAAAGAAGTGATCATGCATGTCAAGAGAGGGGTTCAGCAGGATGATACCATCTCACTGAAAATCTTCAATGCCACTCTCAAGAACATCATGTGTCAACTAGAATGGGAAGGAATGGGAGTGAAGATAGATGGTCGGCAACTGCACCACCTCCGCTTTGCTGATGACATTGTTTTAATAACACCAAACATTAGCCAAGCAGCACAAATGCTGGCTGACTTCGACTGTGAGTGTGGAAAGGTCAGACTACAGCTGAATCTCACGAAGACAATGTTTATGAGAAACAGCCTCGTTCCTGACGCTCCATTCGCTCTCAACATAACAACCATCTCTGAATGCCACAGTTATGTGTACCTAAGTCGAGAAGTCAACATGAAAAATGACCTGGCACCTGATTTGCACAGGAGGAAGAGAGCGACTTGGAACGCCTTCAAGAGCATCAAAGAAATAGCTAAGAGGACAAAGAACCTCAGGCTCTGGGTATGTCTCTTTGATTCCACTGTTCTTCCTGCATTAACATACACCTCAGAGACCTGGGCCGTACAAAAATAAGATGAGAATGCTATTTGTGTCTCTCAAAGAGAAATTGAAAGTATCACGTGTCACTGAAGTGAGAGCAAGAATCCGGAGTTCGAACCTCCGTTGAAGGTCAAGAATCAGGGACGCTGTCTCATTTGCCAAGGTGTCAAAAATTAGATGGGCTGAACACGTAATGGATTTGGAGACGACCGCTGGACTAGAGTCATTACCGACAGGATTCCACGGGATTTCAAAACACCGTGTGGCTGCCCACCTTGGAGATGGTCAGACATCTTCCTCAAGACCCTGAACAATCAGTTTGAGGCTTTTCATGTTCCTAGAATGAACAGATGCCATTGGGCTACACTAGCATGCGACAGGGACAAATGGAGACATTACTGGTGCCCGCCTGAGCAAATCAATGGTTAACGGGAAGTCAAGTGATCAAATGATCAAGAATAGTGTATAAATGTTCTATTTTTTCTATTGATTACAACCCAATTACATATCAAAATCTAATTTATAGTCATGCATATTTAGTTTAAAGAAAATTTCTAATGAGACCAGAGCAATAGTACTGATTGTAGAATGCTTGCATTGTCTTGCATAAATAAGATGATCCTTTATATCCCATATAGTTCCCTGAGCCTTCAGGAGTGATCCTTGATCACAGAGCAGGAGTAAGGCCTGAGTACTCCTGGGTCTGACATTCCAGAAAAAACTTTTAATGAAGAATGCAAAATTGAACAACCTCAAATATATAAACAAAGTCACCTGTGTTTAGTTTGTTAGCTAAAGTCTTACTATCTACCAATGTATATCTCACGTGATATTCATCTGTATAACACAGATAGTCATGGTCTAAATAAATAGCAACCTCCTTTTATAGTAAATAGACTGAGTTACGAGAGGTAAGTGGGTAGCAATAAAACTTAACTGATGGTGGTCAAAATGCCTTGGCTATATTAGAAACATCTTTGTCTGAAGTGGTATCTACTATGCCTCAGTTTACTTTATCACCCAAGAATTGTAGAGGTAATCTTATCAATCCTCTAGATTTTAACAGCTAGGCTGAAATAATAGCCATTATTTACTGTCTCTGGTTGAAATTATCCAAGCTTGTTTTGAGCTCTTTAATATTTCTCTTCCAGAAAAAATATAACATAGAGCTTCCACAGGATCTAACGATTCCACTTTTGGGATCTATCCTAAAAAATTAAAAACCTCAACTTGAAAAGGCATATTTATACCTATGGTTCATTGTACTGCTAAGTGCAATGCCTACCATGAATATATATTCACACTCATACATATATATATGTATGCATATGTGTGTAAATGTATATATAGACATGTAAAATTTTATACATGTATACTTTCCAAGTACATAATGACAGATGAATGGGAAAAGGACATTTGGGTATAAATACACAAAGGAATACTAAAATGTGATAAGAAAAGATGAAAACTTGTATCTCATTATGACTTAGATGGGGTTGTTTATTGAAATAAGTCAGAAAGAGAATATCAAATACTAGATGTCACTGTAAAATACAGAAGGAATCAGAGACTCAAAAATATTGAAAAATAATAAACTTTGGCCTTACAAATCTGAGATTATTAGGCAGTGAACATTGGGAGTGGGCAAGAGAGATGCAGGAATAGTGGGATAGTGTGATGGGTCATGACTACTTTAGAGGTGGTGAAGGTGCAGTAACTTTGTACAATAAAAATATCAAAAATAATTCAATTATAGCAATACCATCTAAACAACAGTTAAAAATGACTTTCAACTTATGTTTTCCAGTAGGATAAGATATCAACACTCAAGGTATTGTAGGCAACCTTGTTAAAAGGAGTCACTGTATCACTATCATCCATTGTTCACTGATTTGCTCAAGTGGGTGCCAGTAATGTCTCCATTCATTCCAGCCCCTAGATTTTAGCAGCTTCTCTTTACTTGTCCTTCCCATCAGTGCCATATTGGAGGCTCTTTGAGGATCAGGGGTATGTGGCCCATTATTGTTACTGTTTTAAGCATATGGAGTACCCCATGGGGAGCTTGCCAGGCTCTGCCATGCTTGAAAAGGAATAATACAGGAATTCTTCTATGCAATAGATGGTTTTAAAAATCGAAAATGGTTGTGCTATTATTATCTTCTATATTTTGTGCCAAGCAAGAGCAAGTATTTTATCAATCTCCAATGACTGAGGCCAAAATCTTTATCTCAATACCTTCCAATAGTATTTTCTAGATACAATATTATTTTCTAGATACAATAGTTTTGCCAATATCAGTTCATCTTAATTTTGACTAACTGGTAGTCACTTAATTATAAAGTGCCAGAAAATAATTTGTTGTTAATCTTTAGTAAAGTCAACATCAGCATATTTGATTTTGAATAACAATATATTTAAAGTTAGAGATGACTTCCTGATTTAATGCATGATTCAATTTCCTCTCTAGACCCAGTAGGGAGTTATTTAAGAGATCCCAATTAGGAATGATTTGAATTAATTGGAGCAACATAATGTACACACTGCATTGCATTCTCAATTAAGTTAGAAAGAAATGGAAGATATTCTGCTGACAGCATGTCTTTATTGGGCTAATAGTCATTATTTACGTATCATCAATTCTTTATCTAACATTAAATATTTTGTTTCCTCTGACACAAACATGCATTATTATGAGAGAAAAGTACCAATGAGTAGAATATGGGTTTAATAAATACGAATAAAAATGTGAATATAAGCCATAAATTTGATCAATTCCCAAGTAATCAGAGGCTCACCTCTATGTGGATGTAAAAATTGAATATCAACATTATGCATGAATTGGATGACACTCTAGAGCTCTCTATGACCTAAAATTCAAATTGATTTCATCTTAATAGATCTCTGTTTGATACTGAAGTTAAAATGTATCGTGAAGCATGCAGAGATTGTTACTAGGTTCAAAATATTTATAAAATTAAGGTTTTCTCCAGGAAATATATTAAGAGCTTATGGAAGTATTATATTAGCAACATAATAGATGGCTCTGAATCTTAAACTATAAACTTCAAATGAGTGCAATATTTTATGTTATTTTTATTGCTTAAGATCACATTCAATGTTTAATTATTTTCCTCTGATGAATTATGTACTACAAACAAAATTATATGTCATTTGAATTCACAATACTTGGACTATTTCAAATCTCAGATTCACTAATAATAGCTTTGTGACACAGAGCAGGCTATTTAGCTTATGCAGTTCTCATTTTGGTCCTGCAAAAAGCTAAAGAAATCAGCTTTCTCATCAGACAGAGATCTAGATTATGAGAAACAAAGAAAGTGACAAACTGACACAAAGAAGAGAAACAAAGGTATTGATATTTTGTTTAATATAGAAATAAATTTTCCCTTGCAGAGGAATGATATTTCAACAAAAATACTCATTAGAAACAGACAGAATGTTTTAATAAGATATTGTAGTCTTTTAGGAAAATTTTCATGAAATAATTTGATTTTATAATCTGTGCTTACTATAGAGAGAAAGAAAAAGAAATAAACTTCATCATTTGTTTTTCCATATGAGCTATATATACACAAATGTTAAGAGAATAAAATGAAAAGTTCATATAATTGTTTTATCAGATTTATTTTGAAGGAACAGAGAAAGAATGCAGTAGATTAAGCATTTTCCAAGAACACAGCCCTCCTATGTTCAATCCTCAGCCATTCATCTGAGCCACACCATAAATAATTTCTGAGCACAGAGTCATGAGTAAGACTTGAGCACTGCCAGGTGTGCACCCCCCAAAATTGATGTTGAAAACAAAATTTTTCATTTCACTTATGCAAATACCCCATCCACATCACTCCCAGCCCCATCAGTTCTACAGTTGATCATTTAAGTTGCATACACAAACTTACATGAAACTAGTATATGTTTATTTCTAAAAGCAGATGAAGCTTCTCTATTTCTCAGAAGTCAATACAGTTCATTGCAAGTAGGCTTGTAAGGGAAATACTCTGATTAATGAAATTTAATTCCCTTTCTCCATTGTGACAATTGTTACTGTGATTGGCATATCGAATTTAAAAAAGGAGAGAGTAAGATATTGCTCAATTTACTAAAGTGCTAAATATAACATATTTATTCAACTAAATTCCTCTTGAATGCTAGAGGACTTAGTACTGGTCAGAAGACCCAGTGTAATTTTCCCATGTGAGACCTGTACAGATATGGGGGTCCCTTCTACAGCCTTAAAGATTTAATTAAAAACTCAGTATGTGTCCCCATTGTAAGATTCAGTTAAAACCAATATTGCAGGTCAAATTGTCCCCATCAAGACACCTAAAGAAGGTGCTATTTTATCACTAGAGAAATCTACACTATGTTTTTAAGTAAGGAAACCAGAAGAACAATCCTTTTTTATCTTGACCTTCAATCTGTTTGAGCAGATGTATATTATAGATGCCTATATTCTAAATAAAAAAATAACAGTTGAAAATCAATAGTCAATTTGCTAGAATTATCCGTTGTTGCAGAAATTATCCTAAATTATAATCAGTTTTTTAAAAGTCACATTATTTCTATCACAAACCATAAAAGATGGTTATTAAGCAAGGGCAAAAAATCTTTTTAAATCCCTCACAGCTACGATTCACAAGTCATTGCTACAATTCACTACTCGTTTGTTAGAGTCTTAAACGCCCTCAGCTTTGCCTTGGGCCATTAACTAACAAACCAATCATTAACTGCTAGTAATGACCATTTTTCCCAGGGATTATTGCTTAATTGAACTCTTGTGCAGGACCCATTATTTTCTGGGATGTCAAAATAACCACACATTACTATACTTTTCTATAAAAGAAGCTCCTCCCAAAATAAACAATATGAGTGTCAGTGAATAAAATTGTCCACTGTACACACTATTTAAAATACATTACTTTAATGAACAATTTTGATGTTTCAGAGGAACTTTCTCATTTTTCCATTCTCTTGTGCATATTCATCATGTAACTTAGATGAAGAATTAATGTGTATTTCGTTTCTGTAATGCACACAATGTCGAGACATTTATATTAGTAAACTGTGTTATATATTCATCTGGGTAAGGCACATTTGATTATTAACATTCTGCTCCTGAGAAACAAGGCACTGTTGCTTGTCTGTTGCCATGGAAATAAATTAGGAAGGATAACCTGCCTACTTATCAATTTTTATTAATGCAATCAGCCTACCTGCTTAACCCATAAGTAACAATAGCACATTTAAACTAAACCAATAAAGCAATGTAACTCTAGGGGTGCCAGTTAAAGTAAATAGGATAGAAAATTGCTGAAATAAAAAGCCAAAGTTATGTGTCATAGTTCTGATGTGCACCATTAATATTTCAAGATAAAAAACTCTGCCCTTTGAAAGGTCTTTAACCGTGGAATTACCATCAACTAATGTTTACTGAGAGAAACCAAGGACAAGAAGTCAAGAGAGAAAATAAAACACAATTGCCCTCCTACTGCGATAAAATAGTTTATAGAGAATGCGTTAAAATTTAAAACAAACAAGTCCCAAGACAATGCTAACTGAACAGAGATGAACAATATAGGATTTACATGATTGAGCACTAAAATAGGAACCCTAGAAACTTAGGATTTGTGATTGTTTAGCCTCCAAAATCAGTTCCTCTTTCTATGATTTCAAGATAAATACAGAAATCATTAAACCAATCATTAATAAAGATACGAACAAAAAACTAATCAGTAAAATGGACTTACTTAAAGTTATTTTTTATCAAGCTATCACACTTTATTTACAGTAGCAATTCTTTGTTTTCTAGTTGCAGAGCTACGATACCAAGCCTTCCACCTGTTCTTTCTTAGTTGAGATCTTAGTTGAGAGATTCCTGATCCATGCATTGGGTCCAGCTATGCTAATATGTGACTTCTTTATTACTTAGTATGTCTTATTTCTTAATACCTAGACATTATTCATTTACAAAATGCATTGTAATAAAAAATCAACAATAAATTCACATTTGTGCCCCAGAAAGTAAGCAAAAATCACATTAATATCAGTACTTAGAGTCTCACAAAAGTTTTTGTCTCTAGAAAATACTAAACATATTACGCAAACAAATGTGACTATTGGCGTAAAACTAACCTTACCAAAATCTTTAGTATAGTGTAAAATGTTGGGATAAAATTCACCCACTTAAAACAACACAATTAAATGTTATTTAATAATTTTATTTTCACAAAAATAACCACAGTAATTTTACTATCTGTATCACTATCACCCTATTGTTTATTGATTTGCTCGAGTGGGCACCAGTAATGTCTCCATTCATCCCTGTCACATGCTGGTGTAGTTCAATGGCATATTGGGGGCACTTTCAGGGTCAGGGGAATGAGACCATCATTGTTACTATTTTTGGTATATCAAGTTTGCCATGGGTAGCTTGCCAGGCTCTGTTTTGTGGGCGGGATACTCTAGGTAGTTTGCTGGGCTCTCCAAGAGGGATGGAAGCCTTTGGGGAAGCCTCTAATCACCTTTACAGGTGTTCCCAGTCAGGCATTTATGTGGGCAGGAGACTCTCGGTAGCCTGCTAGATTCTCTGAGAGTGAAAACTAGACAATGAGATTTCTCGCAGCCACAAATGCAGCTGCGTGTTTCCAGGAGCTTGGTTTTATTGTCTCTGGATCTGGGCTGTTGATGGGGTTAAACGGCAGTTGGTGGGTGCAACTGTCTAGCTACTAGAAGATGGGGGATCTTGGTGGAGGAGGCCCAGTCCTGAACCAAGCAGGCCTAGAGAGCTCAGCCCTGAGTCCCACACACCGGAGTTCTTCTGCCAGTTCCTTCATAGTGTGTGGACAGTGGTCTCAGCATGGCTGTGGCTGGGTCCTGGAGGTCTTCAGCTGCTGGGCTCTGCTCAGGGTGGAGAGGGAAACTCAATTCTCCCCCCTCTAAGGGGCCCCGGTGAGGACAGCCAGGCATGGCTGCAGGAGACTGTGCCAGTTATTTTACATAGTCCTTAATTGAAAAGGAGCCCCATAGCCATTAATACAAATATCTTATAGTATTCAAGCTTAAGCAACCAGTAGTATAGATTATGTATCTATAGGTAATCACATTCTAGATATTTTATATAAGTGTAAAAAATATTAGATATTTTGAGGCTTAACTTGGCTTCAAGATTCATGCATACTCTTGTACATACCATTATACTTTTTAGTGGTTGAATATTAATTTTAACACTTCATTTATTAATTGTCAGCTAATAGATACTTTTCTTTTTCCTTATCTTGCTTAAAAATAGTCATGTACTATGTTTTGTAAGGGTATATAATTCAAATGAGTGGTAAGTATTATTCCTTTGTGATTTTTAATTTGTTTTTCCCTAATGATCAATGATCTCAAAATTCTATTAAGAACTCATTGGAATTTGGTATATTTCTCTGGGGGGAAAGACCTACTTGAAATCTATTTGTCAGTACTCTTTTTAGATTGCTTTAACTTTACTGTTATCTTAAGAACCCAATTGTCAACTTTTAAGGTCATAAAAATTCTTTTTGTTTTCTTCTGAAAATTATTTATTTTCACTTCGTAGATTCAAATTTATTTTCAATTTGTTTTTCTATGAAGCCTGAATTCACACTTTTGCATATGGATTTTTAGCACCACGTGTTGAAAAATCATACATTGCCAACTAAATCATTTTTTTAACCTTTTAGAAAATTAATTGGCCCTATACTGGTGGCTTTATTTTTGATTTTAGATATTATTAGTTTGAGCTATGTAACTGTAGTATGACACTACCAGACTATTATGATTTCTGGTGTTCTTTTTTTTTTTAATTAAGCTTTAGTTCAGAAAGTGTGCATCTAATACTTTGACCTGAAATAATTTTGGTTATCTGAATACTTTGCAATTGTGTAAAACAGTTGATTATTTCTACAAATTAATTGATGGTTGTAATAGGAATCTGTTGTGTCTCAAATTCAGACCAGGTTGAAGATTTACCTTTTTAATTTTTCTTCCACTTTATTCTACAACAAACAATGCTCAGGGTTTATTCTTTGCTCTACATTCAGGAATCTCTCCTGGTGGGTTCAGGGTACAATACGGGATACCCAGGTCAGCTTCATGAAAGGTCAACATCCTCACCTTCAATACTATCTTTCCAGCCTAAAAATATTATCATTTTAACAACAACAAATCATTTCATTTGTTAATATAAGGTTATTCCTTTGATGTCTAATTACATTTTTAAATTTTTTATTGAATCACTTTATGATAGACTATTCACAAGTTTCTTCATGATTGGAGTTCAGTCATACAGTATTCCAACAACCATTCCTGTACATTTCTCAGCACCAGTGTCCCCAGGTTCTCTCCCATCACTCCCCATCCCTCACTCCCTGCCTGCCTCTGTAGCAGGTGCTTTCTCTCTCTCTCTCTCTCTCTCTCTCTCTATCTTTCCTTTTGGGAATTGTGGTTTGCAATATTGATACCAAAAGGGTATCAAGAATATCCCTTGTCTACTTTTAACCCTAATATTTCTTAATTGATTCTTCTCACCATACACATTTTTATATTTTCTATTATTTTGTTACATCAATTATGAATATTATGTTTTAATGTTTTTTGAATTGAATTGATTTCTTAAATTTTATGATGAATGTTTAATTTTTAACTGATTATGCAAATAATACATGGGAATACAAAGGGACTCATATGTTGCTATCAAAAGTGGTGGGGATAGGGCCAGGATCTGTTGAATGCATTCTAACACTTGTGCTGTCTTCCTGACTCTCATTGGTTATAATTTTTTCTTAACATATTTTGGTTCCTGTTTTTATATGATTGTATGCTCCTAACTGATGCATAGTCTGAAAGATTGACACTCATTATTAAAACATCTAAGTTTATTCCTTATTTTTAATAAATTTTGTTGGATCTGGAATACAGCTCAGCAATAGAGAGCTAAGCTTATATGTGTGAATTCCTGGACTTTATCACTAGCACTGAAAAAGCTAAACAAACAAATTAATTACTTAAATAGATTTCCCCCTAGTAATCAAAGATACTTCTGTTTTCCTAAAGTTTTTCTTTGTAAGATCATTTTGTCTACATTGAGTTACTTTTTGGTGAGTTTTTTTCTTTATAAGCACAGAATTTCTATTTCAAGTGAGCTTATACACTATCATTGTTCAAGAATTGTTTTTCTACCTCTTCATTTCCAAAACTTACAATGCTTTAATGAAATAGCAGTTTATCATTTAAATAATTTATCGTTCTATTTAGGAAAACAAAGTAAGATATATTTTCCTATTTTATTTACATGGTCTTTTGTATTTTTATTTAGGAAAAGCAAAATAAAAATGGATAAAATATTATTTCTGTATGTATAGATTTTAATTGGAAAAAAGCTAATAGTTATGCCAAATTTATATTCTATTTAATAACATATGCAGCAAGCTAGAGGAGTGCAAACTGCATCATTTCTTTTTTGAGTCTTGTGTTTCACAGCTTTTAATAGATAAATCACTGGATTTGCTTTCATGCTAGTTATAAATTCAAAGATTTTGAACAATTTGAATATGTCAATTGTGCTTGCAGAAGATCTTAAAACCAGAAACATTTATTTATAGCTAATGAAAAGCACAGCTATATCATGTAGATACTAGGCTCAACTATTCTTATCAAAATTCAATTGCTCCTAAAAAGAATTGCAACTGTTATTTTTCAGGTACACAACAAGAAGCTGACAGAAAAAAAGCAGCTGACAAAAATAAGGTAGAGCATAAAATACAAAAGAGCAACATAGATGTCTTGATGCCTAGATTTCATTACACCGTGTCTGACACAGAAAAGCAAACATATGAAGCTGAAAGCAAATTGGTGTTGACTTATGTCAGTATAGTTGGCTTGGGAATCTTTCCACATATGTGATTCTAAGATAGAAGAAATTTGAGAACACATGCATTATTGAAACTATGACATAAAAGACTTATCATGAATATTGATAGATTTTTGATTATATTATAATTAATAGATATTGATTGTGCAGTATGCTAATTACATCATATTCTTACTATTATTGTCAACAATCTTTAACACAGATGCTTTTCAATAACATTAATAAGTGCATTGAAGTCCATAATATTATATTAATGGTACACAGAGAATTCAAGTCTTTGGGTTCATATTTAATTGTTATTTACATAAAATTTTAATTCATAAAGATAGCACATATATCATTTGTGGATACAAGGTATTACATTAAAGTAAACAACATATGTAAACACCTTTTAATGAATGTAGAGATAAGATCACGCATAGAAATAGATCATGAATACATTATTGCATACATAATATATCATATCATATCTCATAGTTATACTGCCTCATTATATTTGCCTAATAACATTATAAAGAATTTTATAATATATTTTTATCTCTTACATTGCTTCAAGGAAATTTTAAGTACTTAATGATATTCTGATATTTGTGTTGGAAAAGAATTCAATTTTATATAATAATTGCTTTTTAGCTTCCTAGAAAATTAACCATTTTTCTTTTCAACTAGTATATATCAGATATTCTAGAGATATACAATTACTGCTAATGTTTCATATTAACATATAATATACCACAACATTTACCATACAATAAAATTTCTCATACATAATTTAATAAGAACAATGATGTGAATGTTCTTAATATATGAGACTAAGAGATTGTTTTTAATTAGGACATAAGTTGGCACACCAAAATGGTGAACAAGAAAGCTCTGAAAGTTGAACACTTTTTACATGTAATATTTAATATTATAGCAGTTATCATGCAAATGAATGCAACCATAAAGTAAATGAAAACACAAAACTATTTCTTCTTTTCCACAGAGAAATAAATGATATTAAAGGACCAGGACTATAGTATATGGACGGTAGCGTGCTGGCCTTCCATGTAGGAGCCCTTGGATCAATTCCTAAAACCCAGTATAGTTGTCTAATCTCTGCCAGCAATTATCCCTTTTTAAATCCTGAGAACTGCTTGATGTGTCCCCCAAACTATAAGTAATGTATATGTACATATATATGTGAATGTACATACATTATATATATCTACATATATATGTTTATGTGTAATGTTAAAATATGTCCCACTCTGGGGCTGGAGCCATAGCACAGCGGGTAGGGCGTTTGCCTTGCACGTGGCCAACATCCCATATGGTCCCCTGAGTACTGCCAGGAGTAATTCCTGAGTGTATGAACCAGGAGTAACCCCTGAGCATTGCTGAGTATGACCACCCCAAAAAAAAATATATATATATGGCCCACTCTGAAATCACTCACATTCTAACTTGGAACATGCCATTCTTTTCTTTGACATGATAGAAGTTGTTCTCTCTGGAAGAAGCTCAGGTTCTTTTTTAACTATGCAGTTTTTTCTTTCTTCTCTTTATATAATATTTTTTACTGGGAAAAAGTGTGAAATTTAAAATAAACTTAAATTTACTTGCTGAAACTAAAAAAAAAATCAATACTTGAGAGGCTAAGTAGATAGTACAAAATTTTAATATGCATGCCTTGGGGCTTGGGGATCTCATCCTGTTTGAATCCCAGCACCTTGTGGTTCCACTGAATACATTTTCAGGTGTGGCCCTATAAGTCCCTGGGCACTATTGGTATAAGCGAAGCTATCCCCAGCATTGCAGCAATGCAGGACCACATTCTCAACCCTACATACAACCCATCAGTGATGCTTAGCTGAGAATCACTAACAAAACCCCCCAGAATGCCTGAACACTCTCAAAAAAATATGGTAGCTTAGACATTTTTGCTTCAGTTGTAGCATCAGAGCTATTAAAAATTAGATTATCTTAGAAGTTATGTGTTTTATAGAGCATGCACATACAGAAAGATTATACTATACAATTTAGCATACACAAGATATACATAATTGATTATATTTCTATTATTCTTACAAATAATTTCATCAGTTTTTAGCAAGCAAATATAATTGACACCTTTTAATTTATAAAGTATAATAATTTGTCCTAATTTTAAAAGTATATCATTTTCAAAAATAATAATTTTAAAATTTATAATTTAATTAATAAGGCAAAATAAGTGCACATTTATGTGCCTTTAAATGGCATTTCAATTCTGAGATGCCTATAGAATCACCAATCAAATGCATTGGTAAAAATTGCTATGCATTTTCCCAGTATTAAGAGAAAGCTAAAGGATATTTTCAGAGAAAACTCAGTTCATCTCCACTGTAAGCACTTGCATTAACAATTTCTTCTTATTGAATCCAGAATACCCACAGAGTGTCTATGAGGTCCTTGAATTTAAGCACATGAAGATCAGTATTTCTCTACAGTTTTTCTCTACAGACACTGGTTTTGTTTACAAAGATCCCAAGATAAAGCAGAGGATTTGAATTTATTTTGCCATATTTTATTTTGTCACTGGTGGTCAGTTTTTACACATAATTAATAGGTTCAACATAAAAATGCCCTCAAAAATTATTTAGTTGTATAAAATATGACAGTTATAGATTTTTATTTCTTTTTTATCCCTTTGATCACAAATACAGGCAAAAAAAATAACTTTGAGAGGAATTGAAATGAATGGGCATCAAAATACCTCTGATTCTTATACACTATCTGCTGCTCTATACCTAGATTTTATTCTACATCCTTGAAATGTTGCTTTTTTTCTGAAAGAATATTAGCAAAGCCAATAGACTAAGGCAGTATGTTTAGTGACAAAATACTCAAAGACAAGGGTATCTTTAGCATTCTAATAGTTAAGCCCTCTATCAGTGGCCACAATGAGGGGACTGAGGGGTGAGATGACTCAATTCTTATGGTGAGCATAAAATTATAAATTGATGAATAAAATTATTGCCTAAAAATTTTAATTCAAAAATTTGGAAAAAGATTAAGGAAACTTTGCTTTGGCTACAGATATGATATCTTAAGGAAAGGATTGTACTATCATTGATTTGTTGTTAAAGATTTTCTATGCCAAGTGCATCATTCACTAATATTAAAAATGTTATTGTGATATGGCAACGTTATCCAATTTCAATATAAAATACTTAACGTGTGTCTGATTAAGAACAGTTTTGTGAAACTGCTATGTGAGAAAAGTTTAAGTCAGACTTATTATTTGACACATGCTTACAATGTTTCTAATGTTTCTTAAACACGGATTGTAAGGTTTCCTTACAATGATTACTATTAGTTATATAAATATATCTAGTTTATAATTTAATAACACATTATTTCAGGGGATAAAATTGCTTTTTCTTTTGCTCTCTCTATATACATCTTGTTATATGTATTATAGTTACTTGGATTTTCACACATTATTTATGACACTAACAGCTGCATCATGGTGCTCAATCTTATTTCATTCACTTATTAATGAGCTACATTTGTGCTCAGGAGATTATTTTTAGAAGTCTGTTTATCGAACATGATCTCTCTTCTTCAATTGCTATCATAAGGCAGAGAAAATTCCCTCTTAAATAAGATACATGTGCATATTTAGTGTTTTAATAAGAAAGTTTAAATTTATTTTCAAGAACATTTCACTTAGCCCAGGTTATTTTGAGCATGTTTAAATATAAGGTTTTAAGTTTCAATATGGAAATGTCTCTAAAGGAAACTACTAGTTGGTTATAGTCTTAGAATTGAGTTAGTTAGTCTGAGTACAATAAATTTTTTCCCTGAAGATTCCTCGATTAAGATTTATTCCAGAACATGCTCCCTCTATTTACCTTTGGGTGAACTTTCCTCACCTCTGTATGAACTCTACTTAGCTTATGCACAATATCTTTTTGTCCCTGGAGCTTGCCTGGTAAATACCAGAGGAAGAGCATCCTCTTTCCCAAACCCTCTCCTGGGTATCTAACTATGGATACATGCATCATTCCCAAGGGCAAAGAAGCCATACTTGACCTCACCATTGCACAGGTGGTAAAATAGCTAAAGCCTGTAACCTAAACAATTATGTTTATCACTCACTGGCAGATTTCTCATGAAGTGAAAGTGGAGAAATTGCTCCTTATAGCCCATGTATGCTAACATTTGAACATAATTTAATAGTATGAAATATGTTTATAGATTGTAGATATGATTAGAATGCATATAAATATGCGAACTAGTGAAAAGACTTTTGATTGGGGAAAGACTCATAAGCATTGCCTTTACTTAAGTCTGATTTATTGTGGAAAACAAAAAAGATATACAAGTTTATAGATATACTTATAAGTCCCAGCATCTCATGGTCCCTGAGCACTGCCAGGAGTAATTCCTGAGGGCAGAGCAAGAGTAACCCCTGTGCAACACCGAGTGTGACCTAAAAAGAAAAAAAAAGATAGACTATAGAAGTTTATAAATAATACTTAAGTTGAAAAGACAAACCTTTGACTGGAAATAAAAATGACAGTATATATATATATATATATATATATATATATATATATATATGTGTATATATATATATACATATATATTCCAGCTATCTATTTGAATCAAAGTAACATTAAGCCAACCAATTAACAAAGAAAAGAGTCACAGTATAAACTGAGGAATAGAATGATGTAAAAAAAAAGGGAATTTTTAAGAATAGGAGCTGGAATGGTAGCACAGCGGGTAGGGTGTTTGCCTTGAACACAGCCAACCTTGGTTGGAGTCCCAGCATCTCATATGGTCCCCTGAGCACCGCCAGGAGTAATTCCTGAGTGCAGAGACAGGAATAACCCCTGTGCATCACCGGATGTGATCTAAAATGCCAAAAAAGAGAAGAATTTTTAACAATAAGAAGTAGATGAGAGACAACAGGGATAGAGATTGATGATATTTACGAAGCACATTTCACACTGAAATCATGAGATGCAAACTACTAGAGCCAAACTTAAAAATGTGCCTTTTAAGGAGGCAGACTGGGAGCTGAGTTGTAAACTAGGGAAACTGGTGGAGGGAGGCTGATACTGGTGGTGAGATTGATGTTAAAACATCAATGCCTGTAACTCAACTAAGAGTAACTTTGTAAATAACTGTGCCTTAATAAATTTATTTTTATTTTATATAACTGTGGTTTTGGGTTACATCTATGTATTTCTATTTTAAATATATTCACCATATTCACATAATTTAATGATTAAATATAATTTACAGGCATATATATAACTATATGATGAATATCTTTTGTTTTCTTATTCAAAAAAATCTCACCGTCTGATTTGAGCTATTGATTCCCTGTTGACACTGAATTCAGGATGAAGAAAACACAAGAGACATTTATTATAAAAATTACTTTCCATGAAGAAATGAACTCCCTTTCCAATTAGCACTAGGTCAGAAATTACATTTTTACTTGTCAAGTTCTTATTTGTTTATATTTGTTTTCTATCTATCAAAAAAGAAGAGTGATACAACTAAAATTAAAAAATAGTATTTTCTGCTATCTTTACATAAGAATATATATAGCATTTTTAACAATGAATGTTAATACTTTAAATAAGGAAAATTTATAATGCAGCATTTCTAATTAGTGTTTTTTATCTTAAAAATTTTAAACCTAACAAAAGTGAATATAGTAAATCATTTGTATATCACTGAATTTTAGTTATCAATCATCAATTTAAAGATAATTTTGTTTTTTTAGTACTTTCTTCCCTAATTGTGGAGCAGATTCTAAATAAAGTATTTGGTTTGTAAATCTCACCAATGACCTGCAAAATATAATTTATATTTTAAAATAAGATAGAATAGACTACTGAATGGATTCCAAGGGACGTCAAAAGATTGCATGGTCACCCACCTAAGAGATGGTCAGACTTCTTTGTCAAGACACTGAATGAACAATTTGAGGCTCTTCATGTTCCTGGAACAAGCAGATGCCACTGGGCTACACTAGCACGCAACAGAGATGAATGGAAACGTTACTGGCATCCACTTAAGGAAGTTGATGAGTAACAGGATGTCAAGTGAACGAGTGATGATAGAATAAAACTATAATAAATAAGCTTCAAGTATAATGTCCTACCAAATACACAATTTTTTATGATTAACAATAATTTTTATGTTTAAAACAGATATCCAACTGAGTTTGTGTTCACATGGTTGAATGTCCATAAAATATCTTCTCATCTGGAGGTCCTCTTTAGACTCTTTTCCTTTGCTAGTTACTTAGTAAAACAGTCCTTTGTCCTATTTTGCTAAGTCTCCCATTCTCAATGCACTTAAAACATCATTGTGATGTCACATAGCTCCAAATAGAAACAATAACAAATCTAATACCAAACATTTCAACTCAGGAATAAAGTAGAATAACAATGTTGTGAACAAGAGAGGAACACTTAGAAGCTGAGCTAATTTCTTATGAAATTATATGTTAAGTGACAAATGAAATGGATAATACCTTTTAATGATACACAATGTATTTTGAGGAAATAATCGAGACTACTATATATTTTTTGAAATAGAAAGATTTATTGAAAAGTAGAATGTAATGTATGAGAAACTCCCTTACTGGGGAAGAATTTAATATTGGACTAATTTCAGAAATTACTATATTT
Organism: Sorex fumeus; assembly: GCF_029834395.1. Lineage (NCBI taxonomy): Eukaryota > Metazoa > Chordata > Mammalia > Eulipotyphla > Soricidae > Sorex > Sorex fumeus. The sequence continues at coordinate 24,410,733 of NW_026606118.1, forward strand.
AAAAAGAAAAAAATAAGTATATAGTCGTGTATTCTCTCTCTCTCTCTCTCTCTCTCTCTCTCTCTCTCTCTCTCTCTCTCTCTCTCTCTCTCTCTTTTCTCCCTGAATTCGGTAGTCTCACGCCTCTTCCCCCACCCCGGGGTGGCCAATGGTGATGGGCAGATGTAGGAAGGAATGAAGGCCAGGCTGGTTGGTACCAATTGCATCTCCATTCTCCTCTGATTTCTCCCCCAAATCATCTCCTTCCCCTGTCCCTCTCATACTCCTCTTGGATCCTGCTCCGTCATACTTCTCTTTCCTGCTTCTGCCTCCCCTAACCCACTCTTACAGCCTAGTTAAATTCCAAATCATGAGGGGTTGGGGTAATAATTACACATAGGTGTGATCATAAAACCAACAGAGGTAAGGTCCTTCCCTCAGGGAAAACTTCTAGGACTGATTCTCATTCAGTAAGATGAACCACTCAAGAGTAAAATTCCATCTATGGGTGTGTTTCTCCTCTCCTAGTCCAACAAACATATAAACATTCATAATATTAGTCATTTTATATGTACACAGTAAGATATACATTAAGCTTATAGGACTGCTCTCCTGGAACCATCTCGCTATAGATCTCAGACTACGGTGCTCAGTCCAAATTAGTCTTTCCTAACCCTAGTAGGGACCTAATTCAGTTGTTACTTTTTGGATCATGACAGAATTTGTCCATGACCATGCTCATAACTTAAAGTATTGTGGCACTTTGACCTGGCTAATTTCAATGCCAGGGTAGCTCACAGCTACTTCGTCAGGACTCTGTTTTGGGGGTGCTATGAGCTAAGGAAAACTGGGGTTTAAGTCGAGAAAGCAGATGCCCAGGAGTGAATATTACTCAGAGTCAATTAACTCCCAAGTTACAAAAGCATAATAGTAACTGTCTACCTGGGTCTATGTAAAAAGGACATTGCTTTAATGTAAACTATGGAAAAAAAAAACAGAAGACAAGGAGAAAACCATTATTTCACTTATGAATACAAGTCCTATGTCCTTAGAAGGATCTGAACTTACAAGTTAAGAGAGTGTGATTAGGGGATACAGGTGATGGACCAGTTGGGGAAGCAGAGCACAAAGAAGTTACAGATAAGCAAAGGAATGTGTATGACTTGGGAGCACTGTGATAGGTGTAACCTGACATACCTAAGCTCCCTGTGGCAAGAGAGAAAGGACAAACCAATGTCATACTACATACAGTATCAATAGTTCTCTTGAAATGGCAAAACATATTAATCTTCAATTGACATCATTTATACAAAATTTATTGTATTAATTTACATATGCTGTTTTGTAAGAACTAAAATAACCACTAGATAAAAATTTAGAAGAGGATAAGTAGTGGCATAAAAATATTACAGTGGAAATCAAGAAAAGTGCGATAGATAAAAAAAAAAAGGAAACACAAAATAATACAATGGTGAATGCAACCATTAACATATTAGTTATTATTTTAAGGTAAACATTTATATAACTTTTAGTTATATTATGGATAGAATTTTTTCATCAAAAGTTAAAAAGATGTTCTTAATATTGAGGAGTATGATGAGATGATACCTTGGAAAAATTATTCGGACTAAATGAGGAAAAGTGTATACAAACTCTATGGATGTGGTTAGTAATCTTGGTTGACATATTTTTGTGATGTGAAGTCTATTTATTTTATTATTATTATTTTTATTATTATTATTGCTTTCTGGGTTACACCCAGCGATGTACAGGTGTTACTTCTAGAGTTGCACTCAGGAACTACTCCTGGTTGTGCTTGGGGGACCTATATGGGATACTGGAAATCAAACCCAGGTCAGCCGCATGCAAGGCAAACTCCCTACCTGATGTACTATCATTCCCGTCGCAATCTACTTAAAACTTTGACAGTAACAGATATCTAGCCATTTTCCCCATCCCAGGATTCCATAAGTGTGCCTTCCAGCCTGGCTAGCACCCGAAAGGCCACAGAAGGCCTCAGATGCACCCTAGAACGCAGAACTCCAGATCCCTGAACTCAAATCTGGGAAGCTACACTCAGAACCATGCCATTTTGCCCACAGGTTATGTTGCCCTGAAGGGTGAAGTCTTATTAGTGGTCACATATTTCTTCAGTTCATCATCTCAAAGAAAAAAATGCAGTGACATTTTAGTTCTAGTCACCTTTCTATACAAAAATACACCAAAAGAATGGGGGGGGGGGGAAGCAACGCTTGGGTGCAAAAGTCACTAAAGAATTTCGAAGGTAAAATGTAAAACTCACTGGAAAACCTCAGCAGCATGAGTGAGCTGAGATGCAGATGCAGTAAAACTCCAGACAACAAAGAAGACAGGAAAAACAAAAAGATACAAAATAAATGAACAGCGGACAAGAGAACTCTTGGATAAATTCAAGGAACAACATAAGAATGTTGGGGTCCTAGAAGGAGAAGAGGCGATCCTGATGAAGAAGCAACAATCAAAGAAATAGAATTATTAAGAATTCCCTAGAGCTGTAGAACACATATACCCAGATAGAGAGGTTCTAAGGCTATCAGATTAAAGAGATCCAAATAAAAATACTCCGAGACACATCCTAATCAGAACAGCAAAAACATAGATAGAGACAGAATACGGAAAGTAACAAGAACAAAGAAATTAATTGCATGCAAAGGACTATCAATAAGATTTATAGAAGATTAATTTTAAGAAATAGTTTAGGCCTGAAGACAATGGTGGCAAAAACTAAAAAGCTCAATGAAATAAATGTCGCCAAGAGTTCTCTATGCAGTCAGATTCTCATTCAGATATGAAGCGTACAGAACTTACAGGAGAAACAACAGCTCAGGAATATCATGGATGCAAAACCATCTCTACAAGAAGAAATACTTTAATACAAAACATGTCTCACAAATTTGCCAAACTTCTAGGGAAGAATGGCACAAGACTCCATGATAATGATTTTATTCAGTGTGAAGAGTTTGCAAGATGGATTAGAAAATTGAATCCACATAACCCTCTGCTCACTGTTCCACCATCCCAGTAAGGCGCCGCTCTGGGTGATGGCACTGCACCTATTCCTAACAGAAGCTAGAGCTCCAATAGAGGAAGAGCCAATCCTGCCCCACCGCCCCGCCCTGGGTGGATTCCAACAGCCTCCACACCTCAACTGCATATATTATGGATTAAAGGCCAACACCACAGAGCCTTACATAGGTACAAGATGGACCACTCAAAAAATTGCATGCCTTATTTTTTCCTTCATTTTGCGTGAAAAGGCGGAGAAAACAGAGAACAGCCACTAGCTAATTTGTCTCCACTCTCCACCATACAAGGTTTGAACTACAAAAACCCAATGTCAACACAACAAGAACGAACACTAGAAAACCACTGGGGGAAAATGGATAGAAACCCACCAAGTTCAGTCAGCAAAAATATCACTCATGACATAAACAGCACCAATAAATCCTCTGAGAATGTCTTTAATGACACTAAGATGAGGATGTTCAATGATTTCAAATAAATGACAACACAGGTAATCTGCAACACATAAGTATGAAAGTTAAGAGACATTAACAGACAATATAAATAAAGACCATTATAGATATTATAAAAATAATGGGCTGGAACAATAGCACAGCAGTAGGGTGTTTGCCTTACACGCAGCCAACATGTCTGACCTGAGATCGATTCCTCTGTCCCTCTCGGAGAGCCTGGCAAGGTACTGAGAGTATCTCGCCCGCCCGGCAAAGCCTGGCAAGCAACCAGTGACATATTCGATATGCCAAATACAGTAAAAAGTCTCACAATGTTACTGGACCCACTTGAGCAAATAGAGGAATAACGGGAGAAAAGTGACAGTGACAGTGATGAAATAGTAGAAGCTCTGAATACCAGAATAAGAGAAACTCATCAAAAGATTGAAAAGATGCAAGATGAGGAGGATATCACCTGGAAACAGAAGAAAATAGAAAATAGTCTAAAGAGAAATAAACAGCAGAGTGGAGAACTATGGTATGTGATAAAGAAGAATAACATAAGAATTATTGGGGTTTAGAAGAGTAGAAAGGCAATTTAAAGAAACAATAGGAAAAGAAATCATCAAGAAGAGCTTCCCAGATTTGAGGAATATAGGCACTGAGATAAAAGTGGTCTAGTGAAAAGAGGTCCCAGTCAAAATAAAGACCCAATGAGAAAAACTCCAAGAAACATTATATTCAAAATGACAAAATCTAAAGATAGATAAAGAATATTGAAAGGGAAAACTCAAAAAAGGATCTTATATACAATGATTACAATGATCGAACACCCATCCCTCCACCAGTGTACATTTTCAACCACCAATATCCCCAATATCCTACACTCCCATGCCAGCCCTACCCCTGCCTCTATGGCAGACAATTTTCCCTATACTCTCTCTCTACTTTTGGTCATTATGCTTTGCTATACAGTTACTGAGAGGCTATCACATTTGGTCTTTTATCCACTTTCAGCACACATTTCCCATCCTAAACATTCCTTCCAACTATCATTGACTTAGTGATCCCTTCTCTATACCCAGTGCCTTCTCCCCCAGCTCACGAGGCAGGCTTCCAACCGTGAAGCATTCTTCCTGGCCCTTCTGTCTACTTTCCTTGGGTTTTAGTCTTGTATTATGTTGTTTTATATTCCACAAATGAGTGCAGTCATTCTATATCTGTCCCTCTCTCTCTGACTCATTTCACTTAGCATGATACTCTTCATGACAGAGAAGATTATTTCTTAATGATAAAGGTGCATGTACATCAGGAAGACTTTCACTCCTAAATATATGTATGCTCCTAACAAGGGATCAATAAAATGTAAAAAAATAAAAAAACAATTAACAATAGACTTGAAGGAAGTGATCAAAAACAACAAAATAGTTGGATATTTCAGCACTATTCTTTCACCACTTGATGGATAAACTATGTTAAAACTCAGCAAGGAAATATTTGATTTGAAGGAGGGAGAAATGAACCCCCCCAAAGAAGAACACATACTCTTCTCCAATGCACACAGGACTTTCTCAGTGATAAAGTGTTTGCTCGATCCCCAAACATACCTCCATAAAATCAAGAAGATAGAAACCAGATGAACTATTTTCTCAAAGCATGATGCTTTCAAAATAGAAGTTGACCACGAACAGAAAATGAGAAATAAACACCTGGGAATTAAACAGCTCACTACTGTACAATCAGTGTATCAAAGAGGAAATAAAAGGATTCTTGGAAACAAATAAGACTGAAACTACCATAAAATATGGGACACAGCAAAAGCTGTGTTAAGAGAAAAGGGCAATTCCTCAGGAAGGAATAAAGGGCCTACATAAATAACCTAACAGCGCATCTCAAGAAACTGGAAAAAGAACAACAAAATGAGCCCAAAGTAGATGCTCAAACATATAGGAGCAAAAATATTATAAAACTGAGAAGAGAAATTAATAAATTAAGACCTCCCATCACCCAAAATTAAAAAAAAATTAATGAAACCAAGACAAGAGCTGTTTCACTAAAAAGAGTAAACTTGATAGATCAACCTCTATCAAGACTCACAAAGAGCCCTACTTAAATCATTAATAAAAGAATAACATCACAATATATAACACAGAAATTTAAATAATCATCAAAGATTACATTGAAAATCTTTATTCCACTAAATAAGAGAGCTTAAAATAAAATGGACACATTAGTGGACTGTTACAACCTCCCAGAGCTGAACCACAAACACCATTAAGGATTGATCAAGGCAACATTACCACCAGCAGTGAATGACTGTTCATTTTTTCACAACAACCCCGCCTAAGTAGATTGTTCCTGCACTGTAGCACTGTCTTCCTGTTGTTCATCGATTTGCTCAAGTGGGCCCAGTAACCTCTCCATTGTGAGACTTATTACTGTTTTTGGCATATCCAATATACCACGGGTAACTTGCTAGGCTCTGCCATGCCGGTGGGATACTCTCAGTCGCTTGTCAGGCTCTCCAAGAGGGGCGGAGGAATCGAACCCAGTTCGGCTGCATGCAAGGCAAACGCCCTACCCGCTGTGCTATTGACCCAGCCCAGATTATTCCTAGGTTTTTATTTTTTTTTTGTATGTGTGTCATTCTTACCTGTGTGTAACGATATCTCACTGTCGACTTCATTTGGATTTCCCTAATAATAACTGATTCTGAGCACTTATTTTTTTCATGCATCTGTTAGCCATCTGTCTTCTTGGAGAAGCCTTTATTCATTTTTTTCTCCCTATTTTTTAAAAGACTTGCAAATTCTTTATTGTTATTCTTTGTGTGTGCTTTATATAACTTGGATAGAATCTTATAACACATCTGATGTGTTGAGCATGAATATACATAGGTATATTTCTTTTTATTTATATATTTTTATTAAACAGGTAGCTCCTGTTTCTTTAGACATGCAGAAAACTTTTAGTGCCATGAAGTTCCGTTTGTTTATTTTTGTATCCGTTGCTTTTGCTGTGGAGTCTTATCATTAAAAACACCTTTGAAGTCCAAATCTTGAATCACTCTGCTTGTGTTTCCTTCTATGTGTTTCATGGTTTCTGGTCTGATCTCAAGGTAGTTTTGATCCACTTTGAATTAACATTTGTGTAAAGCGTGAGCTGCAGAGTCAGTTTCATTTTTGCTATGTGTCAATCAGGGCTGGGCTAGCATAGGAAGCTCCAGGGCTCCACTCAGGTGCCTGGACAGAGGCAGGTCTGTCTGTTCCCGGGCCATGTGGGGTGGGGAGGAAGGGCAAGTATTTCCTTTATTTTTATCCACATCTATTCCATCAGAGGAAATTCCTTGTGTGTAGTTGATTGAAGGTAACGTGGCATGCGCACAATTTTATAAGTGATTTTGCACAAATATATGCTCATCCAAAATTGAACGGAGAGAATATAAAACAGTTCAAAGCAAAATTTGCTCTAAAGATCAAGGGTATCTTATGGATTCATGTGTGATATTGAGTTTTTTAGTCAGTTTTGATCTGACCTTTGAGCCTGGCCTTACAAAGAGGTCTGAGTACATTCATGGTCCTAAATTGCTATTATCAGAGAGAGGCATGGGATAATTTGCTCATGTTTTGGAAGACAAGTGAAGTATCAGTCATTATACTCTGAAAATGTTTTAGATTAGAAAGTGTGAGAGGAAATACATGTGCTTTTGCTTTTTCCTGTTCTGTGATTAGCTTTTAATCCCCCTTTTTTCACAGTTAACCTACAGCAACAAGTCCACCCCTTAGATAAAAAGAAAACGGGATTTCTTAGATTTCTGCCTCAGTTCATCTTCCAACTTCCACTATAGCAACTAAATATATCTGGCCTTTCAAAATTAGTCATTTGGATTCTCTAATTACCTGTACTGGCAGCATGTTTCCATAGCTTCAATCAACATCTTTGAATAAAGATTTGATTCGACAATAATAATTATGGTTATGCTTCTTCTAATTGAACCTCACTAATACAGTATCTTTTTGCTCCTAGCAGAAACTTTGTGTCACTTTTGGAATGAACATGAATATACTGTGGACTGCATGAGTGATCAGTCCTTCACATTTATGGAGTCCAAAGAAACTGGTTTGCCAATAAATATGAACAGATTTGGAATTTATCCAAGACTTAACATCTTTAATTTGATTGAATAATCAAATTTATACTCTGGTGATCTCTTTATTGTATACGATCTTATTTTTCCCCTGACGCTAAAATAGTAGCATTATATGTAAGAATATATGTTAACTTTGTCAAATCAGTTTGTGTATGCAAGTGTGAAAGACAGACAGATGTTTCACTACAGCTTTCTTAAGGACTGGAAAAATTTCCATAATTAAATATCACTATAATGCTATTTACTCTGTAAAATTATTAAGATTCTCAAACTGTTTCCAGCCAAATAATAACTGTCATTATAATTGGTATGATTTGTTCCTTAATTTTACTTAAAATATAGAAGTCAAAGACTTACTGTAGATAATTTGCAATTTATTAGTAGTATATTTTATATAAAATGTTTATAAAATGTTAAAGTAAAATGTCAATACTATTTTTCTTCCTTTAAGATGTTAGAGACAATAAGGCTAAAATAGCTTACCGTGGTTGTGGCAAGGTTGTTGTTGCGCAATTTTTCTAGTAGAAGTACAGATTTTTTCATGCGCAGAGTCAAAAAATTAAGTATTGTTTCATCTAATTAAATATTTTATTTGATTCTTAAATTCTGCTTTAAATTGTATACCTTGAAGGAATTGTGCAGAGCGGGGTTTGGAACCTGCACCTCCTGAGTACACTCAGTCTATTAGCCTATTGAATTATATCCTCTGGTCATTATAAAATTTATTAAAGCAGGGACAAGAAGAGAGTGCTGTGGGTAAGATGCTTGTCTTTAGTACAGTTGATGTCAGTTTGGTTCCCAGCACTCCATATGGTCCTCTGAGAATGGCCAGGAATAATCCCTGAGCTCAGAGGCAGGAACAAGCCATGAGACTTCTGGGTGTGATGCAAACTAACTCCCCAAAACAATTGAAAATAAAACGTTACTACAACAAATACATTGCACATAAAAACATATTATATGTATATATACAGAAAACTATAATTTGTTATGTGTGATGTAGTTTATTTTACACTGCATATGGTCCCCTAATCTGTTAATATTAAAATAACATACATTTTGATATAAGTACAATTAACAAATCTGAAATAACATGTAAAATGGTCATCCCATCAACAAATTAAAAGGAAAAATCTTATAATGATTCTTGATTAGATGTTAATTCAAGATTCTTAACAAATGTACACTATGTTGATAGTCAAGTAATAAAACTTAACATCAAAAATGCATTATATAAAAACTATTGCAAATTCAATACCTTAAATAGTAACAATAAATAATTTTCTATCTTAATGAGAGAAAACAATGCATTATGTAACTCTGTTTAACACGGCATTCAAGCCATTAGATATGACTTTAAAAAATTCTATACGGACTACATATTATGAAAAAATTATTTTATTTCCTTTAAAAAGCAAGAAAATCTGTTCAAATAAATACAGTGTAAAATTCCTTGGGTCTGATCAAACCTGCATTCAGTTCTGTGAGTTAAAACAGAGATACCATTTCTATTTTGTGGTAAATCAAATTTTCTCCCTTCTCTGCCATGCCCTCCCCTCCTCTTCCTTTCTGCGGAGGCAGTGCTTAGTACATCTCACTCTGTACAGAGGAATCATTCCTTGCAAGACTCAGTGGACTATTTGTTTTTCTGGGGATTAACCTGGGCCAGCTGCATACAAGGTGATCATTTTACATGCTGTTCAGGCCTTTCCCCTTACCCCTCCCTTTTGTTATGGGGTACCGGTTGTGCTCAGATTTAAGTACTTCTAGGGATTATTCCTGGCTGGGCCCAGACACCTAAAACAAGGTGCCAGACACCTAACACAAGGCCAGCTTTGAGCAAGGCAAATGCCCTACATGATGTACTATCTCTCCAGCCCCCAGAGGTCTGTCTTTTCAGTGTATAATGTAGGGACAATTGATTATTCATATAAAACTTCAAGCATTATTTTCTACATTATACTAGAACAAGCACCTACCCGAAGCACACAAACACGCTTGTTTTCATAAAACTAAAGTTATAAAAGAAAAATTATAAAAATATATTGGTTATTAGAGTTGGCAATAATTTTTAAATCAACAAAACAGAAAAACTTCAACAGATTTGAAATAGATTGAGAGACAAAATAACATGAACTGACAGTTCTGTTAATATGATAGTAAAATTAATAAGTAAAATTAAAAATGAGGTATAGAAGAAAATATTTGCAGTATTTTCATTGAGAAAAGACTCCTAGGAACAATGTTTAATTAATTAGTAAATTAAAAATGTATACAGCCCAATAGCAAAAAATGTCTACAAAAGATGTGTCTGAATTGAACAAACACTGCACAGCATACACATTTAAAATATCTATGTAAAAATGCACCCTGCCTTACTAGTCAATGATTCTATCACTGTCATCCATTGTTCGATTTCCTCAAGCAGGCACCAATAATGTCTCCATTTGTCCTAGCCTTGAGATTTTAGCAAGTGCCACATTGGAGGCTCTTTCAGGGCCAGGTGAATGAGACCCATCATTTTTACTAGGTTTTGGCATATCGAATACACCATGGGGAGCTTGCCTGACTGCCGTGCGGGCAGGATACTCGGTAGTCTGCAAGATTCTCCAAGAGGAAGAACTAGACAATCAGAGGGAGCCTGGTTTTATAGTCTCTGGATTTTGGCCATTGATGAGATTATATGGCGCTGGGGTGGAGGGCAGTTGTTGGGTATAACTGTCTAGCTACTGGAAGATGGGGGATCTGGTGGGAGAAGCCCAGTCCCTATCCAAGAAGGCTTGGAGATCTTAGCCCCAGGTCCCACACACCTGGGTTCCTCTGCCGGTATTTTCATGTGTGAGGCTCATTGGAGTGTGTGGAGAGTGATCTTAAGCATGGCTGTGGGTGGGTTCTGGAGGTCTTCAGCTACTGGGGCTCTGCTTGGGGCCGGGAGGGAAACTCAACCCGCCTTCCACTGAGGGACCCCAGTGAGGACAGCGAGGCATGGGGGCAGGAGACTCTGCTAGTCAATAAGGAAACTCAAATGTAGACAGCCATAAAATCGTGCCATCACAATACTGGGTAAAATAAAGACAATACTAAATCCTATTAAAGCAGAGCCAGAGTGATAATGCAGTAGATAGGGCACTTACCTGGGTTTGATCCCTGGTATCACATATGCTCATCTAAGCTCCACCAGGAATGATCCTTATGCACTGAACCTGAGTAAACCCTGAGCACCACTGTGTATGATCCCAAAACCAAGTGAATAAATATTGTGCAAGTTATGAGGAAATGAGAACTCATAGTCAACTGATGAAGTATAGATTGGTGTATCTATCAGAAAATGGTAATTTGTGTTAGAAATATAATGTTTAGTCAGTGACTCAAATTCCTCTTATTTCCTCAGCAGTAGTGAAATATTATAAAATATAAACATATAAAAATATCATATAAATCACTTGATCACTTGATGTCCAATTACTCAATGATTTGCTCGAGTGGGTGCAGTAACATCTCCATTCATCCCTGTTGCGTACTAGTGTAGCCCAAAGGCATCTGCTCACTCCAGGAACACAAAGAGCCTAAACCTTTCTTTCAGGATCTTGACAAAGAAGTCTGACCACCTTATAGATGGGCAGCCACACGTTCTTTTGATGTCCTGTGGAATCCAGTCGGTAATGGCTCTAGTCCAGTGGCCATCTTCAAATCTCATTACATACTTATCCAGGTACCCATCAAGTCATAGGGCCCCTTCCCAGAGCTGCGCATCTAACTAGACCCCCTGAGAATGGCCTGTTTTCATCCCTGGTCTGTGGGGGATGGGAATTGATGCACACCGAGTGTACCCAAAGCTGAACTGTTCCGGGCACCCTCTGCTCATTCATCCAGGTACCCACCCGGCAGCGGGGCTCCTTCCCGGAGCTGTGACCACTAATGCGGCTGCTAGTTATTCTCCCCCTACATTCCCGTAGGAACCATAAATTGCCCTCTTAGATGGAACTTTCACTAAATTAGCTTAACCACCAGAAAAACATTAGCCAATAATTCATTAAGCCCATCTCAATTAATTCTGTCTCATAAACAGAATGGTTTTTACCATTGGTGAGCATGAAGGTCTAAACCAAACAGGTCACAAGGGTAAAGTAATGCAGAAACCCACCAACCTAACTTATTGAAGAGGCTAGCCCAGAAGACCTCAACAGTAATGAAGTGCTAGACAACCTCTCTGACAAGGAATTTAGAAGGGAGCTACTGAGGAAACTTAGGGAGCTAAAAGAAACAATGTAAAGCAATGCCAATAAAAGACAAGAGGATTTGAAGGTAGAAATGAAGAAAATGCAAACAAAATTAGAAACGGAAATGTCAGACCTGAAAAACCTGGTTGATGAATTAAAAAACTCAGTGGAAGGCCTCAGCAGCAGAGTAACAGCTGCTGAGGACAGAATCAATGAGCTTGAAGATAAAGTGCAGAGACTCTTCAGAAAAGCGCAGAAAATGGAAAAGAGACTCACAATCCTGGAACAGATGGTAAAAGAAGATCATGAGGAAGCCAAGAGGAGTAAAATAAAAATTACTGGAGTCCCAGAGGGACAAGAAGAAAACCCTGATGGAGAAGAAACTGTCAAAGACTTCATTGCTATGATGTTCCCAGAGCTGAAGAAAACGTGTGACCACATTCAGGAGGCCCAAAGGGTACCAGCTAGAAGAAATCCAAATAAAAATAACCCAAGACATATCCTGATCAAAATGACCAAAACCTTAGAGACAAAATTCTGAAAGCAGCAAGATCAAAGGAAGAAATTTTCTATAAAGGAGCATCCTTAAGATTCACAGCTGATTTGTCTGATGAAACCCTCATGGCACGGAAACAGTGGTGAGATATAGTGAAAAAACTCAATGAAATAAATGCCTCACCAATAACACTTTAACCAGCAAGACTCTCACTCATAACAGAAGGAACAACACACAATTTCACAGACAAACAAGAGCTCAGGAACTTCATAGGCTCAAAACCATGGTTACAAGAACAACTAAATGATCTACTTAAAGACAAGACATGCCCCTCAAATACACCAAATTTCAACAGAAAAATGGGACAAAACCAACGTCAATGGGCTAAACGCACCAATTAAAAAGCACAGAGTAGAAGGATAGATTAGAAAATTGAACCCAACATTCTGCCTGCAAGAAACACATCTCAATAGTCAGAGCAAACACAGGCTCAAAGTCAAAGGCTGGGAAACAATCCTACAGGGAAACAACTCCCATAAAAAAGCTGGGGTAGTCATTCTAGTATCAGACCACAATGATTTCAGACTGAAGAAGGCCACAAGAGACAGTGAAAGCCATTATTGATAAAGGGATCTGTACAACAGGAAGAACTTACAATACTAACTTTATATGCACCTAATGAGGGATCAGCAAAGTACTTAAAATAACTACTCATAGACTTGGAGAAAGACATTGACAGCAACACAATACTAGTGGGAGAATTCAACACCCCTTTATCACCTCTTAATAGATAAACTGGAATCAAGCTTAGCAAAGACATACTTTATCTGAGGGGAAAAAATGGAAGAAAGGAACTTAGTAGTTATTTCCAGGACACTTAATCCTCACAAAGCTGAATACACATTCTTCTCAAGTGTGCATGGAACATTATCCAAGATAGACTACATGCTGTGCCACAAAACATGCCTTCATAAAATTAAGAAGATAGAGATTGTATCAACCATAATGTGCTGAAATCAGAAGTAAAACACACACACAAACAGAAAACTAAATCAAACACCTGGAAATTAAACAGCTCACTATTGGACAATGAGTGGTTTAGGAAGGAAATGAAGGAAGAAATCAAAAGATTCCTGGAAACGAATGAAAGCCAGGACACAAGTTACCAAAACTTACGGGACACAGCAAAAGCTGTGTTAAGAGGAAAGTTTATAGTTCTACAAGCATTCCTCAGGAAGGAGGAGCAAGCCCACATAAGTAACCTAACCTCACAGTTTAAGAGCTTGGAGAATGACAACCAAAAGGAGCCCAATCCGAACAAGAGGAAGGAAATAATAAAACTCAGAGCACAGATTAATGAGATAGAAACCGAAAAAACAATCCAAAAGATCAATGAAACCAAGATCATTACAACAGCACTGTAGCACTGTCCTCCCATTGTTCATTGATTTGGTCGAGCGGGCCCAGTAAAGTCTCTATTTTGAGACTTGTTACTGTGTTTGGCATATTGAATACATCACGCGTAGCTTGCCAGGCTTTGCCATGCGGGTGAGATACTCTCGGTAGCTGGCCAGGATCTCTGAGAGGGGCAGAGGAATTGAATATGGCTAGGCCAGGCTGGCTGCGTGCAAGGCAAGTGCCCTACCGCTGTGCTATTGCTTCAGCCCATTACAACAGAAACTACAGAAATTCAAAGGATGCTCAGGGAGTACTTTGAGAAGCTTTATGCCACGGAATACGAAAACCTCAAGTAAATGGATAAATTCTTAGATTCCTATATCCTCCCAATGTTAAACCAAGAATGCCTCGAATACCTGAACAGACCTATCACCATCAAGGAAATTGAAATGGTAAAAAAAGTCTCCCCAAGCACAAAAGTCCTAGCCAGGATAGATTCACTAGTGAATTCATCCAATTCTTTAAAGAGAACTTACTTCCAACCTCTTTAAGCTTTTCCACAAAATTGATTACTTCACTTGATCACTTGACTTCCCATTAATCATTGATTTGCTTGAGCTGGCTCCAGTAACGTCTCCAATTGTCCCTGTCGCATGCTAGTGTAGCTCAATGGCATCTGTTCGCTCTAGGAACACTAAGAGCCTCAAACCAATCATTCATGATCTTGATGAAGAGGTCTGATCATCAGGTAGGTGGGCGGCCATGCAGTCTTTTGACATCCCTTGGAATCCAGTTGGTAACAGCACTAGTCCAGCGGTCGTCTCTAAATCTCATTACGTGACCAGTCCATCTGATTTTTGACACCTTGGCAAACGAGACAGGGTCCCTGATTCTTGATGTCAGAACTCCAGATTCTTTCTCTCATTTGAGTGAAACGTGATATTCCAAGCATAGCTCTTTCAATTCCTCTTTGGGAGACCCGAATAGCATTCTCATCCTGTTTGCGTAGGACCCAGGTCTCTGAGGCATATGTTAATGCAGGAAGAACAGTGGAATCAAAGAGATGTGCCTGGAACTGGAGGTTCTTCGTCTTCTTAGCTATTTCTTCGACGTTCTTGAAGGCTTTCCAAGCCACTCTCTTCCTCCTGTGCAGCTCAGATGCCAGGTCATTTGTCATGTTGACTTCTCAACTTAGGTACATATAACCGGTGCATTTGGAGATGGTCGTTCAGTTGAGAGCAAATGGAGCGTCAGGAGCGAGGCTGTTTCTCATAAACATTGTCTTCGTAATATTCAGCTGTAGTCCGACCTTTCCACACTCACGGTCGAAGTCGGCCAGCATTTGTGCCACTTGGCTAATGTTTGGTGTTATTAGAACAATGTGATCAGCAAAGCGGAGGTGGTGTAGTTGCCGACCATCTATCTTCACTCCCATTCGTTCCCATTCCAGTCGTTGCTTGATGTTCTTGAGGGTGGCACTGAAGAGTTTCGGTGAAATGGTATCACCCTGCCAAACCCCTCTCTTGACATTAATGATTACTTCTTTGTAGAATGGTGAGATCCTGGTAGTGAATCCGTAATACAACTCACAGAGGATCTTGATGTATTGAGTTTGAGTGCCCTGATTGGCTAGGGCTTCAATGACCACTTCTGTCTCAACAGAATCAAAGGCCTTCTTTAAATCAATGAACATTAGACAGAGCAGCATCTTGAACTCCCGAGAAACCTCAAAGAGCTTGGTTATTGTGTGGATATGATAGATGGTGCAGAATCCTTTGCAGAACCCGACCTGCTCTCATGGTTGTCCTTCATCTAGTGTTCTGCCAATCCTATTCAGGATGACTCGAGTGAACAACTTGTAGATGACAGACAATAGGAAGATTGGGTGATAGTTGCCAATGTCATAGATGTCTCCCTTCTTGTACAGTAGTACAGTCCTGCTGGTTTTCCATTCAGACGGAACCTTGCATTCAGACAGGTCGCATGTAAAGAGCCGAGACAGCGAATTAATGAGTACTGACAGCAGGTTCTTTAGGTGTTCAGGTCTAACCTTGTCTGGGCCGGGTGCTGTTTGTTTCTTTACTGACAAAATGGCGTGTCGGAATTCGGAAGGGAGAACATTGGGAACGACATATCTATCCTGTGGATTTTGTTATTTTGGCAGGTGGACATGCTATCGAAGAGATTTAAGTAAAATTCATGGATAATCTTCTCCATTGCCATTCTGGAAGATGTGATAGATCCGTCAGGACATTGGAGGGCAGTCATCTTGGTTTGGTAGTTGGCAAAAGACAGGTGGGTGTTACTAATACTTTTCCCGGCTTCTGCTGCATCTACCAGCACTTCTGCTCTTCTCTCTTTGAGGTCTTCCTTGATCGCATCTCTGCACTGCTTTGCGAGCTTCACCATTCACTTGTAGTTGTCTGAAGCATGTGCCAAACCACGTTGGCGAATAAACTCAGGAGTTTTCTAAGACAGGCTTTTTGTGTGTGTGTGTGTGTGTGTGGCTATTTCTCTCTTGGCATTCCTTGCACAATCATGGAGGTGCTGAACCAGTTGATTGGATTCCTCGTCAATATTGTCAACAATGGCATCTTCCCAAGTTGCAGCAATAGTGCCAAAGAGCTCTCCGTTGCTGGTCGTTCTGAGAGTTCTCTTTTTAAACTCTGCAGCCCTTTCTCCCAGCTCTGTGAAGTAGAATTTTTCACGAAGGAGATGGTGGCCCGATCCCATTTGGAATTTTGGGACAACAGCAGCATCAGTCAGGCAAAACCATTGATTGAATATGACTTGATCTATTTCATTGTGGAACCATCTACTGGAAGACTCCCATGTCCAATGTTTAGATTTGGCCTACTGGAATCTTTAGTTAACATGGATGGTCTTGGTCGACATGATGAACTCAAGACTCTCACCCTGTTCATTCCATTCTAGGCCAAGGGTCCCAAATTGAAGTTCTTCCACTTATTTTCTTGGTCCTATCTTGGCATTAAAATCACCCACCATGCTCTTGTAGAAGGTGTGGTCTTCTTTATAGAACTTCTCCAGGTCCATGTAGAACTTCTCAATTTCTCCTTCATCATAACTGGATGTTGGTGCATAGACAATGAAGATAGAAACTACCGGCAGTGAGCCACATCTATTCAAATGTAAATGTCTGATTCGGGTTGTTAGGCATTCGAATGAATCAATGCTCATGGCCAAGTTTGTGATGACAAGGACACAGATGCCTCCGAAACCTCTTTTATCGCAGGTTCTGAGGAATAATTCTTCTCCCATGTCAAAAATGGTGTGATGAAATTGGTGCCTTCTTGTCTCGGTCAGACCAATGATGTCGTACTTGATTTTTCGCGTTTGTACCATCAGATCCTCGATGGATGCTCTGATGCTAGCATACGTGCATTGAAAATACAGATGATCATTTTTGTCTTCCTTTGTTGTGCAGCCTAGTTCGGCCTTGAGATTTTATCAGCCTCTCCTTTCTCATCTTCCTCTATGCTGCCATATTGGTGATGTCTTCAGGGTCAGGGGAATGAGATCCATTGTAATTCCTGGTTTTGGCATATCGAATACACAACGGATACCACAAAATTGAAGTATCAAAAACACTTTCAAACAGTTTCTATGAGGTAAATATCAACCCGATACCAAAAGCAGATAGAGATTCCACAAAGAAAGCAAATTACAGGTGAATATCCCTGATGAACATAGCTGCAAAAATCCTCAACAAACTATTAGCAAATAGAACCCAACGACTTTTCAAAAAGATCATACATCATAACCAAGTAGTATTCATCCCAGGGATGCAAGAATAATTTAACATTTGGAAAATCAATCAACATAATCCATCATATTAACAAAGGAAAAGATAAAAAAAATGATCACATAAATAGACGAAGAGAAAGAAAGCATTTATCAAGACACAGAACCCATTTATGATGAAAACTCTCAGCAAAGTAGGCATTGAAGGAATATAGTCAGTATGGTCAAATATAGTCAAAGCCATCAATATAGTCAAAGCCATCTACCACAAGCCCACGTCAAGTATCATTCTCAATGGGGAAAAACTAAAAGCCTTCCCTCTAAGATTGGACACAAAACAAGGTTGCCCACTTTTGCCACTCCTATTCAATATCATACTAGACATCCTGGCTATTGCAGTTAGGCAAGAGAAAGGTATCAAGGTATCATACAGATAGTAAAGGAAGAGGTCAAACTATCACTATTTGCAGACGATATAATACTATACTTAAAAAACCCTAAAGATTCTACAGAAAAGCTCCTAGAAACAATAGGTCAGTTTAGTAAAGTGGCAGGCTACAAAATCAACACCTGAAAGTACATGGCTTTCTTATATACAAATAATGAAAGAGAAGAAAGAAACATTAAAAAAAAATCCCATTCACAATAGTACCTCAGAAAATCAGTACCTCGGAATCAGCTTAACCAAAGAGGTGAAGGACCTATACAAGGAAAATTACAAAACACTACTTCAAGAAAGAAAAGAGGATACTAGGAAATGGACACACATCCCCTGCTCATGGATAGGGAGGATTAACATTATCAAAATTGCAGTACTGCCCAAGCACTATACGAATTCAATGTGGTCCGTATCAGGATACCCATGACGTTTTTTCAACGAAATAGACAAAAAGACTCCTGAAATTCATATGGAACAATAAACCCTCATGAATAGCTAAAACAATCCTTGGGAAAAAGAAGATGGGGAGCATCACCTCCCCAACCTCAAACTGTACTATAAAGCAGTAGTAATTAAGACAGTATGGTACTGTGTTAGAAACAGACCTGCAAACCAATGGAACAGAGTTGAATATTCTGTCACAGACCTCCAAATATATGACCACTTAATGTTTGACAAAGGAGCAAGACATGTGAAGTGGAACAAGGAAAGCTTCTTCAACAAGTGGTGCTGGGAAAACTGGATAGCTACCTGCAAAAAAAAAAATGAACTCTGACCTCTGTCTTATGCCTGGCAAAAAAGTCAAATCAAAGTGGATTAAAGACCTTAATATGAGACATGAATCTGTAAGGTACATAGAGGAAAGTGTAGACAGAACTCTCCACAACATTGAAGCTAAAAACATCTTTAAGGAATGGGCATTGGTGGAGGGATGGGAACCAGATCATTATATAACTGAAACTCAAGCACAAAAATCTGTAAGTCTAAAAATGTACCTCATGGTGTTTCACTAATAAAAAGTAAAAAAAAAGGGAAAAAAACATCTTAACATATTTAAGGATAAAACAGCAATGACCATACAAGTGGAAGCAAACATAAACAAATGGGACTACATTAAACTGAGAAGCTTCTGCATTTCAAAAGAAAGAGTGACCAAAATACAGAAAGAGCCCACAGAATGGGAAAGAATATTTACCCAATACCCATCTGATAAGGGATTAATATCCAGGATATAGAAGACACTAGTAAAATTGTACAAGAAAAAACCTCCAATCCCATCAAATAATGGAGAGAAGAAACGAACAGAAGTTTCCTCAAAAAAGAAATACAAATGGCCAAACAGCACATGAAAAAAAACTCCACATCGCTAGACATCAGGGATATGCAAATAAAAATAGCAATGAGATATCATCTCACACCACAGAGACTGGCACACATTCAAAAGAACAAAAGCAACCAGTGCTGGTGTGAATGTGGGGGTAACAGGACACTCTTTCACTGTTGGTTGGGAATGCCCACTAGTTCAGCCTTTCTGGAAAACAATATGGATAGTCCCTCAAAACTAGAAATTAAATTTCCATATGACCCCGCAATACCACTTCTGGGAATATATCCTGAGGATACAAAAAAGCACAGTATAAATGACAACTGTACCTAAATGTTCATTGCAGCACTGTTCACAATAGCCAAAATCTGGAAACAACCCAAGTGCCCCAGAACAGATGACTGGTCAAAGAAATTTTGATACATCTACACAATGGAATACTATGCAGCTGTCAGGAGAGATGAAGTCATGAACTTTGCTTATAAATGGATAGACATGGAGAGTATCATGCTAACTGAAATGAGTCAGAAAGAGAGGGGCAGACATAGAAGGACTGCATTCATTTGTGGAGTATTAAACAACATAACATGAGGCTGACTCCTAAGAACAGTAAACACATGGGTCAGTTAGATTGCTCCGTGGCTGGAAGCCTGCCTCATGAGAAAAGGGGAAAAGGCAGCTGGAATAGAGAAGGGATCACTAAGAAAAAGATGGCTGGAGGAATAAGCCAGGATGGGAGGTGTGTGCAGAAAGTAGATAAAGGAACAAACATGATAACCTCTCGGGGTCTGTACTGCAAACCATGATGCTCAAAAGTAGAGAGAGATTATGGGGAATCATGTCTTGCATGGAGGCAGGGGATAGGTTTCAAAGGGGGGGTATACCAGAGATATTGGTGGTGGGGTATGTGCACTGGTGGAGGAATGGGTGTTTGATCACTGTGTGATTGTAACCCAAACATGAAAGCTTATAAATATCTCATGGTGATTCAATAAAATTTTAAAAAATCACATTATGTGTCTGGCCCATTTGATTTCTGATGCCTTGTCGAACAAGACAGCCAGCTTCCCTGATTCTCGATCGTCGATGGAGATCGGAACTCCAGATTTCTTCTCTCAATTGAGTGAAACGTGATACTGAAAGCATAGCCCTTTTGAGTCCTTTTTGGGAGACTCTAATAACATTCTCATCCTGTTTTCATAGGGCCCAGGTATCTGAGGCATATGTTAGTGCAGGAAGAACAGTGGAGTCGAAAAGATGTGCCAGGAGATGGAGGTTCTTCATCCTCTTAGCTATTTCTTATAAGCTCTTGAAGGAATTCCGTGCTGCTCTCTTCCTCCTGCACAGCTCAGATGCCAGATCATTTGTCATGTTGACTTCTCAACCTAGGTATGCATAACTGCTGCATTCAGAGATGTTCGTTTAATTGAAAGAAAATGGAACATCAGGAATGAGTCCATTTTTCATCAACATTGGCTTCTTGAGATTCAGCTGCAGTCCAATTTTTCCACACTCATGGTCAAAGTCAGCCTGCATTTGTTCCGCTTGGCTAAATGTTTGGTGTTATTAGAACGATGTCATCAGAGAAGTGGAAGTGGTATAGTTGTGGACTGTCTATCTTCACTCCCATTCCTTCCCATTCCATTTGTCGCATGATGTTCTTGAGGGTGGCACTAAAAAGTTTCAATGAGATGCTATCGCTCTGCTGAACCCCTCTCTTTACATCGATGATCACTTACTTGTAGAATATTGAGATCCTGGTAGTTATTCTGTAGCACAGCTCACAAAGGATCCTGATTTATTGAGTTTGAACTCCCTGTTTGGCTCTAGGACTTCGATGACCACTTCAGTCTCACCAGAATCAACAGAATCAAACAATCTCAACAGAATCAAATGCCTTCTATAAATCGATGAATGTTAGACAGAGTGGCATCTATTACTGGTTGCTATCACATTTACTTTACTGTTGACTTGTTACTATCATTATCATATATTTTTATCATAATGAATAGTTTACTAACCTATTTGAGAAGTTGCAAGATAATTCCAATCAATCCCTACTCAATGTATATTTCTGTCTAGAAAAGGAATTCCTGTATATATTGATATAAATATGAAACAACATATTTAACATATACATTTGCTAGTATGAAATATAAAGAAACAAAAATTCCTGCATTAACCTATGTATTGCTGTGAATGATTTTATAGGTTCTAACTCAGCTCTCTTTTAAAGACGGAGATAATCCAGATGGATTTATAATTCACACAAACTTGAGGTTATGGACAGATAAAATAGAACATTTCAAACATAAGTGAGATTGTTCTCAAGAGAGACAAACCATAATTGGCTCAGAAATGAAGGGAGCAATATGGTGAGAAATTCACAGAGGCTCAAAAAAACTCTAGTATAAGAGAAAATCTTGGTCTGACAGTCCTAGCAAGAAAATTAAGTTTTGACCCTACAACACAAAGAAGTAAATTTTCCCAACAGATCCGAATATCTGAAAGTGAATTTTTACTCAGAGTTTATACACATCAAGCAGGTTTGTTTTAAGTTGTTACATTTGCAATAAAGAAGAAATAAGACTTGTCAGTATGTTAGTGGCTGGTACCAAAAATAAAGATGAAAGCATATGTTTCAGGATCACATGTACAAACTGAGTGCATCAAAAGCACCTGGAAACCTGGAAGATTTAATAAACCACCACCAGTTACTGACTCTTTGATAGTAATTGTGGTGAGAAGCCTCCAAATTATACATTTTCAAAAAATCCATAGAGCATGCTGAAACTATAGTTTTGGAGGGGCAGGGAGAGAAAATTCCTCTTTGTTCTACTTAATTTACATGCTTATCATCTTTAATAAAGAAAGAAATATTTATATATATTTTATTTGCATGATTTTGCAATACTATCAATAAGGTTTTACTCATTCAACATTCCAACACCACTGTGTACCTTTCTTTCCACTATTGCTTCAGAGACTCCCCTTTATTCACCCTCAACACACCCTACTACTCCCCAATAACTGTTATGGTAAACTCCATTCCAAGATTATTCTCAGATTCTCAAGAATGAATCCACCTTCTGTTGTTCCCTTACTATGCTTCTTTCTATCCCAAGACTCAGAGACTATAAAAACCAGCTCCCAGAAGAGAACAGTGAAGTCTCCTGCCCCCGAGCCTGACTGTCCTCGCAGGGGCCCCTTGGAGGGGAGAGGGTTGAGCTTTCCTCCCTGCCCCGACCAGGGCTCCGGCAGCCAAAGACCTCCAGGACCAGCCACCACCATGCTGAGACCACTCTCCTCACACATGAAGGTACTGGCAGAGGGACAAAGTCACGCAGGTTCCGGGGCCGAGATGTCCAATTATGACATCCTATTATGACATCTTATTATCTCATTCCTACTTTGGACAAACTGGCAGGCTACCGAATGTAGCCTGCCCGCACAGCAGAGTCTGGCAAACTCCCCGTGGCGTAGCCAATATGCCAAATACCAGTAACAATGATGGGTCTCATTCTCCTAAAGAGCCTTGAATATAATCTCAGGGCTAGGATGAAGGAGACGTTACTGGGGCCTGCTCGAGGCAATCGACGATTAACAGGATTTGTGATTGTGATTGTGATGCATGTATATATACTTTATCCAGTCTTCTGTTTCTGGACACTTGGATTGTTTCCAGATATGTTGGCTATTTTAAATAGTGCAATACTACACAATGGTGTGTAAATCTCTTTTCTGAAATGTAAATTTTGGCCCTTGGGGTAGATGCCCCAAAGTGGAATTTCTGGATCATATGGAAACCCAATTTTTAGTTTTGTAAGAATTGCCCATATTGCCTTTCCAAAGGTGAACCAGCCAACGTTCCCAGCAACAGTGGATGAAATTTCTTTTTGTTGATCTTTCTCTAAGATCTGCTGTTAGGTTACTTATTGGGCCCACTTTGCTTCCTAATAAATATTTTAATTACTACGGACTTCCCTCTTAACACCACTTTTTCTGTGTTTCTTATGTTCTGGTATTATTTTTGTTCCCATTTTTTTTCAGAAATTATTTGATTTTTCTCTCTGTTTTCTCTATGACTCACTGGTCATTCAATAGCGAATTTTGTTTTTTGTTGTTGTTGTTTATTTATTTTGGGCACCATACTCGGTGATGGTGAGTGGTTGCTCCTGACTCTGCACTCAAAGATCACTCCTGGTGTGCTCAGGTATCCATAAGAGATGTCAGGTATCAGACCTGGGTCTGCTGTGTGGAAGACAAGTATGCTACTCACTGTAATATATCTCTGGTCCTAGTATTGAATTGATGTCAAATGTTTGAGTTTTTGTTACAATTTATGTATCTGATTAATATTTGTTTTCAACATATCATGGTCTGAAGGGCTGGAGCGATAGCACAGTGGTAGGGCATTTGCCTCACACGCAGCCAGCCTGGCCGAGCCGGGTTCAATTCTTCCGCCCCTCCTGGAGAGCCCAGCAAGCTACCGAGAGTATCTCACCCACATAACAAAGCCTGGCAAGCTCCCTGTGACATATTCAATATGCCAAACAAAATAACAACAAGTCTCAAAATGGAGACGTTACTGGGCCTGCTCAAGCAAATCGATGAACAACGGAAGGACAGTGACAATGACAGCGACATGGTTTGAGAGGATTGTTGATACACTTTTACTCTTCTTGATTTTATGGAGATATGTGTTGTGAAACAGATTGTCACACTCAGAGAATGTCCTGTGTAGATTGGAGAATAATGTGCATTTAAATTTTGTGTTATGAATAACTTTGTATATGTATGTCTATCTCTGCTATTTCTTCCTTTAAGGCCATTGTTTGCTTTTAGAACTTTTGCCTAATTGATATACTTAGAGGTAAAAGCAATGTAATTTTTCCCCATGACTATTGCATTGTTAGTATTATCTTTTTTTCCCAGGTATTAGCAGTTATGCTGGAATAATACATATTGGTTAACGGATCTAAGTTTGTGTGCATCCTCTACAATGGAGGTACTGAAATCTGGAATAGAAAGTTGTAATGAACTTGGTCTTGTACCACATCACTTCTGTAATCAATCAGGAGGGTAGATGTTTATGTTGGGGAGTTCCAAGATCCTCTGTTCCTTTGGGCACAAGAAGGCTGAAATGGTAGGTCTGTCTTGAAATCTCTTCAAGGGCCTATTTTCAAGTCTGCTTTTAGTGCCTCTCTATAAATGCTTCCTTTGGAAAATCTATTATTAAATGAAACTTCCATCTTCAAAGCTGCCACACGCCTCCATCTCATGTAATTTTACATCCAGGTAATAAAAATATCATGTCTGTCAGGTTTTCTTTATTATATTGTTTTATCATAACCAGACTACCATATCAAGGGCAAAATAGTACTATATTACAAATAAGTGCGCTCAACTAGAATACTTATCATTCTTTTGGTGTTAGATTGATCTGTAGTTAAAATGAATAAGCCCAATATATTTGGATAAAATGTATCTTGTTTCAATGAAAACATTTGTCCTTGTTAATATTCAAAGATAGGAGATTTCCTCTTTTTATGAAATATTAGCATAGTTCTGAAAATCAAAGCCACACACACATACACACACACACACACACACACACACACACACACCCATCCAGTGGTTACTATTCTGATATCTCTAAGCTTATTCCAGTACAACTGATTTCCCACATATGCTTCTTATAATGTCACATTTTCTTAATTTCTATATAAAGTTTTTATAGCTAGAGAATGCTATTTTTATTTTCCTCTTTTAAAATAGTGACTCCATGTAAGTTCATAAGTTTTAATAATCATTTTACACTTGATATTTCATCATTAAGAAGATATGCCATAGTTTCTTTAATGAATCTTACAAAATTTTTTAATGTGCAGCATTTTAAAGTAGTTTTTCAGATTATGAAAATGGACCTATGGGGTTTTATGTATGTGAGATTTCTAAAATCTCACTGCTAAGAGATAGGTAGAAAAATGTATTTTTATGTGTCAAATTGACTTTGATATAATTATATCAATTTCATTCTCACTAGCACATGTTTGTACCTATTTTTCTAAGTATTACCATAAAATGCTATATTAGTTGTCCTTTTTACAGTCTGAGAGGGGAGAATGATATGTAAGTACAGCTTTATTTTTGTATATGATTCTTTTATGACTAGAGTCAAATGTCTTTTTTAAAGAACAATTTTATTATACTTTAAAATAATTTTTTGTAATTAGAGAAGGTAAGGTAAAGGCCCTCCCGTTGATCGTCGATTTGCTTGAGCGGGCCCAGTAACGTCTCCATTGGAGACTTGTAATTAGCTGTTCATTATTTCTTTAAGTTTTCCTGACATTTTCAGAAATCTTAGTTCTATATTTAAAACTTTACTCCTTGTTAAGTGCTCAGGGATCATTCCAAAGAATGCTCAGTGGTCTAGAGGGAAATCAGTTCAAACCATGGCAGACTGTGTAAGGCAAGAGAATCTTAAACAACTGTACCATATTTCTGTCTACAATTTTTTTTTCCTTTGGGTTACACCCGGAGATGCACAGAGGTTACTCCTGGCTCTTCACTCAGGAGTTACCCCAGGCGGTGCTCAGGGGACTATATGGGATGCTGGGAATCAAACCCTACCCACAAATGCCCTACCTGCTGTACTATTGCTCCAGCCCGTCCATTATTGCCTCTTTTGCAAACCACAGCACCCCAAAGGAGAGAGAGAACAAAAGGGAATACACTGCCACAGAGGCGGGGTGGGCTGGGGGAATGGGGGATGGGAAGAATACTGGGATCCATGGTGGTGGAGAATGGGCACTGGTGGAGGAATGGGTATTTGATCATTGTATAACTGAAACCCAAGCACAAAAATTTGTAAGTCTACAACTGTATCTCATGGTGTTTCACTAACAAGAACAAGAAAGAAAATCTTAATCATATTTATCCCCAAAGGCCCTATCTCCAAATAATATTAGATGTTTCTCAATATATGAATTTGGAAATAAACAATTTAATGTAAGTGCAAAAAAATATAAAGTTTTCATATGGCTTTCCAGTATGTACAACACTACTTATTTGAATGTCCATATTATTTGCTGTGAGAAAGCTTCTTTTAAATATTGTAATAAACTTATGTTTTCTTATTCTGATAATAATGCCATTAGCAATTTAATTATACATGTTTCATACAATATTTTAATATTTGGCAGGACTAGTGTTGATACCAGTTGTGCTTCAAAGTTTTCCCTGCTAGTCTTGAGAATTTATTTTCTTAAGCTTACTTTATTTTTATATCTCCATAAAACATGTTGGTATTTTTATTGAAAATACGTTGAATGCATTTATCTATTTTGGGATAACATATCCTTATGATGTTGAGTCACTTTGCCCAGAAACAAGGGAAATCTTTTCATTTATTTCAGCCTATTTAAATCCTTCAAGACTGTTTATAGTTATCTTTATAAGGATTTTGTCTATTTTTTGTTAAATTTATTCCTGAAAATTTTATTTCACTTGCAATATTTCATATGGGAATTTTTTTCCTATATCATATTATCTTCTCAATATTATGTATGCAAAGGCAATATGTTTTTAAATGAATGCTGTTTTATCTTGCTACCTTACTGAATTCCTTCATTTTTAGAATTGTGCTAAGTAATTTCTCCCCTGGAACTTCACAGGTATATTATCACTCTGTGTAGTGGATGTTGTGCCTTGCTTTTCATACTTCCCCTTAAATATCCTTTTCTCCAGCTGCTGAGAGATTTGGCTGATGATATCTCCACATGAGTTCTGCTCTACAAATTTCCTATAACCAAAAGAAGAAGCCTTGTCTATAGCCACATATTTTCACTGGTGGAAAAAAATCATTCAAACATTTCTGCTTATTAGTATTTGAGCAACAATCCTAATTGCCTGGAAATAAAAAAAATTACTCATGCTCCTTGTCAGCTCCAGAAGTAAAAGTAGAATCATCTTAAGACAAAGTGGCCTCATGGTTCTACACTTACCTCTACTCCAATCAACTTCTTTTACTCCCTGACAAGTCTTTGTTGCTGTTGATGTTTGTAAGCCATGCCAGATAATGCCCAGGGTTTACTCCTTGCTCTTTGTTCAGGGATCATTCTTGATGATGCTTGGGAGTCCATAAGTGGTGCCATTGACTGAATTTTCTGCCACGTGCAAGGCAAGATTCCCGTCCACTGTACTATCTCTTCATACCCCCCTGACAGGTTTTCTTACCAAAGATACTTGTCCCAATCCAATCCTAAATATATATTTTCTAGTTACACTTACTTTATGTATACTGCAATATGTAGAAAACTTCAACATGAAACATTTTGAGATCTTTCTTTTTAAGTCTCTTGCCTCTTACCTATGTATTTATCTTGGCTCACTAAGTGAAATCTAAGGAACAATGTGAGTAAAAGTGGAGAAATTGGGCATGCTTAATTTTATGTTTTTCATTATTTCAATGGATATGCCTCTAAAATCCCCTATCAGTTGCTTTATGTTTTTTATTACCAAGATATGTCTTTGAAATCCATTAATTTCTATTTATTGTCAAAATTTAACTCGCTAATGGATGCTGAATTTTGCTTAAAAATCGCTTCTTTCTTCTATAAAAATCATCATTTTTTGGTTTTTGTTTGTCTGATTTTCTTTATAAATTCTCACATCTACTCATGTAGAATAGATGTTAGAAGAGAACATTTTAAATCTCTTTCATTATTGGAAAACATCACGTTGGAGATCATGTATCTTTTCTAAAGCGTTATTTTTTGTTTCTTTCATATACTTTCACAAACAATATTAATCTGTGATTTTCCTTTTGTTATAACTTTATTGAGTTGTCATATAACCCTTTACAACTAAATTAACAAAATTTTAGTGCTATTGAAGTATTTTTGCATTAAAGCATTATGTAAATTTACTTGTATTTTGGGCTGGAGCGATAGCATAGCGAGTAGGACTTTCGCCTTACAAGCGGCCAACATGGCCAACCCGAGTTCAATTCCTTCGCCCCTCTTGGAGAGCCCGGCAACCTACTGAGAATATCTCGCCTGCAGGGCAGAGCCTGGCAAGCTACCCGTGATGTATTCAAGATGCCAAACACAGTAACAACAAAGTCTCCAATGGAGATGTTACTGGGCCTGCTCGAGCAAATCGATGAACAACGGGAGGACTGTGACTTGTATTCTATATTTTTTAGTTCGAGAACACCTGTCATTTCTTTTGACCATTTGCTCTATTATTCAACTATCTAACAATGAGAATGTTCAATTCCATAATCTCTGGTAACATACACAAGATTCACTTCATTGAAATTAATGGAAGGTTATTTTTCTGTACATTAATTTACAGCGTATATTCTACCATTAATTTTCTAAAAAATCAAAAATACAAAAATGAATTTTGTTAGTAAGAATACCATGTGGGATATATCTTTATCAGATATTGTATTAGTAAATTGATTTGGTCATAGTAAAATTTATGATGCTGATTCTGGCATTATAAGAAAGTAGATGCATTTATACCATCTTATGTAGAGAGTGACCAGAATTTACTAATAGGTTAAATGTGAGCATGAAAAGTAGACAAAAATATTGATTATTAAGAATTTTTATCCCCTGTGCTGGTTAGTTTAAATTATTGGTGTTCAACTAATTATTGTGACTGGTTCGATATTAACAAAGTTGAAAAAACTATCTCTCTCTTTTTCTCTGTCTCTCCTTTTCTTTTTCTCCCTCTCTTTCCTTCTTTTTCTTCTTTTTAGTCTTATTGTTTTCATTACAGTAGAAAACAAAATGCATGTTTAGAAATATATTATCATTTATATTGAGCATGTACAATAATTTATAAAGAAAAATAATATATATTTATAATTTTAGGAGAAACTAAGCTTCATAAGAAGATAGCATCCATTATTCACTTTATGATCTCAATTTAGGAAGCTTATCATTCACATAGCTATACATACTCAGATTGGTTATTAATTTAATATATGTGTATATGTTCTCTAGGTGAAGACATTTTAATCATATCTTATATAGATCTCTAGCTTATTCAATAGACATAGTGTGTAGCAATGCATTTTCCTGTACCATAGGTGTGACATTAATAAGACACTGACAGATCAAGATACCTCAACCATCATTTTCCTAGTGTGTTTATTATTACAAATTGTTTGAGAGGTAAAGATATTTCATTTTCATGCTATGAAATAAATTTTTGAGATGTGACAATAGAATATATAGAATTTAATACATATATAAGTGGTGAGGCACATAAAATTTCTAGTCAAATTGGTTTAGGAAACTCATTTAAGACAGTAAATCAACCAGTCAATAGACATCACAGGCTTCAAGAATGTTTGCAATCAGGAAATTTCAGCCCTTTTATTGCTACTAAAGTCTGGTGTGATGCTCTAAGAGAAAGACAGAGGAGGAATAGAATCAGTTTAGGGGAAAGGGACTCTACATTTTGGTTGTGAGGCTTTTATGGTGCTTAATTAGGGAATATTATATTCTAGAATCATGGATACTAGGATACAAAAAAATAGCAGCAGAATCTTACACTGCATTTTGATTCTTTTGCTGAATCTTTCATTACGAAGTGATGCTCTATACTCTGTATAGAAAAGTCATAATATTCAATACTTATAATAGTAACTTTTTATATTCTGGGCCTTTGATATTCTGGATCTGGCTGTCATCATGATCTGCCTGGTCTTAGGGGGTACAAGGATATTTTTAAGAGTGCAATTCTCTTATAACTACAAGGAAGAATCACTTAATCACTTAATCACTTAACTTCCCATTAGTCGTCGAGTTGCTCGAGCGGGCGCCAGTATTGTCTCCATTTGTCCCTGTCGCGTGCTAGTGTAGCCCAATGGCATCTGTACGCTCTGGGAACATGAAGGGCCTCAAACCGATCGTTCATCCTCTTGACGAAGAAGTCTGACCATCTGGTAGGTGGGCGTCCACGCAGTCTTTTGACATCCCGTGGAATCCAGTCGGTAACAGCTCTAGTCCAGCGGTAGTCTTTAAATCTCGTTACGTGACTAGCCTATCTGATTATCGACACCTTGCAAATGAGAGAGCGTCCCTGATTCTTGATAGTCGACGGATGTCAGAACTCCGGATTCTTTCTCTCATTTGAGTGAAACGTGATATTCCAAGCATAGCTCTTTCTATTCTTCTTTGGGAGACCTGAATAGCATTCTCATCTTGTTTGCGTAGGGCCCAGGTCTCTGAGGCATATGTTATTGCAGGAAGAACAGTGGAATCAAAGAGATGTGCCCGGAGCCGGAGATTCTTCGTCCTCTTAGCTATTTCTTCAACGTTCTTGAAGTCGTTCCAAGCCGCTCTCTTCCTCCTGCGCAGCTCGGGTGCCAGGTCATTTGTCATGTTGACCTCTCGACCTAGGTACACATAGCTGTTGCGTAAGGAGATGGTCGTTCCATTGAGAGCGAATGAGGCGTCAGGAACGAGGCAGTTTCTCATAAACATTGTCTTCGTAAGATTCAGCTGTAGTCCTACCTTTCCACACTCATGGTCAAAGTCGGCCAGCATTTGTGCCGCTTGGCTGATGTTTGGTGTTATTAAAACAATGTCATCAGCAAAGCAGAGGTGGTGTAGTTGCCAACCATCTATCTTCACTCCCATTCCTTCCCATTCCAGTCGTCACATGATGTTCTCGAGGGTAGCACTGAAGAGTTTCAGTGAAATGGTATCACCCTGCCTCACACCTCTCTTGACATCAACGATCACTTCTTTGTAGAATGGTGAGATCCTGGTAGTGAATCCGCAATACAGCTCAAGGAGAATCTTGATGTATTGGGCTTGAATGCCCTGATTGGCTAGGGCTTCAATGACCGCTTCTGTCTCAACAGAATCAAAGGCCTTCTTTAAATCAATGAAAGTTAAACAGAGCGGCATCTTGAACTCCCGAGAAACCTCAATGAGCTTGGTTATCATGTGGATATGGTCGATGGTGCTGAATCCTTTGCGGAAACCTGCTTGCTCGCATGGTTGTCCTTCATCTAGTGTTCTGCCAATCCTATTTAGGATGACTCGAGTGAACAACTTGTAGATGACAGACAATAGGCAGATTGGGTGATAATTGCCAATGTCATGGATGTCTCCCTTCTTGAAGAGTAGTACGGTCCTGCTGGTTTTCCATTGGGACGGAACCTTGCATTCAGACAGGTAGCGAGTGAAGAGCCGAGCCAGTGTATTGATGAGTACTGACGGCAGGTTCTTCAGGTGTTCAGGTCTGACCATGTCTAGGCCGGGTGCTGTTTGTTTCTTTACGGACGAAATGGCATGTCGGATTTCGGAAGGGAGTACGTTGGGAACGACATACCCATCCTGTGGAATTTGGTATGTCGGCAAGTGGACATGGCTATCGAAGAGATTTGAGTAGAAGTCATGGATAATCTTCTCCATTGCCGTTCTGGAGGATGTGATGAATTCCATCAGGATGTCGGAGGGCAGTCATCTTCGTCTTGTAGTTGGCGAAGGACAGGCGGGCGTTACGAATACATTTCCCGGCTTCTGCCGCATCTACCAGTACTTCTGCTGTTCTCTGTTTGAGGTCTTCCTTGATCGCATCTCTGCACTACTTTGCGAGCTCGGACGTTAGCTTGCGGTTGCCTGAGGCATGCGCCAAACCACGCTGGCAAATTAGCTCAAGAGTTTTCGAAGATAAGCGATTTTTTGTGGCTATCTCTCTCTTGACGTTCCTCGCACATTCATGGAGGTGCTGAACCAGTCGATCGTATTCCTCGTCAATGTTGTCAACAATGGCATCTTCCCATGTTGCCGCAATAGTACCAAAGAGTTCCCAGTTGGTGGTCATTCTGGGAGTTCTCTTTTTGAACTTTGCAGCCCTTTCTCCCCACTCTGTGAAGTAGAATTTTGCATGAAGGAGACGGTGGTCCGATCCCATTCGAAATTTTCGGACAACAGCGACATCAGTCAGGCAAAACCGTCGATTGAGTATGATGTTTCTATTTCGTTGTGGAATCGTCCACCGGGAGACTCCCATGTCCATCGTTTAGATTCTGCCTTCTGGAACTGTGAGTTACCATGAATGGTCTTGGTCGACATGATGAACTCAGACAGTCTCTCACCCTGTTCGTTCCATTCTAGGCTATGGGTTCCGATGTGAAGTTCTTCAGCTGATATTCTCGGTCCTATCTTGGCATTAAAATCACCCACAATGATCTTGTAGAAGGTGTGGTCTTCTTTATAGAACTTCTCTAGCTCCATGTAGAACTTCTCGATTTCTCTTTCATCATAATGAGATGTTGGTGCGTAGACAATGAAGATAGCATCAGATGCATCCATCTAGGACCTGATGGTAAAAGTGTGAATGATCAAGTACGACATCATTGGTCTGACCGAGACAAGAAGGCACGAATCTCACCATGCCGTTTTCAACACTGGAGAAGAATTATTCCTCTGAACATGCGATAAAAGAGGTGTTGGAGTCGTCGGTGTCCTTGTCAACACAAACTTGGCCAAGAGCATTGATTCATTCAAATGCCTAACAACTGGAATCAGACATTTACATTTAAATAGATGTGGCTCACAAGGAATAATAATGGATAATTTATTAGGAATTAGTCTTGAACAAATTAACTTATTTTCAAAGCAGTATAAAGCCAGGTAGAATATATAGTTCAAACAGTGAGTTAGTTTATTTTTAACTCCCAAAATAGTTAGAAAAAAGAGGGTCATGTGAGAAAAATATGAGATGATATTGGAGGGGGCAATATAAATAGATTATAAAGAAGAATTAAAGAGACAGACTAGATAGAAAAAGAGAGGTGATAGAGATATTCCTGATTCTGCTAATCAGTGTAGGAATTTAAAGAACAAGAATAGCTTTTTGGGGGGCTGGAGCAATAACACAGCAGGTAGGGCATTTGCCTTGCCCATGGCTGACCAGGTTTCGATTCCCAGCATCCCATATGGTCCTTCGAGCATCGCCAGGAGAAATTCCTGAGTGCATGAGCCAGGAGTAACCCCTGTGCATCACGGTTGTGACCCAAAAAGCCAAAAAAGATGGTTTATGGAATAAGACACTACAGAAAAAAACAAACCCACACACACTCACACACAAGTGCACACACATACACACACAAACGTATATATAATAATTTTGTCAGATATTGTACAAAAAATATTTCTTACTATTTGCCACATATTTAAAAGTGAAAAAATCATTAAAGATACATTTATAGGTAGAAAAATAATTTAATTTTAATGCACTTGTTGGTGCATGCAGTAGACATTTTCCTACAATTCATATTGTTTCCATTTTTTTTTAATTTGCGAGAAAAATTAGGAACCATAGCTGTTTACGCTCAGGAATCTCTTCCAGCTCTGACTCTAGGGTTAGACATGATTTCTGGGTTCTGGGCACCATATATTTTGTCTGGGGACAAACCAGACATGAAAGGTAAGAACCCTCTGTCCTATCTTCTAGCCCGTTCAAAATTGTTATTTCTTGCAAATAGGATTAATAGGCTTAAACCTCAAGTGTGTTTTATACATTTTTTCAACTTCTTTTTGTCTTAAATTCTAAATGATCATTTTTATGTCAGACTTTATATAATTTTTTGAGGTAACATCAGGTGCATAGGCAAAGAGCCAGATGGCATAATTTTGGCAGAGCTCTGAAAATCATGTAAAAACGGAGAAAGGATAGATTGGTTAAACTTGTTCTAAAATCAGGAGAATTAGTGCATCTCAACAAGGGTAATATAGTTTTAGATAGCAGTACTTTCATTCAATTTTGTATAAACACTATTTTTAAGATATTAAATTTAAAAATTATTCTTTAATATGGGAGAAATTAAAGAAGTGGAAAATGATGAGTTTTAAATTGATAATTTCAATGTGGATTTTGCCCTTCAACATCATAGTGTCAATTTGCATATAGAAAGGAGACATTTGTAAATTAATGAAAATCTAAGCTCCTCTTGTTATGCCTTAAAATTTGAACTTATATCAATGTCAACTTGGACTTGACAAGATCACCTAGTTCTTTCACTCCGTGTTTGTGTTTTCTGGTGCAATGGTGTTTTGCCATGTACCAAAGAAACTAATTTCATGAAAAGACTGCCTGGATACACAGATAGTGCTGTGATGCTGGGGAAAACAGTGCTGTATATTCCATCTATTACGTTGCTTGTGCCATTGTGAAAGTTGCGTCGCAATAAGAAGTTGAATTCATGGGCTGTGAGAATAGTAAAGGGCTCCAGAATCGGTGTGCCCACTCCATGTTTAAACCAACAGCAACACGTGGCCTCTTCTCACCAAATGCAAACGTGAAGGTTCAGATCACCTCTGGGTGGAACCTGGCAGGTACCTCCTTCAATTAAAAGACATAAGCATAACTGTATTCTCTGCTTTTAGTATTCCACAAAACAAGTAGAAGTGTCCCTTGCACTGAGTACCAAATTAAATGTTCTAACAATGCCCACACCTCCCCCGCAAAAAAGGTGGAAATTCATAAAACTTTCAAATAAATCTTTTAAATAAATCTTTGAGAAAACTAACACGCATGTTTAACTGAGACTTTTGAAGTGATGTTTTTGTTTTCTGAAAGTAAAAGATACTAGATAGTAGGGAAAGAAAAAAATCATAAATCCTACTAGATATCTGAAGACAGAAAGCACAAAAAAAGAAGAGCATGAGGTGGAAAAGGATTAATTGACCCAAATTTCAATTTTGGTCACAAAATAAGTGGAAGTAAAGAATCATCATTTTCTTGGAAGTCTGATAATAGTTTTTAGTAATGAGGTAAAGTGCTTATCAACTCTATTCTCTGGAGAACAAAACATGTTTACTAGCCTTGACATGAACGTATCACAAAATAAAAATAGCAGACAAAGTAAAAAAGCTAAAGCATCGAAGTAAAATGAGATTTTATCATTTGGGAGAAATGTATATATGATGGAATTGTAATAAGGCTTGGAGATATTCTGTAACCCCCTGTCATATGCATCAAATTGAAGGGAGATGTCTCTTTTAACTCGGTTAATTTTAATGCCTAAAATTCTTTGTTTTTATAAGCTGTATGAAATAGTTGAACAGAAAGCAGAAATGTGGCTGACAAGGAAAAAAAAATGATTCATGCTATAAGGAGTTGCTAACAATCAAAGCTAATTTTGTTAATCCACAACCAACACATTTTTTGTTATTTGCTCAAGAATGTTTCCTATAGTTAAAGAGTATTATTAATGGATGCATAAACTATGCTAGAAAGGAGATATCGTTTTTATCACAATAAGCCAAATGCAACAAAAATTTTAAATAATTTGAAACATTGATACAGACATGACTATATAACTATATAGAAAACCTTTGCCATACACACTTTGGCTTTCAACTATTTGTATGATTTTTCTTTAGATAAAACGAATAAATATGATCATGGTTTTACCTAAATAATGCAAGCAAAGAATTAAAGTATTATTAACTTTCTTAAAATTGAAGCGATGTGACCAAAACTTCCAAAGTTATTCTAAGACTTAGGGAGGCACATACATTTAGTCAGAATTTATGCAGTCTCAAGTATAAATGAGGCACCATACACTAGGCTAATAATAGCAGAGTCAGTGATGGGTTAGAATGCATCTTAAACTTGACGGTTTAAGGTGAACTTAGTACCGATGCTAGCAATGAAGTCCTTTCTATTAATTTTTCTTTCACAGCAAATGTTTCTGGTTATCTTTAGAATATTACTTCCTATTTTGATATTATTATTATAGGGCTGGAGCGATAGCACAGCAGGTAGGGCGTTCACCTTACACACGGCCAACATGGCCAACCCGAGTTCGATTCCTCCGCCCCTCTAGGAGAGCCCGGCAAGCTACTGAGAGTATTGGATATGCCAAACACAGTAACAACAAAGTCTCCAATGGAGACGTTACTGGGCCCGCTCGAGCAAATCGACGATCAACGGGAGGGCCTTTGATATTATAGTTTTAATGTTTGTGTATGTGTGTGTTTGTGTGTGAAAACAGCCCTGCAACTCACATATGTTAGATTTATGACAAGTTTGGGGTACTTCGTCATGTATTATCAATAGAATAAATTGTGTTTTCCTAGGTCTTTTGAGACGATCTTGATGACATTAATTTAAAACCCTCAGCTCTTTCTAGAATATAGTATGCTATTTTACCCTTCATAGAATTTTTTTATTTGGATCTCAAAATCTGAACAAATAATCTTTGATGTTTTAATAAGCCAACAATTTTTCTTAATTTCAATCCTTATAATAAAACAACTGTGGTATGCTTGTGATGATTAAAGTATAATAATTTATAAGCTGTTAATAAGTAGTATGTTTATTGTTTATCCACCACTAGAATTAATGAGTAGCTTTTTCAATATTACTATGCAATTAAATTGCCCAAGTATATAATGACACCAATCATCTCAGGATTTTACAGATTTAGTTTAATAAGTATACAATTTATTTTATAAAATATTTAAATGCTCTATTCATTTCATTAATTGCTATAAAAGAAAAATAATGTATTTAAAATAATATAGTGACTCTACAATAAAATTTAGAGAACTACCTGGAAAACAAATTTTAGTAAACACATTTTATTAGTGACTAAAATCAACAACCTACAAACACACAGGTTGAAAACTCTTATTTACTTGAGCTATTGGTAAGAAATTAATCATGAATAATCTGAAAAGCCACAACATATTATATGTTTTTTGTGATAAATATTTTTAAATACAACTTATGCATTTATATATATACTTTTGTTTAAAAATTATGTTTCTACAAAAATCTGTGATAAAAATATTAATGGATATTGTCTCAAAGTTTTAAAGAAAATTTATTAAAGTTCTGAAATTTTCTTCATTAAGAACACTAACAAATTCATCTAACTTCTCAATACGGTAGAGTTTTTTTTTTAGGAATTCTTTAGGTTTATTGGATGGGAGACGCACCCTGAAAATTGACTCTAGACCAAACATGATTGCCATTCAATACCTCTCTTGTAAACTACAGGACCCAAAAGGAGAGAGAGAGAGAACAAAGGGAATGCCCTGCCACAGAGGGAGGGTGGGATGGGGGAAATGGGGGGTTGGAGGGATGCTGGGACCCGCGGTGGTGGAGGATGGGCACTGGTGGAGGGATGGGTACTTGATCATTGTATAACTGAAACCCAAGAACAAAAATCTGTAAGTCTACAAATACTGTAGAGTTTTTATCAGTATACATAAGGTATATACTAAAAAATGTCTTAGAAGTAGTCAAAGCTAGTTTACAATGTTTCATCATTTGGTTGGGTTGGAGCGATAGCACAGCAGGTAGGACATTTGCCTTGCACACAGCCAATATGGCAGACCTGAGTTCGATTCCTCCGGCCCTCTCGGAGAGCCCAGCAAGCTACCAAGAGTATCTCCCCTGTACGGCAGAGCCTGGCAAGCTATCTGTGACATATTCAATATGCCAAACACAGTAACAACAAGTCTCACGAAGGAGATGTTACTGGGTCTGCTCAGGCAAATCGATGAACAACGGGAGGACCGTAACCACTGACTGTGAGCTTTTTATTGTTTTTGTTTTATTTGTGTGATTTGTTGTGTATGAGCCTACAATGTACAGTGACATATGTGTATGAAAATTTGTATTTTGTTTATTTATTTATTTATGGCTGTGATTTTGCATCACATCCAGTTGTGCATGGAGAGGGTACTGCCAACTCTGTACTCAAAGGTTGTTACCTGAAATGCTTGGGGTCTCATACGTACAGGCAATAGAATCAGGATTAGCCACATGAAAGAAATGGAGCTTAAGACCTCCTATCTCTCTGGCCTGTATGTATATATAGAATCACAGTGATTGCTGATTAAAATTAAAGTCCTTATATGATGTATTGAGCTATTAAAATACTTGGTTACTCAAAAGTAAATGTTTTAGAACTTAGGAAATACTATAGAAGTGTAAGTGTTCGCTTTGCATGCATCCAACTCTGGTTTGATCCTTTACACCAAATATAGTCTCCCCAACCAAGCACTGCTGGGAATAAACCCTGACTGTGCTCAAAAAACAACAACA
Organism: Sorex fumeus; assembly: GCF_029834395.1. Lineage (NCBI taxonomy): Eukaryota > Metazoa > Chordata > Mammalia > Eulipotyphla > Soricidae > Sorex > Sorex fumeus. Next base: position 24,449,096 of record NW_026606118.1, read on the forward strand.
ACAAAATACAGCTATCTGCAAGGCAAACGCTGTACCTGCTGTATTACCTCTCTGACTCATCATCAGTTTATATTTAATAGAAAATCATGCCTATATTATTGAGACAGGCTAAAATATTTATCATTTGGTTTTCTTATTTTAATTACTGATTTTGATGACTAACATTTTATTTTTGATCATTTTCTTCTCTTTGTAATTACATTTTTTTGCTAGTTTATCAAAGTTTTTCAAGGGTCATCAAAAGTAAAGAGCAAATGTTCTTACTTTTTAATATTGTAAGTAATAGCAACACTGTCCTCCCATTGTTCATTGATTTGCTCAAGCGGGCCCAGTAACATCTCCATTTTGAGACTTGTTGTCACTGTGTTTGGCGTATTGAATATGTCATGGGTAGCTTATCAGGCTTTGCGTGTGAGCGAGATACTCTCAGTAGCTTGCCAGGGTCTCCTAGAGGGGCGGAGGAATTGAACTCGGCTAGGCCAGGCTGGCTGCGCGCAAGGCAAACACCTACCAGTGTGCTATCACTCCAGCCCATCTGTCACTGTCATTGTCCTCCCGTTGTTCATCGATTTGCTCGAGCGGGCCCAGTAACGTCTCCATTGGAGACTTTGTTGTTACTGTGTTTGGCATATCAAACACATCACAGGTAGCTTGCCAGGCTCTGCCGTGCGGGCAAGATACTTTTGGTAGCTTGCCAGGCTCTCCGAGAGGGGCAGAGGAATTGAACCCGGCTCGGTGCGCAAGGCAAACGCCCTACTGGTGTGCTATCACTCCAGCCCATATTGTAAGTAATAAAGTTTTACAATTATTTTAGGACCGCATCTGGTAGTAACTCAAGCTGGTGCTCTGTTGTCCCCTGGTATATTCCTGGTAGTCCTCAGGGACCCCTGTCCCTCTAGGAATTGAATCCATGGCTTTGCAAGAAGCAAAGCAAGTGGATCTAAGTTGAGAAGAATTGCTACTTTCTAACTGAAGATTAATGAGACAGAACTTTAAAGCCTTGTGAGCTTTCTATTGGTGAGCTTTTAGATGAGTTTGTGATTTTGTAGGTCAATTTCATACGCTATGGTTTTGTTCTTTTAGCTATAAAGTCTTTGTTAAGACTCTAATACACTAGGAGAAAAGTTGTAAGTACATTTTTGAATAAAACACCTCAAATTATTCTTTTATTTATAGACTTAATGATGTAATCTACAAGATGTTTAAAATCACATCCATATCTCCTTTTACAATCCCATTATCTTTTTGTTGCTCAATCTTACTTGACATCGACCAGTTTTATTATTTTGAGTTTCTTTTTTGTTTTGTTATGGCATTCTGCTTTTGCTTTGCTTTCTCTTTTTAAAACATATTTTTGACATTTCATTATGCCCCTTTATTTTCTTTCGTTCTACTCTTTTCTTTATAATGTATTGATTTGAGTCACACAATTACAACTATTCTTGTTATTGGTAATTATTTCAAAACAAAGAGTTTTCTAGCTTCATTCCACAGACTTTTCATTGTAGTTCAGTTTTATTGATGCTATGATTTTTATTTTGTTTATGGTTTATTGATTTACATTTGTGAGCACTTAAGATTTTGTATAGCCTTATTGCTGTTCTCAAAATTAATTGCATTCTTGATCTGTGAAAAATGGCACTGTTTTTAATGACCTTGATGAAACTATCTTTGGAAAGTTACATACAATAATTTTCTATGTCAACTCATTATGGATTTAATAAAAAATGATTTCTTTATTTATTTGGTGCCAGTATACATTGCTTTCCTCACTTTAAGAAGTTTCAAAAACAATTTAAAAACTTGAAAATTTCAACTGACATTACATTTTATTCGTATTCCTTTAGTCAACATTGACACTTCTGTCTTTTTTTTTTTTAATTATATCACCAGTGATTCCAGTGATCAAGCACAAGTCACACTAGGCTCTCTCTCATTGAATTACATCCTTGCCTCACCATTTTTTTTTACAGTTTTTCCTCTTTGTATTGTTTTTGGTTTTTAGGTCACCTGGTTATATTCAAGACTTACTCTTATCTCTGTGCTCAGGGATTACTTCTGGTGGTGCTCTAGGGACCAAAAGTGCTGTGGGATTGAACCCATTTTGTCTGTATTCATGACAAGTAATTAACCACTTTAGTATTTCACTAGCCCTATTTTACAGTTTATTTCAATTTGTGAGTTCCTAGTTTAATTATATTTTTACAGCTTAAGAAACCTGAAGATCCATATTATTATCTACTTCTTTATTTCTTTGTGTAGTTTTTTGTTTGTTCTGTTTTTGTATTTGAGTTGAACCCCAACAAGCTCTGGGCTAACTCCAGGTTCTATGTTCTTCGATCACTGCTGGCTGGACTCTGGGGACCATGTAGGGTGCTTGTGGTTGAAACCTCATATACTGCATAAGGCAAGCTCCTAAGCCTCTGAGCTATCTCTCAGTTCTCTTGGTTTTTACTTTTATGTCTTATTTTTAACTAAATAACTCTTTTTTAAAAAAATTATTAGTGAGACACCATGAGGTACAGTTGTAGACTTACAAGTTTTGTGCTTGGGTTTCAATTATACAATGAACAAATACCCATCCCTCCACCAGTGCCCATTGTCCACCACCATGAATCACAGTATCCCTCCCACCTCCCAACTCCTGCATCCCACCCTGCCTCTGTGGCAGGGCATTCCCCTTTGATCTCTCTCTCCGTTTGGGTGTTGTGATTTGCAAAAGAGTCAGGCTTGATTTTCAGGGAGAAATGTTGGATGATTTACTTTGCATTGATCACTTTGCATTTAAGAAAATGTCACTTGGCCACATAAGTGACCGTGCAGTTTGGAAAAAATGTCCTGGTACCCGCATGCCAGAGCCATGCTTGTAGAAGATCATGGTCACTGGGATTCCATCTGAAGAAGGCAGGACAAAAGCTCCTACCCCATCTGGGACCTCCCAGAGATATCACCTCTGGTTGGGGCCTGGAGCATTCTCTGAGAGCTATGGGGCCCTCCAGCCAGTTTTCTTCTTTGTTGCTGTGTGCTGTAAGATGGTGCTGGGGGGCAAGTTGTGACTTCCGGAATCAGAGGTTGCCTGGGAGCCGGGGCGGCCCTATTGCAATTTGGAAAAAATGTCCTGGTACCTGCATGCCAGAGCCATGCTTGTAGAAACTCATGGTCACCGGGATTCCATCTGGAGAAGGCATTATCTAAATACCTCTTGTGAGATCAATTTTAGTTTTTTTCTTTATTTAATACCATGGTTTACAAAGTTGTTCATAGTACAATTGTTATGGACTTTTGATGTTCAATACCAATTCCTGCACCTGAGTCACCTGCCTTTCACTATTGTCCCAATCTTTTCCCAATGACCTCCCAAGCCTGCCCCTTCCCAGGCACACAATAATTTGTTTTATATTGCTTGTTACAACCAGATGACTAAAGGAGTTATGAAAACTACTTCAGTAAAAGAAAATTTGTGAAAATTATTGCCTCTCACCTTGAGTGCTCATCTGAGGACTTACCAAGCTGATTATAGGTAGTTTAGCTTTGTGTTACTGTCTTTGTTGAGTTTAGTTGGCTTTTATGTTACTTTCACATCCCTGCAATGATGCTTAGCGAAACTAGCCAATTTTCAATACAGTAGCAGTGGGGTGTAGGTGTGGTTGTCTGAGCTTCAGCAGGGTGTGGACTCAGCCCAACCCCATCTTAAGGCTGCCCTAGAGTTTTCAGCTGGGGGTAGCAGTATGTCCTTGAATTTCAGCTGCTTGACTTACATTTCCCCAAAGACTTAGTTCCTGAATCTGAAGAGCAGGGCCCATGGGTGAGTCAACAAGGTGGCTCTGGGAGGTGGGTTTGGCTGCCAGGACACATGTTGCACAGTTGAGGAAACTGCAGGCCCCAACTCTGAGAAGACCCAAGAGTTCTCACCAAACACTCAAGTACCTGAGATTTTCGTGATTTGCTGTCTCTATAGAAGTGCCTAGTGATGTCCTAAAGCCTACAAATTGCACAATCATGAGATCATTTTTTAAAAATTATATTTTGCCTAGCTGACATTATATTGTATGATTATTTTCTCTTTTACTAATTTCTATACTTAGTTTTCCTTTATTCTATTATAAGGGATTTAATATTTCTACTTCAGCTAACTTCCTGATCATTTGATCACTTGACATCCCCTTACTCGTCAATTTGCTTGAGTGGGTGCCAGTAACGTCTCCATTCATCCCTGTCGCGAGCTAGTGTAGCCCAATGGCATCTGCTCATTCTAGGAACACGAAAAACCTCAAACCGATCATTCAGGGTCTTGACGAAGAAGTCTGACCATCTCGTAGGTGGGAAGCTGCATGGTCTTTTAACGTCCTGTGGAATCCAGTCAGTAATGGCTGTAGCCCAGCGGTCATCTCCAAATCTCATATGTGACCAGCCCATTTGATTTTAGACGCCATGGCAAACAAGACAGCATCCCTGATACTTGACCATCAACAGAGATAGAAACTCCGGATTCTTTCTCTCATTTGAGTGAAGCATGATACTCCAAGCATAGTTCTTTTGATTCCTCTTTGGGAGACCTGAATGTCATTCTCATCATATTTTTGTAGGGCCCAGGTCTCTGAGGTGTATGTTAATGCAGGAGGAATAGTGGGATCAAAGAGACATACTCAGAGCCGGAGGTTCTTTGTCCTCTTAGCTTTTTCTTCGATGTTCTTGAAGGTGTTCCAAGCAGCTCTCTTCATCCTGCGGAACTTAGGTACCAGGTCATTTGTCATGCTGACTTCTCGACCTAGGTATACATAACTGTTGCATTCGGAGATGGTTGGTTCATTGATAGCGAAGGAAATGTCAGGAATGAGACTGAATCTCACATTGTTTTCGTGAGATTCAGCTGGAGTTCAACCTTTCCACACTCATGGTTAATGTCGGCCACCATTTGTGCTGCTTGGCTAATGTTTGGTGTTATTAGAACAACGTCATCAGCAAAGCAGAAGTGGTGTAATTTTCGACTGTCTACCTTCAATCCTATTCCTTCCTATTCCAGTTGTCACATGATGTTCTCGAGGGTGGCACTGAAGAGTTATGGTGAAATGCCGAATCCCTCTCTTGACACTGATGATCACTTCTTTATAGAATGGTGAGATCCTGGTATGGAATTTGTAATGCAGCTCACGGAGGATCCTGTTGTATTGAGTTTGAATGCCCTGATTGGCTAGGGCTTTGATGACCGCTTCTGTCTCAATATAATCAAAGGCCTTCTTTAAATCAATGAACATTAGACAAAGCGGCATCTTGAACTCCTGAGAAACTTCTACGAGCTTGGTTATTGTGTGGATATTTTGCTAAATCCTTTGTGGAACCCAGATTGCTCGCATAGTTGTCCTTCATCTAGTGTTCTGTTAATCCTATTCAGGATGACTCAAGTGAACAGCTTGTAGATGACAGACAACAGGCTGATCGGACGATAGTTGCCAATGTAGTGGATGCCCCCCTTCTTGACAATAGTACAGTCCTGCTCGTTTTGCATTGGAACGGAACCTTGCATTCTGACAGGTAGTGTGTGAAGAACTGAGCCAGTGTATTGATTAGGACTGTTGGCAGGTTCTTCAGCTGTTCAGGTGTGACCTTGTCCGGGCCAGGTGTTGTTTGTTTCTTTACAGACAAAATGGCGTGTCATATTTCAGAAGGGAGAACGTTGGGAACGACTTATCCATCCTGCAAAATTTGGTATGTGGGCAGGTGGATGTGGCCATCAAAGAGATTTGAGTAGAAGTCATGGATAATCTTTTCCATTGCACTTCTGGAAGATGTGATAAATCCATCAGGCAACCCAGGGATTGGATTACGCACAGAAGACCCACCCTACCGGCACCAGATAAATACTTCACGGCAGATCTCCATTACCTCCACTACCTCCACTACCCAGCCAATGGCCATGCTCCAGGACACTTTCTTGACGCTCGGGCTGTGTCTCACGTATAAGTGAACCCCCATAGAACAAGACAAGCAGCTAACTTCTAAGATGTGCATTTCAGACTTTATTCTCTTCCAAACTACGTATTAAAAGCATAAGTTTTCCTTTAAGTTCATTTGATCTATATCTCTTTGGGTTCTGATATGCAATAACTCATTATGATGAACATAAACAATTAATATCGTCATTTCTAATTAAAAAAATCTTATTTAGAAGCACATTCCAATTTACAAATTGTGATTTTAGTGATATTTTTATTGATTCATAGTTAGACTTAATTTTAGCCAGAAGATATATTCTACATACTTTTTCTCATTTGACTTAATTGAGATTAGTCTGTGGTGAATCATGCTTTTAAATTATTAGGAAATTTAAACTATTATCTTACATAGTGTATACACTTTTATATCTGTGAAATTAGTCAAGTATCTTAGTCATATATTGAATTATTTTCCATTGCTGCTGAACTTCTGTTTAGTCACTTTTTCTGTGACTCTGAGTCACCAAGAAAAGTATATTTATATATGTCAGCATAACTATAGATATGCCTCACAGTTTCATATTTGTTTTTATCTATTGTAGATGTTATTGTGTTTTCAAAATTTCACATGTTCTTAACAAAATTAGATTTTTATCATTGCAATGTTTACATTTTATCTCCATGCATTTATGTTTATTTGTTTATTATGTTTATTTGTTTATGCATTTATGCACATTCTAACTGCTGTTGAGTTCTAATTGGAACAGTAGCTGAATTAAACATACTGTGTGTTTAAATTTTCTGCTGTCATATTACTATTTGCTTTTTACTTGTCCTTCCTGTACATTGTTTCTCTCTTTCTCCTTGCCCTAAGGTGGTGTGTGTGTGTGTGTGTGTGTGTGTGTGTGTGTATGTTTGTGTATGTGGTGGTGGTACTGGCAGGGGATAGAAAGGAGGTGGTGCACTGTGAATGTATGTTTAATTTTCTTTTTCCCCATATTAGTTTCAGGATGTTTAACTCTTGTTATTGTTTAATTTCATTTTTCATTTCATCATTTCATCATCCCGTTATTCGTCGATTGCCTCTAGCAGGCCCCAGTAACGTCTCTTTCATCCTAGCCCTGAGAGTATATTCAAGGCTCTTTAGGAGAATGAGACCCATCATTGTTACTGGTATTTGGCATATTTGGTACGCCACGGGGAGTTTGCCAGACTCTGCCCTGTGCGCAGGCTACATTCGATAGCCTGCAAGTTTGTCCAAAGTAGGAATGAGATAATAAGATGTCATAAAAAGATGTCCTCATAAGATGTCACGTGGCCAACAATCCGAGTAGGCTGGGAGATCTCGGCCCCGGAACCCTCATGGATTTGTCCCTCTGACAGTACCTTCATGTGTGCGGAGAGTGGTCTCAGCATGGTGGTGGCTGGTCCTGGTGGTCTTCGGCTGCTGGAGCCCTGGTCGGGGCGGGGAGGAAAGCTCAACCCGCTCCCCTCCAATGGGCCCCGGCGAGGAACAGCCAGGCGCGGGGGCAGAAGACTGCACTGTTCTCGTCCGGGAGCTGGATTTTATAGTCTCTGAGTCTTGGCCGTTGATGGGATTACACGGTGCCAGGGGGCCAGGTGGTGGGTGTGACCCCCGCCTACTGGAATTTGGAGGATCTGGGTGGAGGATGCTCGACTCCAATCCAAGTAGGCTTGGAGATCTCGGCTCCGGAACCCGCGTGGATTTGTCCCTCTGCCAGTACCTTCATGTGTGCGGAGAGTGGTCTCAGCATGGTGGTGGCTGGTCCTGGAGGTCTTCGGCTGCCGTAGCCCTGGTCGGGGCGGGGAGGAAAGCTCAACCCGCTCCCCTCCAAGGGGCCCTGGCGAGGAACAGCCAGGCGCCGTGTAATTGTTTAATGTTTATCCAAAACATCGCTACATGTTGAAAACTTAAGTGTAATATTGGCTTATTCCTAGACAATAAGGAACTGTGAATAATTTTAATCAAGTTACTCTCTCCCCATTAATTTAGTATTGCAACTTGTTGTAAATTTTAAATGAAATGTTACCATTTAGTTGTAAGTTTTAAATGAACTATTAATTATGCAGTCAATAATTGTTTTGCTTCTAAGGCTGTGGATCAGAGAGAACATTTACCTTAAATGTGTAAGACCCTAACTTCAATTTAGAACTTCCATTAAAATATTTTCTCTTATTCTCTTCATTTCTTATTTTGTTTGTTTCTTTTTAAATTGAAACTATACCTGATGTGCTCAGGGCTTATTCCTGACTCTACTCTCTAGAATCCCTTCTGGCAAAGTTTGGGGGACCAACAGGGAGCTGACACCACATTTTTGATTTTCTAACAGACTGTTTCCCTATGCTTTAATAATATTTTCTATGTGTCCTCTGATATTAGTCTGTTACTTTACTTCTAACAAACTTGTCGGAAATGTTTCCATTTTTAGGTTTACTCAGTTCTATGTTAGATAATTTATATGTAAAATGTTGCATTCCTTTAAAGTCTATTACTTCTGCCCTCCCACCTCTGGAAAGAAAGATGGCAGCCTCTTGGGAGTCTTGTGGAGAGCCAGGTATGAGCCAGTGGTGATGGGGCAACTAAAACCTCATGGGAAGGGTGGCGTTCCCAGCTCGTCCTTCACGCCCTACCGAGGTCACCAGTTGCCCCCCACGAGTGGCTCTCCGGCACGGCCATGGCTCCAGAGCACAGAAACCAATCTCTTAATTATCTGACTCTCAGTAGAAATACTTCCAGGGTTAATAAGTAAAATAGCAGAAATCCAAAACCAGACATCATTTAATTCTTGAACCTAGCTGTAGAAAGCAAATCATTTCACAATGCTTTTTCAGCATGTCTGATTTGGGGGGGGGTAAACTCTAAATAATAATGGTGCATCTTTTATCAAAACAATGAATCTAGTCTAAGTAGATAGAGTGTTAACTAGAATTCATCTGCTTCACAGGCATTGGGAGGGGTGGGGGTTGGGGGTTTATTTGGGTTCTTTGTGGTGAAAAATAAGTGTTGGTAAAGGGAAATGTGTTTGATATTTGCATGACCGAGACCTAAACCTGAAAGCGTTGTAACTTTTCCCACAGTGATTCAATAAATAAATAATTTTTTTAAAAAGTCTATTACTTTATGAAACTTATGAAAACAGCATGAAAATCAAACTTCATAATTTTATATCAGCACTGCCTATACCGGAAGAATAATAAATTATCATTGCTTTTAGTCCTCCACTTGCTTCTAGATCTACATAAAAATCAGAAAGTTTTGTAAGATATATAAAAATATTAGATTTTTGCTCTTTTGTTTTGACCACACCCACCTGTACTTAGGCTTTATTTTTGGCTCTGTGCTCAGGGATCACTCCTGGCAGTGTAGTGACTAGAAGACCGTATATGTTGTCTTGAATCCAATCAAGTTTAGCTATGAGCAAAGCAAATACTATACTCACTGTAATACTTCTTTGTCTTCTCATTTTTAGATTTTTATGACCTAAGTCCAACTCTGTCTGCTTTTATTGAGGAGAATTGTGTCACACCCAGAGCTATGCACTGTGTTCTCCAGACAATGTGCTCAGGTCTTCTTCATCTGCTCAGATGGCTATATGCAGTGTAGGAATTAAACTAAGTTAAACAGAAATTTCTTAACCCCTATACTATCTATCTTTTCAGGAACCACTTGCTTCAAATATAGTGTATCTAATAAGCAGAAAAAAAGTGTTTTAACTAAAAAATTTATCTCTTTAAGCCAATTTACATTAAAGAATTTGTATTTATATACATATATTTTAATTTGAGCCGTCCAACTAGCGGTGTTCAGGCTTATTATTGCCTTTGCAGTCAGGGCTTTCTCCTGGTGGAATTTAAAAAGCAATACTCGGTGCCAGGGGTAGAACTCAAGTTAGTACTTGCAAAGCAAGTGTCCTACCAGCAATACTATCTCTCCAGACCCAGTGTCAGTAATTTATTTAATATTCTTATATACTTTTATATTATTAAACTTATACCATAATTATAGATGCTGTTTTATAGTAACTACAAAATTGATGCTGGATCTATGATTTGTTTGCATTTTTTGTTTACTATGGTTTTGATATTTATTACCATAGTTTAGATAGCTATCACTGTCACTGTCCTCCTGTTGTTCATCGATTTTCTCCAGCGGCCCCAGTAATGTCTCCATTGTGGGATTTTGTTGTTACTGTGTTTGGCATATCGATTACGTCAAGGGTAGCTTGCCAGGCTTTGCCGTGCAGGCGAGATACGCTCAGGAGCTTGCCAGGCTCTCCAAGAGGGGCTGACGAATCAAACTCAGGTCAGCCATGAGTACTATAATATTAACAGTTATGGTCTTGACAAACAAATTTACTATACATAAGATCAATGAACTTTTTGAGGATTTTCAGGATCTAAAGAAAATTTAGATTTTAAAAATTGAACACCTGACCAGCCGCTTGGAGCAGAAAAGCAAATGGACTTGTGTTGATCCGCGACACCAAGCCTGCCCGGAGGGGGAAGGGCGTTGACCGGCCCGCCCGCTCCTCTCTGGAAAGAAAGATGGCGGCCGCACGGGAGCCTTGTGGAAAGCGGGTTTGAGCCGGACTCGGGGGAGCGGCGGGGACCTCATGGGAAGGGGGGCTTTGTGGGCCGTCCCCCACGCCCCACCGAGGTCGCCAGCTGCCCCCCACGAGCGGCTCTCCGGCACGGCCACGACTCCAGGTCACAGAAACCAATCTCTTAACTAGCTAACTTTTAATAGAAATTCTTCCAGGGTCAATAAGTAAAGTAGCAGAAATTCAAAACCGCGCGGCCGCAATAGCGGCCGCGCGACATCATTTTATTCTTAAACCAAGTTGTAGAAAGCAAATCATTTCACAACGCTGTTTCAGCATGTCTGATTGGGGGGGGGGGGGTCGTAAACTCTAAACAATAATTGTGCATCTTCTATCGAAATAATCTATCTAGTCAAAGTAGATAGAGTATTAACTAGAACTCATCTGCCTCACAAAGAATTGGGAGGGGTGGGAGGTGGGGGTCTATTGGGGTTCGGGGTTAAAAATGAGTATTGGTAAAGGGAAATGTGTTTGGTATCTACATGACTGAGACCTAAACCCGAAAGCTCTGTAACTTTTCCCACAGTGATTCAATAAATAAATAAATTATAAAAAAAAAAAATTGAACACCTGTAAGCTAATTTTAATAAATGTGTAAAAGCATTTAATATTTTATAGTTATGCATATTTGTAAAATAAATATTTAAAATATTGTTTGTAAGGAAAAGTAAAAAATTATATAAATATGTGTCAACATACTTTAAAATGTTCATCTCAGTAACTAATATTAGCTTCTTTGTTCAGCAATCATTCTAAACAAACTATATGTTTCAGAATTTATTTAATAATTTATATATAGCTTGATAAAGCAAACTAGCAGAATAATTGTATTCCTGAAATTTATACTCTTAACCAGGGAGAAAGATGACAAACATAATAAGCCAATTTTGTAGTATTTTTTTCCCTGTGGATTTGATATGTTGCTTATTGGTATGGCATTTATAGCTACCCATATCTGGGTCTAACATACACACACACACATGCACACAAATGCAAATATGTGAAAGTTTATTTATAGCAATAAAGAGAACTGAATAAAGAGTTGTAGCTTTGTTTTTGTTCCATACCTGGCATTGTTCATGGCTTACTAGCTCAATACTCAGGAAATAATCCTGGAGTTGCTCAGGGAACCATATGAGGATCTGGTGATCAAACCCAATCAGCCACATGCAATGCAAATGCCATGCCTATTGCACTATGGCTCGGGCCCCAAGAATTACAAATTTAAGATAATAGGTTTTCTTCCTGAAAGCCTATTTTATATTGTAAGGTTGAGGAAATGCAATGTCTCTCATCTTTTTTTTTTCCTTATTGTAATTGTTGACTTTAAATTATATTATAAAACTGTAGTGATTGAAAAAAATAGTGATGTTCCTGGAGTAAAGGTAGACTCTCAAATCAATGGAATGGAATTGAGAGCTCAGAGATAAATCCTCGGATTAATTTATACTTTATGCCCAAATATTTGGGCAATGAAGTGAAGCAACAAAATCCTCTTCAACAATAGTTTGTAAAAACTGGATCACCACAATAAAAAAAATTAAAAAAATAAAATAAAATAATGCAGATTAAAACTGGATCCAATTAAAGATACAAATAAAGAGTAAAATTTGTATCTCATATTGTACAAAAATGTATTTAAAATATTTAAAAGAACTTAATAATAGACTGTAGTCTATGAAATACATTAGGAAAACCTAGGTATAACTCTCCAGTATATGAATTTCAGAGGTGCCTTCAGTGACTTGACTACACTGGAAAAAATTAAAAACAAAAACAAAAACAAACTCAGAAACCAAAATAGACAAATGGGAATGGGAGTGCATCAAACTAGAAAGATTTTGCGTGCCAAAAGAAACTTGTGGTAATGAAAAAATAGATCTCCTAAATGTGAGAATATATTTAAACAACGTACCTCAGAGAAAGAGACAACATTGAAGACATATTAAGAACTCACAAATCTCAACAACAAAAAAACAAGACCCCTCTAAAAGATGGGAAGAGGAAATGAACAAAGACTTATGTCAAAAAGACATATGGGAATCCAGTAGGAATATGAAAAATATTCATTGTCACTTGCTATCAAGGAAATACAAATCAACTGGACAATCGTATATCATCTCAAGCCACTGACAATATATATCATCTCAAACACTAAGCATATATCAAAAAAATTGAAATGAAAATATCTTGATTTACATGTCAAGAAAGAAACCCTCAATGGGAACGAGATACAATACAATGGGCAGGAAACTTGCCTTACATATGACTGACCTCAGTTTGGGTCTCTGAACACCACTAGGAGTGATCCCTGAGCACAGAGCCAGGAATGATCTCTGAGTCCTGATGCATATGCCCCCCCCCACAAACACACAAACAAACATCCTTCCCCAAAGAGTCCCCCCAAAAAAAACAACAAAAATAAAGAAAACAGAACATAATTCACTACTGTTGCAAACATCAATAGTGGTTCAGCCTCTTTGGAAAACAGTATGGAGACTTCAAAAACATGATAGAACTTTCACATGACTTAGCAATTCTAATTTTTGAGAACTAAAATCCCCTTTTAAAAATATAAACATTATTTCAAAAAGTTATGCACACCTATGTGCATTGCTGCCTTAAGTATAACACCCAGCATCTGGAAAGATATCTAATGACAGATGGATAACTAAAACAGTTATACAAATGCAAAAAATAATTATATGAAGTTGTCATAAAAATGAAACATTTTAGTTCATTGTTACTTGGACAGAACTGGACAGTGCCATGTTAACAAAATAAGTCAGAGGGGAGAGAATTTAGCAATGATACCATTCTTTTGTGATTTAAAAAGAAAATAAAGGGAAAAACAATATCAGATGCTGACAAACTCTTGATCTTTGATTTTGTAACAGATGGAAAGGTAGCACTAGGGAGTGAGGAAAGAAAAGGAAGAGGAGAACTAGAAGTATAAAAATGAGAAATAATGGTGGAAGTTCTTGGGCAGTTTGGTGATATTTAAGGTACAAAAAAACCTTTGTACATCAAAACCAGAAATATTAACACTAAGGAAACCCTATTACATAAACGTAAATTTAAAAAATACATATTTTTCTCTGAGTAATTATTTGCATCTTAAAGTTACACCAAAAAAAACTCAATGTGGAAAACAACCTCTTTCAATCACTCATTGAACAGAAACTGAAGATTGGCTGTTTGATCACTGGTACTGACTTCTTTGCAGTTATCACATTTATAAGCAACACAGTTAGGGCTAGAGAGATATTGTACAGTGAGCCTGGTGTTTACCTTGCATGTATTAAATCTGGGTTCCATCTTTGGCACCCCTTTTTGTCCCCCAAGCCTACCATTAGTAATTTCTCAGTAGGAGTAAGATCTGGGCATAGTTGGTTATACCAAAAGAAGGAAGGAGAGTTGAGGGAGGGAGGGAGGAAGGAAAGAAGGAAGGAAGGAAGGAAGGAAGGAAGGAAGGAAGGAAGGAAGGAAGGAAGGAAGGAAGGAAATGAAAAGAATAAACACTTGGACTAGAAAGAGAGAAATTAGTGTGGTGAGCAAATGCTGTCATGCATGGGGTAGGGAATACAGTGCTCAGCCATTCTTGGTTGAAGTAGTGACCACCAGGTACAAAATCCAGAGACAGACATAGCGCCTGAGCATTCCCTAGTGTGGTGCAAAAAGCACACAAAGATATATTAAATCCAATCACTGTACTGTTAATTATAGTAGGAAATACTACAAATTCAGTTTTATTATCTTCAAATAGCCATTTGCCTTAAAGAAATTTAAGGACATAATAGAATTTATAACACATAAAAAACATTTTTCAATATGATAAATCTAATAGTCCCAACCCAAAACATGACAAAACCAATGCATTTAAAAAGCACAGTAGAAATGACATCTGTACCTATATGTTCATTACAGCACTGTAGCACTGTAGCACTGTCCTTCCGTTGTTCATTGATTCGCTCAAGTGGGCACCAGTAATGTCTCACAACAAATTGTGAGACTTGCTGTTTTTGCATATCAAATACGTCATGGGTTGCTTGTCAGGCTTTGCCATGAGGGTGAGATACTCTCAGTAGCTTGCCGGTCTCTCGGAGAGGGGCATAGGAATCAAATCTGGGTCGGCTGCATGCAAGGCAAATGCTCTACCCACTGTGCTATCGCTCCAGCCCATTCATTGCAGCACTGTTCACAATAGCCAGAATCTTGAAACAACCCAACTGCCCCAAAACAGACAACTGGTTAAGGGAACTTCAGTGCACCTACAAAATGCAATACTATACAGCTGTTAGGAAAGATGAAGTCATGGAATTTGATTATAAGTGGATGGTCATGGAGAGTATCATGCTGCGTGAAATGAGTCAGAAACAGGGACAGACATAGAATGACAACACTCATTTGTGGAATATAAAATTAACAGAATATGAGACTGACACCCAAGGACAGTAGACACAAGGGCCAGGAATATTGCTCCATAGTTGGAAACCTGCCTCATGAGCTAGGGGGAGAAGGCAGTGGGAATAGAGAAGGGACCACTAAGACAATGATGGTTGAAGGGGATGATTTTGGATGAAATATGTGTGCTGAAAATAGATAAAGGATCAAATGTGATGGCTTCTCAGTGTCTGTATTGCAAACCACAATGTTTAAAAGCAAAGAGAGAGTATGGGGGAAATTGTCTGCTATAGAGACATGGGGGATGGGTGGCATGGGGTAGGGGGAGATATTGGGGACACTAGTGGTGAAAAATGTACACTGGGGGAGGAATCATTGTATGACTGAAACTCAAACTGGAAAGCTTTGTAACTGTATCTCATGGTGATTTTGTAAAAAGTGCAGCATGGTAGCACTGTCCTCCGGTTCATAGATTTGCTCGAGCAGGCACCAGTAACGTCTCCATTGTGAGACTTGTTGTTACTGTTTTTAGCATATCAAATATGTCACGGAGAGCATGCCAGGCTCTGCCATGCGGGCAGGATATTCTCAATAGCTTGCCGGCTTCTCTGAGAGGGATGGAGGAATCGAACCCGGATTGGCCACGTGCAAGGCAGACACCTACTCGCTGTGCTATTGCTCCATCATATATATATGGCTTTCTTAAAGTATGTATTATTAGCCTCTTTATTAACACTGAATGTTTTAAATTGGCTACCAAATGTCTCTTCTGTTTTGTATAAATTATTAAAGATATCACTATATATAAACCACATAATACAGAATTATACTAAGTGTATTTAGAAAAATTTACCATACTACAAATAAGACACCAGATTAGAGCTATTATTTTCAGAAGTAACTAGTTCTTGATATGAGAAAAAAGAAACTTTCCTGCTTTAAAAAGTGTAAAAAAAAGACAACTGTGGAAAGACTGTAAATTACAGTTTTGCTCAGATCTTCTAACCATTTGCCTGGAATATGTATGTAGTCATTTAATTTGTATTATAAAATGAAAATGTGTGTTGTAGTTTAAAATATGGATCAGAAAAATGAACAAAACTCTTCCTTTATGATCACAGAAAGACATACATATTTTAAATATTATAAATATTTCATTTTCAACATTGACAAGTTAAACATATTCTTAAAGTAAGTATATTTATCTTTAAATTATAGAAAATTAGCCTCATTTTATATTATTTCAACTTTAAGCCCTTCAGTACCTAGTCTCTCATATATAACCACCCCAGTTGTCACCTCCATAAGAAATATTCACTGAGTTCTCTTTGAATACCATATATCAAATGAACATGTAAGTGTCCTCATTATTCATGAATCAGACAGCACCCCAAGTGTACCCTGCATTAAATTGCTTTTGAACCATCTATAATCTCTAGAAATGTCTCCTTCCAAAATACATTTGCAGAGAAACTCAATTTGAATTTCGCATTTATGATAGCAACACACAAAAGTCTATAGATAGGTTTGAAGGTCACTTTGAAATGGTTTCTTTAAATAAAACTTTGCTTTATTTGTGAAACAAATCCCATGAATGTTCTGCATGTCACAACCTAAGAGTATATGATGCCTGCTTGGTCCTTTTCTGTATAGTAACATAGTAAACTCACCCTTTTGTTCAAAATATATGCTGGTTCTTTTTAAAACAGAAACAGCATATAGCCTTGAAAGAGACAAGCAGAAAGCCATGAAATGAGTTATCAGCCATGTTCTGTTACAGTGGATTTATCTGTGTCTGTGTGTGAAAAACCACTCGTAAGAAGTCAGCAAAAGTGCAGCCAATTGCTGAGAGCTAATCATGCTGGGTTATTCTTGGAGGAACCTGGTGTTTGTAGAGAGCACCGACAATTACCAATTATTGCCTCTACTTGGCAAAATGAATGGGTCTGAACAGTTATCTTGAAGGTGTTCTCAGCAAGAACTATATTTAAACTGCTGACACCAGTAATTGTGTCTAGCTCACCCAATCCTGAGTTTGATCTTCAGTGTTTTACAGTATGCAGTCAAATTCGCTTAACTTTACCTTTGAGTGTCCAAAGAGAGTCTCTGATAAACAGCTTGCACTAAAATGTATGTTTCACAAGGCTTCTTTATCTAATTTCTATTTAGTCTTATAGTAATGTTTTTACTATGGTATGTCTTATTATGGCTTCTGCAATAATCTATGTATATGTCTCTACTATTGAATCATTTCTAGACATCATGAAAAAGCACCCTAGCGCAAAAACATATCCTTGTCTGGGTTTGACTACTAATTTATAGAGATTGAAGTTTAATAGTAAATAAACTGCCTTTGGGAAAATATAGTGAAAGGAATGCATTGTATTTTTTCTGCTGATTATCATGAAAGTATAAAGGATTTGTGAAATATATTGGCGGTACCTTTATCATCACAAAAACACCCTTCTGGGTATGAGTTTGTTGCAGTCCTTAAGATTATGTAGTGTGAGATTATGGACTCATTTTGTAGAAACTTTCTACTTCTACTCACCCCAAGATTAAAGTATATTTTAACAGAAAAATAGCTTAAAATGATAATCATTAAAGGACTACAAAAGAAATAAAGGTTCTGATGCCAGAGAGATAGTATAGTGGACAGGGCATCTGCTTTCAGGCAGCTAAACTGGGTTCAATCTCCATCAGCCTCTATGGTTCCCCAAGCACTGCCTAAAAGTGATCACTGTGTGCAGAGCCAAGAGTAAGCCCTGAGTATGACTGGGTAGTAGTAGTACTATCTAATCAAAACATCTTATCAAAACTTTTTTTTTATGACATCTTATTGTCTCATTCCTACTTTGGACAAACTTGCAGGCTATCGAATGTAGCCTGCCCACAGGGCAGAGTCTGGCAAACTCCCCGTGGCGTACCAAATATGCCAAATACCAGTAACAATGATGGGTCTCATTCTCCTAAAGAGCCTTGAATATAATCTCAGGGCTAGGATGAAAGAGACGTTACTGGGGCCTGCTCGAGGCAATCGACGAATAACAGGATGATGAAATGAAATGAAAATGAATGAAAAAGTAGTACTATCAAATACAAGGAGTAAAAAATGATCCCCACAAGATATGAACACTTGTCCCCCAAAAATAAATATGTATATTGCATCACTTGATCACTTAACATCGCATTACTCATCAATTTGCTCTAGGGGGCGCCAGTAATGTCTCCATTTGTCCCTGTCACGTGCTAGTGTAGCCCAATGGTGTCTGATCATTCTAGGAACACAAAGAGCCTCAAACTGATTGTTCAGAGTCTTGACGGAGAAGTCTGACCATCTCATAGGTGGGCAACCACACGATCTTTCAATATTCCGTGGAATCCAATCGGCAATGGCTCTAGTCCAGTGGTCGTCTCCAAATCTCATTAATGTGTCCAGCCCATCTGATTTTCGACACCTTGGCAAATGAGACCATGTCCCTGATTCTTAATCATCAACAGAGGTTGGAACTCCGGATTCTTTCTCTTATTTGAGTGAAGCATGATACTCCAAGCACAGCTCTTTTGATTCCTCTTTGGGAGACCCAAATAGCATTCTCATCCTGTTTTCATAGGGCCCAGGTCTCTGAGGCATATGTTGATGCAGGAAGAACAGTGGAATCGAAGAGATGTGCCCGGAGCCAGAGGTTCTTCATCCTCTTAGCTATTTCTTCAGTGCTCTTGAAGGTGTTCCAAGCCGCTCTCCTCCTCCTGCACAATTCAGGTGCCAGGTCATTCGTCATGTTGACTTCTTGACCTAGGTACACATAAGTGCTGCATTCGGAGATGTACGTTCGCTAAGAGTGAATAGAACATCATGAATGAGTCCATTTATCATAAACATTGCCATCTTGAGATTTAGCTGCATTCCGGTCTTTCCATACTCATGGTTGGAATCACCCAGCATTTGTGCCGCTTGACTGTTGTTATTAGAATGATGTCATCAATGAAGTGGAAGTGGTGTAGTTGCTGACCATCTATCTTCACTCCCATTCCTTCCCATTCCAGTTGTCACATGATATTCTCGAGGGTGGCACTGAAGAGTTTCTGTGAAATGGTATCACCCTGCAGAACCCCTCTCTTGACATGGATGATCACTTCCTTGTAGAATTTTGAGATCCTGGTAGTGAATCTGTACTACAGCTCACGGGGGATCCTGAGTTTGAACACCCTGGTTGGCTAGGGCTTTGATGACTGCTTCTGTCTCAACAGAATCAAAGGCCTTCTATATAAATCAATGAAAATTAGACAGAGCAGCATCTTGAACTACCGAGAAACCTCAATGAGCTTGGTTATCGTGTGGATATGACTGTCTGTATGTTGCATAAATTATGAAAAGGTTAATTTGAATACACAATCCGAAGAATTGAAAACACCATCTTTTTTATCTTATGCAAAAGCAGATTGATGATGGGTGGCAGTATAGGGTACTTGCCCTTTCACTCTATGCATGATTTCTATGAAAATAAGTCATTTTCAGTATTCTTTTCTCTGTGTTTATTGTTGTTTTAAAAATGTATACTTTATGATGACTCTTGAGAGTTCCTAATGTTATTTCATAGTGGAAATATCTGCAGACATATATGATTGTATACTTTGATGGAAAATAATTTCATTTTTGGTTCATTTCAGATTTAATGGAAAAGAAAAGGTAATTTTTGAAAAATGCATAGAGCTATAAAGGGAAAGTTTTAAGTAAAAATATTTCTACTAATAATAATTTTCCTTGATTGGAGTATCTTAAGTACACTGAAAGGGTAAATCATTACAAATTTTGGTCTCATCAAATATCACAAATGGTACTCAAATATATGTAATATGTGTGCATATGCTTATGTATACATATAGTGTGTGCATATAATATATGTGATATATATTGTAATACATATATCTGTATATTGAATATGTGTGTACATATAGTAGAGTGAGAGAGAGAGATGTTTCTGACTAATTTAAGAACATTTTGTTAAATATCTCATTCTTTATACTGTTTTTATATATGGTTCAGTAATTAGCTAACTAAATAATTTAAAATTGCACAAATATATTTATGACAGTATTTTTGCCATTGAATTAGGGAACATATTAACTTTATACTATAAAGTGGTTTCCCTGAAGAATGAATGCATCAGGATATGGCTGCATGAAGATGTTTCCAGGGATTGTCTTTATTCACTGTGAAGAGACACTAGAGGTGATACACTTGGATTCTTTAAGTAGGAGCTATTTTAAAATAGCTCTTAGTTTCCTGCTGGGATTATGTTATACTCCGAATCTTTATAATGCTTTTTGCAACAGAGAGTTTTCCTGCCATCATATTGCTAATAATAATCATATTGCCAAGAATCTCAGCAGACACTAATAATTTTGGTTAATTTAGGATGAATTTAACACAATAAAACCTGCTGTGTATTTTACAGGAATAAGAACACATTCTGATTAATACAGGAAGTAATGTATACATTTACACCCAGAAATTATTTGAGAAAACAAAGGTCTCTTTGTGAGTGAATATTACTCTGCCTTCTGCCTTTATTCTCACTATTAGTCTTTAATTGAACAAATTACATATATATTTATATAGTCAGCTCCTCTTTGTCATGAAACTCAGATAATAGAAAACTAGTCCACACTGCTTAGAATTATATTTATCTGCAATTCTCAGAGTTCAGTACTGTTCCTGTCTCCTCAGGGACATTTCTTGTGCTGCTTGGAGGATCACATGGGTGCTAAGGATTGAACTTGGGTCAGCTGCATGCAAAGCAAACAGCTGCTATACTATTTCTCTGGCTCTACAAATTTCTTCTAGGAATATAAAATTAGACATCCTCTCTGGAAAGCAGGTTGGCAATATTGAAATAAGTTAAACATATGCTTACCCTGCATCCCAGCAATCACACTTTTAGTATTTATTATATAAATATATCTTATGCATATGAAAATCTTGAATGATGTGCAAAGCAACTTTATCAACATTTCCTCAAAAATCTCCTAATTTCCCTCAAGTGTTAGCCATCATTAGATGAAAATAAGCTATTTTATACAATGTAGGAATGAAATAAAAATGGACAAATTGTTGATACACACAGTCATTTACATAATGTCAAGAGCACTGGGCTTGGTAAAAATAACCATTCTTGAGGCTGGAGAAATAGTACCAACAGTAAGATCTTGCCATGTGTATGGCAATTCCCAGTTCAATTTCTGGTGCTGCCATATGGTTCCCTCAACACTGTCAGGAGTTTTTCCTGAGCACAGAGCCAAGAGTAAGCCCTGACACTGCTGGTGTGGCTGAAAAAAAAAGACAGTCAATTAATTTCATACTTGATGCATGATTCCATTTATCAACTTCAAGTGATGAAAGACAACTGATGGAGACAGAAAAATTTCAAGGGCCATTATAAAGACAAGTATGGCAAGGGGCAAGTGTAAAGAGTAGTTATGTAGTTATTGAACAGTCTATATTCTGGTTGCACTTGTGGTTGTGTGAATCTATCTAACAAAATTCCAACAAAGGACAGATATTAATTATGACATGCACATACATGTAGTACATGTACTACATGGTAACACCATATCACCATATCACATATTTTATAAATGTGTGCTCACTCCAGACATAAACAAATCATACCTATATCCAAATGTGTGAATCAAATAGGAATTTCTGAAAAGATATGTTGTTTATTCAATAATTTTTCAACTCATGCCAAGTTCATAGATGAAATGTACTGTGGTGAATAAAATTGTTAGTTGGTCTGAAAGGTAGTTACAGTCCTAAGAACTGCTTTTTTTTCTTTTTGTTGGTTTGTTTGTCTGTTTTGAGATACACCCAGTGGCATTCAGGACTTATTCCTTGTTCTGTGCTCAGGAATCAGCTCTGGCAGGCTCAGGGGACCATCTGGGCTCCAAGTGATTGAACCCAAGTTGACTGCCTGCAGGGCAAATAACCTACCCACTGTACCATTACTCTAGACACTGTTTTATAATATTTCCTGTAAATTTTATTATATCCACCACTTATAATCAAGAATATATAGATCTTTGCATTTGCCTACTAAGACATAGGCATTACATAAGTACAATCATCACGCTAGTAATGTATATCACTAAGGTAGCAGTTTAATTTACATCTTATAATTGAGCTTTGAAAATGTGTCAATTACATTTTCTCTAAAGTCACCTATGTAAACCAGTATTTAACTAAAAATTGGAATTTTCCCCTCAAATTAAGACATTTTTCACCATGCCATTTTATTCTATAATGCCTAAATGTCACTGTGTGTCACCATGTAGTTCTAATGGTCTTGAGAAGTAATTTCCCATTGCATATGTTTTTCTTTTTTTCTCTTTTGATTATGATTTGTTATTCTGGAAAATGAGAGAACGAATCCGGAGTTCCGACATCCGTCGACGATCAAGAATCAGGGACGCTATCTCGTTTGCCAAGGTGTCAAAAATCAGATGGGCTGGTTACGTAACGAGATTTAAAGATGACCGCTGGACTAGAGCTGTTACTGACTGGATTCCACGGGATGTCAAAAGACCGCATGGCCACCCACCTACCAGATGGTCAGACTTCTTCAACAAGATCATGAACGATCGGTTTGAGGCTCTTCATGTTCCCAGAGTGAACAGGTGCCATTGGGCTACACTAGCACGCGACAGGGACAAATGGAGACGTTACTGGCACCTGCTTGAGCAAAGTGATGACTAACGGGAAGTTAAGTGATTTAAGTGATTCTGGAAAAATGAGGGGAACTCAAATGTGACATGCTCTAGTTCCTCCTCATAATGAGGAGAGCACTTAGATACTTTAGATCTATGCCATTACCAGTTTTTGTCATGAACTTTCATAAAATCATAATCAATATAACTTCCCAGATATTGCCAAAACTAGATTTTAAAATGAACTGTGTTTTTTTTTGGTCCTAAAACTACTCAAGACAGTACTGCAGGGAAAGTAAATTTCTGGAAAGCACGTGCTGCATAACCATAGTCTCGTCAATATTCACTTCTATTAAAAATCCATGACTTAAAAGCAATTTTTATCTCTCAAAATTCTACAAAGTATGTTATATTAATATTGCTACAAAATTATTTTGAGGAAAATAGAAATGACTCGGTTTGTGAGGTATAAATTTGCAACACTCTTCCATATGAAATATTAGTTTGATAATCTCTTAAAAGGTAACTTCTAGAGTTTATATCAAACTTAAAGCCATTCAGAAACATTTTATTACACTGTAGCACTGTGGCGCTGTTCTCATGTTGTTCATTGATTTGCTCGAGTTGGCACCAGTAACATCTCACAACAAATTGTGAGATTTGTCACTGTTTTTGGCATATCAAATAGGTCACAAGTAGTTTGCCAGGCTTTACCATGCGGGTGAGATATTCTTAGTAGCTTGCTGGGCTCTCCGAAAGGGGCAGAGGAATCAACCTGGTCGGCCACATGCAAGAAAAACGCCCTACCCACTGTGCTATAGCTCCTTTTACATATAATTTAGAAAAAATTAAAATTTTTGAAGCTAGAAGAAAAAGAAAAATATATTACAAACTCTGAAGGAAAGTACATTAATGAAAAATGAACTTTTAAATTAAAATTTCTCATTTTTTTAATCAGAGTAACATGATTTTAAATTCTTTTTATTCCAATTATGAGTGAAACTCTACTTCACTAATTTCTCCATATTATTAGCCTCTAGAATGAGAGTTGCTCATTTTTTGACTGTCTGAAAAATATCACTATCAAAGGGTACTTATTGCAAATTGATGAGAAAAATAATTCTCAAAAAAAACAGGAAAACAGAGAAATCAAACCTTCATACACAGCTCAGAAAAATGATGAACTATAATCTTCTATTTTAGAAATTTGAACATTGGATTTTAATACCCATCCATGTCAGAGTGGACAACATTTTTGACTCATAAAATTGAAGAATATAAAAATTATGACAGATTGGAGCATTTAGTATAATATTTTACACGGCACATTTAAACTAAATGTCAACTAAATGTGAAAAAAATGAATTATTCAGAAAATGCATTGTAAGCTTTAAAAATAATACATCAAAAGGGTGTGGGAAATTTACATGAGGGATTTTTAGTTTTAAATAGAATTTTATATTTATCTTGAGAAAAATGTTAATCATTGCTAAAATAGAATATCTTGCTGAAGTAAAACAAAGACATTATCAAAATCTACTTGATTTTTGTTTACTTAATTACGTAATATCAAAAATATTGATATGATATTGTTGTTATAAACAATTGCTATTGGTGACTTTAAGGATTTAAATAGGTTTACTATTTAGTTTTAATCCTGTTGATTGTTTACCCAAGCTCATTAGTAAAAATTATTAAGTGTTTTTTTCTTAATTTTAATTAATCATCAATTGATTTTGAGTAATATTTTATTTGGAGAATAGGATTATTCTGTCACTTGAGTTTGCTATCAGGTGTCTGTGAAATTATATTTTCCAGAGGTAGTCAAGCACAGATAGATATTTCAAAGAGTCTGTGTGATTCCCTCAAGTCAAAGAATTAAATAACAAACACAAAAGAAACAGAATAAATTTAGCAAATTAAAGAAACAGTAAGTATAAATTATGTCGCAATATCAAAAGAGGCCTGAAAGTAAAATGAAGTCACCTGCCATCAATCATTTCTTTGAAAGAGAAGAAGCAGGAACCTGAAAAAAAATAATTCACATAATGGAAAAAATAGCTGAAAGTGATACAACAGTCACTATACTACATTTTCAAATTGAGCTGTAATGATAAAGCTTCAAGTGAAGAGTTCTTTTAAATTAACCCTCTCTTCTTAAACTACAGGGACAAGTAACCAAAATACATGGGCAACCTTAAAAAGTTTCTGTTGAAATATAAACAAAAGTTTCATTCAAACACTTGATAAATCGAAACAATTTCTGACCATGTTTGCCCATGTGCCATTTATCAGGTAAAAAGGGGTTGCTAGTAGAAAACAACTTTTTTTTTCACATGCTGGAATAAATATGAAGGTATTGAAAAGTTAGTTTTTCCTGTTGTCTCTCCTCTTGACCTGCATATGACTTCCTTCTGACGGTCCTCACGTGACTTTTGCTTCCTTATGTGTATTCATTGTTCTCTTTAGCATCTTAGATGTACGCCAGCCCCATGACTCAGGACCATGACCACATGCAACTTAACTGTCTTTTTTAAGGTTTTGTAAAGTTGCACTGAGTTTAACCCTATAGCATAAGGATTAGTGGAAGTCACACAAAGATAACTTCAATCTTATTTTTAAAATGCACAATTGTTTGCAAACACATCTAGCATTGATAAATGATGAGTATATTATACCTGATGTAATTTGTGCTTGCTTGTGTATTTAGTATTAAGTAAGTAATAGCCCCTCCCTGCCCCCCCACCCCCCCCCCGCTGTGTAATCCCATCAACAGACAAGATCCAGAGACTATAAAACCCTGCTCCCGGAAGAAAACAGTGCAGAGTCTCCTGCCTCTGTCCCTGGCTGTCCTCGCCAGGGCCCCTTGGAGGAGGAAGGGTTGAGTTTCCCTCCCCACCCCGAGCCTAGCCCCAGCAGCTGAAGACCCAGCAGCTGAAGACCTCCAGTTCTAGCTGCAGCCATGCTTAAGACCACTCTCTACACGTTCAGATGAGCCTCACACATAAAGGAACCAGCAGAGGAACCCAGGCGTGCGGGAACCTGGGCGTAGATCTCCAAGCCTGCTTGGATTGGGACTGGGACCTCCTCCACCCAGATCCCCATCTTCCAGTATGTAGGCGTTACACCCACCAACTGCCACCGGTGCTGTGTAATCCCATCAACTCCAAGACTCAGAAACTATAAAACCCTGCTCTTATCATCTAATTCTTACTCTGGAGAATCTGGTAGGATACCAATAGTATTCTGCCCATACGGCAGAGTCTGGCGAACTGCCCTTTTCATATTCAATATGCCAAAAAACAGTAACAATGATGAGTCTCATTCTCCTCACCATGAAAGAGCCTCGAATATGGCACTTTTTAAAATCTCAGGGCTAGGATGAAGGAGACGTTACTGGGCCTGCTCGAGGCAATCAATGAACAACAGGATGAGAGTGATACAGTGAAGTAATAGAGTAGAAATATGAGTAGTGTTAGTAGAGAGCTTTTAGTGTGTAAGTATTCATTAAAAATAATTGTTCTCTGGGATCCAGAGCAATAGTGTAGCACGGAGGGTGCTGGCCTATTTGGGTACAAACCAGGTTTGATCCCTGGCATCCTATATGGTTCCCAAGCTTGCCAGAAATTAACCCTGAGCACAGAACCAGGAGTAAGACTATTGTCAGATGTGACACCAAAAATATTGATTTCTACAAGGTATTCTTAGTGGACATCATAATTGGATGTTGGTGCATAGACAATGAAGATAGAAACTGCCCACAGTGAGCCACATCTATTAAAGTGTAATCGTCCAATTTGGGTTGTTAGGCATTCGAATGAATCAATGCTTATGACCAAGTTTGTGTTGACAAGGACACCGACATCACCAACACCTCTTCTGTCTCATGTTCTGAGGAACAGTTCTTCTCCAGTGTCGAAAATGGTGCGATGTGATTGATGCCTTCTCATCTCAGTTAGACCAATGATGTCGTATTTGATTTTTTGCACTTATACCATCAGGTCCTTGATGGATGCAGCCGATGTCAGTGTACATGCATTGAAAGTACAGACAGTCATTTTTGTCCTTCTTTGTTTTAGCAGCCTAGTTCGGTCTTGAGATTTTATCAGCCTCTCCTTCCTCATCCTTCTTAATGCTGCCATATTGGCGGCTCTTTCAGGGTCAGGGGAATGAGACCCATTGTATTTACTAGTTTTGGCATATTGAATATGCCAGAGAAAGCTTGCCAGGCTCTGCTATGCAGGCGGGATATTCTCGGTAGCTTGCCAGGTTCTCTGAGAGAGGTAGAGGCTTTTAGGGCGGCTTATAATGCCTGTGCAGGTGTTCCAAGGGTTCAACCATAATTGAACCCTATCAAATATGGTGCAGTAATCTTGTATTAAGTGTTTTATGATGTGACCGGAAAGCGTCCTGGAGCATGGCAGTGGCTGGATAGTGGACATAGTGGAGGTCAGCTGAGAAGGCATTTATCTGGTATTGGTAGGATGGTTCTTCTGTGTGTAATCCCTTGGTGGCAAGAGGTTGGTGGAAGTAGAAAGGGCAGGGTAGGGTAGAGCTTCTGGTTTTAATCTCTTGGTCCCCGGAGAGTGGTGGGAGCAGATAGAGGATGTTTATGTGAGGAGCACTAAGAGAGAGATAGCCATAAAAAGATGCCAGTCTTCAAAAACTCTCGAGTTCATTCACCAACATGACTTGGCACAAGTCTCAGGCAACCACGAGCAAGTGTCCTAGCTCACAAAGCAATGCAGATAAGCGATCAAGGAAGACCTCAAAAAGAGAAGAGCAACAGTGCTGGCAGATGCTGCAGAAGCCAGGAAAAGCATCCACAACACGTGCCTGTCCTTCACCGACTACAAGACCAAGATGACTGCCCTCTGAAGTCCTGATGTATCTCTCATATCTTCCAGAAGTCAATGGAGAAGATTATTCATGACTTCTACTAGGATGTCGTTGATAGCCATGTCCACCTGCCCACATAACATATTCCGCAGGATGGATATGTCGGTCCCAATGTTCTCTCTTCCGAAATCTGACATGCCATTTTATCTGTAAAGAAGTGAACAGCACCCAGCCCAGACAAGGTCAGACACGAAAACCTAAAGAACATGCCGTTGGTACTCATCAAAACACTGGCTCAGCTCTTCACACGTTACCTGTCTGAATGCAAGGTTCTGTCCCAATGGAAAACCAGCAGGGCTGTACTACTGTAAAAGAAGGAAGACATCCACAACATTGGCAACTATCACCTGATCTGCCTATTGTTTGTCGTCTACAAGCTGTTCACTTGAGTCATCCTGAATAGGATTGGCAGAACACTAGATGAAGGATAACCATGCAAGCTAGCCAGGTTTCGAAAAGGATTCAGCACAATTGAATATATCCACACAATAACCAAGCTCATTGAGGTTTCTCAGGAGTTCAAGTTGCTGCTCTGTCCAATGTTCATTGATTTAAAGAAGGTCTTTGACTCTGTTGAGACTGAAGCAGTCATCGAAGCCCTAACCAAACATGGCATTCAAACTTAATACATCAGGATCCTCTGTGAGCTGTATTATGGATTCACTACAAGGATCTCACCATTCTACAAGGAAGTGATCATCCATGTCAAGAGAGGGGTTCAGCAGGGTGATACCATTTCACAGAAACTCTTCAGTGCCACCTTCGAAAACGTCATGTGATTACTAGAATGGGAAGGAATGGGAGTGAAAAAAGATGGTCTGCAACTACACCACCTCCACTTTGCTGATGACATCATTCTAATAACACCAAACATTAGCTAATTGGCACAAATGCTGGCCGAATTTGACCATGAGTGTGGAAAGGTCGGACTCCAGCTGAATCTCATAAAGATGATGTTTATGAGAAACGGTCTCATTCCTGGCATTCCATTCATTCTCAATGGAACAAACATCTCCGAATGCAACAATTATGTGTTCCTAGGTCGAGAAGTCAACATGACGAATGACCTGGCACTTGAGTTGCACAGGAGGAAGAAAGCGGCTCAGAACACCTTCAAGAGCGTCAAAGAAATAGCTAAGAGGATGAAGAACCTCTTCGATTTCACTGTTCTTCCTGCATTAACATACGCCTCAGAGACCTGGGCCCTATGCAAAGAGGATGAGAACTCTATTTGGGTATCCAAAAGGGGAATCGAAAGAGCTATGCTTGGAGTATCACACTTCACTCAAATGAGAGAAAGAATCCGGAGTTTTGACCTCTTTCAATGGTCAAGAATCAGGGACGCTGTCTCGTTTGCCAAAGCATCGAAAATCAGATATGCTGGAGCCGTAATAAGGTTTGGAGATGACCCCTGAACTAGAACCATTACCAACTGGATTCCACGGGACATCAAAAGATTGCATGGCAGCCCACCTACAAGATTTTCAGACTTCTTTGTCAAGACCCTTAATGATCGGTTTGTGACTCTTCGTGTTCCTAGAACGAGCAGACTCCATTGGACTACACTAACATGGGACAGGGATGAATGGAGATGTTATTGACGCTCACACGAGCAAATCCATGAGTAACAGGATGTCACGTGATCAAGTGATCTTAGTGGACACAGAGGTTGTCTAGACCTTTTCAAGGTTCCACATTGTTAAGCTTACACATCATTAGTGAGTCTTTGGCGTTTGTACTTGGAAGAAGTATAATGACCTATCTGGATTGACTGCACTGAGTCTTTCTATGTGGTACTTCAATCGGTGAGTTCAAATTTGGACACATAAATCTTAGAGGAGTCTAAAAATATCAGAAAAGAACTCTACTCTGAGATGACTTATTTAACATCCCTCTCCTCACTTTTGTTAATGTTCTATTGGCCAAACTCAGTCTCACAACAAGCAACGATTAGGGAACACGGACTTAGATTAGAGGTGATGGAAGTTTTGGAGAGCCTAACAGAAATACGTGAAGGCAAGAAGCAACCAATAATTATACCCAGTTTCAAAGTAAAATCTCATACCCATCATTTAATTTTTCCAATCCTCTTCCCTTTTTATGTATCATTCTGAATTAATCTATTTAAAATATATATTTTTAAAAACCTTATATTGGAACTGGCGAGATAGTATAGTGGGTAGGGTGCTTACCTTGCATCTGGCTAATCCGGGTTTGATCTCCAGCACTTTGTGTGATTCTTTCAGCACTGACAGGAGTAATTAATCAGTTCCGAATCAGGATTAATCTCGAGTATGACCAGATGTGGCCCTCTAATTAAAGAAAAAGAAAAAAAATCCACCCTTTTTGGAAGGCGAGGGAGAGGATGGAGGAGAAGGGAATAGGTTGGGCTATTCCAGGCTCACTTCTCCCCCTAAAAACAATCCCTACACTTTTTTTTTAATAACTCAAATTTTGCTCTCAAGATCTTTCAACAAATTCTTAAGAGTATAATTAAAAGAATGTGCATGAACCAAATATAAAATTTAATGAAAAGTTGAAGATAAATGATGATGATCAGTAGATCAAATATGACCCATAGAAATAGAATTAAGTCATGTAATTTAAATACATCGACTGTGGCATCCATCATCCCATCCATTTTTCTGACTTTACACACTATTTTAAGGATAAAATAATGATAATATCATTCAAAATGCAGAACCTGTATACCTAAAAAATATGTCATAATATAATAATAGAATATTTTGACTAAAAGACATATTAAGTAGTTGAATCTTTTCCCAAGCCTGCAAATTGTCCAAAATTTGCTATTTTTATCTGAATAAAGAATAGACTTTTAAACAGCTCAGATTTCAAAGAAACATTTCATATACTATGGCTGAGATTCTAAGAAATTTTGATTTATGCTGTGTCTGTATAAATTTCATCATTTAATTTAGACAGTGAGCTTTTCTAAAAACAGTTTTTCAGCAATTCATCTTTTTAAGCTCATTGTTCAGTAAGCTATCAATTTGGGGCATCTTTAAAAGTAAATGCTGATAAACATACTGCTTCTAAAATAGACACTGATAAAATTTCATTCTTTTGTACTTATGTTCTTATATTATTCATTTTTTCCCTTAAATTTAAATGACATTATAAAATGTTTTTGTTTACTAAGCTAATATAGTAATTAGTCTGATTAAACTGATGGTCAACTGAAGCAAACAAATTCTGTCAACACAATCTGTGTCTTAACACAAGGGATATTTATAATTTAACACAAATGTGTCCAAATAAAGTAATTTATGTAGATAGATCTCTGGCCAACCGTGGAAAGCTAAACAGCATTTTGGAAAATGCTTAGAAGCCAATTAAAAGACAAATATGACCTACATAAAATAAAATTAAGCATGAATTAGAATCAGCCTATGTACATTAATTAATTTTACAAAAGGTATGGAACTTGATATGAATCTTAAAACACAGATAACAAATGAAATAGATATGACAGGCAAAGTGATGTCCACATCTAATCCTGCATCCTGTAGCTGTGAATATATTATCCTAAATGACAAAAGGAGATTTGCAGTTATAAGTTTTAAGAAACTTAACTGACATGGGATTTCCTGGTTAATCCAATCTAAGTAAGAGGGGTCCTTAAGTGCGCAATAGAAATATAAAAGAAGTGAAACAGGGTATTTTAATGTGAAAAAAAATGACCTACCATTACTGGCTTTATGACAGAGGAGATCATAAATCTAAGAATGAATAAATTCTAGAAGCTGGAAGAGGCTAGAGAAAGCTTTTCTTTTCCGAACCTACACAAAGGAATGAAGTGATATGGCCTTGATTTTAGTCTGGTAAAAACCAGGTCAGTTTCCTGACCTACAGCATTGTTAAGATAATGCACATGGTTTTGAGTCAATAAATTTGTGTAACTTGGTAGAAAAGCAATATAAATTGAATTCATCAGAAATGAGTGACAGTGATTTATGAGTGAATATTGAAATTATGCATTTTTGAGCCAATGCAGTCATTATCCAATTGTTTAATTTTCATCATGACACCACCATAAAAGTAATGGCATTCATATATCCAAGATTAGCTGATATTTAGCAAAATAAACAAACTGGAGAAACTTCTGGTATAAATAAAAATAGCTTTGATTCTAATGAGCTGTGAAAAATGATACACACAACTACCTTCTGCTAACATTGAGAAAATCTCAATGAGATGGATAAGTCTTGAATAAATACAGGTTTGTATACTATACAAAACTTCATAAAAATTTGGAGAGAGGCTTGTGAGATCGTCTAGAGAGGTTAAGGTGTTCATCCTCAATGTGGCTGTCCAGTTTAAACTCTGACACTGCATTTGGTCCCCAAGCATTAGTGAGTACAACAGAGGAAGTCTCTGAGTGTGACTGAGCGTGGTCCTGGAGAAAGCAGTCACTATCAGGTTTTAATCCTCTGCACCACACCTCTGGTGCGGTACATCGACCTTTACGTTGAATCTCTGATCCAGCTGGTGAAGAATCTTTCGAAAGGGCCCTGAATCTCCAGAACATCAATCAGGAGAACTCTGTCACCAAAATTAAGGAATCAGAAAAATAAATAACATTTCTTTTTCATTTTTCAGAATTGTCAGTCAGACTCATGAACTATGAGCCAAAGCCCAACCCCTAATGAAAACCATATTTTCACTTTAGACAGATCTCTGTGATGGGAGACTATAAGAAGTGCCCCAATTTAAACTAATGAAGTGTTTCTGGTCTTGGTAATATTATGTCAGAACTGAAACTCATTTATCACTTCTAAAAGTCTTCTTATAGTGAATTATTGAAAGTAAATATTAGATGAATTTTTATTTCATACCAATTTTTGTCCTTATAACATTTGTTTAACTATGGTGGCAAATAGCACCCTCAGGTCAAATCTATGCCACTGTTTGCTTTTGCAAATAAGTTTTTATTGGAATGCAAATCATATTCCATTTATAGGTACTATATTAAACTTGCATATTACAACACCAGAGTTACCGAGTTTCCAAAGAGATGACATAAATGGCAAAGCCAAAAGTAATTAATAAATAACCTTCATACATTACATATTAATACAGATAGAATATTATATGCATTGTATATACACATATAAAACATATATCAGATATGTTTTATTTACATACTCCTGATGGAAATAATATCTGCAAGAAACAACAAAAGTAACTTCTGGATTGAGCAAAAACTATGCTCATTTTCAGAGAAAAAGCAGGGTGGTGGGCTAGAAGGTGTGAAGGGAGGGGTCTTTTTCCTTGTGGTGCTGGTACTGGATGTTTTTGGTCACATTGGTAACAGCTGCACATACCAGCGAATACAAAGTCAAGCCCCTGAAACAGCAGAATGCAAATATCAGTGACAAGTCAAAGAAAACAATGCCTCCTGTTTTAAGCATTGGTTTTAGAAAAGGTAATGTAACTATATTCGCATACTTAGTTTAAATGAAGTACAATAAAGCAGATGAACACTCCATATGCTTGTCAAATGGTATTGGTGAAACAATCTTATGTTGCTCCCATTTTTGGTAACACACAGAGTTGTCATTAAACATGCCACATAGAGCAACCGCATCAACAGCCTGTTTCCATTTTGTTAATGTATTTCAGACATATATTTGGGGGACAACATTACTTACAATAAATATCTGTTGATTCTTTTTAAAATTAATTAGAAGAAATATTTTTAACGTTCAAATAATCTTTCAAGTGTGAACAAAAATATTGAAGTTTACCAAATCCTAAATCTTTATTATTTATTTGCATGACAAATGAGATGAATAGAACAAGTTGACATTTTTTTTCCCCCCTCCAGAACAAGTTGACTTTAAAGAAGTCTGGTTATGGGCACTCATTGAATCAACTAGCAGTAAAAAGTTTGTTGAGTAGTTCAATAGTCATAGAAAAATTTAGTTTAAGAGCCCACATAGTGATGGGGTTATTATTCAGTATATATTATTCTCTAAGTTTATGACTTTGAATATTTGCATGAAAATAAGTGTCTTATTTCTTAAGTTTTTCTGCTTCTATTAAGTCATATTTATGTGATTGTAGTATCCTAGCTGGTTACTCTGGAAAATGTAATGATATTAGAAATTGATTATGACTTTCAAAAAGACAAGCTACAGGATCAGGCTAAATATAAAAGCAGTGAAAATAATGTGTTTTCATGCCAAGTCTTGGGTATTATTAAAAACAAAGGGAAAGGGAAATAAGTAAATGATAAGATACAAATAAAAATAATTAGCAATTATATTCTGCTTACCCAAATTCCTGCTGCAGTTTCAATCAATGCCTTTGCTTCTGCTTTTTGTTCTAAATAATTGTGCTAGTTCTGGTAAATACATATTCCATAATCCAAAACAGCTGTAACTGCATTCCTATGATTAATTAATTCTTACTCTTCTTAGTTTCTTAATTCATAGATTTATTTAAAAACACTTTACATCAGCTTTTCAACCAATTCTATCTTGCAAGGCATAAAGGATTTCAAGAAAAAAATAGGACTTCATTCTAGTCTAAAACAAGCAATGCAGGTGGAAAGTAGCCACATAGGAAAAGATGCCAGGAGGTATCTAAAACTCAGTTCTAATTTCTGTAAAATGGGCACACAAATCGTAAGTACTACTGGAGTTGTTGGAGGATTCCACGAGAAAATGCATTAATAAAGGAGTCATGGGGTCAGAGTGATAGTACTAGGGAAAGGTGCTTGCTTTGAATGTGCAGACCCTGATACAATTCCTTTTATCTTACATTGTCCCCAGAACCTTGCCAGGAATGAGTGCAGAACCAGGAGTAAGCCCCAAGCACTATTGACTGGGCCCCACGCCTTCCCCGCAAAAAGGAGTTGGGACAGTCTCTATCCTAGGCAGTGTTCAGCAAAATGTTAACTCTTACTGTACTAAACTTGGAAGCCAAATGCTTACCGATATAATAAACAGCCACTTAAAAATAGAAAGGTCATCACTGTCACTATCACTATCACTATCACTATCATCCCTTTGTTCATCGATTTGCTCGAACAGGAGCAAGTATCATCTCCGTTCAACTCTGTCACGTGCTAGTGAAGCCCGATGGCATATTGGGGGCTCTTTCAGGGTCAGAGGAATGAGGATCATCATTGTTGTTGTTTTTGTCATATCGAGTACGCCATGGGTAGCTTGCCAGGCTCTGCCATGCTGGCGGGATACTCTCGGTAGCTTGCTAGGCTCTCTGAGAGGGATTGGAGGCTTTGGAGGCAGCCTCTAATCACCTTTACAGATGTTCCCAGTCAGGCATATATGCAGGCAGGATACTCTCGGTAGCCTGCTGGTTTCTCTGAGAGTAAGAACTAGACAATAAGAGGTCATGTGGCCACAAATGTGGCAGTGTACTTCTGGGAGCTTGGTTTTACAGTCTCTGGATCTCGGCTGTTGGTGGGGTTACACAGCAGTTGGTGGGTGTAACTGTCTAGGTACTGGAATGGGGGATCTGGGAGGAGGAGTCCCATTCCCAAACTGAACAGGCTTGGAGATCTCAGCCCCAAATCCTGCACACCTGGGTTCCTCTTTATGCATGAGACTGTCCTAGTGTGTGGAAAGTGGTTCAGCATGGCTATGGCTCGGTCCTGGAGGTCCTCAGCTGCCACGACTCTGCTCAGGGCAGAGAGGGAAACTCAGCCCTGTAATATGAAAAGTCATAATTATAAGTAAATAACTTGTCCTAGGATTGACATTGTTTCTTTCTGAAAGATGAGGACATTCCTTTATCCCTCCCTTTCTCAAAACATGATACTGAAGGGCTACTGGATAGTGACAGAAATTTAATCCATTATTGAAGGATAGAAGTTTGGCATAAAACCCAGAACTGGGTCATCTGCATATTCAATTCCACCTAACTTCTTTTCACACAGAGGTAAGTGAAACATTATAGCACACGTACAGGGCTTTGTTACTCAGATCTTGCATTCTCACAACTTCACTACTCACGTCTCCCCTGTGAACCTCCAATCCAAGAGTCTGTTCTGAGGATCCCAGAGCAAAGAACATCAAGCTAAATGTAGTTACCATGTTTCAAGTAACAGCAGGTTTATTTTTCTTCCAAAATGAACAATTTATCTGTGTATTAGATTATATCCAGTACTTATTCAATACATGCATTTCAGTGATATTCTCATATTTGCAAATGGTTTAACTCTTTAAACAATAAAACACTTTCTGAAATATATATACATATTTAATGCATAAGGGCTTAAAAGGCATTGCACATATTGTTTCTTATAAAAATATTGAAGAGAAAAACTCATGTTTTATTTTTTTTGAACAATTCATAGTATCTATCATAAAATTTGTATATTAGTAGTTCAATAAGTTTTGTACAAATGAAAATGGGTGGAGAATTCCTTAGCCTATTTTTTAGACTGATATAAATAAGACTTAAGAGGTTAAAATTCACCTATTGAAATGTACAATGATTGTTACTTTAAAAAAATGTGAAAGCTGCAAAATAATTGAAAAATATACATTCCAACATGTCAACACATGATGACTCTAAGCAAGTGTGGAAAATGTGATAAATACTTTCACTTATTCTCTTAAGAGTTAGGGCACCCTTGAACTATTATATTTTGAGAAAAGTAGTAAAATGGGCAGCTGCTTCTCACATTGGATACATATAACAGCTTTCCCACACTAAGATACAAATTCCTACATAATTGGATTTGTGGATGAGGTGACAATTACTTCCAAGTTTTCTGTCAGTAATTCTCTAAGGTGTTATTCAAAATACTGTATAGAGAAATTGGTACAATAAGTGCCAACCAATCAGAGCACACATTCCCCCATTCAGAACATAGTCCGGCCATAAACAAGCAGCACAGCAATGTGGATTGAATCAGCCCTGGCTGTGCTGGAATTCTCATTAAAGGGTGAAACAATTTATGTTCAGAGTACCCAGGCAAGATTTCAGAAAATACTCTTCTAAACATAAATGAAAGAAAATCAGTGCTGGACTCACAAGCATTTTATACGTATTTGACATATATTATATATAAATATCATATATATTTAGAAATATTAATAATTAGTGAAATTATTTGCAACAATGGGTATTAAAAATCAGAATTAAGATGGCAAAAGCTGTTAGCATGCAGCTTTTTAGGAAAGAAAACTGTAATAGTACATGTATCAATAGTGCATTTACAAATTAAAGAATATGGTCACTTTACCAATAAACCTCAGAATAATACTATCCTTGGGGAAATTTTAAATTTATGATATTTTATAATTATTCTAATTCCACTTATTTTTGTTATTAAAATATGGTATGGGGGGGGGCTGCAGAGATAGTACACTGAAAAGGCACTGTTCTTGCACAAGGTCAACTTTGGTTGAAACCTGGCACACAAAATATCACCTGAGCTCTGACAGAAGTGATCCCTGAATACAAAGTCAGAGGTAACGATGAGCTCTGCCATGTGTGGCCCCCAAACAAAAACTAAAATAAAACAGTGCACATGAAGACTTCTATATGGCTTCAAAATATGTATCACTAATACTCTGCAATTACAGATATGCTATTATTATGTTTTATTGACTCAAAAGAGTAATTATCAGGGTAAACTCAAGATGAAATTGTGCTTGGTAATGTTTCATGACATTAATACTATCATTTACTTTCTGTATCTGTTTATTTGTACTCTCTTCCTACCTGGTCTTTAAACTCACCTTACTAATATCTCTCTATCTTCTTTACTCTGTGTGTCAATCACGTGTGCTCATTCGTCTTGTAAGGCCCTGTTCATAGTTGCAAAGAAAATAAATGAAAATTGTATTAACAAACAGTAATAATCCTCAATATTTGAGTGCCTTTTCCCTAACATACTGATGTTTTAACAAAGAACTTACATGCTGGCAAGTTATTAGAGAATGTACCTAAATATTTGAACATCATTTTAATTTCATAGTAAATAAAATTCCTTTATATCTTTTTTCCTGGAAAGGAAAAAAACACACCATCTCGTTTATTATACATTAATAGTCATGCGATACAACTTCTATTAATGGTGAAACAAAATTTCAGGTCAGGGACAGGCTACTTCACTTTAAATCTTGCCATTGTGTATTCTTTACTATTTTCTAAGAAATACTGAAAAACTCTGCTCAATGTAGTTGAATATTTTCAGTTTTATTCATGAAGATTTAATTTTCTTCCTTTCCTTTTCTTCCCTCCTATAATTATTTTTGTTGAGAATAAGAACTATAAGGTTGGACCTATTAAGTTTATTTTATCACTTTTAATGCAAAGATTATTACTGTAATCTGCATATCTCAGTAAGAGCCAAAAGTTCCTGCTGTGGCTTTTCCACCAATGTGCTACAAATTAACAACCCAGCTACATTAAAGAAAATTCTTTAAAACTTAATTCTTTTCAATATAAGGAAAATTATTTGCCCATAAAACAGTATAACTCCTTCAATTAGTTTCCTAGAAATAAGAAATTGAATTTTGCATAAACTTTATTAAGTTCCAGTTTCATGTGAGATAGTAACAAATATTTTTAAAATGTGATAAAATCAATAGTGTATTCCAAAAGTGAAAACATTAACTTGAGTCTGGGAACTATGCTGAAGTTTCAAGCAACAAAGCAGAATAATAGCACAGTGGTAAAAGGAACCTGTTGCACACAATCCATCTTGGTTTGATCCCCATCATTGTGTATGGTACCCTGAGCACAACCAAAACTGATCCCTGAAGACTAAGCCAGAAGTTAGTACTGAGCATTACCAGGTATGACCCAAATACCCAAACACTCAAATACAATTTCAAGACACAAAAATACAAACAGATAATACTTTTGAGAATCACTAGGGCCTAAATTATGTAAAAGTAATGAAAGCACCCATGAATTTTGTCTTTACTTCCTATTGTTTTCAAAGTATCAATTTTTTCCTAACCAATAAAGTTTATGTATCAATAAGGAATTTCCACCAGGATATAGCAAATCAGGAAATTGGGGTTGGATGTCATTATTTAAGTATGTCAGCATAGTGATGAACACTTGTGATATCTTGAGAATAATCTAGAAATT
Source organism: Sorex fumeus (assembly GCF_029834395.1). Lineage (NCBI taxonomy): Eukaryota > Metazoa > Chordata > Mammalia > Eulipotyphla > Soricidae > Sorex > Sorex fumeus. The sequence goes on from NW_026606118.1 coordinate 24,487,764, forward strand.
ATCTTCATGACCCTTCTACTAGTTTCACTCAGAGGCATTCTCTTGTTAATAAGGATACAAAACCAACAAAACTTCAAGTTTGTCAATATGAATCCAATGACTTGCATTTATTTTATAAGCACTTTCTTCCCCTCATTCTGCCCATATGCCTTCAGTATTCATCAAAACTCAGTCACACTCTCTTGACAAGTTAATTTTCTTTTTTATCTATTCAATTATTTGTGGGCATTACTGGTGCCTACTTGAGGGTATCTATGAACAACAGGATGACAGTGATACTGTGAATTATTTGTAGTATTTGGGTCAACTGTAATGGTGCTCAAGCAATACTCTGTGCTATGTGTGCTCAGTAATCAATCCTGGTACTGCTCAGAGAATCAGATGAGGTTCTAGGTATCAGAAAAAATGGTCAGAGGTATACAGAGCAAATGCCTTACTCACTAGACTCTCTCTCTCTGCCCCCTAATTTCACTTTCATTGGCTTGTATTTGAAGCCAAATATATATGGAGATATCAGTAAAGTCAGTAAAAGTATGATTCCATGTTATAAAAATATGTGTTTAGTAGTTGAACATCATATTCAATTGACAGTTTTGCCTGACTGAAGTTGCTGTTGTTCCAAAATTCTAAACGGGATCAAAACACTGTCTCCTTCGTGCAAAATTCTACTTCCCAGAGCGGGGAGAAAGGGCTGCAGAGTTTAAGAAGAGAACTCCCAGAATGACCACCAATTGGGAGCTATTTGGCACTATTGCGGCAACATGGGAAGATGCCGTTGTTGACAACATTGATGAGGAATACAATCCACTAATTCAGCACCTTCATGATTGTGCGAGGAACACCAAGAGAGAGATAGCCATGAAAAAATGCCTGTCCTCAAAAACTCTTGAGCTTATTCGCCAACATAGCTTGGAGCAAGCCTCAGGCAACCGCAAGTGAATGTCCGAGCTGGCAAAGGAGTGCAGAGAAGTGATAAAGGAAGACCTCAAAGAAAGAAGAGCAGCAGTGCTGGCAGATGTGGCAGAAGTCGGGAAAAGCATTTGCAACGCCCACCTGTCCTTTGCCAACTAAAAGACCAAGATGACTACCCTCCGACGTCCTGATAGATCTATCACATCTTTCAGAAGGGCAATGGAGAAGATTATCCATGACTTCTACTCAGATCTCTTCAAGAGCCATGTCTACCTGCCCACATACCAAATTCTGCACGATGGATATGTTGTTCCCAAAGTTCTGCCTTCCGAAAGCCAACACGCCGTCTCGTTGGTAAAGAAGTGAACAGCACCTGGCCCAAATAAGGTCAGACCCGAACACCTGAAGAGTCTGCTCTTGGTATTCATCAATACACTGGCTCAGCTCATCACACACTACCTGTCTGAATGCAAGGTTTCATCCCAGTGGAAAACCAGCAGGACTGTTCTAATGTACAAGAAGAGAGACATACACGGCATTGGCAACTATCACCCGATCTGCCTGTTGTCTGTCATCTACAAGCTGTTCATTCAAGTCATCCTGAATAGGATTGGCAGAACACTAGATGAAGGACAACCATGCAAGCAAGCTTGGTTCTGCAAAAGATTCAGCACAATCGACGATATCCATATAATAAACAGCTCATTGAGGATTCTCGGAGTTCAAGATGATGCTCTGTCTAATGTTCATTGATTTAAAGAAGGCCTTTGATTCTCTTGAGACAGAAGCAGTCATCGAAGCCCTAGCCAAACAGGGCGTTCAAACTCAATACATCAGGATCCTCCGTGAGCTGTAGTATGTATTCTCTACCAGGATCTCACCATTCTGCAAGGAAGTGATCATCCATGTCAAGAGAGGGATTAGGCATGGTGATACCATTTCACCAAAACTCTTCAGTGCCACCCTCAAAAACGTCATGCGACAACTGGAATGGAAAGGAATGGGAGTGAAGAAAATTGATCGGCAAATACACTACCTCTGCTTTGCTGATGGCATCGTTCTAATAACACCAAACATTAGCCAAGCAGCACAAATGCTGGCCGACTTTTACTGTCAGTGTGGAAAGGTTGGGCTAAAGTTGAATCTCATGAAGACAATGTTTATGAGAAACAGTCTTGTTCCTGGTCTTCCATTCATTATCAATGGAACTAACATCTCCAAGTGCAACAGTTATGTGTACTCTGGTCGAGATATCAACATGACGAGTGACCTGGCACCTGAGTTGCCAGGAAAAACAGAGCGGCTTGGAACGCCTTCAAGAGCGTCAAAGAAATAGCTAAGAGGATGAAGAAACTCCAGGTCTGGGCCCATCTCTTTGACGCCACTGTTCTTCCTGCATTAACATATGCCTCAGAGAACTGGGCCCTACACAAAACAGCATGAGAATGCTATTCAGTTATCCCAAAGAGGAATCGAAAGAGCTATGCTTAGAGTATCACGCTTCACTCAAATGAGTGAAAGAATCTGTAGTTCCAACCTCCATCAACGTTCAAGAATCAGGGATGCTGTCTCATTTGCCAAGGCATTGAAAATCAGATGGGCTGGATATGTAATGAGATTTGGAGATGACCGCTGGACTAGAGCCATTACCGACTAGACTCCATGGGACTTCAAAAGATCGAGTGGCCGCCCATTTATGAGATGATCAGACTTCTTTGTGAAGACCCTAAATGATCAGTTTGAGGCTCTTCATGTTCCTAGAACGAGCAAATTTCATTCTGCTACATTAGCACGGGGCAAGGATTAATGGAGACATTACTGGTGCCCGCTCGAGCAAATCGATGAGTAATGGGGTGTCAAGTGATCCAGTGATCAAGGTGTTAAATTAATATATTGTGAATGATATTTCACCGGCTTCAGGATTCAGGCATTCCTTGAGTTGCTTGTCAGTGTATGTGTATGTGTTTTAAGTGATTGTGTAGGCACACCATAACCAATACTGAAGCATCAATATCCTCTAACATAATTCATGACTCCTCTCCTGCTTGGATCTTCTTACCATCTTTTCTATGCTAACAAAAGCTCTGTGTCTTGACTTTACAGGTTTCTTTCTATTACTTTTTTCTGTGGTAGGGTGTTTTCCTTGCATGCAGGCAGCCTGCTGAGCCGGGTTCGATTCCTCCACTCCTCTGAGAGAGCCCAGAAAGCTACCAAGAGTATCTTGGCCGCACAGCAAAGCCTGGCAAGCTCCCTGTGATGTGTCCGATATGTCAAACAAAGTAACAAGTCTCACAATGGAGACGTTACTGGGCCTGCATGAGCAAATCGATGACCAATGAGAGGGCAGTGCTACAGCACTACTTTTTTCTGTGCCCCCTGCTCTGTATATCTTTAGTTTTTAAATGAGAGTATCTGGCATTTATCATTCTTAATCTGACGTATTTCATTTAATATAATTCCGTCTGGTTGCATTCACATAGTTGCTGACTGCAAATTTAATTTTTCTTTTGGATGAGTAGTATTCCTACACTCAACCATCCATATGTGTGTATGTATGCATGTATGTATGAATGTATACATGTATATATAAATTCCAGGGGAAAAATTTCAGCCATACCCCAACCTGTGCTTGTGTGGGTCACACCTGGCACAGCTTGGGTCCATAAAGTACTGGACATTGAAACAATGTGGGTTCCAATGCAGTGCTAGAAATTTAACTCCTGTATTATCACTCTGGCCTTGGTACCGTAAATTATTTTGTATCTGTCTATAATTAGCACTTGGGTTTCTCCATAATTTGATCAATGCAACGAACATTGATTTGTGTTATGTTTTCAAGTTAGTATTTTTGTGGTATTTGGATAGTTATTAAGTATAAAATTACTGGATTATATGGTCCAGCTGGTTTTAATATAAGATTTCTCAATGCTATTTTTTCAGAGAAGTTATGAAAATTTTTATTTTCACTAAAAGGATTACATGCTGTCCCTATTTTTCCACTTCCCTGCCAGCCAGCAAATATTGTTTCTAGCCTTTTTAATAGAGGTTATTCTCACAGGTGTGAGGTGGAATCTCATTATTATTTTGTTGTGTACTTTCTGGTAATAAATGATAATGAGCTTCCCAACCCATTTTGGTTCGTTTATTTTTTCATTTTTGTTTTGAGGTCAGACCCTGAAGTGCTGAGGTCTTACTCCTGATTCAGTACTCAAGCAGTATGCTGGGCTCAGGGAACCATATAGCATGCTGGGAATTGTACCTGGTTTGGCCACATGCCAGGGAAGTGTGCTACCTGAGGTTCTTTTAATCCAGCTCCACCACAATCCATAATTTAGTGTTTATATTGGCCCTCTCTGTCTTGAATGGGACTGTTTGTTTTTTGTTGTAGTGTTTTGTGATTTAGTTATTCTTCTCAATATTACCTCTGGATATTTATAGATGTGTTATGTAAATGTTCTCTTTTATTTAATAAGAAGTCTTTTCCTCTGGCCAGGTACAGAGACTCACCTTTATCCCTATACAATCTCTCTCTGGTCACTTTTTTTTTTACTTTGCAGAAACTCTATAAATTTGATATTATTCCATTTACTTTGTTTTTGTTTTCTTTGCCATTAGAGTCAAATCCCTTTTGCACAGAAACCATACTATGAAGTTTTTTTGAAAACTACTTTCAATGTATTTTTTGTTTTGAGTGAGCTATTTAAGTCATTAATCCATTTTGCATTCACATTTTTGAAAGGCAGTGATCCATATGCACTCTATTGCATGAGCAGCCACAGTTTTTCCAACACTATTTATTAAAGAAATATTTCTTTCTTTCATGCTTTTAACAACTTTGCTATAAATTGTCAATATATTTGAAGATTTAATTTTACTCTCAATTCCAATCTATGGATTTGTTTTGGCTACAATACCATACTGTGTAAAGCACCATAGTTTTGTGCAATTGTTTAAAGACAAGATGTTGATAGTTCATTTCTTTTGTCTTAAAATTGATTTGCTTACCTAGAATTCTTTGTATTTTCATACAAACTTAGTTAACATTTGACTTTCTTTTTAGAGAATATCATCAGTGTTTTTAAACTGATTATTGAATGTCTGTGATATTTTTGGTAAAGTAAATATTTTACAATGTATCCTTCCAATCAATGAGCACAGAACACCTTTCCATTTTCATGTCTTTTACTGTTTCTTGTATTGCTTCTAATGTATAAAACTTTTTTTTACTTGATTAATTTTTATTCTTTCACACTTAATTTTTTCAGATGACATTGTAAATAGAATATATATTTTAAAAAATCTCTTTTCTAATAAAATAATAAAATAAAATCTCTTTTCTATTCCATTGCTTGCTTACAAACATGCAGCAGATTTTGGTAAATTTTTAATAGCATGCCACTTTACCCTGTGATTTTTATTAATTCCAGTACGTTAATAGAGTCACATGAGTTTTATTCATGTATCATTTTATATCAACTCTAAATACTGGTAATTTGTCTTCTTTTGCTACTTAGATCACTTTTATTTATTTTTTCCAGACTAATTACTATAATTCTAAGTTGTATAGAAAATAGACTTTTAACTAGTTTTGTGACAGGTTAAAGGGTTGGGTATTATGCGATGATTAAAGATAAATTCATCAGGAAGACATAACACTCACAACATGCATTCATCAAACATAGTCTCTTTAAAATATGTAAATGATTCACAGACCTGGAGAGTAACAATGACAGAAATGCAAGCCGTGGGGGACTTTAACACCAGAACCTCATCAATGGATGGATCAGCCAGATGGAAGTTCAATAAGTAAACAACAGCCATAAATGAGAAGTTGTATCATATTGTTTAGTAGATAATTATGGGGATCTCCAGCCCTCTCCAAAAACTAACATTCATTATTCTCAAGTCACATGGGATATATTCCAGGATGGATTACATTTGGAGACACCCCACCAAAATAGATAAACTTAAGAAGTTTGAAATAAATCCACACATATTTTCTGACCACAAGGAATGATGTTAGAAATCAATCACATTTTTTAAAAAGCTGCAAGAATAACAAATATGTGGAGACTTCAAAACAACACATTACTGGAAAACTACTGGGTTTATTAGGAAATCTAATAAAATATTTTAAATCAAAATTCTGATGGTATGGCCCAGAACCTATTGAATTTCTTACTATAATGGACTAGTTGTGGAACTTACATATCTTTCAATAATTGGGGGTAAAATGTGAACTTTTCTAACTCATCTTTCTGCAGTGAACAAGTGATAAACTCAGAAGTAGAGGGCTTGTGTAACTGAAGCTTTGTTGCTAATGATGAATGTCAAATTAACTACAAGACATACGCAGGATTCTACACACTTGGCCTGGATTCAACAATCACTCTCCTGTTCCCCACAGTCCCAAGCAACCTTCATAAGTAAAGTTGACATTCTTTTTAAAGGAAAATAACTTTAATTTTCCTTTTGTACATTTCTGAAAGTCCTCCAGAGAGGTTACTATTATTGCTTTTTTCACTCCACTTTAGCTGAAGATTTTAAGAAACGTGATTTAAAAAAATATATAGATAACAATGATAAGACCATATTATAAGATTTAACTTAGTCTTGACTTCATCTGCAAGCTCAAATTTTAAGTCACTAAATTCATTTTAAACCTCAGATGCTTTTATGATTGCAACCGGTAATCTTCAACAGAAGGTCCAAGCCAGTGTATGTAGATTGATAGTCAGCTTGGCTATCCATGGACAAGTCAAGACTGGTGCTGGTACTCTGGCGTTGAAGGGTGAAGAAAGCTTATTTGTAAAATTATTTGATATTTGTAATATGTATTACCTGTGAATTTTTATTATTTCATTTTATTGCATACATGGGCTGTAGCCATAAATATATTACAAGAGCTTGCTTTTTTTTCCCCCTTAGGATACTGACCATACACTTTGACAAAGTATGATTATTGCACTTTTTATTATAGCAATAATGAAACTAAAGGATAGAGAGACTAAGTGTTTGTTCAACATTGAATGCTTACTGGCAAAAACTCTCTGCCTGACCCCAGATCCATTATATAAATGCAAAATGTTGCTATAGGTGAACTTATATAATGTTTATTTTTAAATTTAAATTGGAAGTCATCTCTAATAAATAACTTTAATCATAAAGAACTATGTATCTGAATTAAGGGCTACTAATGAATACATATGAATTTGAAAAGCGAGAAACAAGTTGTAGATGTTATCATTAAATTAAAATAATTTAGAGTCATAATATAGCTCAAGAGGCTGGAACACATGCTTTGCATGCAAGAGGACTGTGTTCAAATCCTGACATTACATATGATCCCCTGAGCATACCAGGAGCAACATTTGAGAAGCAATCTGGAACTGGATAACACTAAGCAGCTCTTGTAAACCACTGGGTGGGGTTCCAAAGCTAACAGAGAATTAATTAAAATATTTATATGTCATGTGTATTTCAGTCATTAATTATTATTCAGCATGTGTAAATACTGGGCTGGAGTGATAGCACAGAGGTAGGGCGCTTGCCTTGCACGCAGCCAACATGGACGACCCGAGTTCGATTCCTCCACCCCTCTCGGAGAGCCCGGTAAGCTACCGAGAGTATCTCACCCACAAGGCAGAGCCTGGCAAGCTACCTGTGACGTATTAGATATGCCAAACACAGTAACAACAAAGTCTCCAATGGAGACGTTACTGGTCCCGCTCAAGCAAATTTATGAACAACGGGAGGACAGTGACAGTGTAAATACTATATAAGAACCATACACTGACTTTACATTTAAGAATTAAAAGAGACATGATTGTTTGTTAGACAACAAATTTGTGCTAGATTTAGAGCAGATGGTATAGAAGCATAGGAAAAATAACTTATGTGTGGAAAGTCATAGAAAAATTCCAGTAAAATGTTATATTTAGATTAACAGTGAACTACGTGGATGTGTTACAATCAGGTGATATATTGAAAATTGAAAGAACTTTTCATTAAAAATTATCCTGCTGATTCTTCTCAATATGATGCCTATAGTAGTGATGTTATATACTAGTAATGTTTTTCTGATTAATTGTGTACTCATTCTAGCAAAGATCAGTAGCAAAAATGTTAAACACATCTTACCTTACAGTTTTAAAAAATTAATATTTTCAATAATCAGATTTAATGTTTGCCAAGATATAATAATAATGTATTTAAAATAATATGTTGATTTCTATAAAATCTGTTAGTTGATTTAATATAAAAATAGTAAGAAAATGTATAATACAAATACCCTCTCTGGTAATAAATACCTCATTGATTTATATATATAAATGGATGATGGTAACTAACATAAACACTTGGTATTTAGATTTAATTGGCCTCATTAAAATAAAAATACCATAACAGCTTTGTTTGAAGATGATAATATTTTTAATATGCTGGAAATTCTGTTCTTGCATCTGTTTAGTTTTATAGAAAAAAATTTTAAACTAAAAATGCTCCAACAAGTACATATTGAAAAAAAATCTATTAGTAATGCAAACAGAATATTTTAGTATCATTTATCTGTATATTGGAAGTAACTTGTGATATCATTAGTCATAAATATGAGGTGCTGAAGGCACAGAAATAATATATCACATTGAGATCATAAGGCAAAAATTAAGATTTCTAGTAAAACAGTTTTCATTTATAAAATGTCATTTATAAAATTTTATTTCATTTATAAAATTTAACATTGCATATATTAGAGGCAGTATATGAAATGAGGGATGTTTTGTTTTGGTACCAGGTTTTGAGTCCACATTCTCATGTGTGAAAGGCATAAACTCTACCACTGAGACTCATCCCGTGCCTATACTCATAGCTAGCTTTTGATACAATTCTTTCAGCAACCAAAGACTCTTTTTTTTTCACTTTTTTTTTCTTTTTTTATTAGTGAAAAACCATGAGGTACAGTTATAGGCTTACAAATTTTGTGCTTGGGTTTCAGTTATACAATGATCAAGTGCCCATCCCTCCACCAGTGCCCGTCATCCATCCCCACGGGTCCCAGCATCCCCTCCCACCCCCCATCCCCACCATCCCATCCTGCCTCTGTGGCAGGGTATTCCCCCTTGTTCTCTCTCTCTTCTTTTGGGTACTGTGTTTTGTAAGAGAGGCTTTGAGTGGCAATCATGTTTGGTCTATCGACTACTTTTAGCATGCTTCTCCCACCCTGGGAGGGCCCTCACAACACCCTTCATTTGGTACTCTCTTCTCTATCTGAGCTTCCTTTTCACCTAGAGCCTGTGGCTGGCCTTCCATTCATGGAGCAAAATTCCTGGTACTAATCTCAGCCATTCCTGGGTTTTAATCTCCCTTTTTGTTGCTTTATGTTCCCCAGATGAATGCAATCTTTCTGTGTCTATCCCGCTCTTTCTGACTCATTTCGCTTAACATGATACTTTCCATGTAGTACTACTTGTATATAAATTTCATAACTTCATCTTTTCTAACAGCTACATAGTTCTCCATTGTGTAAATGTACCAAAGTTTCTTTAACCAGTCATCTGTTCTTGGGCACTCAGGTTTTTTCCAGATTCTGGCTATTGTAAAGAGTGCTGCAATGAACAAACAATTGCAGATGTCACTTCGACTATACCTTTTTGCCTCTCTGGGATATATTCCCAGGAGTGCTATAGCTGGGTCAAATGGCAGATCAAATTCTAATTTTTTGAGAGTCGTCCATACTGTTTTCCAAAAGGTCAGCAACCAAAGACTCTTAACTTTACCACATTTAGTTATAACCACTATTTTCTCCTAGAACTTGCCATAAGAGAAAAGTGGGTAAGAAACAAGACTAGATCTACACATACATATATAGATGTAAAGCATAAATTTGTTTTCCCAAATGTGAATGAGATATCATACAGAGTAAGGCACTGCAGAAATTCTGTGAATCTATGCATTACATTTAGCACATGAACTGTGTTAAGACAAAAAGTTGTTTTCAATGTAATTCCCAGGGAGCCTTTCAGAAAAGGTAAAACAATGATCTTGAAGATTCATTTCAGAGACAGCTGGCAATTTCAACCAAGCTACTTTGTTATGTAAATGATTCTATTTGCAACATATAGAGAGACTTATGGTTTGAAATGTTGTAAATTTAAAAATGTATTATAATGGCTGAAGCAAAAATCAGGAAGGAAACTGTAAAGTAACAGTTTGTTTTACTTTACTGCAATAGTATTCTTATTTTTGGAAGCTTTTTTTTCTATTGTTATCAATAATTAAATATCAAACCTGGAATATTTAATCTTATGTTGAGTTGAGACTCAAGAATTCCCTGAAAGAATTTTCTATCTTTTCGATTTTCTTCCAAATTTAATACTTATTGTGCAGGATCTAATTCTACAAGTCTAGCTACAATCAGAGTGAATTGAGAGAAAAGGGAAAAGATTTTGAAATAATGGAAAACTTATTAGAATATGAGCATCTTAATTGAGATTTTCAATGTTCTTTATTTATTAAACCATTATTAGAATAGAATTGGTGTGAGGCAATAGAAATTTTAAATAGATTTTTAAAATAGACATTAAAAAAATAGACATTTAAAAAAATTCAAATGTTATGCAAAAGTGTGTAGAATGTTAATTTTTTAAAAAATAACTTACTATGGAAATTATAATAATAGTGATGTCAGTGGGCCCCACGGGTGATTTATGTGAAGTGGGGAGGAGAAAGTTGGTCACTTTCTCCCCACCCGCTTCTGCCACCCAGGACCCAGGGACTGGGTTCTTGTCTGCCTTGCAGAAAGGAATTTCAGGAGTAGACAAGCAATGAAATAAATAGATTTTATTTGGAGGATTTTTAAGGTGTGGAGGGAGAGAGAGAGAGAGAGAGAGAGAGAGAGAGAGAGAGAGAGAGAGAGAGAGAGAGGAGAGAGGAGAGTAACGTACTCAAGAGAGAACACAGGCTTCTCCAAGGGTGGAGAGACCCTACACACATCCTCGCATTAGACACAAAAGCATGAAAATACACATCTCAAGAGGGGAGATGAGGGCAACACATGTGCTCAGCCCACATGTGCTCCGCCATTTGGGCATAAGCAACACATGAGCTCAGGAAGCATATGCACTCCCTTCCTTTGTTCTAGGTGGCCTTTATAGGGTTTCTTCAACCTGCCCCACATGGGTCCCTTGCTAAGGAGGTTACCAAGGAGGCTGGGAGTGGTGATGGTCTTCTTTGGGTTGAATCACTAAAGTTAACCGGATTAAAAGGGAGGTTCCAAAAGAGGAACTTCATGGGGAGGAGGCCTATATCCTCAGAATCTGCTGATGGTTTTATCAGGTCTTTGTTTTCTATATCCACAAGGTGGGTCAGTCCTAGAATTATTCTTCCATGAACCTTTGTTAATTGAGTTTCATTGCCAAGGGTCTTTCCCTATCCACCTGCCTACATCAATAGGAAGTTATAATAGTGCTAAACCTTATGATACTGAAACAGAAAGACTCATTTTACCTTGCATGCTTCTCTGAACAGTTCCATTTTGACTGCCCTATTCTTCCTTCATTTTTGACTTCCTATGAGTTCCTGGTCTGTTTCTAATAAAGAAGGAGTTAACAATTGTCCATCATAAAATTTTGACAGAGAGTTTAGGATCACACTGAGGCGAAGATAATGGGCAATACCTAAGTCAAATATTAGATCCACACATTCTCTGTAACACTCTTCTCAACTAATAAGAAATGCAAAGGACCTAATTTTAAGGTAAAGGACCTATACAAAAAAACTTTCATTAAAAGAACCTACACAACAAACCTACACAATAAACACAACAAATCTTTAACTTCCCCTCATTCTCTGTAATACAAAGACCTAATTTTCCTATAAACACACACAAACACAAACACACAAAAAGAGCCATATTTAAATCAGTCCACTTGGGAAGTTCCTTTCTTGTTCTCTTCTGCTTTCCAATAAGCTTTTCTCCTCTTCAACTCTTGAGTCTGAGCATCTTTATTACTTAATATTTTCATTCTTGAAAATATTGAACAACCTGGGAATGGTGAACAAACTGAGACCTGCTGGCTGTCACCACTCAAGCAACGTCAGTGTCAGCTTTGATATACAGAATTAGTACACCCTACCACCCCCATGTATGCAGGACCTTTAACAGTGGACCTGGGTCACTTTTAGCTGCTCTCCTCCCATATGGCTCCATTGTTTGGTAACTGGTTCTATAGTCAAATGCCAAGGGTTTTTCATTGCTCAATATTATCTAGTATCTTTTGTTGACTTCCTATATTTAGCAGATTAGTGAGATTTTCCTATTAATAGAATCTGATCATTCTTTCAAAAAGGTGTATTTCTCTCCTCTCCTCCTCCTCTCTCTCTCTCTCTCTCTCTCTCTCTCTCTCTCTCTCTCGTCTCTCTCTCTATCTCTCTTTGTCTCTGCCTCTGTCTCTCTCCCCTTTCTCTCCTAACTTTTCTCAATGTTTTGTTTATTACTCAGAATCACAAATACTCATTGGGCAGAGATAGTCTCTAAACATACATTTTTCTTCATATCTCACAGGGCCTTGGGAGTTGTTTAATACTTAGAAATGCATGAAATTTATAAACATAAATTTATATGTATTTTGTCTCGCATATATATTTTGTACCAAGGCTCACAAATAAACTTTCTGGTCTTGATAAATTGATTTGAATAAAATAAAAAACAGAAAAATGTGCTTTAAAAATTGATTATATCACAGGTCTGAGAGAAAATAAAAAAAACAAAACAGGACACTAAATATCAGGTCCAGGATGTTTCATTAGCAATAGCTGGGGTGGGCACATGCTACCCTGACATTCCAAACAATCAAGGGCAAAAGATCAGGAAATGAAAATCACCAACAGTTCCTAAGAATTCTACATACACCAATTGAGACTCATCAAAAGTCTCAAAACAACCTTTAAGTACCCACTGCCTTCTTCAAGAGTCCTTAACCACATAACAAAACACAGAGCCCCCAGGCTGGATGTCACACACACACACACACACACACACACACACACACACAGCAGTAATTAAAAAAGACCCTGAGGCTGGAGAGATAGTACAAACAGTGGGTAGGGTGGTTCTTTGCATGCAGCTGACTAGGGTTAAAGCTCTGAGCAATACTATCTTTGGGGTGTGGCACAAAAATCACAAAAGAATAAAAATTCCTAAAACTTATCTTCTGGGCCTTGAGCCACTCTAGCTTTACAGAAAGTATATTTTCACAGTCAAATAAACTTTCTCTGCTTAAGCTTTTATCTACTGTGGATAAATTTTTCCCACAATTCTTTCTCCCAAATACTTAGAGCCAGGACAGAAACCAAAGGCAAAGGCCATAGTCTTATGAGTAGCATGTAAATTAAAATATGGTGCTGCTCTTAGAAAAATAATCTATTTGTTAAATAAAATAGTTTTTAGTGAAAGAAATTTAGAGGGGTGTGAAAAGAGAGACAGAGCGTGTGTGTGTGTGTGTGTGTGTGTGTGTGTGTGTGTGTGTAAGAGAGAGAGACAGAGAGAGACAGAGACAGAGAGGGAGAGAAGACAGGGGTATCCACAGTGAAATAGGGAAACAGGTCGCGAATGGCTTTTGGTTAGATACAGTTTCTCCAAATTGTCCTTTCTGGAGTTCTCTGCATACATAAAAGTTAACCTGGGTCTTAGTTTCAGGAAAGCCTTTCCATTCTTACCATTACCATTAAGTTCCCAGGTAGCATTATCCCAGGGGTCAGCTTTTCTCTGGGTGGGGCCTGTGTCTCAGTTTCTCAGTATCCAAAGAGCTCCGGATTTGCATCTCAAAAGAATGCATTCTTGGGAACTCAGGTCTACTGCAGAGTTCTGCAATTTCTTCAGAAGATGTATTATTTCTCCAAATCTCATCAGCAGAGCCTCAATATCTACCCTCCTGCAACATTCACTCCTAGAGATGTCCCCTCTTTAGTTTTTAAAAGATGCATCTTTGAAGGTTTATTTTCTGTGACTTCTTTATGCAGACAAGGGACACAGGCCCTGTCTATGTAAGGGAATGAAAACTCATGCCAATTTAGTATTAGTGAGATCCAGTCAATGGTTCATTGGGTTATAGAGTTATTAGTATGAACGACAAATCAGACAGATCAGACAACATTAAAACACAAAAACAAAAATAGAACCACAAAAACTAGACTCTAGAGAAGATTCTACTCTAACTGATCACCTGTAAAGACATATTGACTGTTAACAACGCTCAACTTAGCTTTTAGTGTAGGATTTTTCTGAAGAAGTTCTAGCTGAGTGCATCTTTCAGTAATAAAATCAACTTCATCTTTGTCATCCAGCTATCAAAACTACAGAGAACGAATCAAACTATTGCTAAGTCCAGCTAGAAATTCCATTAAGTTTTACAAAGGCTGTGAAATGCTTAAGATAACTTCATAAAGTCCTTTCCATTTAGCCAGATATTTAGTTGAGAATTATTTATCATGATTCACACACACACACACACACACACGCACACACACACACGCACACACACACACAAATTGCCTTTAAAGCATGGAATACCAAAAAATAAAAAACCTTGAGTGGTAGAGAATATAGGGTAGCTATAGTTTAATGTCTGACAATTCCATTTTTTTTTATTATCCTCTTTGTTGAAATTAGCCTCTGAGTTTGCAAAAGGCTTCTTTTAAGGCAAGATGTTAGTGGACTAAAAAAAGAAAATGTGTAAAGTGCAATGGGAAGAAATCTAGCCACACTGCTAAGTAATTGTTTTTTTTCCATTGTGTAAAATAAAGGCGTACTTAATTTAAAAGCAGCAATGCTATCAGAAATGTGTTAAATATACTTTGCATTTGTGAAGAAAGTAGTTTTACTCACACTGACATGAATATCAGACTCCTTTGGCTCTTTATATGTTAAGTGATTGACGCAGTTTTTTTTTTACAGTCAAATGAAGTTTCTCTAAAAAAAGAAAATATTCACATGTGTGTGTCTTTTTCTTTCCTCTGCATCTAATTTTAACCAACTGGATTATTTTAAGCATCATTTTATTCAGCACTTGAAATTTTAAAAAATGCTTTTTAATGGAGAATCTGCATTCATCATAAAGATAAACAAAAAGTCCTTGGCAGAGTGCTTCTCCACAGAAGCAGGCTATTTTTGCACTGTACATTTACAAGTTGTAAAAATACAAACCACAGAAGTTGTATCCCAAGAATTTTAAACACAAGAGAATAGACATAAAAACCTGAGCTTATTTTTATAACTGTTAGACATTAAAAATTTAAGGCATGACATTGTGTAATTTAATAGTTAACACTTTTAAAGAAATGTTTAATGGTAAGTCTAGAAGACATTATCTAGAAAATACATAGAAGGAAACTAAATGAGACCATTTAGTCGTTTGCTATATGCTTTATAAGGGGAAGGAAAATAAAAGGCTAAAGAAAATTATGATTTGTATAAGGTAGATCTTTAAACAATGTAGGAATAGAAAGATTTCTAATGTAGCATTTTTAAAATAAGATTTTTTTAAATGTATGCCAATCTATATTGGTTGTTATAATATAAACATAATGGAGAGAGATAAAGTAATGTTTGTTGGCTCCGTAACAGCTAGCAAAATATTTTATCAATAATTAGTACATAGAACAGATATATTAATAAATATTGGTAAATTCTATTGACAGAAAACTGATTGTGTTTTATCAAACACTGAGTAAGAATACAATCAAATGTAAGATAAATCTTTAAATAAATAAATAAATAGTTTAAATTTTAAATAGTTTAGTAGATAAATAAATAGTTTCTAGTTTCATTCCACTTGTAGATCTAAAGACAATATCAGAAATTTCACTTCATAGTAAAATTATAGTAACATGCACTTATTACAAGTCAGGCATACCTAAGTGGTTTTCCTATCATCATAAAATAAAATTTATAGTTCTAATAATTTTGCTATAGTTATCTATCAAGTCTTTCAACTGTGTCCCATGTAATCAATATTTTTCTCAGAGCTTAAGTCATATCAGTTGTTCCTTCACAAAATACTAGTCTACTTGAAAAAATTATAATGGTAAAACTGCCAATGAAATGTCGTGGTTAAAATGTAGAACTAAATATTTCATTCATAAATCAGTATTATCTTGGTTCTATTTTAATCTTGTTCTCCAAAATAAACTATTTCAAGAGAAAAAGAAATAATATGATTTTCTCTGTTACTATTCTATTAACACACTAATCTACATTTTTTCTTGTAAATAGATTTCCTCTATTTTCTCTATTCTTCTTTTCTTATTTATATTTATGTCTGAGTTCATCATGTCAACCAAGACCATTCACGGTAACTCACAGTTCCAGAAGGCAGAATCTAAACGATGGACATGGGAGTCTCCCGGTGGACGATTCCACAAAGAAATAGACCACATCATATCCAATCAACGGTTTTGCCTGACTGATGTCGCTGTTGTCCCAAAATTTCGAACGGGATCGGACCACTGTCTCCTTCATGCAAAATTCTACTTCACAGAGCGGGGAGAAAGGGCTGCAAAGTTCAAAAAGAGAACTCCCAGAATGACCACCAACTGGGAACTCTTTGGTACTATTGCGGCAACATGGGAAGATGCCATTGTTGACAACATTGACGAGGAATACGATCGACTGGTTCAGCACCTCCATGAATGTGCGAGGAACGCCAAGAGAGAGATAGCCACAAAAAATCACCTATCTTCGAAAACTCTTGAGTTATTTCGCCAACGTGGTTTGGCGCATGCCTCAGGCAACCGCAAGCTAACGTCCGAGCTCACAAAGCAGTGCAGAGATGCGATCAAGGAAGACCTCAAAGAAAGAAGAGCAGAAGTATTGGTAGATGCGGCAGAAGCCGGGAAAAGTATTCGTAACGCCCGCCTGTCCTTCGCCAACTACAAGACCAAGATGACTGCCCTTCGATGTCCTGATGGATCCATCACATCCTCCAGAACGGCAATGGAGAAGATAATCCATGACTTCTACTCAAATCTCTTCGATAGCCATGTCCACTTGCCGACATACCAAATTCCATGGGATGGATATGTCGTTCCCAACATTCTCTCTTCTGAAATCCAACACACCATTTCGTCGGTAAAGAAACAAACAGCACCCGGCCCAGACATGGTCAGATCTGAACACCTGAAGAACCTGCCGTCAGTACTCATCAATACACTGGCTCAGTTCTTCACTCACTACCTGTCTGAATGCAAGGTTCCATCCCAATGGAAAACCAGCAGGACCGTACTACTGTTCAAGAAGAGAGACATCCATGACATTGGCAACTATCGCCCAATCTGCC
The DNA here is from genome assembly GCF_029834395.1 of Sorex fumeus. Taxonomy (NCBI): domain Eukaryota; kingdom Metazoa; phylum Chordata; class Mammalia; order Eulipotyphla; family Soricidae; genus Sorex; species Sorex fumeus. The sequence continues at coordinate 24,505,007 of NW_026606118.1, forward strand.
TATTGTCTGTCATCTACAAGTTGTTCACTCCAGTCATCCTAAATAGGATTGGCAGAACACTAGATGAAGGACAACCATGCGAGCAAGCCGGGTTTCGCAAATGATTCAGCACCATCGACCATATCCAGACGATAAGCAAGTTCATTGAGGTTTCTCGGGAGTTCAAGATGCCGCTCTGTTTAACGTTCATTGATTTAAAGAAGGCCTTTGATTCTGTTGAGACAGAAGCGGTCATTGATGCCCTAGCCAATCAGGGCATTGAAGCCCAATACATCAGGATCCTCCGTGACCTGTATTGCAGATTCACTACCAGGATCTCACCATTCTACAAAGAAGTGATCGTTGATGTCAAGAGAGGGGTGCGGCAGGGTGATACCATTTCACCGAAACTCTTCAGTGCCACCTTTGAGAACATCATGCGACGACTGGAATGGGAAGGAATGGGAGTGAAGATAGATGGTCGGCAACTACCCCACCTCCGCTTTGCTGATGACATTGTTTTAATAACACCAAACATCAGCCAAGCGGCACAAATGCTGGCCGACTTTGACCGTGAGTGTGGAAAGGTAATACTACAGCTGAATCTTACGAAGACAATGTTTATGAGAAACAGCCTCGTTCCTGACGCCCCATTCGCTCTCAACGGAACGACCATTTCCGAATGCAACAGCTATGTGTACCTAGGTCGAGAGGTCAACATGACAAATGACCTGGCACCCGAGCTGCGCAGGAGGAAGAGAGCAGCTTGGAACGCCTTCAAGAACGTCGAAGAAATAGCTAAAAGGACAAAAAACCTCGGGCTCCGGGCACATCTCTTTGATTCCAGTGTTCTTCCTGCATTAACATATGCCTCAGAGACCTGGGCCCTATGCAAACAAGATGAGAACGCTATTCAGGTCTCCCAAAGAAGAATAGAAAGAGCTATGCTTGGAATATCACGTTTCACTCAAAGGAGAGACAGAATCCGGAGTTCTGACATCCGTCAACGAATAAGAATCCAGGACGCTGTCTCATTTGCCAAGGTGTCGAAAATCAGATGGGCTGGTCACGTAATGAGATTTAAAGACGACCGCTGTACTAGAGCTGTTACTGACTGGATTCCACGGGATGTCAAAAAACCGCGTGGCCACCCACCTACCAGATGGTCAGACTTCTTCGTCAAGATCATGAACGATCGGTTTGAGGCCCTTCATGTTCCCGGAGCGAACAGATGTTATTGGGCTACACTAGCACACGACAGGGACAAATGGAGACGTTACTGGCGCCCGCTCAAGCAAATCGACGACTAATGGGAAGTTAAGTGATTAAGTGAGTAAGTTATTTAGATAAAGTTCATTTATATTTTTCCTGGAATTCTTTCTTTACTTATGTAGCACATAAAAGTGAATTTTTGATTTTCAACCATTTACAAATTATTCAATTATGTATGTTAATTGTATTGTGGTCTAATCACACACTTAGTTTTTAAGAACAGACAAAAGTAAATTAAAACAAGAGTCTTATACTCTATGAAACCCAGATCATTGAAAGAAGATGTAGCAAAGTGTTGAAAGAGTAAATGTGGTATGTCAGGCAGTAATAAATGAATAATGGTACTTTTTTGATGAGTATGGTACAATCATATCTATTTTGAAGAAATGTCAAATTGTACCCCTAAAACATCTAGTTTCCTGATGGTACCTCAATATAGAGACATAAAGTAAAATACTCTCATCAAAATAAATAATTTTAAACATATTCTAGGCCCCAAAGGGCCCTACTTTGATGTATTTTCCAAGTAAGCATTTTCTTGTATTTTCCAAGAAAAATGCATTCTCTGCTATTTTTAAATGGAGTAGTCTATAAATGTTAATTAGATAAAATTCGTTTGTTCAATTTAACGTCTACATCTTTATTGATTTTTTTCTGATTGATATATCAATTGTCAACAGGAGAGTGTTCAAGTCTTCAATTATTATACTAGATTTGTTTCTTTTTGCCATTCTGTCAGTCAATGCCTCAGATGCATTTGATGTTCTGTTATTAGGTGTACAAATATTAAGAATTATTATGTTTTCTTGACAAATAGGCTCCTTATTGTTATATAATGATTCTCTTCCTTACCGATTTGTTTTGGTTTTCTTTGGGATAACAAGAGCAGTCCCCAGAGCTTACTTCTGGCTCTGCACTCAAGGACCATTCCTGGTGGGTCTCATAAGACTATATGGGATCAAACCACGCTCAGCTACATGCAAGGCAAGCACCTTACCTGCTATAATATACTCCAGTCCCCTCTATTTACCTCTAACCAACTTTTCACTTTTTGTATAAAGTGTATGTCAGATAGGTAACATATCTAATAAAATTATTTTTCCAAACATCTATGAAAAACATCCACCATCTCACCAGAAAGATAAATTTTACAAATTTAGAATAATTATAAAAATTACTAAATATGATAATAGCAATTAATAAAATAATAGGCAATGATAAAATGAATGAAGAATAAATTTTAGAGTTAAATGAAATAATAACACAAAAATTTCTGAGTTGAAACTAAATTTTCTGGAAAACTTAGAGTCTGAATTAAGCTGGAAGAAAAAAAAACTAGTTAACTTATAAATGAGTTTATTCAGCTGATCCAGATGAAGGAGAAGAATGAAGAATTAAGCAAAATGGTTAATGCTAAGATTAGAAGAACAGAACCGGCCAACATCAATAAAGGAAGAACCAGACGGAGAGAATAATGTTCAGTTTGCAAGAAAAAAATATTTGAAGATGGTAATAAAAAGTCTCCCCAAGCACAAAAGTCCTGGCCCGGATGGATTCACTAGTGAATTCTTCCAAATCTTTAAAGAGGACTTACTCCCGATGCTCTTTAAGCTTTTCCACGAAATTGAAATATCAAAAACACTTCCAAACAGTTTCTATGAAGCAAATATCACACTGATACCAAAAGTAGACAGAGATACCACAAAGAAAGAGAATTACAGGCCGATATCCCTGATGAACACAGATGCAAAGATCCTCAACAAACTACTAGCAAATAGAATCCAACTACTCATCAAAAAGATCATACACGATGACCAAGTAGGATTCATCCCAGGGATGCAAGGATGGTTTAACATTCGGAAATCAATCAACATAATCCACCATATCAACAAAAGAAAAGATAAAAAGCATATGATCATATCAATAGATGCAGAGAAAGCATTTGATAAGATCCAGCACCCCTTTATGATGAAAACCCTAGCCAAAATGGGTATAGAGGGGACCTTCCTCAACATAATTAAAGCCATCTACCACAAGCCTACAGCAAGCATCATCCTCAATGGGGAAAAACTAAGAGCCTTCCCTCTAAGATCAGGGACGAGACAGGGATGCCCACTCTCTCCACTGCTGTTCAATATAGTACTGGAAGTACTTGCAATAGTGATTAGGCAGGAAAAAAGATATTAAGGGCATTCAGGTAGGAAAGGAAGAAATCAAGCTCTCACTATTCGCAGATGATATGATACTCTACTTAGAGAACCCAATAACTTCCACCAAAAAACTCCTAGAAACAATAGACTCATATAGTAAAGTTGCAGGTTATAAAATCAATACCCAAAAGTCCATGGCTTTCCTATACGCAAACAGTGAGAGAGAAGAAAGCAACATGAAAAAAACAATCCCATTCACAATTGTGCCCCAGAAAATCAAGTACCTAGGAATCAGCTTAACTAAGGAAGTAAAGGACCTGTACAAAGAAAACTACAAAACGCTACTTCAGGAAATAAAAGAGGACATGAGGAAATGGAAAGACATCCCCTGCTCATGGGTCGGGAGACTTAACATTGTCACAATGGCAATACTACCGAAAGCACTGTACAAATTCAATGCAATTCCTATAAGGATACCCATGACATTCTTCAAAGAAATGGAGCAAACACTCTTGAAATTTATATGGAACAATAAGCCCCCACGAATAGCTAAAGCAATTCTTGGGAAAAAGAAAATGGGAGGAATCAACCTCCCGAACTTCAAACTGTACTACAAAGCAGTAATAATTAAAACAGCATGGTACTGGAACAAAGGCAGAACTGCAGACCAATGGAACAGCGTTGAATACACTGACATCTCTCCTCAATCATATGCTCATCTAATCTTTGATAAAGGTGCAAGTAATGTGAAGTGGAGTAAGGAAAGCCTCTTTAATAAATTGTGTTGGCATCACTGGACGGCTACATGCAAAAAAATAGGCTCAGAACTCTGCCTAACACCATGTACAAAAGTAAGATCAAAATGGATTAAAGACCTCAACATCAGACCAGAAACCATAAGGTACATTGAAGATAAAGTTGGCAAAACCCTCCATGACATTGAAGCTAATGGTATCTTCAAAGATGCCACGCCACTGGCCGAGCAAGTGAAAACAGAGATAGATAAATGGGACTATCTTAAACTAAGAAGCTTCTGCACCTCCAAAGAAACAGTGACCAAAATACAAAGACAGTCTACAGAATGGGAAAGGATATTCACCGAATACACATCTGACAAGGGGTTGATATCAAGGATATACAAAATACTGGTTAAACTCCACAAGAAGAAAACATCCAACCCCATCCAAAAATGGGGCAATGAAATGAACACAAACTTTCTCAAAGAAGAAATCCGAATGGCAAAAAAGCACATGAGAAAATGCTCTACATCATTAATCATCAGGGAGATGCAGATCAAAACCACAATGAGATACCATCTCACACCTCAGAGACTGGCCCACATTCAAAAGAACAAAAGCAACCGATGCTGGCGTGGATGTGGCGAGAAAGGGACACTCCTTCACTGTTGGTGGGAATGTCCACTGGTTCAGCCCTTCTGGAAAACAGTATGGACGATTCTCAAAAAATTAGAAATTGAGCTCCCATTTGACCCAGCAATACCACTCCTGGGAATATATCCCAGAGAGGCAAAAATGTATAGTCGAAGTGACATCTGCACTTGTTTGTTCATTGCAGCACTCTTTACAGTAGCCAGAAACTGGAAGAAACCTGAGTGCCCAAGAACAGATGACTGGTTAAAGAAACTTTGGTACATCTACACAATGGAGTACTATGAAGCTGTTAGAAAAGATGAAGTCATGAAATTTACATACAAGTGGTACAATATGGAAAGTATCATGCTAAGCGAAATGAGTCAGAAAGAGAGGGATAGACATAGAAAGATTGCATTCATCTGGGGGATATAAAGTAGCAAAGTATGAGATTAATACCCAAGAATAGCTGAGATCAGCACCAGGAGGATTACTCCATAACTTAGAGGCCAGCCGGGTATCCTAGAGGAAAGGGCAGTTCAGATAGAGAAGGGAGCACCAAAGAAAGGATGTTTGGAGGATCCTCCCAGGAGGGGAGATGCATGTCGAAAGTAGACTATGGACTGAACATGTTTGCCACTCAATGCCTCTTTTGCAGACCACAACACCCAAATGGAGAGAGAGAACACAGGGGATTGCCCTGCCACAGAGACAGGGGGGATGGGGGGATGGGGGTGGGAGGGATATTATCCATGGTGGTGGAAAATGGGCACTGGTGGAGGGATGGGTATCTGATCATTGTATGATTGAAACCAAAGCACAAAAAATTGAAAATCTACAACTTTAAAAAAAATAAAATAAAATAAAGGGAAAAAAATATTTGAAGAAAGAATGAATTAAATGTTCTCAAATTTCATGAAGATGTTTTATTTTAGTATAAGAAATCTTATAAACTCCAAGTAGAATAACCTTTAAGAAATCCACACCGACATATATCTTAGCCAATTTAAAGCAACATCAGATACAAAGTCACAAGAATCCTTTTCAAGACCAGCAATTGACTCACCTGATACCAGGGAGATAAGGACGTAGTAAAAACTATATTCAATTTTCAAAAGGAAAACGTTGTCAGCAAGTAGATTAGTGGTTACCCAGAGGCAAAGAAGAAGGAAAAATGTATAAAGAGCATGTGCATGAGCATTGCGATGGCTTTGTAATAAAAGTCATTGATTTATTAAAAGTCATCTTTACTAAATAAAAAATTATAGTAAAGATGAATTACTAAATTTCAGCTTTAAGAAGAGTGAATTAAATGAGATGCAAAATATGACTCAATACATCACACTAAGGAAAGTTGCTATACAAAATAGAATAAATATATATAGACATATATATATTTAAGTATAGATACATTGTATGTTTGTTAAATAAAAGGATGAACAATAATATGCATAAGAAATTATCTTAAGAAAGAATCTATTTAAAAAATATTTTTTTGTTTTTTCCTTTGTAACCTAAGATAGCAATATGGAAGGAAGTATTTAGGCTATTACTGCAAATTGAAAATGCAATTCCCAGACTTTGAAATTCTCTTAACCAGAAGGGGTCAGTACCATTCTACCTTGAACCTATATAGTTAATGAACTAGGTCCAGTCAACCAGAAATGTATACTCCCTTCAAGGAGAAATAGTGGAATTTAAATATCTAATCAGATGATATACCCTCACATTATTCTCAGAAACTCAGTCACTTCTAGTGTTATAATAATACTGAAGGTGAATAATTTAATGACTATGAAGTGATGTAATATCCTCTTAATAAAGTAGGTCGGCAACCTTGTCATTGCCAAAAGTTAATTCTGAGTTACAGGATAGGCTGCATAAAGTTTTTCTAAATCAAACCTACATATAATTATCAACAGGTTGTATCATCACAGTTCTGATAATTTTCATAGATTTACTTCATGGTAGCGACTATTTATATTGCTTTCCACCCTGTTTAACATAATCCCAATTAAAATTTGTTAATTTCTGACAAAGATAAGGAAATTGAGGGTTAGACACTGAGTAGAGTGACATCAGCTCCGGCATGGCAGACATTTTGCTATTACATTCGGTATTTCAGTATTATAACCCCAGTGCTATATTGAGGTGTCTGAGAGAGGCTGATTATGTGTGCCACAGCATATATATTTGGAGATAGGGCCTTTCCAGAGATGATAGGTTGAAGATGAGCTCATTGATGATATTAGATTGGCGGCTCAATCTAATTTTCTTGTCCTTGTAAATGAAAAGGAAGGAGCACATAGAAGGATATCAGTTGAGTACCTTCATGGGAAGACACACACATACACACACACACACGCACGCACACACACACGCACACACACGCACACCCCACACCATACAAGGAAGACCACATGGAAATGAAGTGGTAAAATCAATAGCTACAATCCAAGGAGCAAATATTCAAAAGACACCAGTCTGCTGTCACCATGACCTTGGATTTCTGTTCTCCAGAATTGTGGAAAATTAGTTTTTATTTTCCATTCCATTTTCCATGTAACATGTGGCACTTTGTTTGGGTGGTTCTACCAAAATAATAAAATATCCACAAATATCTGTGTTATCAGTTAAGCTTTTTTCCAAATCACAAAATGTCATATCTTCCATTAAAATCTTCTTATTGAAGATTCTAATATTTTTATGGGTCTGGGTCCTCCTGTTATTCATCAATTTGCTGAAGCGGGCACCAGTAACATCTCACAACAAATTATGAGACTTGTTGTTACTGTTTTTGGCATATCGGATACGTCATGGATAGATTGCAAGGTTTGCCATGTGGGTGAGATACTCTTGGTAGCTTGCCAGACTCTCTGAGAGGGGTGGAGGAATTATTATTATTATTATTATTATTATTATTACTATTATTATTCTCTCTTGGGCGACACCCAGCTTTGCTCAGGGATTATTCTTAATTCTGCAGCAGAACTCACTTCTGGAGATACTCAGAAGACCATCTGGGTGCCCGATATTGAATTCAGGTTGGTCAAATGTAAAGCAAGTGTCTTCCTCATTGTGCCAGGGCACTTGCCTCTGAAGAAATTATATTTTAACTAACTGGATTAACCAGATTCTTTAAGGGTATTCAAAATGAGACACCTTCATTTTCAAAATTCTTTTAACATAAAGAATTTTTAGTAGATTATAAAAAATTCATTCGGGAATTGGCGGAATGGTGTTCCGGGCCATGTTAGGTAGTGCTCACTAGCTAATCCCAGTTCTGAGTTCAGATCAGAGTTTGCTGTTATGATGCACAGAAGAAACTGAGGCTACAGCAATTGAACAAAGCTTTGTGTCGGTGTTTGGTGATTTGGGCTATCTCTCTGACCCCAAGGTTCATATTTTTTTGTCGATATGTTTAAAACTGCCTTGTCATGATGCTTAGAGATATTAGAGCTTAGAGATATTTTCTTCAAATAAATAAGCAAGAAAAGAATAGGATAAAATTATATGTATTGTAGATAAAATTAAAATATAAATAAATATAATTATGATTATAGATGTAAACTTATTATTATGTTACATAGACAGTTTATATGACTATGTAATAATTGTTTATATATCTTATTTATAAAACTGAAATATTAAGTCTTCTTCTTATTCACATCAAAATTTATTATTCAAGGAAACGATGTGCTACAGTCATCCTTAGTCCTCTCGAAGTTAATCTCTCAAAGATGAAAAGATATGGTTGGTCAGAAACCATATATGTCTCTAAGAGTACTTGTGGTTCAGTAACAGATATATACTCCTTCTGGGCTACAGAATAAATTAGTTCCTAAGTAGAGTGTTATTTTGAAACTTAACTAAAGAATGCAGGAAAAAAATAAACAAACACATAGGAGCAGAAAAAAGGAACAGTTAAGGAAGCTACACAAATAGATTTAAGTGGAAGAAACACAGTATATGAATCAAAATAAATTAAATAAACATATAGAACTTTAGTAACAATGATAATGCTTAAATATATACCTAAAAACAGATCAATTTCTTAATAATTAAGACTTTCTCATTTATTCTTTAGCAGAAAGTCACAGGCACTTTTCAAACTTATTTCCTGTTGAAAATGGCAATTATATTTGTGATACAACATTCAGTTACAGGAATTTTCAACGTGGAAAATATATTGTGTTAATTGTATAAGTTCTTGAAAGTGGAAATTTTATAGATAAATTACAGAATGTGACCACTGAATAAGTTAAAGTTAAATTCAACTTAATTAATTTAAAGGATTTAAGTTGGATATTAAAGACATCATTTTAAAAATTGTATTGTATTGCATTGGGGGACAATAATACAATGTAGTCCAGAAAAATATGATCAATGAACTATGTCACTGATGAAAAAAAAAATGTGTGTGTCTCCTTCTTAGCCTGTTAGCAGCCTACCTGTTCTGATGATTTGTTGCAGTCTCTGACTCCTATAAATAGACAGCTTGCCAAATCCTCCGATTTTATTATTAGCAATTAGATATATAACAACTAATCAGTATTCACTAGTATAATTGCACTGCATCTGGATTCTTCAAAGCCCCCTGCAATTTTGTCTTTTAGGAGAGAAAAATGAGAAATAAAAAACCTACCACTCTTATTTTCTACAATTTTGTCAAAATTATGATTTAATAGCAATTGAATTTTCAACAGCTATGCAATTTCCCCCTGTTTTTATCCCAAAGTCACATCAAGTGAACCTGGGTCCATGATGAATGTCTACATTAAAGCTATCATTGCTAATAGTATTCCATATCATTTGTCTTTGGTTCCGTGGGACCAAATTACAATCACCACATGACTGTAGCTTATCTTGTGATTAATGATGGTTTTACTAAGTCACTGACAGTGAAGCTTCTGGGAGGAAAATGGTAATATGGTTTGAAATTTTAAATTGCACATTTAAAAAATCATTACCTGGTTTTCAAAGAGATGGTTAATTTGTTCATGATAGGGGGTAAAAATATAGTCCTTTTAGCCACTAGAGAAATGAATTTCTCATGATAATTATTCCAATTTTTAAAGGTCACAACTTACAAAATATAAATAACAAAATATTTCCAGAGGGAAATTAAACATCTCTTTGAAAGAATAGTGACTTTTTATATAAAACTAATTTAATATGCAGAAATATACAAATACAAAGAAATTGCGCAATAGATAATTAGGTGGAGTGATATATTGAACAGTATTCTGTATGATGTATTGGAGGTTCAGAAAACTGCTCTGCAACATTTCCCTGAGAGTCATCAGTGTACATCTAAGTCATTAGTAAAGTAATATTATCAACATTCATTGGACTTTGATGTTATCTTCTAAATTACCTCAGCCTTGAAATTAATATGAACTTATATTATTACTCTTGGGAGTAATTGGCATTGGTTCAGTTTAAACACAGAGGAATTTACATTCATTTTGCTTTAGGAAACAGATAGCCGATAATAGGAAAATGTATTCTGATGGCAACGTCTCATCTTTTCTGAAAAATCAGATTTTATTCAATGGTAGTCTCAATTAAGTTCTATGATAATGGACAACTTGCCCGCTCAATTATCTGTACAAAAACCTCACAACTGAGGTTATGTCATAAATGAGTTTTTCCCTATGTAGTTTGGTAAATAAAGGACAGATGAATCTGAAACTCTTTCCTTGTCCTTCTGCAAGTCACTTGACTGTGCCTTCTACAATTGCAATGGCCCAGAAAATGTCAGTCTTTTAAAAGCCCTAAGTCATCTCTGTGACTAAAACACTAACAATTCCAGCTTGCATTGATATCTTATTTCTGTTGTTTTTATGCTATATTAGTAGCAGAATAATATTTTAACTGTATGTTTATTCATTTTTGTGTACTTGCAGCTGAAATATTTAATCTAATGTTTGCCATTATACTGTCTATAAAAATAAGAGTACACTGAGTACAATAATGATGGATATGGTGTTGTAATTATATGCACGGGAAACCAATATTAACACTATTATAAATCAAATAATCTCAATGAAAAATTTTAAATAAATTAAAATAATATAGATGATTTAAATGATAAGGGTTAGAATTAAGGTTAGGGTTAGTATTATAGAAAAATAAGAGCAACTAAGACTTAATTAACTTGACATTTCTGGTTTCTAATGAGAGTGGGTTCTGCTTTTTGTTCGTTCATTTGTTTGTTTTATCCACTTTATTTGAATACCATGGTTTACAAAGTTGTTCATAATCTGTTACAGGCAGTCAATATTCCAACACCAATCCCACCACCACTGTCACCTTCTTCCACCATTGTCTCCATTTTCCAGCTACCCTGTAAAGTCATCCCTGTAGCAGGTCCATATTCACTGTATCACTGTCATCCTGTTGTTCATCGATTTGCTCAAGTGGGTGGCAGTAACATCCGTCTACATCCGTGATACATAAAGTCTACATCCGTCCCTTTCACGTGCTAGTGCAGCATGATGGCTACTGGGGGCTCTTTCAGAGTCAGGGGAATGAGGACTGTTACTGTTTTTGGCATATTGAGTATGCCAGGGTTAGCTTGTCAGACTCTGCCATGTGGGCGTGATACTCTCAGTAGCTTGTGGGGCTCTTCGAGAGGGATGGAGGCTTTTGGGGCGGCCTCTAATTGCCTTTATAGGTATTCCCAGTCATATATATATTATATATAATCATAGAGGGAAATATATATATGATTTGTTGCCCCCACTTCCTCCATCATTTATTATCGTTGGGGTCATTATTTAAATGACTGGAGCGATAGCACAGCGGGTAGGGCATTTGCCTTACACGAGGCTGACTGGTTTCGATTCTTCTGTCCCTCTCGGAGAGCCCGGCAAGATACTGAGAATATCTTGCCTGCCTGGCAGAGCCCGGCCAGCTCCTTGTGGAATATTCTATATGCCAAAAACAGTAACAACAAGTCTCACAATGGCAACGTTACTGGTGCCCGCTCGAGCAAATTGATGAACAATGGGATGACTGTGCTACCATGCTATGATTTGTTGCCTACTATCTGAACCCCATCAAATATGGTGTGATAATTATGGAAAATGAGTAGGGAGTCTCTTTTGATGTGTCACACGGTCACTTTTGGGGCCATGCGTTCCAGAATTATGTTTACTCATATGTGAGGCTCAGGCGCTGTTACTGCAATTGGGTTGTGGAGGTCGGCTGCTGGGACTGGGTTCACATTAATTTATTTTATATTGTTTGTTAGTACTAAATGTCTCACAGAATAATTAAACTTCTCTAAGGGTTTATTAAGCTGTTTTTCCAAGTTAAGGCTTCCTGTTAGTTTTTGTTAGTTAAGGGTTTCTATATTATGGCCTGTCCAGTCTGCTGTGCCACTACTGGATAGCAGTGCTGTAGAGTTTGGATCAGTGCTCCAGAAAACCTAGACAATAGGACAGTCCAGTGGAGGGCATGGTCGTGGCTTTGGGATATGGGAGTGGCTGCCAAGGCTTTGTTACGGTGGCAGTTGGCCTGTCCTGCTCAAAGAATGCTTCAGAGGTCTCAGCCGAAAATTGGGGTCTGAAAAAAAATTTTGGGACTAGTTGATCTCTTTTTTTATTGTTATTATTTTTTATTTTTTTATTTTTATTAGTGAGACACCATGAGGTACAGTTGTAGACTTACAAGTTTTTGTGCTTGGGTTTCAATTATACAATGATCAAACACCCATCCCTCCACCAGTGCCCATTTTCCACCACCATGGGTTCTAGTATCCCTCCCACCTCCCCCTCCCCCACCACAACCTGCCTCTGCGGCAGGGCATTCCCTTTTGTTCTCTCTCTCCTATTAGGTGTTGTGGTTTGCAAAGGAGGCAATGGGTGGCAATCATGTTTGGTCTATAGTCTACTTTCAGCATGCTTCTTCCATCCTGGGAGGATCCTTCCAACACCTTTTATTTGGCGCTCCCTTCCCTATCTGAGCTCCCTTTTCCCCTAGCATGTGTGGCTGGCCTCCAAGTCATGGAATAAAATTCCTGGTACTAATCTCGGCCATTCTTGGGTGTTAGTCTCCTATTTTGATGATACTTTCCATGTAGTACCACTTGTATGTAAATATCTCTTTTGAGATTAATTTTGAGTCTCTGGAACAAGTAGATGAGCTTACATGGTAAAGGCAGTGGGACATAGGCATGGCTGCTGGGTTTTCTGGAAGTATGGGGAGGTATTGACTTGTGTTTTAAATGAGACTTATCAAAATGATATGTCACTGTCCTCCCATTGTTCATCGATTTGCTTGAGTGGGCCCAGTAACGTTTCCATTGTGACAATTGTTTCTGTGTTTTGGCATATTGAATACGTCACGGGTAGCTTGCCAGGCTTTGCCGTGTGGGGGAGATACTCTCGGTAGCTTGCCGGGCTCTTGGAGAGGGGCAGAGGAATCAAACTCAGGTCAGCCATGTTGGCCGCTTGCAAGGCAAATGCTCTACCGCTGTGCTATCGCTCCAGCCCATCAATATGATAGGGTCTATATTGTTGAATCTGGTCAAATGATCAGTTTTATTTATCCTCAGTATCCTCACTCTGCTGTTAGAGGTTTACTTTCATAGCAATTTTAGATAATGTTCTAAGAGAATTTACTAAAGACTGTTCAATATATATTAGAAACATTTGTCTATATTACTGTATCACTGTGTCACTGTCATCCCGTTGTTCATCGATTTACTCGAGTGGGTACCAGTAACATCTCCATTTGTCCCAGACCTGAGATTTTAGCAGCCTCTCCTTACTCATCTTACCCAGCACTGTCATATTGGAGGCTCTTTCAGGGTCAGGGGAATGAGATCTGTTATTCTTACTGTTTTTGGCATATAGAATATGCCATGGGTAGCTTGCCAGGCTCTGCTGTGCAGGTTGTCAATATAAATATCTAAAAAAAGAACACTGCTGTACATTAACCAATTTTCTAATGTTAACATTATTTTTTTATTTTATAAAACTAGCACAGCGGGTAGGGCGTTCGCCTTACAAGCGGCCAACATGGCCGACCCGAGTTCGATTCCTCCGCCCCTCTCAGAGAGCCCAGCAAGCTACGGAGAGTATTCGATATGCTAGACACAGTAACAACAAAGTCTCCAATGGAGACGTTACTGGGCCCGCTCGAGCAAATCGACAATCAACGGGAGGGCCTTACTGTTATCATGAACAACACAATTAATGTGTTACTTAAAAAAACAAAAATTTTGATATTAAAGATATATCTGTGGGGACAAGATAATACAGCAGGTAGGGCATTTGCCTTGCATTCAGGGAACCCAGGTTTAATACCCACCATCCAATGTGTTCCCCAGTGTTAACAAAAGTATTCCTGAGTGCAGCTACTAGTAACCTACAAGCATTTCCTTGACCTAAAAACCTAAAAAAAATGCATAGTTGTATAGAAATGGTAAACAACAGCTATAGTTATATTGTTTTTTGAAATGATTAAACAGACGTTTGGGACAATCAATAAAAAGCAAAACAAAAAGAAATTTTACTATTAAGAAACAGTTTTATAATTTTACTTGTAAGAAACAGTTGCTTACAAGACAGCATAAAGTATGTTCTTGGGAATCAACAAAAATTATATGAAAATAGTACCTTTTATATTTTATTTGTAATTATAAATAAGTTTAAGATTAAACCGTAATATGTTCTATACAAATCTTTCTCTAAGTTATACAATTGTATGTCATGCATATTGTAAAATTTTTAAGTTGATTGGTATCAATTTTCTTTTTTAAAATGCATTTTTAAAAAATTATTTATTTATTTATTTTTTGTGCTTTTTGGGTCACACCTGGCTATGCACAGGGGTTACTCCTGGCTTGGCACTCAGGAATTACTCCTGGCAGTGCTCAGGGGACCATATGGGATGCTGGGAATAGAACCCGGATCAGCCGTGTGCAAGGCAAATGCGCTACCCACTGTGCTATTGCTCAAGCCCCAAATTTTCATCTTGTTCCATAGTATTATTTTGTTAGCCTGGTCATATTACAAAAGTGTGACTGGTGTTTTTGTGATCTGAAGGCTTAAAAGAGTGTGGATATGACTTTCTAGAAGCTTACAAATTCAAAAACAAAACACAGGTCTGGACGTCATGACTAGTCCTCTCTTTACCATAATAATCTGTATTATTAATAATTTCTGTCAATAAATAGCTTTAAGAAAGTATCAACTTTATTCTCAAATATGTTTTTACATATATGTATATGTATATATCCACATATAAAAATAAGCTAAAAAAAGTTTAAAACCTTCTGAAATGGCCTTCAGGATTAGATTAAAATTAAAGGCCCTCCCGTTGTTCATCGATTTGCTCGAGCGGGCCCAGTAACATCTCCATTGGAGATTTTGTTGTTACTGTGTTTGCATATCGAATACGTCACGGGGAGCTTGCCAGGCTCTGCCGAGTGGGCGAGATACTCTCGGTGGCTTGCAGGGCTCTCCGAGAGGGGCAGAGGAATCGAACTCGGGTCGGCCATGTTGGCTGTGTGCAAGGCAAACGCCCTAACGCTGTGCTATCGCTCCAGCCCCCTCAGAATTATATAACCAGTAAATATATATATATATATATAATTTTTTTACTCCTACGTTTAATGAGAGAGCTACATAATGAGCAGAATAGAATACAAAACATCAACATTCAGTCACCATCAATTTGAACAAATATGTATGGCTAATATGATTGTCTAGTAATTACAAATAATGTATGCAAACTTATCTCCACTTTTCAAAAATCCAAGTGTATATAGGGAAACAATCTTATAGATAAATTTTTTTAAGAAAAACTAAAATAAATGATTATATTAAAAGTAATTATATTTGAAATACAGCGGTAGGGTGTTTGCCTTGCATGCAGCCCACCCTGCCAAGCCGGGTTCAATTCCTCTGCCCCTCTCAGAGAGCCCGGCAAGCTACCGAGAGTATCTCACCCGCACGGCAAAGCCTGGCAAGCTACCCATGACATATTCAATATGCCAAACACAGTAACAACAAGTCACACGATGGAGATGTTACTGGGCCCGCTCAAGCAAACCGATGAACAATGGGAGGAACTGGTGCTTCCACACCTCTACTACCCAGTTAGCATTCAGTTTTTCAAATTATAAGTAAAGTAAAAGTAAAGGCCCTCCCGTTGATCATCGATTTGCTCGAGCGGGCCCAGTAACGTCTCCATTGGAGACTTTGTTGTTACTGTGTCTGGCATACCGAATACTCTCGGTAGCTTGCCGGGCTCTCCGAGAGGGGCGGAGGAATCGAACTCGGGTCGGCCATGTTGGCTGCGTGCAATGCAGACGCCCTACCCGCTGTGCTATCGCTCCAGCCCTTCAAATTATAAATTTATTAAAAAAATTACACTATTGTTTCTATCCTAACTTCAGAAAGGTTCTTAAAACTTTTGCACCAAGATTGGGTAGGGGTAAAGGGTGAAGAAAATACAAAACATAGCAATGGGTGTCTCCAAAAGTGAGGCATTATGTTACAATAAGGAGTGGATAAGTCAAAGTCTATGAATATTGTACTCAATAATTTAAATTTGCTTAAAAGAAACTTTGCAGATTAATTAAAGATATATGTCTAAAGGTTAGCTGACTCATTTTGCAAAGGACACTTAGAAAGAAAGAGTCAAAAGCGGTGTTACTGGGATCAGAATAAATCCCCTGTCTCTCCTACCATTTCATCAAAGGCTTTTATATTTGATTGGGTAGAATTAGTATGTAGATCAAACTATGACCCAGAGCACTGCTGAAAATAAAACAGCAATCAGTCACCAATTATTTGATATAAGCTCTGAAGTATTCAAATTAGTGGCTCTCAATAGTAATTAATAGATCTTGATCTTGTTCAAAGAAAGAGGTAGTCAAAGAAACCTCTGTAAAATAATCACTGTCCCAAGGTGAGTCTGAGTGTAATATAAGACTACATGCCTAGAGAGTGTAGACGATTTCACTGAATCTGTCTAGTCCCAAAACAAAAAAAAAAAAACATGCAAACAAGGTTCAACAAGCCTGTGGAGGTAGCCAGCAGAGTTGCTAAAATTTATTGTTTAACAAATCTCCATCAGTACAAAAGAAAGAGTCAAACAAAAAAACACAAAATAGAAATTGCTTCTGAAATAATGAAATGTAATATTGTACAGAGAAAACTAGGTTGAAGTAGATGCTGTAAACATATTTAAAATAAACAAAGAAAAAACTATAAAAAGTATGATGGTGACAATACATAGAGGAATACTGAAATTTAAAATGCAATAACTGAATCAAATGCACTAGAGAGGTTTAATGATATAACTGAATTGATGAACAAGTAAAATTTAAAATATCTTTCAAGATCATGAAAGTTGAAGAAACTATAAATAAATAAATATTCAGCAAAATGTATCACTTGACACACTTGATTTCACAGAAAATAAAAATAAATAAAAAAGATAAATATGAATAGTACTATAGTAACAAAAACTAAATCTTAACAAAAATTTGATAATTTTCCTTAAAACCTTTTACTATGTAAGTATACTCAGTGATCAGATAATATGACTTTTTTATTTCTAGCTTTTTTTCCAGTATAGACATTATTTTGTTAACAAAATGAAGCGTAAAATACTAAATTTACTTGTGAATATTCGCAAACTGAGTCACAATCGTACATAATTGTTATTCTAATTAAAATATCTATCATATAATCTAAATTAGTATGTGATTATTTCACCTTGTCAAACTGGATTTTAGCAGATTAATCTTTTATCAAAATCTATCCAATACTTTTGTGATTTAAGCTATTACTGGTTTAATATCAAGTGAACAGTGGCAGGAATTCATTTTTAATATGGGTCAAATAGACACTATATTTAAGACAAGAGTGAGAAAGTTTGGGAATGTCAACTATTCTTTTGTTTGGATACTAAACCTACTGATTTCTCATTGTTCAGTGCCTAGTTTCTGCTCATGAACTTAATGACTCTTTTTTTTTTACATTTTTCTTTTTTATTATTAGTGAAACACCATGAGGTATAGTTGTAGATTTACAATTTTTTGTGCTTGGGTTTCGATTATACAATGATCAAATACCCATCCCTCCAAAAGTGCCCATTTTCCACCACCACGGATAATATCCCTCCCACCCCCATCGCCCCCATCCCACCCTGCCTCTGTCATGAACTTAATAACTCTTAAGCAAAGAGGTAAGCTACTTGAGAATCAGGTTTATACTTTGAGGCTGTTTTTAAATTGTTGTATGTTGTACCCAGAGTGACCAAAACTATATGACTAGTGTAATACTCTCTGCAGTGTATTTCCTTGAGATAGTTTATTGGAATCCCTATATATTTAAAATGGTCTCTTAATTTTCGTGGTATTTCAAATATCTCCCAATAACATATGGTTTTAGAAACTGCCGAGTTTACATATTTTTAATATAGTAAATTTTCACTTAACATTCTGGATAGGTTCTTAGAAACTGCTTCTTCAATTGTAAGGTAATTTATACAAACAATTTCATGGTAGGATAAAAAATATACACAATAATTCTTGCGGATTATTCCTCATATTTCAAAAATTTCATCAGACTTTAAATAGTTGTGCTAAATGATATTTGTATATGTTTATTCATTTTTTAGTTCAGCTCATATCCCACGGTGGGACTTTAGCTACCCAAGATGCAAGGCAGGACCCAAGTTTGAACAAAATACTATTCTTAAACAAGGGTCTCTCTTTCTCTGTCTATGTCTCTCTCTGTCTCTCTCTCTCTCTCACTCTCTCTCTTCTCCTACTCCCTCTTTCACTCAGATTAAGATAGTAGAGTTTGAAAAAAAGTAAAACATGTACTTTGTGAGAAGGAAGATGTAGTACTCAGTGAAAACCCATACTCACCTGGGAATTACATGCCACTCACACAGAGGGAGAATCACAATAACCAGGATGGATTTTTTTTTTATCAATATTGTAAAGGAAAAAACTTGAACAAAATGATTTTATTCTGCAATTGGCTGTACTTCCTTCTTGGACAGCCTGGGGTTACTTTAGTGGTTTGTGAAGCTAAAGGTTTTAAGAACGCTTTTAGGAGAGTCTGATGCACAGTTATAGAACATTTTCTCAGTATTGGCTCTTACTCTTCAAAGCATAGGCCCACAAATTTAGACAGTCAAAGCATTTCAAAGTCATCAGAGTTTGATCTCTGTGTCATCGATCTGGTGAAAACACTGTACTTCGTTTGATTTTTCCATTCTTGGTTAAAAGTTCAGAAATTCCTCCAGGCAGAATGTAGAATATGTCCTCTTTCTCGGGAAATATAATCATTTTCTATGGTCCAATATTTTAAAATATTTGCTTATTTGTTGTTTTATTTTGCTTTTTTTCTACTTGCCCTCAAGGGGAGTAAAAACATTATATTTATAACCTCATCTCGATCAGAATATCTGAGCATAAAAATCTCCCTAATTTACTTTTAAGGCTTTCATGACCCTCTTAAGTTTTCTCCATTAAAAGTGGCTTAAAGAGCAGAGCTGAATTTTATTTATGGGATATGAAAATATGTCATTTTAATAAGTAATTGTTAAATTGATTTTAGCTATGTACTTTAGAATATTTTATAGAACCAAATAATGTTTGTTTCTTGCATATTACAAAATTTGGGCATTATATATAGATTAGAAAAACAAGAAAAAAATGAATTAGTATAGTAGGTGTCCATTAATCTTTAGTGTCCAATGATAAAAACTTCAATATTGTGGGTTGGAGAGATAGTACAGAGCTACAGTCCTTGCCATATGATCCATCAATTTAACTGTCATCTATCTTAACAACACAAAGGCAATGATTATAAAAGATACTGTACATCTATACTCTTTGATATTGCCAAATCATATAACACTGTATCACTGTTATCCCATTGTTCATCGATTTGCTCGAGCTGGTGCCAGTAACATCTCCATTTGTCCCAGCCCTGAGATTTTAGCAGCCTATCCTTAGTCGTCTTTTGCAATGGTGCCATATTGGAGGTGCATTCAGGGTCAGGGGAATGAAATCAGTTATAGTTACTGTTTTTGGCATATAGAATACTCCACGGGTAGCTTCCAGGCTCTGCCGTGTGGGCTGGGTACTCTCGGTATATTGCCAGGCTCTCTGCGAGGGATGGAGAATGTATATAAGAGAATACAAGCAAGTATATTAAAACCAAATATGTGTGCTGCTTTAGGTATGTCAGTGGGCGAGATTATAAGAGGTTGCGTGGCCACAAATGTGGCCAAACGATTCTGAGAGCTTTGTTTTATGGTCTCTGGATCTTGGCTGTTGATGGAATTACATGGCACCAGGAGGAAGTTTGTGGATGTGACTGGCAAACTACTGGAAAATGGGGAATCTGGGTGGAGGAGGCCCAGATCTATCTATCTATCTATCTATCTATCTATATATAGATATATAGATATATATGCATATCATTTGGTCACTTGACATTCCATTACTCATAGATTTGCTTGAGAGGGTGCAGTAACATCTTCATTTGTCCCTGCTGCATGCTAGTGTAGCCCAATGACATCTGCTCGCTCCAGGAACTTGAAGAACCTCAATCTTATCATTCAGGGTCATAACAAAAAGTCTGACAATCTCATAGGTGGGTGGCCATGCAATCATTTGAGGTCCTGTGAAATCTAGTTGGTAACGGCTCTAGTCCATTAGTCATCTGCAAATCACATTATGTGTCCAGCCCATCTGATTTTCAGCACCTTGGCAAACGAGACAGCGTCCCTGATTCTTGATCTTCAATGGAGGTTGGAATTCTGGATTCTTTCTCTCACTTGAGTGAAGTGTGATACTCCAAGAAAAGCTCTTTCAATTCCACTTTGGGAGACCCGAATAGTGTTCTCATATTGTTTTCGTAGGGCTTAGGTCTCTGAGGCATATGTTAATGCAAGAAGAACAGTGGAATACAAGAGATCTGTCTGTAGCCAGAGGTTCTTCATTCTCTTAGCTATTTCTGTGAGATTCCTGAAGCCATTCCAAGCTGCTCTCTTCCTCCTGCACAACTCAGTTACCAGCTCATTCGTCATGTTGACTTCTCAACCTAGGTAGACATAACTGCATTTGGAGACATTCATTCTGTTGACAGCGAATGGAATGTCAGGAAGGAGTCTGTTTCTCATAAATATTGTCTTCATGAGAATCAGCTGTAGTCCACCTTTCCACACTCTAGGACAAAGTCGGCCAGCATTTGTGCCGCTTGGCTAATGTTTGGTGTAATTAGAACGATGTCATCATTGAAAAGAAGGTGATGTAGTTGCCGACCGTCTATCTTCACTCCCATTCCTTCCCATTCCAGTCATCGCAAGACGTTCTCGAGTGTGCACTGAAGAGTTTCAGATAAATGGTATCAGCCTACCAAACCTCTCTCTTGACATCGATGATCACTTCCTGTAGAATGGTGATAACCTGGTAGTGAATAGGTAATACAGCTCAGGGAGGATCTTGATGTATTGCGCTTGAAGGCCCTCTTTGGCTAGGGCTTCAACAGAACCAAAGGCCCTCTTTATTTTTTATTTATTAATTAATTTATTTATTAGTAAAACCCCATGAGGTACAGTTGTAGACTTACAAATTTTTGTGCTTGGCTTTCAGTTATACAATGATTGAGTACCAATCCGTCCACCAGTGCTCATTCACTATCTCCAGTGCTCCCAGTATCCCTCCCCCCATCGCACCCCACCCTGTGGCAGGGTATTCCCTTTTGTTTTCTCTCTCCTTTTGGGTTCTGTGGTTTGCAAAAGAAGCACTGAGTGGCAATCATGTTTGGTCTATAGTCTACTTTCAAAATGCATCTCTCATCCTGGGAGTATCCTCCCAACACCCTTTATTTGGTGCTCCCTTCTCTATCTGAGTTCCCTTTTCCCCTAGCACGTGTGGCTAGCCTCCAAGTCATGAAGCAAACCTCCTGGTACTAATCTCGGCCACTCTTGGGTGTTAGTTTCCTATTTTGTTACTTTATATCTAGATGACACTACTTCCACTACCCAGCCGTGGCCACACTCCAGGACGCTTTCCGGACCCGCAAAGCGGCCACTCGACACATCATAAGACACTAAATACCCATCTTCCAGAATTGTCGTACCATATTTGATAGGGTTCAAATATGGTAACACCTACAAGGGTGATTAGAGGTCGCCCCAAAAGCCTCTAT
Source organism: Sorex fumeus (assembly GCF_029834395.1). Taxonomy (NCBI): domain Eukaryota; kingdom Metazoa; phylum Chordata; class Mammalia; order Eulipotyphla; family Soricidae; genus Sorex; species Sorex fumeus. Next base: position 24,526,979 of record NW_026606118.1, read on the forward strand.
CCCTCTTGGAAAGACTAGCAAGCTACCGAGAGTATTCCGCCCGCACGGAAGAGCCTGGCAAGCTATCTGTTGTGTATTTGATATGCCAAAACCAGTAACTACAACTGGTCTCATTCACCTGACCCTGAAGGCTTCACCGACATGGCAGCACTGAGAAGGATGAGAAAGGAGAGGCCGACAAACTCTCAAGGCCGAACTAAGCTGCCACAATGAAGGAAGACAAAAATGATCGTCTGTACTTTCAATGCACATACGCTAGCATCAGATGCATCCATCGAGGACCTGATGGTACAAGCGCGAATGATCAAGTACGACATCATTGGTCTGACCGAGACAAGAAGGCATGAATCTCACCATACCATTTTCGACACTGGAGAAGAATTGTTCCTCGGAACATGCGATAAAAGAGGTGTTGGAGGCGTCGGTGTCCTTGTAAACACAAACTTGGCCAAGAGCATTGATTCATTCGAATGGCTAACAACCCAAATCGGACGTTTACATTTGAATAGATGTGGCCCACTGCCTGCAGCTTCTATCTTCGTTGTCTACGCACCAACATCTCATTATGATGAAAGAAAAATCGAGAAGTTCTACATTGAGCTAGAGAAGTTCTATAAAGAAGACCACACCTTCTACAAGATCATTGTGGGTGATTTTAATGCCAAGATAGGACCTAGAAGATCAGCTGAAGAACTTCACATCGGGACCTATAGCCTAGAATGGAATGAACAGGGTGAGAGACTGTCTGAGTTCATCATGTCGACCAAGACCATTCATGGTAACTCACAGTTCCAGAAGGCAGAATCTAAACGATGGACATGGGAGTCTCCCGGTGGACGATTCCACAACGAAATAGACCACATCATATTTAATCGACAGTTTTGCCTGACTAATGTCGCTGTTGTCCCAAAATTTCGAACGGGATCGGACCACCATCTCCTTCGTGCAAAATTCTACTTCACAGAGCGGGGAGAAAGGGCTGCAAAGTTCAAAAAGAGAACTCCCAGAATGACCACCAACTGGGAACTCTTTGGTACTATTGCGGAAACAAGGGAAGATGCCATTGTTGACAACATTGACGAGGAATACAATTGACTGGTTCAGCACCTCCATGAATGTGCGAGGAACCCAAGAGAGAGATAGCCACAAAAAATCGCCTATCTTCTAAAACTCTTGAGCTATTTCGCCAATGTGGTTTGGCGCATGCCTCAGGCAACCGCAGGCTAATGTCCCAGCTCGCAAAGCAGTGCAGAGATGCGATCAAGGAAGACCTCAAAGAGAGAAGAGCAGAAGTATTGGTAGATGCGGCAGAAGCCGGGAAAAGTATTCGTAATGCCTGCCTGTCCTTCGCCAACAATAAGACCAAGATGACTGCCCTCCGACGTCCTGATGGATCCATCAAATCCTCCAGAACGGCAATGGAGAAGATTATCCATGACTTCTACTCAGATCTCTTCGATAGCCATGTCCACTTGCCGACATACCAAATTCCACAGGATGGATATGTCGTTCCCAACATTCTCCCTTCCGAAATCGGACACGCCATTTCGATGGTAAAGAAACAAACAGAACCCAGCCCAGACAAGGTCAGACCTGAACACCTGAAGAACCTGCCGTCAGTACTCATCAATACGCTGGCTCAGTTCTTCACTCGCTACCTGTCTGAATGCAAGGTTCCGTCCCAATGGAAAACCAGCAGGACCGTACTACTGTTCAAGAAGGAGACATCCATGACACTGGCAACTATCGCCTGATCTGCCTATTGTCTGTCATCTACAAGTTGTTCACTCGAGTCATCCTAAATAGGATTGGCAGAACACTAGATGAAGGACAACCATGCGAGCAAGCAGGGTTCTGCAAAGGATTCAGCACCATGACCATATCCACATGATAACCAAGCTCATTGAGGTTTCTCGGGAGTTCAAGATGCCGCTCTGTTTAACGTTCATTGATTTAAAGAAGGCCTTTGATTCTATTGAGACGGAAGCAGTCATTGAAGCCTTTGCCAATCAGGGCATTCAAGCCCAATACATCAGGATCCTCTGTGAGCTGTGTTGCGGATTCACTGCCAGGATCTCACTATTCTACAAAGAAGTGATCGTTGATGTCAAGAGAGGGGTGCGGCAGGGTGATACCATTTCACTGAAACTCTTCAGTGCCACCCTCGAGAACATCATGCAACGACTAGAATCGGGAGGAATGGGAGTGAAGATAGATGGTCGGCAACTACACCACCTCTGCTTTGCTGATGACATTGTTTTAATAACACCAAACATCGGCCAAGCAGCACAAATGCTGGCCGACTTTGACCGTGAGTGTGGAAAGGTAGGACTACAGCTGAATCTTACAAAGCCAATGTTTATTAGAAACAGCCTCGTTCCTGACACCCCATTCGCTCTCAACAGAACGACCATCTCCAAATGCAACAGCTATGTGTACCTAGGTCGAGAGGTCAACATGACAAATGACCTGGCACCCGAGCTGCGCAGGAGGAAGAGAGTGGCTTGGAACCCCTTCAAGAATGTCGAAGAAATAGCTAAGAGGACATAGAACCTCCGGCTCCGGGCACATCTCTTTGATGCCACTGTTCTTCCTGCATTAACATATGCCTCAGAGACCTGGGCCCTACGCAAACAAAATGAGAGCACTACTTAGGTCTCACAAAGAAGAATAGAAAGAGCTATGCTTGGAATATCACGTTTCACTCAAATGAGAGAAAGAATCCAGAGTTCTGACATCCATCGACGATCAAGAACCCGGGATGCTGTCTCATTTGCCAAGGTGTCGAAAATCAGATGGGCTGGTCACGTAATGAGATTTAAAGACGACCACTGGACTAGAGCTGTTACCAACTGGATTCCACGGGATGTCAAAAGACTGCGTGGCCGCCCACCTACCAGATGGTCAGACTTCTTTGTCAAGATCATGAACGATCGGTTTGAGGCCCTTCATGTTTCCGGAGGGAACAGATGCCATTGGGCTACACTAGCACGTGACAGGGTCAAATGGAGACGTTATTGGCGCCTGCTCGAGCAAATCGACGACTAACGGGAAGTTAAGTGATTAAGTGATATCTAGATGAATGCAATCTTTCTATGTCTCTTCCTCTCTTTTTGACTCATTTCACTTAGCATGATACTTTCCATGTAGTACCACTTGTATGTAAATTTCATGACTTCATCTTTTCTAACAGCTGCTTAATACTCCATTGTGTAGATTTACCAAAGTTCCTTTAACCAGTCCTCTGTTCTCGGGCACTCAGGTTTTTTCCAGATTTTGGCTATTATGAGTAGTGCAGCAATGAACATAGAAGTGCAATTGTCATTTCAACTGTACTTTTTTGCCTCTCTGGATTATATTCCCAGGAGTGGTATCACGGGGTCAAATGGGAGCTCAATTTCTAATTTTTTGAGAATCCTCCATGCTGTTTTCCAAAAGGGCTGAACCAGTGGCATTTCCACCAGCATTGAAGGAGATTCCCTTTCTCACTACATCCACGCCAAGACTGGTTGGTTTTGTTCTTTTGAATGTGGGCCAGTCTCTGTGGTGTGAGATGATATATCATTGTTGTTTTGATCTGCATCTTCCTGATGATTAGTGATGTAGAGCATTTTATAATGTGTCTTTTAGACAAAAGGCCCTCTTTAAATCAATGAATGTTAGACAGAGCGTCATCTTGAACTCCTGAAAAACCTCAATGAGCTTGGTTTCCATGTGGATATGGTCCATAATGCTGAATTCTTTTCAGAACCTGGCTTGCTCGCATGGTTGTCCTTCATCTAGTGTTCTGCCTATCCTATTCAGGGTGACTTGAGTAAACAGCTTATAGACGACGGACAACAGGCATATTGTGTGATAGTTGCCAATGTCATGGATGTCTCCCTTCTTATATAGTAGAAAGGTCCTGATGGTTTTCCATTTGGACGGAATCTTGCATTCAGACAGGTAGTGTGCAAAGTTCCGAGCCAGTGTATTGATGAGTGCTGACAGTAGATTCTTCAGGTGTTTGGGTCTCACCTTGTCTGGGCCAGTTGCTGTTCACTTCTTTACCAATGAAATGACATGTTGAATTTCGGAAGGGAGAACATTGGGAACGACACGTTCATCCTGCAAAATTTGGCATGTGGGCAGGTAGGCATATCTATTGAAGAGATCTGGGTAGAAGTCATGGATAACCTTCTCCCCTGCCCTTCTGGAAGATGTAATAGATCCATCAGGTCATTGGAGGTCAGTCATCTTGGTCTTGTAGTTGGCTAAGGACAGGGAGGCATTGTAAATGGTTTTCCCAGCTTCTGCCGCATCTGCCAGCACTGCCGTTCTTCTCTATTTGAGGTCTTCCTTATTGCTTCTCTGCACTGCTTTGTGAGCTCAGACGTTTGTTAGTGGTTGCCTGAGGCTCACGCCAAGCCATGTTGGCAAATGAGCTTGACAGTTTTCGAAGACAAGAGTCTTTATGTGACTATCTCTGTCTTGGCTTTCCTCGTACAGTCATGAAGGTGCTGAACCAGTCGCTTGTATTCTTCATCAATGTCGTCAGTAATGGCACCCTCCCATGTTGCCGCAATTGTGTCAAAAAGCTCCCAGTTCATGATCCTTCTGGGAATTCTCTCTTAAACTTTACAACCTTTTCTTCTTGCTCGATGAAGTAGAATTTTGCATGAAGGAGACGGTGGTTCGATCTCTCTTTGGAATTTTGTGATAGCAGCAACATTGGTTAATTGAACGATCAATTGAATATAATGTGGTAAATTTTGTTGTGGAAAACTGGGAGACTCCCATGTCCAATGTTTAGACTTTGCCTTCTGGAACTGTGAGTTACCATGGATGGTCTTGTCTGACATGATGAACTCAGACAGTCTCTCACCCTGTTCATTCAATTCTAGACCATCGGTCCCAATGTGGAGTTCTTCTGCTGATCTTCTCGGTCCTATATTGGCATTAAAATCACTGATAATGATCTTTTAGAATGTGTCATCTTTATAGAACTTCTCCAGCTCCTTGTAGAACTTCTCAATTTCTTCTTCATCATAATTGGGTATTGGTGCATAGACAACGAAGAAAGCAACTGCTGGCAGTGAGCCACATCTATTCAAGGTAATTGTCCAATTCAGGATGTTAGGCATTATAATGAATCACTGCTCAGGGCCAAGTTCGTGTTGACAAGGACATTGACACTACCGACGCCTTTTTTATCGCATGTTCCGAGGAACAGTTCTTCAGTGTCGAAAATGGCATGATATGGTTGATGCCTTCTCGTCTCGGTCAGAGCAATGATGTCATACTTGATCTTTCATTGCTTGCACCATTAGGTCCTCGACGGATGCATCCGACGCCAGCTTACATGCATTGAAAGTACAGACAGTCATTTTAGAGCATATATACATATATATGTGCACACATATATGTGTGTGCATATAAACATATATATGCTTATATATATGGTATGTGTGTATGTATGTGTGTGTATGTATCTATATAATGCTATCTGCTGCAACATAGATGGAACTGGAAGATACGTTAAATGAAGAAAGATAGAAGATGACACACCTCAGAGTCTGGCCGACATTCAAAAGAGCAAAAGCAACCGATGCTGGCGTGGATGTGGCGAGAAAGGGACACTCCTTCACTGTTGGTGGGAATGTTGACTGGTTCAGCCCTCCTGGAAAACAGTATGGACGATTCTCAAAAAATTAGAAATTGAGCTCCCATTTGACCCAGCAATACCACTCCTGGGAATATATCCCAGAGAGGCAAAAATGTATAGTCGAAGTGACATCTGCACTTGTTTGTTCATTGCAGCACTCTTTACAATAGCCAGAAACTGGAAGAAACCTGAATGCCCAAGAACAGATGACTGGTTAAAGAAACTTTGGTACATCTACACAATGGAGTACTATGTAGCTCTTAGAAAAGATGAAGTCATGAAATTTACATACAAGTGGTACAATATGGAAAGTATCATGCTAAGCGAAATGAGTCAGAAAGAGAGGGATAGACATAGAAAGATTGCATTCATCTGGGGGATATAAAGTAGCAAAGTATGAGATTAATACCCAAGAATAGCTGAGATCAGCACCAGGAGGATTACTCCATAACTTAGAGGCCAGCCGGGTATCCTAGAGGAAAGGGCAGTTCAGATAGAGAAGGGAGCACCAAATAAAGGGTGTTTGGAGGATCCTCCCAGGAGGGGAGATGCATATCGAAAGTAGACTATGGACTGAACATGTTTGCCACTCAATGCCTCTTTTTTAGACCACAACACCCAAAAGGAGAGAGAGAACAGAGGGGATTGCCCTGCCACAGAGGCAGGGGGGATGGGGCGATGGGGGTGGGGGGGATATTATCCATGGTGGTGGAAAATGGGCACTGATGGAGGGATGGGTATCTGATCATTGTATAATCGAAACCCAAGCACAAAAATAGTAAATCTAAAACTGTACCTCATGGAGTTTCACTAATAAAAAAAATAATAATAATAAAAAAAAGAAAGATAGAAGATGGACAAAAATAGGATGGTGTCACTAGTATGCTGTATTCAGAGTCACTGGATGAGGAAATACAATGGTTTAGAAGGGGAAGGTGTTATATATAGTGCCTGTCACTGTCACTGTCCTCCCATTGTTCATCGATTTGCTCAAGCGGGCCCAGTAACGTCTCCATTGTGAGTCTTGTTACTGTTTTTGGCATATCAAATATGCCACAGGGAGCTTGCCAGGTTCTGCCGTGTAGGTGGAATACTCTCAGTAGTTTGCCAGGCTCTTCGAGAGGGACTGAGGAATCTAACCCTGGCTGGCGCATGCAAGGCAAATGCCCTACTTGCTGTGCTATCACTCTAGCGCTGCATCACTAATGAGAGAAATGCAAATCAACGTAACAATGAGCTATCATCTCACATCAGTGAAATTGCCATACATCACAAAGAACAAAAACAAGTGTTTGCACAGTTGTAGGGGCAAAAGGACCCCATTCACTGCTGGTGGGAATACCAACTGGTCCAGACTTTTGGAAAACAATAGTAACACTTCTCAAAAATACAGAAATTGAGCTTCCATAAAACACAGAAACTCTGTTTATTAGCATTTACCTTGATGGCCCAAAAGTTCTATTCAGGAAAAGAAAAGAACAAAACACACACAAAAAAACATTTTCACCCCTATGTACCATGCAGCTCTACTCACAATAAACAAAATCTAGCAACAACCTAAGTGCCCAAAAACAGATAACTGGATTAAGAAACTATGGTACATGTATACGATGGAATATTGATGAAGAAAGTACCCCTGCCCACATTTCAAAGGAAAATACCCCTGCCCCATGATTTAAGGTGCTTTGCTCTTAATAGGCATTTAGTTATGATTTATTGAGTTAGTCTTAATACTTGTAAGACTGGAGTAGTTACTTACAGCTTACAGTAGTACTTACAGTTCAGTAGGCTGGAGAGCTTCCTGTGGATTTGATCTCCTGAGTATTACCAGGAGTGACCCTCCCAAACACTGTACCAGGACTAGCCCTGAGCACCACTGGGTAATACCCAAAATACACCAAAATGATTTGGTTGGGAAGGGCCTGTGGGTATACCTGGCTATGCTTCCAGGTTGATAATCCTGTCTGGGTGGGGTCAGGATTGGGCCCAGGTTGGCTACATATAAGACAAACACCTTATCTGCTGTTGACTTTTTGCTGCTGCTGGTGTGTGTGTGTGTGTGTGTGTGTGTGTGTGTGTGTGTGTGTGTATGTGTGTAGGAAGATATTTTTATTGAAACTCTTTAGAAAGATGTGAGGAGAGAGAGAGAGAGAGAGAGAGAGAGAGAGAGAAAGAGAGAGAGAGAGAGAGAGAGAGCATAGGTGGGGCAGAGAGAGTGCAGTGAGTAGGGGAGCTTGCCTTGAGGTCAGCTGATCCAGGTAGATCCCTAAAAATAAAGCCAAATTAAGCCTCCAGCATTTCTGGGTGTGGCCCCAGAAAGGTGAGGGGAGAGGGAGAGTGGGGTGGAAGGAGGAGGGCAGGTGGGAATGGGAGCACACGGGTGTCTCCAGAGTGGAAAATTTAGTCAAGCAGAACTGAGAATATAGGCTTGAAAAGCAAGCCCCTGCTATTGTTTTATTTATTTATTAAAGCACTGTAGTTTATTATACTGTTACCGATAGGGTTTCATGCATAACACATTCCAGCACCATACTCTCCAACAGTGGTCACTTTTTTTCCACCATTGTCTCAGTGTCTCCCCACTCCCTTTCCCTCCTTAGTAGTTAAGATCCTACGAAAGACCAATTCTCAGCTTGTTGTCCTTGGGCATTTATTGCATTTGGACGTTTTTTCTTTATATTCCACTTATAAGAGACGTTATTCTGAGTATGTCTCCCTCTGACTACACTCAACATGATATTCTACAACCCATCTAGGTAGCAGCTAATTGCTTGACTTCATCTTTTAAAGCCAACTGGTGTTAGAAATTCTCACTGAGAACCAGAAGAAGACCAAACGCTGCTTCTTGAGAAGTGCGAGAACTCAATTTTATTTTGCTGGTAGACCCAGCTGGAGCCATAACACAGCTGATAGGACATTTGCTTTGCATGCAGCCAGCCTGTCCGGGCTGGGTTCGATTCCTCCACCCCACTTGGAAAGCCCGACATGCTACCGAGAGTACCTGTGATGTATTCAATATGCCAAACACAGTAGCAACAAGTCTCAAAATGGAGACGTTTCTGGGCCCGCTCGAGCAAATTGATGAATAACGGGAGGACAGCGTTTGTTTGTTTTGTTTCATAGACCCAGCAGAGCTCATGCTGCAGACTGGGCACTTCCCTCAGGATGAGATCAATAGTCCAGTGGGTAAGGCCCCTGAATGTGACTGGCCCAGGTTTGATCCCCAGGATACCATAAGGTCCCCTGAGTGCTGCCAAGAGTGACTCCTGAATGTTGTCCCCAAACAAAACAAAACACCAAAGGCTAGAGCTCTATTTTATAGAATATCTGATAGGATGGAACATTTGCCGGCTGCTGGCAAGAGAGTACTGAACCAGAGATTCTTAAGCATGTCATCTGCAAAAAAGGAAGAGACCATATCAGGGATTTAAGCACATTTGGAGTACTTTTCCAGGTTACACCAAGGCTAGAAAGTGAGACTATTACCATCTCAAAAGACATTTGAATGTATTCCGTGGTTATGGCAAGTCTCTCAGACTCAGTTACACTTTAACATTTTTTGCTCTGTGGTGTGGGCCTGTTGAAATGTGGGCAGGGGTATTTTTCTCAATATATAGTGCCTAGTTATGTATATATATGTATATGTATATATATATATATATATATATATATATATATTAGGCAAATGATATATATACTGCCCTCCCATTGTTCATCGATTTGCTTGAGCGGGCCCAGTAACGTCTCCATTGTGAGACTTCTTGTTACTGTATTTGGCATATTGAATACTCTCGTTAGCTTGTCAGGCTCTCTGGAGCGATAGCACAGCGGTAGGGTGTTTGCCTTGCACGCAGCCAATATGGCCAACCTGAGTTTGATTCCTCCGCCCCTCTCGGAGAGCCCAGCAAGCTACTGAGAGTATCTCGCCCGCACGGCAGAGCCTGGCAAGCTACTTGTGAGGTGTTTGATATGCCAAACACAGTAACGATAAGTCTCACAATGGAGACGTTACTGGGCCCGCTTGAGCAAATCGATGAACAATGGGAGGACCGTGACTGTGACCTATATATATATGTATATCATCCTTAGCCCAGAGCATAGGGAGGCAAAGGAAAGAAATAGAGTGAAGGGGAAGAGAGAAAAGATGAGAGGCAGCAGCAGGGGTCAAGGGAATTCAAGATACATTAGTGGTTTTATTAAATGGCACAATTAAATATCTAAACCAGAGTCACAACAATGAAATCACAAGAGCCAAACTTTAAGAACAGAACTTAAAATATGCCTGTCAATATGGCAGGCTAGGGTTGGGACTGAGGCTGGGGAGGGAACACTGGAATCTCTTGTGGAGGGAGTTTGACATTGGTGGTGAGATCAGTGATGGAACACTGTATGTCAAAACCCAACTATGAGTATCTTTGTGATTCACGGTGTTTAATAAAATAAAATTGGGATGCAATGGAAGTTTCAAAGTTTCTCTTTTCAACATGTAACACTTTATTCCTCCTGAAGCCATTTGTTTAAAAAATATATGTATGAGAATAAAATATAGCTTTACTATTTCCAAACTGACAAACACCCTCCTGACTTTACCTCTACCTATGATTCCCTGAGCACTCATTCATACTCCTCTGGGCAGTCTGGTCATCCCTGACCATAGTGAATAACTGAAAGTCTTAATATTGATAAGGAAAGATTTTATATATATATAACATGAAATCATAGTTTAGTAGCATGATTATAGCCATGTTATCTTTCATGTGTTTTTTTCCAATTTTTTTTTATTTATTGAATCACTGTGGGAACAGTCACAAAGCTTTCCAGTTTAAGTCTTGGTCATACAATGATCAAATACCCATCCTCTTACCAGTACACATTTTCTACCACCAAGACCCCAAGTATACCACCCCCTCACAGTCCTCCCCCTGCCTCTGTGGCAGAAGATTTCCACTTTACTCTCTCTCTACTTTGATCACATTCAGTATTATGACAAAAGACCCACCATTATTATTTGGAATTTTCCTCAACAAGTAGTCCTTCCAAAAAGGCATCATTAGATAATTTATTTTCTATTGTTGATTATGAAGAGCATATGATGTCGCATGGCTGTAATAGAGGCCGCACAATTAAGAATTTCTGATACTTTAGTAGTAAATCTGGAGGGATTTCTGCTAAAAGCCACTGGATTCTGAGATTGGTTGGTGTGCCTCTGGGATCATGGTGTCCAAGAGCTGAAGCAGGCATTTGAGGGTGGCAACTCAGGGCCTCATCAGGCAGGCAGCAGGGCCAGTTCCACCCCCCATCCCATGAGACTCCATGTGCCTCGTCACTGCGGTCTCATACCTGGTTGTCCATTAGGCTCTGAAAGATGGTGGCCCCCATGCTGCCGCTGCCAGGAGGGAAAAGTGAAGAGACAGACACCCTTTTCTCCCAGGGCAGCAAGGTGCTGTAGTTCAATGCACAGTCCAGATACATTTCTGTTGGGCATTATATTTTGCTCGAATTTTCCCCATCACCATTCAAGTTTGCTTTCCAGGGATGGATGCTAGATCATTTACTTTCTGTTGCTCACTTTGCATATCAGGAAAGGCTGTGCAGCTGCATAAGTGGCCGCACAGTTCGGAGTGCTGATGCCCGCATGCTGGAGCCATGCTTGTAGAAGCTCATGGTCACTATCTGGAGAAGGTAGGCAGACTGAACCTGTTCTATCTGGGACCTCCTAGCGATATCAGCTTGATATGGGGCCTGGAGAATTCTCCAGGTGTTGTGGTGCCAGCTAGCCAGGATTCTTCACTGCTTGGTGTCTTTCATGTGTTTCAGATAGAAAATATTTGCACCTTCGTCATCAACAAATAATCATCTATGATTATTAATGATAGTCAAGATATGGAAATAACTAAAACTCCACCAAACAAGATATTAATAATAAAATTGTGGTACGTATACACAATGAATTCTGCTTAGCTTTAAAACTTGTTTTTAAATAGCATACTATGTAGAATAATTCAGAAAGAAACATATACTGGATTATAGTACATCACTGATATAGAAACAGGGAGACCTGGCCTTGTGAAAATACACTCTTTTATTCTGATGACAGAATTATTGGGTGTATAGGAAGAGAAAGGGAACGGAAGAACCCTAATTCTAGGGTGGAGGAATATTGACACTTTTATGATGGACATGTGTAATAACATTACGTTCCTAAGACATAAAATTTGGCATTAATATAAAAAATAAAAGCAACAAAATTAAAATTTGAGAAATTTCTTTTAAGAAGAAAACTTTTGGATTTTGGAGTTATTTGTCATTTATTTCTCATTTCACCAACATAAAAATGCAATAAAAATGCAATGTTAAGTAGGAATGCATTGATGTGTCTGTTATTTCCTTTTGTCTATTACCAAATGTGATCTGCTCAAAATTAATTAAGAGAAGAAGGATGTTAGCTTTTTTAGTAATAAAGTCAAGATAGGATTTATATAGAATTTATAAAAGTTTAAGGAGAGTTAGCAACTTATGAAACTTATACATCAATCCTTAAACAATTACTTAATGGTTTCCGAAAAAATAAAGAATACTAGAAAAGTAGGTCAATTTCACTTACTGTAGATTATGGAAAAACCTGAGTTGTACAGGAGGAAGAGAGTGGCTTGAAACATCTTCAAGAGTGTCGACAAAATAGCTAAGAAGACAAAGAACCTCCGGCTCTGGGCACACCTCTTCGATTCCATTTTTCTTCCTGCATTAACATACGCCTCAGAGACCTGGGCCTTACAAAAGCAGGATGAGAGCGCTATTTGGGTCTCCCAAGAAAGAGCTATCCTTGGAGTATCATGATTCACTCGAATGAGAGAAAGAATTCGGAGTTCCGACCTCTGTTGATGGTCAAGAATAAGGAACACTGTCTTGTTTGCTAAGGCGTCGAAAACCAGATGGGCTGGACACGTAATGAGATTTGGAAATGACCGCTGGACTAGAGCTGTTGCCAACTGGATTCCATGGGATGTCAAAAGACCCCGTGTCCGCCCACCTACAAGATGGTCAGAGTGCTTCGTCAAGACCCTGAACGATTGGTTTGAGGCTTTTCATGTTCCTAGAACGAACAGATGCCATTGGGCTACACTAGCACGCAACAGGGATGAATGGAGTTGTTACTGGCGCCCTCTCAAGCAAATCAATGATTAAAGGGAAGTCAAGTGATCAAGTGATGGAAAAACAAGACTTCACTACAAAAACATAATATAGAGCTTCTATATTTTATATAAAATTTAAAAATATAAAAACAAGTTTTATACTGCTACTACTAAATATTGCTTCTATATATAGCCAAAAGCCAAATAAATTTTCATACAACTCATAGCAGACTATAAGGTTAGATTTTTTTTCTCAGCTGAATAATATTTCTTTCAGCAACCTCAGAATTTATCCATTTGTGATTGTACATTTCAGTTGTTTCTAATCTTGTCTTCTTGTACATCAGCACTTCCATGAACTCAGGTGTGTATATAGCTTTTCAAAATATTTTATTCTTTTTTGGGGAGGAAGGATGGCAAGATATGATAGTGCTGGATGATATGGAAGCTCTATTTTTAAATTGTTGAGCAGCATCCGTGTTGTTCATCAAAGAGGTGAACCTGATAACATTAAAATACATGGTGAAAAAGATTTCCTTTCTCACCACATCCTCATCAGCGCTGTTTGTTTCCAGTCTCTTTTACATATCCTATTCTCAGAAGTGTTATGTAACATCTCGTTGTCATTTGGGTTTGCAAAATAACCTAAGCTTATAATTCGCATAACTGAAAAAAGAGGAATAAAGGAATTCTAAAGTAAGTAGAAGGTGCAAAATGTAAAAATTAGAACAAAAGTCATAATTAAAAACTAATAAAATGTTCCCAAATATAAATAAAAATAAAAAACTTTCTGGTTTTTCAAAAAGTGAGCAAGATTTACAAACCCTTACCTTAGTAGCAGGAGGGAAAAAAGAGAAAATGCAAATACCTAAGATCAGAGAGGAAAGGGGACAGATTAACACAGATACCTCAGAAACACAAAAGGTATAAAAGGTTTCTGTGAACAACTTCATGCCACTAAACTGGAGAATCTAGACAAAATAGATAATTTTTAGACTCATAACGATTCTACGACTGAACTAGAAGGTAGTAGGGAACCCGAACAGATCAGTCACCTGTAAGAAGTTCAAAAGTGATAAAATGCCCCGAGAACAATAGTCTAGGACCAGATGGATTCACGAGTAAGTTCTACAAAATATGCAAAAAGAACTCTTTTTTTTTTTGCAAAAAGAACTTAACTATGAATGCTCCTCCATTTCTTCCAAAATATTGAACAAATGGAAATGCTTTTAAAATAAAGAATCACTCAAAAGTATTGATGTTTATCTAACAACATAAAACTCTAAAATGGTTAATGTAAAACATGCATGACTTGTATTCAAATTCAAATTTTAAATTTGTATAATTGTAATATTTGCTAACAGAAATTTCGTACATAGACTGTATTGCAGAACAATAAATATTAAAATATTTAACCAAAAGCTAATAAGATACATGCATTAACAAGTTATAATTTTACGTGTAATTGGACTATAAATAGAAAATAAATACATGGTTTAGCCTTAAAATTTCAGAAATCATAATATTTAAATGCCTGAAATTTTTAGATGAACTGTCATAGGTTTGCACTTTCAATTGCTAGCTATATACTTGATCAGTTTTATTAATTTTTTACCTCAATATCCTCAAGTAGTTTCATGAATATCAAATAAATAACAAATGAAATTCAATAAACTTTTTACATTCTATGTTCCCACCTATCAGTTATAGTAGTCTATTTATTGCATATTAATTAGAAATGAGTTCTCTACATCACTGGAAATATATTGTAATAATGCCAATATGCATTACATAAAATAAAGTAGAGGATATGAGCATTCAGGGTTCTCATACACGAAGAGAAATAAACTTTTTTAGATATCTGTCTTTGAAATAATAAATGCTATCCATAGAGCTTATTTATTAATTTATTTTAGAATCATAAAAATTTATTAAAAAGTAGAAAGGTAAAGAGTAATTACCTTTTGAGAGTAATTTAGTGTAGCACTGTAGCACTGTTGCACTGTCATCCCATGGTTCATTGATTTGCTCAAACAGGCACCAGTAACATCTTCATTGTGAGACTTGTTGTTACTGTTTTTGGTCTATCGAATATACCATGGGTAGCTTTCCAGGTTCTGCTGAGCAGGCGTGATACTCTAGGCAGCTTGCCAGGCTCTCTGAGAGGAGTGGAGGACTCAAACCCGGATCGCCCACGTGCAAGGCAAATGCCCTATTTGCTGTGCTATCGCTCCAGCCCAATTTAGTGTAGGAGTAATATTTACTCAGAGCTTTAATCTAAAAAGCATTAATTGTTATTTTATTTGCAATTATTTCTTGAATCTAAGTTCACTATGTACTAAGGGTGTATTGCTGAAGAAGTTAATATACCTTTCTGTACTGTGATTTCTTTATAGGAATAATGATTATGCTTATTGCCTAGGTTTTAAATTTTATCTGCTTTTGTGATTTAATTACTGTCATTGGTCTCTTACATAATAATTCATTCTTATTTTTTATTATTATGAGTCTTTCAGTTTTAGTTTGTTAAAATAAGCTAAGAACATGTAATCAGATGAATTATGACCTATTATTAAATCAAATGATACGTATAAAAGCTATTCAAATTATTCTCCACTGAAATTCAATTTTAAAACAGATCAGATCCTGATGGTGCTGTGGAGGCAGATTGACTCTATGAGCAATTTAGTTAGGCAACTTCCTCCTGTTTTATTTCCTAATTTGCACATGTCTACAATGATTTTTACTTGGCTGGCATTCTCCTTCAGCCTTGTTCAGAAAAGAATTTCAGAACTAAAATTCAAATGCTATTCTCTTCCATTTTACCTACCCATGCAGAGAATGTACATGGCATCCATAAGTCAGAGTGTTTTTTGTTTGGAGAAGGGGATGAGGCCTGAGGGCTACACCTGACTATGCTGAGAGCTTGCTTCTGGCTGTGTGTTCAAGGGTTACTCATGGCAGGCTCAGGGTCCTTATGGAGTTCTGGGAACAACCCCAGGCGAGTCATGTGCAAAGCACATACAGCCTATCTCTCTGACCCCTGTTTTGTTTGTTGGTTTGTTTGTTTGTCTGGGGACTCCTAATTCTATATTCAGTAGTGACTCTTTGTAATGATCATGAATCATGTAATGTTCATCTATGGTGCTGCAGTCATGCCCTGGTCTGTTGTATGCAATGAAGCAATTTACTCACTCTACTATCTCTCTTGTTCCACTGAATCATTTAATATTAAAGACATTTTTACCCAACCTGTATGTCTGAGAATAGAAGGATGGATAAAGAAACCATGTCACATCTGCAAAAGAAGCCATGTCACATCTGCAAAAGAAATCTTGTCACATCTGTCACATCACATACAGCAAAGCCTGGCAAGCTATCTGTGATGTATTTACTATGCCAAAAACAGTAACAACAAGTCTCACAATGAAGACATTACTGGGCCTGCTCGAGCAAATCGATGAACAACAGGAGGCCAATGCTACAGTGCTACAGTCACATCTGCATAATGGAATACTATGCAGCTGTTAGAAAAAATGAAGTCATGAAATTTGCCTATAAATGGATGGCCAGGAGAATATTATGCTGAGTGAAATGAGTCAGAAGGAAAAGGATAGATACAGAATGACTGCATTCATTTTGGTATATAAAAATATATTAGAAGAAAACTGGAAAAATAGGGAAAACAGGGCTTAGGAGAACTCGTCAATGGCTGGAATCTCCCATAAATATGCGGTGGGAGGGTAGGTAAGATAGAGAAGGGACCAGTACGAAAATAATAGTTGGAAATGATTGCACTGGACAAGATAACCTTTTAGTATCTATATTGAAAGCCACAATTTCCAAAAGAGGACAGAGAGACAGACAGACACACACACACACACACACTCACTCTCTCTCTATATGTATATATTGTATTTATATTGATCATATATATATAAATATATATATGAAAGAGAGAGAGAGAGAGATTGAAGAAAACTGCCTGCCATAGATAGAGGCAGGTCTGAGGTGTGAGTGAGGTGATGAGAGAGAAACTGGGAACACTGGTGCTGGGAAATGTACACCGCTTGAGGGATGGATGGTTGTTAACAGTATGATTCAAATCTAATCATGAGCAGCTTTGTAAGGGTCTGTCGCACATTAATTCAATAAAATAACTTTAAAAAATAAAGACAGTTTTAGCAAATGTTACAGAACATGTTTTGTTACTGAAAAGAGAAACCATGACCAGTTGATAACTTTGGGGTTATTATAGTTTTTTGTTCTATTTTGGGCAAAGTTTAAGTTATGAGAACAGAATTGCATAACATAAAGTAGACTTGTTTTAAAATAACAAACATGTTCTAAGAAAACAATAGGAAAATTACTATGTTTCCTTTATAATGATATAGAAACACTATCCAATATCACAATTAAATATTTATAAAGATGTAAAAATTGTTTTTATATTGATCAATTATGGCAAGAACTAATATACAAACACTTTCACAGAAAAGATCAATATAGATAAACTAAGTCTTATAATATTTTCTAATATTATGTATTTTTTACTTCAACATATCATAAGGCACACATTATATTCTTCCTGAACCTCAGATTAGTCCATTATGAATTGTGTCTAAATCAAACGTTTTCTGAAACTTGAGAAAATGGAAGTGATATAGACTAAATAATAGGCCAGTACATAACAGATTCAAAAAAGAGAGAGCATTTTCACATTACACATTTTCTACCTGAAAGAAGAGAACCTTGAAACTCAATGTTTTAAAAGTAGGGATGATTATTTCTTCATAAAATATTGATTTTCTATTTATTCAATTTGCAACATGAGCACAAAATGTCTTGAATTTATGCTTTTTGGAGAAAAAATTGTGTGAACTTACAAAGCGTTCTAAGTAGAGTTTCTCAGGGTTGCAGTGTCCCCCATGAACTTGCCTTTTATGTTTGGTTTGCCATGCCATGGGTAGCTTGCCCGTGTTAGAAAAAGATTGCTGTTTTCGTTTAGTATAGATTTGCTCTTGTTAATATTTTATTAGTTACTATTTTTAGTTTTAATAAAAGATGATTACTAACTGTTTTTCTCCTTCAGGCATTTAGTAAGTGGATTGTGTGGCAAATTGAAGTGTTTGGAAAATCTATTGGTTGTGCACATTTTAAAAACGGGGGCTTAGGCATCCAAGAGACCACCGGTGTGAAACACATTGCATTGAAAGAAATATTTTCAGCTTACTTGCATTTTTTTCCCTTCCTCACTTCTGTTTTCTCTTTCTGGCTCTTTTTTTCTGTCTTTCTTACCCCACCTCTACAGGCAAGTTTTCCTTTTATGTGTATGTATGTATGTATGTATGTATGTATGTATTATGGTTATTGTTGTTGCTGATTACTTTTGAAATGTAGAACAGTATAAGACTAATGTTACAGATAGATCCGTTTGAAAATTATATTAAATGGTATTTGAATATGCAACACACCTTCACAAATATAAAATTAATTTATAAGTCTATATGGTATGGGTAATAGAGAAGTTTCAATATGTGAACTACTTTGGTGTATACTTGGTATTTCATTAAGCCTCTAGAACATCAGGCAGAAAGAAGTATTTCAAACATCAGATTATAGGTCATAAATGTGAGACTCAAGACAAAGAAACATAATTACTCTGCTGGAAACCAATCTGGAAACCAATCAAGCCGTATGCTCTATATGAAGCAATACTTGATTAAAAAATGTAAAGCAAAGCTAATATGAGCTGTTGATCTCACTTTCAAAGACTAAGATATTATAAAATTAAAATTAATCAATTAATAAACAGTTCCTGTGTTAACCTCAAATTCTGCAAGTGGTATGTTCCTCACTTTCCTTAATTGTTTCATCTCTAGTGACAGAAAATTTTCCTTACTGATGTTTATACATAATTTTACCTCAAGAAGATGCCTTAAGGAATTAATTTCTGTGAGAAAAATCAATTGTTACTGTTTTTGGCTGAGTGATAGCACAGCGGGTAGGGCGTTTCCCTTGCACGCGGTTGAACTGGCCAACCCGAGTTTGATTACTCTGCCCCTCTTGGAGAGCCTGGCAAGCTACCGAGAATATCTCGCCTGCATGGAAAAGTCTGGCAAGTTACCCGTGATGTATTCGTTATGCCAAAAACAGTAACAAGTCTCCAATGGAGATATTACTGGGCTCACTCGAGTAAATGATGAACAATGGGAGGACAGTGCAATGCAGTGCAGTACTGTTTTTGACATATTGAATATGCCACAGATCGCTTGCATGGCTCTTCTGTGTGGGTGGGATAACCTCAGTAGCTTGCCGGGCTCTCTGAGAGGGACAGGAGCTTTTAGGGTGGGCTGTAATCATCCATAAACGTGATCCCATTCTACCAAATGCGAGCTTTTGGTGGATTGGCATGTTGTAACAATCTGCACGCTGACAAACATGCACCTGCCTGCGTCTCTGGGCAGCACCTGTTGGTTCACTCTTTACTGGTTGGCACCGTTGCCACCCCCCGCCACAATGAGGCAGTGAACCATAGAGAGAATTCTATGGGGCATACAAAGAGTGCCTGGCTGCCCAGTTACGAGATGGTCAGACTTTTTCGTCAAGACCCTGAACAAGCGCTTTGTTGCTCTTCGTGTTCCTGGAGAGAGTAGATGCCATTGGGCTACACTAGCATGTAACAGGGATGAATGGAGACATTAGTGGTGCTTGCTCGAGCAAATTGATGAGCAATGGGATGACAAGTGATACAAGTGACAAGTGATACACGTGAAAAAAATCAAAATACTTATTCTTAAAAAGAAAGAAGATATTCCATTTTAGTGCAGCCTGCAGTCCATTTCTGGATGCTTAATTCTCTTTTCTTTATCTTCTCCTTTTGCTCTCTCACTTGTCTCTGTTCCCCATTTTACTTTCTAATTCTCTCTTATATTTCTTCAGAGACCATTTATTTTCAAAAATAAAAATACAGAAGACCTTAGAAGTATTTCAAATTTCAAGGAAGATTTTAGTTTTTATTTTTGTTGATACTTCTCAGAGAAGAAAGTTGTCTTGCTATTTCAACTTCTCCCCGCCCCCTCCCCCTTTATTTTCATCTCCCACCAATGATGGTTCTGTGAAAATACCTTATACCGGGGGCAACAGCTGCCACTTTTTATTCACAATCTGGACTCACTAAGAAACCTGGAATGTCGAAGTTCAATAACCACAAAAGCTGTTCTTCCACTCCTGGGATTATACACAAGAACACAAAACATTATTCTGAAAGGACTTTTCAACCTTATGTTCATTGCAGCATTATCTACAATAGGCATCATCTGGAAACAACCCAAGTACCTAACAACAAGTGACTAATGAAAAATTGCACTATGTATACACAATAGAATGTTGCTCAGGTATGAAGAAAGATAAACTCTTAATTTCCCTGCAACTTGGGTAGAATTGCAGGAGATCGTGTTAAGTGAAGTGAGTCAGAAAGTTAAAGACAAGCACTGAATAATCTCATTAATATGTGGAGTACAAGGAAATGCATGGAAGCAAACCCAATGGAAATAAACCCAGCCATGTGGTCAAAGGGACTGTGATGTGAGGGTCCTCAAAGGGGGAAGGTATTAATCTTGGTTGAATTGCGGAGGGATACTGGCAGCAAGTATAAGAAAGTAATATCAATCTTACAGCCTTCAGTATGAAAACAACAGTCCAGCTCTACAGCTCTCCAACTGATCTCAGAAGAGATGCAAGCCCAGTCACTAAAACTAGCAACCAGCAGCACAGTGACCCTTAGACAATGACTCTAAGAATCCCATGGGAGATAAAGCAATTCTCACAAATTTTCTTTTACTGAAGTATTTTATATAGTTCCTTTAGTCATTGTTTTGTGATAAAAAATATAAAACAAATGATTGTCTGTCTACTAAGGGGGTACGCATGTGGAGTTGGTGGGAAACTGAGAATAACAGTGGAGGGAAAGTAACACTGGTGTTTAAGTTAAGCTAAAAAATAATATCACACTATCGTAAAATAATAACAATAAGTAAATTAGAAAAGCTAGAGGTAACATTCCACTTTGGTGATAATGGAGTGTAGTAGCTTTTGCAATCTGATACCTAAGTATTAAAACAATTGTAACCTCCTTATCACACCTACCATAAAATTAAGTTACATTTAATTTTAAAAGAAAAAATAAAATTTATAGTAATGAGAGAAGAAGACAATAGTATGACCTGAAAGGAGTGAGGCTCTTGCACTGTAGTAAACAAATAGAAATACTAGTAGGTTTAAATAAAATGTTATATGTAAGTTATTTAATTTTCCTCAGAAAAAAATCAGAATTCATCCCCATACAGGTTACTACATAGTTTTGAATAGATAATTACTAGATAAAATAAAGTTATGATTTTTAAAGAATACAGAGAAATAATCTTTGTTCTACCATTGATATTTACTATCATTCAAATTAGAATATGATTAGTTATGACCACATTCAGAGGTTGTTAAAAACTTTGCTAAAATTGCATATTGAAAAAACCCTTTCATCTCTTGAAAGCAATTTGCTGCACAAAAATGTAATTTGGGAATTATACATGAAAAAATTCAGTATTACCAAAAAAATACAATTAGCTTATTTCAATTTTCTGCTTTACAGTGAAGTGAGCATGTTTTAAGGAAAAGAGAACATTATCAACTGTAACATTTGACTTTCAATAGCCTATAAAATCCTGTTTAATTATTAATAGTTATGATTGATACCAGAAGACGGATTTTGTTGCTCTTGAACTAGGTAAGCAAATAGAAATTTTTATTGTATTGAAATTTGTCAATATTTTTATGCCCTGAATAAATACAATAACAAACCCTTTTTCAAAGTTCACGCTGTTGGTTTGTTTTGCACTACGATTTTTCCTGTACAAAAAATTAAAGGTACAAATGACACTGTTTAATGTTATCAAAGCACATAGACAAAATAAAAAATACATACAATCTAACATAAAAAAGATATTTTAATAGCCAGAAATTTTGTGGAGTATTAGTTTTCATTGTTTTTATTTTGGGAGCACACTCAGTGGTGCTCAGGACTTATTTCTGCCTCAGTGCTCAGGAATAAGGATTATTCCAAGGAGAGGTTGGGGGAACATAAAGGTGACAGTGACGGAAAACAGGTTGGCCGTGTGCAAAGCAAATGCCCTACTCCCTGTTCTCACTTTTTTGATCAGGGACCAAGCTCGACGTGTGCTCAGGCCTTCACAGCTTACTCCTGGGTCAGCCCTCAGGAATGACTCCTTATGGCTTGTATTTTGTTGCTTTGAACTAGATAGGCCAATAGAAATTTTTATTGTATTGAAAGCGGTCAAAATATTAAGCCTTGACTATAATGTTTTTTCAAAGTTCATGCTGTTGATTTGTTTTGTGCTATGATTTTTTTTCTGCACACACAAAAAAATAAAGGTAGAGGGGGCTGGAACGATAGCACAATGGGTAGGGCGTTTGCCTTGCAAGCAGCTGATCCAGATTCAATTCCCACATCCCATAAGGTGCCCCAAGCACTACCAGGAGTAATTCCTGAGTGCATGAGCCAGGAATAACACCAGTGTATCACCGGGTGTGACCCAAAACGCAAAAAAAAAAAAAAAAAAAAAAAAAGCAAAAGTAGAAAGGATTTGGTTTAATGTTATCAAAGCATATAGACAAAATAAAGAATACATCCATTCTAATGAAATAAAATAGATATGTATATATAGATTGTACAATTTATTATATAATTTATTATATATATACATATATATATATATACATGTATATCATTAAATTAAACTCCAGTCAGCATTATGCAGGTCAAGTGACTTACCAATGCATAACCTTTATGGCCCTTAAAATTTTCTTTTAGTCATTTATCATATGACTTTGGAAATTGCTATATCCCTCCTTTGAAAGAAGAATACTTGTATTTCTAGGCTTTTGCTTAGAATAAGGAATTCAGATTAAAATAGATGGAACTTGAGTAAATGTCTTCAAATCCCCAGTTGTTGACTTGAAATTTACTTTGATCATAAGAAGGAAAATATTTATTTACATAATAATGGGTTTGTTTTATTAAAATTTTGTTTTAATTTCATGTAATCTATGGGATGTTTTTTATCCCTGTCTCTTGCAGGCTTGTTTGCTTATGTTAAAATATTTCTGACCCTATTTAATTTGAGACATAGTTTTAGTAGGTCAAGAAAGATGTATTACTGAAGAAGAGTAATAAAATAACTTCAATCTTGAAAAAAAATGGAGAAAAGGTATAGAATTGTGGTCAAAAGTAAAACACCAGCAACTAAACTCATCTTAATACTGATATGTATTAAAATCAGTAGTACCATTTTAGTACTACTGACAAACTGAATTTTTTTCCTGGGTCAAACTCAGCAATGCACAGGGGTTACTCCTGGCTCTGCACTCAGAAATTATTTCTGGTGGTGCTCAGGGGATCATATGGGATGCTGGGAATCGAACCCAGGACGGTCACGTGCAAGTCAAATGCCCTACCCACTGTGCTATCTTTCCAGCTCCTGAATTCTTAATATTTAGTACTATTCTTTTTCTCACTGACTTTCCCAATGAGAAACTCACACATAGTTTAAGTACTTTTTTTTTTTTGCTTTATGGGTCAAACCCACCAATGCACAGGGGTTATTCCTGGCTCTGCACTCAGGAATTACTCCTGACAGTGCTCAGGGGACCATATGGGATGCTGGGAATCAAACCTGGGTCGGCCGTGTGCAAGGCAAATGTCCTACTCACTGTGCTATTACTCCAGTCCCTAAGTACATATTTTTAAGGAGTTATTTTATGAAGGATACAATCTGTATCAAAAGGTCATCTATTTGTCAGCTTCAAAGTTTATTAATAACCACCATGTTTTCCTTTTTTCTTAAATATTTATTAAACTGAAAATTAAAAAGACATTTAGAAGTAGGCTACAAAGGAAATTCTACATTTCATAAAATCAAGATTAGGTTTGTTATATATTCTAAAGCCTATTTTATTTCAGAACTTAAAAACTATCTTACTTTTATGTTTTCATGAAATTTTGATAAATCTCAATAAAATTCAACTTTCAGTGAATTTTTTATAAGTGTAGAGTTAAATTAAAAATACAGTGAATACTGTTCAAGCCTTTTCCCCAAATTATTGAAAAAGAAACAGTTTTTTGAAACAAGGATATTTAAGAGCTAAATGCAATGTGTTTGTAAAATTATAATGGGGATTCTTTTTATCTTTTTCCAAAGCTTATTTAATAGAAATTATTTGTAATAATTATTTGACAACAATAATGATTTTGATTTAACTTTATATTTCTCTCTTTTTATCTTTCTCTGAATTCTGAAATTATTCTTATATGACTATCTATCACTGTGGGAGTGTGACAGTGATCCCCCTCATCCCAAACTTTGCTAAAAAGGTCCAAAAGGTCCATTGGCTCTCCTCGTGATTTTCTATGAAAAGGGCCAGTAGTCCAACGTGAAGGCCCAACAGTGTGACCCTTACAGACACTACAGTTCTGGGGATTATCTGAGGTAGCCCAGAGGTACTGGGAAAGTAGCCTTCAGGGTTGCAGTCTTGGTGCTGGATAACCATGTATACCAAGAATAGAACCAGCATCAGCCATCCCCAAGGCATGTGCCTTAGCCCTGATACTATCTCTCTGGCCTATGACTTTCTCTTAGAGAATTGCTGTTATATTTAGTCAAGTGTTTTTTCTGAAAAATGGGGAACACATAGTACTGTATTAAAAATCACTTTTTTGGTAGTAATTTAGAATCATAGACCCATATTATTTTGATAAATTTTGAGCAAAAAAATGAATGCCTTTAAAAACTACAGGTATAAAAGAGTAATAAGACTTCTGTTTTATTAATTAGATTTTTGATATTACAGGTAACCCGAGTTCTATTCCTCTGCCCTTGTCTGAGAGCCCGGCAAGCTACAGAGAGTATCTTGCCTGCATGGCAAAGCCTGGCAAGCTCCCCGTGACATATTCGATATGCCAAACACAGTAACAAGTGTCACAATGGAGACATTACTGGCCCCGCTCGAGCAAATCGATGAACAATGGGAGGACCGTGACCGTGACTCATTATACTCTGGCACATGTTACAATGAAGACATGACTAGTTATTTTCCCTCAAGATATCTGTTCTATGACATATAGGGATAACTGAGATGGAACAATGTATATAAATGAGAAAGGAGTCCCATTTTACTGTAGTTAAATTAATTATAAATAAAACAAGACATTCTACTGTTTATAAATTTTATTAGAAAGTCTACATTTGTCATTCCTATATCTTTATTAATGTTATTTATCCATATTCAAAGTGTACTCACTTGATCATTTATTTTAGAATTTGTGAGACTACCAGTGTTATTTCTCTTTTTAATTTTTATTAGTGAAACACCATGAGGTACAGTTGTAGACTTACAAATTTTTGTACTTGGGTTTCAGTTATACAATGATCGAGTAGCCATCCCTCCACCAGTGCCCATTCTCCACCACTACTAATCCTGGTATCCCTCCCACTCTCCATCCCCCCATCCCCCCCTTCCTCTATGGCAGGGCATTCCCTTTTGTTCTCTCTCTCCTTTTGGGTGTTGTGGTTTGCAAAAGAGGAATTGAGTGGCAGTCCTGTTCAGTCTATAGTCTACTTTCAGCATGCATCTCCCATCCTGGGAGGATCCTCCCTTTATTTGGTGCTCCTTTATCTATCTGAGCTGCCTTTTCCCTAGAGTGTGCGTCTGGCCTCCAAGCCATGGAGTAAAGCTCCTGGTACTTATCTTGGTTATTCTTGAGTGTTAGTCTCCTATTTTGTTAGTTTATGTTTCCCAGATGAATGCAATATTTCTATGTCTGTCCCTCTCTTTCTGACTCATTTCACTTAGCATGATACTTTCCATGTAGTAGCACTTGTATGTAAATTTCGTGACTTCATCCTTTCTAACAGCTATATAGTACTCCATTGTGTAGATATACAAAAGTATATCAACGGAGACTAGCAGTTTTAGACTTATAAAAACTATGACTGCACATAAATTATTATTAGTTGTAAATTATATAATCAAAATATAAAGACTTTAGAATTTATTGAAAATAATGAAAAGATATGAAAATAAACAGAGAAAATTAAAGTGTTTAGTACCTTATTCTGGGTCATTACAGTCATATAAAAACTAAATAAAATAAAAATAGACAAGACTAGACATTGTGACAACATATTTTATTGTATGTAAAATAAGATATTACAGCAAACTTTGTTGAATAATTTGCTTATTCAACTCCTCTCCATATCCCTGTTTTGTGATGGGGATTAAACCTGAGATATAAACATGTGAGGCATGAATTTTTACACTGAACTATTTCCACAAGACCCTCTTCAGCAAAGATTAGCTAATTTTTTTTTACACAGACCAATCTTTCCTTCAGATGTTTATAATATATCAAATTGACTGGATTGTTTAGCTTTTCGGAAATGATCTAAATAGTGTTTTCTACATGTAAAACCATACAGCTTTATTTTAATTTTGGTTCATGTTAATCTATGAATAACATTAAAAGCTGGAGACTTCTTAAATGACTTAGCATCATAGTTATGCCAAACACAGTAACAACAAGTCTCATGATGGAGACGTTTCTGGTCCACCCGAGCAAATCGATGAACAATGGGAGGACCGTGACCGTGAATATGTATACACACAAATATATGTGTATATATATATAATATATATATAACACCAAGGGGCTAGAAAAAAGTGTACAAAGTGGAATAAAAATCAATAAAAGTTATAAAGGAAATAACATATGTATTAGCTCCTGAGAATTACTTGTAGTTCTAAGAATTTTAATAAATTACATTCATTTTGGTGATATTGACATATTTAAATGTATCAGACTGTGAGTACATTCAACTTATGACCATGTTTTCCTGTTTTATTGCAGTTCTGAAATATGCATTTGCATTGACTTCAAATAAAAGACAAATTACTTCATGTCAAGTTGTATAAATAAGACTTTGTAAGCATTTACATAAAGAAGAGAAGTGGTGAATTAAGTCATCAAAACAGATCTTTTAACTCTTCAGTTCTTAATAGATCCTATATTGTAGAAGTCAGTAACAAAATTATTTTAATAACAGATGTACTATATATGCTTAATTTTTGTGCAAGTAATTATAGTACTAAACATAAAATAAATAACTTAAGGACTCAAATTAGTTTTATTATAATTAGCGAGAATTAATGAAATAATAAGATCGATGTTATACATATGATATTTAAAATTATTAATATTTTAAAGGCAAAATATAGCAATGAAAGAATTATAACTAAAATAATGACTCAGCACTAAGATTAAATGAGAGAAGCATTTTATACAATAAAATTTACTGGTATTTTAAAAGAAAGCCCTAAAATATATGGCATATTAAGTTAATGCTGTTAATTTTATTGGTTTTGTGGGAAGTTTTAGAATTTTATTTGAAAATGTGTCTGGATAGCATTTTAGAATGATAACTAAAATAAGATTTGTTTGTACACTTTTAAGCAATGCTTTAAAAGTTAATAACACTTGGTATGTAAGAACATTAGTGTCACAGTTTTTTATATGAGAAGGGATAATTAATAAAGTTAACAAAGCGCTGGAAAAAAGACTGTCAATATTTTTTTTATTCAAGTCAGAGCATTATTTGCTGTTTATTTTTTATTTATAAACTGTTGGTAGCAAACCTCCAACAGTTTCAACATACACACATACTCATTTAGAAATAATAGAAAGGCAAATAAAAACAAATATTTCTTCATTCTTCAGGATGCATAAGAAAACTCATTGTGTAGGACAGATAGTTTAAATAGAAGTGAAAAAAAACACATATAATGTCTTAGTTTTTTTGAAGTTAAAAGCATGCATACATGCCTTTTTGGTAATGGACATATAAAACAATGATCTTGAGAAAAAAATTAGTGGAAATACTCATGTTTTGTGGACTGGACTACACACAGTTTAAAACAGGACCTTGACTGCACTCATTTGTGGAGTATAAAATAATGTAACATGAGACTGACACCCAAGGACAGTAGATACAAGGGCCAGGAAGATTGCTCCATAGTTGGAAGCCTGTCTCATTAGTGGGGGTGAGGGTAGGGGAGGGAGAAGGCAGCTGGAATAGAGTAGGAATCACTAAAAATATGATGTTTGGAGGGATCAGTCAGGATGGTAGATGTGTGCTGAAAGTAAATAAAGGATCAAATATGATAACCTCTCGGTATCTGTATTGTTGCAAAACAATGACCAGAAGTAGACAGAGAGTATTTTCTGCCATGGAGGCAGTGGGAAGGTGGGGAAGGGAGGGCGTACACTGGGGATACTGGTGGTTGGGAGTGTGCACTGGTGGTGGGATGGGTGTTTAATCATTGTGTGATTGTAACTCAAACATGAAAGCTTGTAACTATATCTCACGATGATTCAATAAAATTTAAAAATCAAAAATAAATAAATAAATAAAACAGGACCTTGAAAATTTTATTTGTACCTTCCTCTGTAAGCAGTGTAGCCAATCACAATATCTCTTAGTTATCTTTTCAATATAAAGTCAGGAAACTCCTCTTTTTTCATAGGTTTATCTTTTCATTCCTCTCTTTACTATCATTTCCCTGTCATTCATCACAAAATTTTGGAGTCAAAACTGGATTCTATTCTGGAAATAGCAGACTAGAGAATTTTTACAGACTATCAGTCCTCAAATGGAATTACTGCATCTACATAATACTTGTTACTTATTTCCTTAAGTAGCATGGATAGAAAATTTATAATGAAAATTTCATTAAAGTTGTGTTATGTACATATATAATATGTGCTATACTTCATAATAATATGTCAAGGTATAAGGGAAACATCATAATGAATAAAATATAAAATGTAATGAAATATAAAAATGATGATAAATGATAATATAAAGATTCAAAAATTTTATTTTGCAGCACTAGCAATTTAGACAAAGCAAAATAACTAACAAAATTTACTATATTTAAGACTTTGCTAAGATATACATATAAAACTGATAATAAACATGTGTAAGATAGATCTTTTCAGCTTCTTTGCCTGATGCATCTAGTTTGTGTAATGATTTTTATAGTAGTAGCAAAATTTCTGACCATAAGAAATTTATAATTTAATACAAGAAATTTTTAAATATTTATATTGAAATGTTGAGAGTGGCTAAGTAGCACATTGCACACATTTTAAATAATATATAACTGAATGTAGTAAGATGTTATCAGTAAAATGTACACTGTTAGTATGTGTAGAAATATTGTAGTTACATATTGAAGGCATGTGAGCTGCATGAAAACAAAAAGTCTGTGGACCAATTTGAGTATTTCTACAATGAACAACTGCAACATAAAATAGAAAAACTGACAAAAGTGTATTTAGAGTTACCCTCACTGGCATAGTGTTGACTGCAAGACAAAAGGCAGGGCCTTTACCTTGATAACAATGGGCTGTAAATGCAGGATTCTCTGCAGAAATTAAAAACAAATCACCTTTAATCTTTAGACTACATATCATGGGAGATAAGATTGGGAAGAGAGAAGACATTGAAAAATAAGAAAGCCT
Organism: Sorex fumeus; assembly: GCF_029834395.1. NCBI lineage: Eukaryota > Metazoa > Chordata > Mammalia > Eulipotyphla > Soricidae > Sorex > Sorex fumeus. The sequence goes on from NW_026606118.1 coordinate 24,556,407, forward strand.
TTACAAATAAAAAATAAGTCAGGAGATGTTAAATAAAAATGTTAAGGAGAAATAAATAAAGATTTCATAAAGGAAAAATGAATAATTTAGCAGCTGGACCCTATGATGAGTTAAAAGAAGTTACAACAGTTGTCTCTGGAGGCATTAAAAATTAGAAACCTAGAAAATAAAATAAGATTTTTTAAGTAAAATAGTTCATTTAGGAAATAAATGAGAGAGGGAGAGAGAAGCGGATAGAGAGAAAGAGACAGACAGACACAGAGACAGAGACAGAGAGATGGAGACACAGAGAGAGAGAGAGAGAGAGAGAGAGAGACAGAATGGGAGAGAAAGGAGAAAGAGGGGACCTGAAAGGAATTATGTACTCTAACTTGGGATGTGAGCATAGATAAGTGGAATGTATGATGATTAGTATTTGAAAGGTAAGCAGAGTCAAGTAAAAGAACAGATGAGTAATATCTGTTTGAGGATGTTAAGTATGGCATGTTTATTAGTGCACTATTTGGGGTACCAATGGGAATTCTGAAATGATAATCTAGAGGCCAGCAATTATCTAGAATTGGAGTCTATTGTCAATAAATTAGTTATATAGTCATAATTGTAAAGATGGTATAGTGCTTGAACTCCTCAAGAATCAGGTTAAATGTCCCATTTAAGATTTAGGATCGTTTAGGATTACACCTGTAGTTACCATTAAGTTTAACGTTAGAAAAAAATAGATGAAGTTTCAATAGGAGACTGTTTGGCCTCTTTTTCTGAATATACTTAGCTGCATTATTTTCTTTCATCCTGGTGAGGATAGCTCCACTCACATTCCATACTTTCTCAACTTTCACTCACCACCCTTGCATAAGTAATGCACATGTTCACACACAATAATATACCTGGTCATTCAGTTTCATTACGTTATCTCCGATGGTGCAATAGACAGCATGTTTCATTCCTGAATTTATTACTTACTCCCAAACCCTCCGTAGTTAGAAGAGGTCAGAATGTCAATCTAAATTAAGGTCACAGATGAGATGATGGACACCTGCTCTTCTGACAGGCAGTATTTTTTTTTTCACCTGGAGAATCTGACAGTTGTTGTTTAAGAGAAGCCTCACTTCAACTTTCCTTATTATGACACTCCAATTTCCTGCCTGAGACTTTCTTCAAGTTCTTGATCCCAGGCTCAGAAATTTGCATATTATGTTCCCTGGGCAGCAATAGTATTGAAACAGCTGCATGATTGCTCCAGCAATCATTCTTCCACCTTTCAACTCTTCCAGCACCTGCATTTTTACTTCTCTCTCATTCCGCCTTGCAAAAGAGCTGTCTTATCTCTGCTACTAAAATTGTAAACAGTGAGAGGGCAATAGCATTCTTCATGCTTCACATAGAGAAGGGACTTAAAAATAGTGCATCCTTGACAGTTGAATAAATTGCTAAATGAAAGAACAACTTTATCTGGGAAGATTTTTCTAATTATTTGACATTGTTAAAATAAACACAATGCCTTCGATATGTTCTGAGCTTCATGGGGCTCTGCAGAAGTCAAAGGAGAATCACCCATCCAAGAAAACCTTACAGACAAATTACAAAGCGTGTTTCTTTCTATGCAGCTGATTGAAAGGCATATTCCCCTTTAATGGAAAACAAATAGATGTGGACGAATAAATATCTTTAAATGTATTAAACGCTGTACAGATTCAGAATAATAATCTGCATTGTGTTATCAAATGTAAAGAATAAGGATATAATGAATACGTGATTTGAATGTAAATCTTTAAGAAAAAAATTCTATAACCTCGCTTATGTAATCAGTTGTGAATCTTAATCACTTCCTTTACCTTACCCTGGCTTAACATTTATAGTCCTAGTTCCTTTATTTGACCAATTTAATAATATTCTGTACTTCTAAGTGAAACTTACTTTAAATTGAAAAGAAGATAAGAGTGCAATGTATGTTTTGCTACAGTTTGCTTTTCCTCTCAATCATTATGTTACCAGAGAATAAGATTAAGAGAAACCACAGAGATAGGAAGGTTCCAAGTGAGTCCCTACCTAATTACTTCCGAACATCCAGGAGAACAGTCAGAACCTGGATCAGTCCCTCCGCAGCACAGGCAATTCCCTGACAGTCCTGTGAGGTGGAGAGGTATCCTTCTGCAATACTTAAATCCACTGGATTTGACCCCTGCTGCCCTGAGTGTCAGAGGAATCAGAGAACTTAGCTTGTGACAAGATTTAACACTTTCAGGTCCAGAAAAATAGATGTAAAATTGACTTTGGCCCCCACAAGAGGTTCTTTTTATTCCTGGAAAGAATTCAGTATAAAACTAAGTGGCTAAGTTAGTAATCAGTGCTGGGTGGTAATGTACTTTGGGTGTTATCTTAGTAGGAGAAGGAATTCAAAGACAAGACAGTGTAGTGTGTAGTGGCCAGAGATGTAGTACAGTAGATAAGGGGCTTTTCTTGCACAGGATCAACCCAGGCTTGATCCTCACTACCATATGGCACCCTGAACTCTGCCAGCAGTAATCACTGAATAAGGAACATGAGTAAGTCCTGAGCACCTTCAGGTTGGGTGTGCCTCCCACCACAGATGCACAAAACAATAGTTTATGGTAATTATAGTTGGAAATGATCAAGCTGGAAAAGAACTGAATGCTGATAGAAGGTAAAGGGACATACATGATAACCTTTCAGTACCTGTATTGGAAACTGTAATGACCAAAAGAAGAAAGTGAGAGAGAGAAAGAGTGAGAGAGAGAGACAGAAAGAGAGAGAGTGAGAGAGAAAGACATAGAGAGAGAGAGAAAGTTTCTACCACAGAGGCAAGCTCAGGGGTGGCAGGAGAAAATTGGGGACATTGGTGGTTGGAAATGTGCACTGGTGAAGGGAAGAATGTTGGAACATTGTATGACTGAAACTCAATGATGACCATCTTTGTAACTGTGCATCTCAGGTGATTCAATTAAAAAAATAAAGCAGAGTGTGACATGTAACCTTGGCAAACAGTGATAATTTAACTTTTTTTCTGATCTAAATACCATTAATATCTTTATTGCTTAATTTCTATGGTAAGAACTTCCAATAATACATTGGATGGTAAAGGTTAGAGTAGACAACCTTGTCTTATGCATCATTTTAGAAGGAAGTCTTTCTGTTATTCAATACTGACCCCAATATTTGCTTTGGACTTGTGGTAGATGATTTAATTAAGTTGAGGAAATTTATTCCAACTACCATTTTATTTTATTTTATTTCATTTTTGCTTGGGGTCCATGTCTGTTAATGCTCAGGGATTACTCCTGGATCTTCAACTGCACTCAGGAATCACTCTTGTTCTTGCTCAGGGCACCATATGGGATGCCAGGGATCAAACCTAAGGAGGCTGTGCAAGCCAAACACCCTATTTGCTGTACAATCTCTACAAACATAACTATCATTTCAATGGTAACTTTTAACATGAAAGGATCTTGTTGGATCTTGGCAAATACTTTCTCAGAATATAATGATATGATCACATGATTTTATATTTATATAAACTGTTACAGTGACATCATATGTTAAACCATCCTTGCATCCCCAGGATGAATCCTGGTCATGGAGCATGGTCTTTTTGATGCATTTTTGGATTCATTTCCTAATATTTGGTTTAACAAAATATTATATCGTAAGTTATATGGATAGTTTATCGTTGATAAGGTAGCAAAATGTCTGAAGTGGATGAAAGAAAATCTCTAAAACAAATGGTGCCAGGTCATATGCAGAAAAAAGACTTCAGACCACTTCCTAATGATATGCACAAATGTCAAATAAAAAAGAATCCAGTATCAGACCTGAGTCCATAAATTATATTGAGGGAAACATAGGCAAAGTAGTCGATGACTTTGGAGATAGAGGTATTTTCACTAATTCACTGACATTATTCAAGAAAATGAAGTGATGTTAAACAAATAAAGAAACCTTTGTTCTCTAAAAGAAATGATGAACATCATAAAAAAAAAGGCAACCCCCCAGAGGGCTGGAAATATAGTACAGTGAGCAGGATATTTTTCTTGTAGGTAGCTAACCTGGGTTCTATTTCTTGCAACCTCTATGATCCCTAGAACTTCACTAGGAGTGATCCCTAAATAAAGGCCAAGGAACAAGCCAGGAATGCCATCTAGTGTGCCCTCCACCCAAATAAAAAAAATAACTCACAAACTGGGATAGAAGATTTGATCATCACTCATCTGGTAAAGGTTTAATATCATATATATATATATATATATATATATATGGCTGCAGAACTTTATAAGAAGAAAGAATAATAAAACATCCTCATAAAAGTGGAGGGCAGGAGGATTGAATAGAAACTTCCTCAAAAAAGACACACAGATGATGAAACGGTATGTGATAAAATGTTCTACATCACTTATCATCAAGGAAATAGAAATCAAAACAGCAATAATATAATATCTCTTACTAGTAAGATTGGCCAACGATCACTATCACGGCCATCCTGTTGTTCGTCGATTGCCTCGAGCATGGCCCAGTAACGTCTCCTTCGACCTAGCCCTGAGATTTTTTAAAAAGTGCCATATTCAAGGCTCTTTCAGGGTTAGGAGAATGAGACCCATCATTATTACTGGTATTTGGCATATTGGGCATGCCACGGGAAGTTTCCCAGACTCTGCCGTGTGGGCAGGTTATATTTGGTAGCCTGTCAGTTTGTCCAAAGTAGGAATGAAATAAGATGTCACGCATGCGGCCACACGCTTCCGGGAGCTGGGTTTTATAGTCTCTGAGTCTTGACCCTTGATGGGATTACACGGCGCCAGGGGGCCAGTTGGTGGGTGTCACCCCTGCCTACTGGAATTTGGAGGATCTGGGTGGAGGATGCTCAGCCCTGATCCAAGCAGGCTTGGAGATCTCTGCCCTGGGACACACATACCTTTGTTTCTCTGCCAGTACCTTCATGCATGTGGAAAGTGGTCTTAGCATGGTGGTGGCGGTTCTGGAGGTCTTTGGCTGCCTGAGCCCTTGTAGGGGCGGGGAGGGAAACTCAATCCGCTCTCCTCCAAGAGGCCCCCAGAGAAGAGAGCCAGGCACGGGGGCAGGGACTCTGCACAAAGATTGGCCAACATCACAGAAAATAACCACTGTTGGCATAAGTGTGTATTAAAAGGAGCCCTCATTCAGTGCCAGTGGAAATGTCAACTGGTTTAGCCTTTTTGGAAAATATTGACATTTCGCAAAAAAGCTTCTATCTGACCCAACAATTCCAATCTTGGATGTCCACACAAAGATCACAAAAAATTAATTCATAAAAGACTTTCACACTTCTACGTTCTTCATAGCACTATTCACAATTGTGAAATACTGTAAACCACCCTAGTGCTTGAGAACCAGTGACTAGATAAAAATACCATGGTACACACAAATGGAAACTACTAAGATATATGAAGAGATTGAACCATACATTTGCTTCTACACAGATGGAACTGGAGAGTATTTTGATGAGTAAAGTTAGTCAAAAGGAGAAAGGCAGACACAGAATAATTTCTATCATCTTTAGAATATAAAGATACAGAGTAAAGGCATAAAAATACCCAAGGGCAATAGAAATCAGGAACTAGTCGTCAATATGAAGCTCACCAAAGGGTGTGGAAACATGGAGAACAGGATGGGCTGTGGGCAGAATACTGAGTCAATGGGAGAGGGAGTGGTGCTGGATTGTGCTTTGTATGACTCCTTATTACCAACAGTACTGTAAACCATGCTGCCTAAAAATAAAAAAAAAGAGACAAGATAATGTGAATAATAGTAGATAGTAAATACCCAAGCACAGTTACAAGTACTATCAAGAGAGTCATCTTGAATGCAAGACTGTTTAAGGGGTGAGGGGTATGCATCAAAGGCTGGACTAAGTATGATAGCACAACTCGGGATGGTATTAAATTTGCATGTGAGCATAAAGACTACATGCTTGCTCAGTGTTGAAGGTTTCAATATTATCTAATTGCATAGTGAGAGGTGTAGTACATTAAAATATATTTTGGATTTAGTAAGAAGACAGTGAAACCAGGTTAAAGCTCTATTCTCTGAGCATGCTCAGTAACTGGCTGGAGCCAATTTTTCAAAGAACCCTTTTTTCAGAAAGTTGGTAACCACAAGTCCATTTGGGTTGGATTCTGAAGAATACTTTTTCACTAGACACACATGGGATAAGTGTTAATTTTCCTATCACTATCACTATCACTATTACCCCGTTGTTCATTGATTTGCTTGAGTGGGCACCAGTAGCATCTCCATTCGTCCCTGCCACGTGCTCATGTAGCCCGGTCGCAAAATTGGGGGCTCTTTCAGGGTCGGGAGAATGAGGACCATCATTGTTACTGTTTTTGGTATATAGAGGACCCCACGGTAGGCTGTACCATGTGGGCAGGATACTCTTGGTAGCTTGCCAGACTCTCTGAGAGGGATGGAGCCTTTGGGGAAGCCTCTAATTACCTTAACAGGTGTTCCCAGTCAGGTATATATGCAGGCAGGATACTCTCGATAGCCTGCTAGTTGTTCTTAGAGTGAGAACTGGATAATAAAAATATAGGTTATTTTCCTACAACAATATGTTTCCAACATTTAGCTACATAATTTAATATAAATAAATCTAATTTAAGATTTTGCTAAGTTTTTCTTCTACAAAGTGAAAACAGAGATAGACAAATGGGACTATCTTAAACTAAGAAGCTTCTGCACCTCAAAAGAAACAGTGACCAAAATACAAAGACAGTTTACAGAATGGGAAAGGATATTCGCGGAATACACATCTGACAAGGGATTGATATTAAGGATATACAAAATACTAGTTGAATTCCACAAGAAGAAAACATCCAACACCACCAAAAAATGGGGCAATGAAATGAACAGAAACTTTCTCAAAGAAGAAATCCGAACGGCAAAAAAGCACATGAGAAAATGCTCTACATTATTAATCATCAGGGAGATGCAGATCAAAACCACAATGAGATACCATCTCACACCTCAGAGAACTGGCCCACATTCAAAAGAACAAAAGCAACCAATGCTGGTGGAGATGTGGTGAGAAAGGGACACTCCTTCACTGTCGGTGGGAATGTCGACTGGTTCAGCCCTTCTGGAAAACAGTATGGACGATTCTCAAAAAATTAGAAATTGAGCTCCCATTTGACCCAGCAATACCACTCCTGGGAATATATCCCAGAGAGGCAAAAATGTATAGTCAAAATGACATCTGCACTTGTTTGTTCATTGCAGCACACTTTACAATAGCCAGAAACTGGAAGAAACCTGAATGCCCAAGAACAGATGACTGGTTAAAGAAACTTTGGTACATCTACACAATGGAGTACTATGTAGCTGTTAGAAAAGATGAAGTCATGAAATTTACATACAAGTGGTACAACATGGAAAGTATGCTAAGCGAAATGAGTCAGAAAGAGAGGGATAGACATAGAAAGATTGCATTCTTCTGGGGGATATGAAGTAACAAAATATGAGATTAATACCCAAGAATAGCTGAGATCAGCAGCAGGAGGATTACTCCATAGCTTAGAGGCCAGGCGGGCATTCTAGGGGAAAGGGCAGTTCAGATAGAGAAGGGAGCACCAAATAAAGGGTGTTTGGAGGATCCTCCCAGGAGGGGAGATGCATGTTGAAAGTAGACTATGGACTGAACATGTTTGCCACTCAATGCCTCTTTTTTAGACCACAACACCCAAAAGGAGAGAGAGAACACAGGGGATTGCCCTGCCACAGAGGCAGGGGGGGATGGGGGGATGGGGGTGGGAGGGATATTATCCATGGTGGTGGAAAATGGGCACTGTTGGAGGGATGGGTATTTGATCATTGTATAATCAAAACCCAAGCACAAAAAAAATTGTAAATCTACAACTGTACCTCATAAAAAATAAATAAACCTTTTATTTTTGAAAACAAAAAAGATTTTGCTAAGTTTTTCTTCTACAATTAGTGAATGTTTTCTTGCTTGTCAATATTTTTCATCATATGTGCTGTTAAGAATATTTTCCCACTTGTTTTCTAATACATATGACAGGAGTAGGATCCTTGGATCATAATGCATAAACATCTTCTTCAAAATGTTACATATAATATTAAATATGTTTCTTACATCTCACATTCTCCATTTCCAGCAACAATGCCTAAAATCTCCTTTTGCTCATAACCTCACATTTAATACTCAATGACTTTTCACATTTGCCAATCAAATAGGCAAAAATGTTTTATTATGTAAGTTTGAATGTTCTTGGTTCCTGATTGGAAATTTTTATGTATCCTTACTAGCTATTTGTATTTCTTTTGCTTTAAAGGACCTATTAGTACATTTTTATTTTCATCAGAAGTATCTTTCTCTAATTAACAGCAGTCATTTAAGCATTCAAAATACTTAATACTAATTGATCTCTGTGTTAAATGTATATTTTCCCGTATGGGAATTTTCCTCTTACTTTGCAGTAAAATTTAATTAAGTTTAAATAATCAGTGGAATTGTGTTTGATATATTATTTACATGAAGTTATAAAGTTATTATCTTAACCAGTCACGTAAAGCAATGCTATTTTCCAGTCATAAATATGAGTATGGTATCAATTAAGGAATCAAAGTTTAATTGACTTCATAGACATAACAAATGTGCTAGTAGGATTTGCTGCAAAAGTTTATTCATTTCCACTGGCCTTGACTGAATCACTATTATGAAAGTTTTTGTAATAAGTGTCCATCCACTTATTAGTCTTAACTTTTCATTTTTCTACATTTATTCAAACATACTGTTTATTGATGATTACTTCTAATAATTATTGAACTGGCAGAAGAACCCAGCTATAAAGCACTCCCTGCCGCAAGGGACCCAGCCCCGGTAGACGACCTCCACTACCCAACTGCCACCACACTCTAGGTCACTTTCCAGACGCTCAGGCCAAACCTCATGCATGAGTGAAGTACCACAATACCCAGGTAATGCAGAACTTTGTGACCTTAGACTCTGGGCTCAATGGGAACCAGGAGTTGAGATCCTCTGCCTGCTTTCCCTAGTCTCTGGTGACGCAGGAGTCACACACACAACTCACCTTCTGCTGGCATTGAATAATCTCATCAGCCACCTTCCAGAACTCACAGCTGCTTCTCCTGGAAGGAAGCATAAAATGAGCCTCCCATAACCACAATACTGGACTTTGCGCCAGGCTGTTTTCACTTAGGGCACCCCAGAGTGGAGTGAGTGAGAGCCCTCCCTGTCCCGAGTGACCCAGTCCCAGCAGCTGAACTCCACTACACAACCGTCACCACACTCCAGGCTGCTTTCCGGCCGCATTGTGGCCGTGCGACACATTGTAAGATACTTCCTACCCATTTTCAATAATTCCCACACCATATTTGATGGGGTTCAGACAGTAGGCAATGTATCATAGAGAAATATATATATATGTGTATATGTGTGTATATATATATATATATATATATATATATATGCCTCTCAGAGAGCCTGGAAAGCTACTGAGAGTATCCGCATGGGCAGAGCCTGGCAAGCTTCCCATGGTATATTTGTTATGCCAAAAACAGTAATGATAGCAGCTCTCATTCCCCTGACCCTGAAAGAGCCTCCAATCATTGGGAAAAGATAAGAAGAGGCTGCTAAATATCTCGGGGCTGGAAGATATAGAGACATTACTGGCACCTGGTTGAGTAAATCAAAGAACAATGGGATTACAGGGATACAGTGATACAGTGATAATTATTGATAAATGGCAGGTAAAATTCCACCCTACCTCTTTGCTCCTTTTTAGTAATGATTCAATGTTATTTCAATTAAATATAGATCATCTGCTCACAGTTCACAAGTAAAATTAAAAGAGAAAAAGTAAAAAAAAAAGCAATTCTGTATGGGTGTTTAATAAGAACTGATTTGAACCTATAAATAGCTTAAGCTAGAATTGAGAATGAAGCTCTTTATCTCATGTAGTCCCATGTAGATATTTTTCCCAATTTTGCTTTTCATTTTTTTTTTCTTCATACCCAATTTTTTTTTCCCCTTTATTTTATTTTATTTTTTTTAAAGTTGTAGATTTACAATTTTTTGTGCTTTGGTTTCAATTATACAATGATCAGATACCCATCCCTCCACCAGTGCCCATTTTCCACCACCATGGATAATATCCCTCCCACCCCCATCCCCCCATCCCCCCGTCTCTGTGGCAGGGCAATCCCCTGTGTTCTCTCTCTCCTTTTGGGTGTTGTGGTCTGCAAAAGAGGCATTGAGTGGCAAACATGTTCAGTCCATAGTCTACTTTCGACATGCATCTCCCCTCCTGGGAGGATCCTCCAAACATCCTTTATTTGGTGCTCCCTTCTCTATCTGAATAGCCCTTTCCTCTAGGATACCCGGCTGGCCTCTAAGTTATGGAGTAATCCTCCTGGTGCTGATCTCAGCTATTCTTGGGTATTAATCTCATACTTTGTTACTTTATATCCCCCAGATGAATGCAATCTTTCTATGTCTATCCCTCTCTTTCTGACTCATTTCGCTTAGCATGATACTTTCCATATTGTACCACTTGTATGTAAATTTCATGACTTCATCTTTTCTAAGAGCTACATAGTACTCCATTGTGTAGATGTACCAAAGTTTCTTTAACCAGTCATCTGTTCTTGGGCAATCAGGTTTCTTCCAGCTTCTGGCTATTGTAAAGAGTGCTGCAATGAACAAACAAGTGCAGATGTCACTTCGACTATACATTTTTGCCTCTCTGGGATATATTCCCAGGAGTGGTATTGCTGGGTCAAATGGGAGCTCAATTTCTAATTTTTTGAGAATCGTCCATACTGTTTTCCAGAAGGGCTGAACCAGTGGACATTCCCACCAACAGTGAAGGAGTGTCCCTTTCTCGCCACATCCACGCCAGCATCGGTTGCTTTTGTTCTTTTGAATTTGGGCCAGTCTCTGAGGTGTGAGATGGTATCTCATTGTGGTTTTGATCTGCATCTCCCTGATGATTAATGATGTAGAGCATTTTCTCATGTGCTTTTTTGCCATTCGGATTTCTTCTTTGAGAAAGTTTCTGTTCATTTCATTGCCCCATTTTTGGATGGGGTTGGATGTTTTCTTCTTGTGGAGTTTAACCAGTATTTTGTATATCCTGGATATCAACCCCTTGTCAGATGTGTATTCGGTGAATATCCTTTCCCATTCTGTAGACTGTCTTTGTATTTTGGTCACTGTTTCTTTGGAGGTGCAGAAGCTTCTTAGTTTAAGATAGTCCCATTTATCTATCTCTGTTTTCACTTGCTCGGCCAGTGGCGTGGCATCTTTGAAGATACCATTAGCTTCAATGTCATGGAGGGTTTTGCCAACTTTATCTTCAATGTACCTTATGGTTTCTGGTCTGATGTTGAGGTCTTTAATCCATTTTGATCTTACTTTTGTACATGGTATTAGGCAGAGTTCTGAGCCTATTTTTTTGCATGTAGCCGTCCAGTGATGCCAACACAATTTATTAAAGAGGCTTTCCTTACTCCACTTCACATTACTTGCACCTTTATCAAAGATTAGATGAGCATATGATTGAGGAGAGATGTCAGTGTATTCAACCCTGTTCCATTGGTCTGCAGTTCTGCCTTTGTTCCAGTACCATGCTGTTTTAATTATTACTGCTTTGTAGTACAGTTTGAAGTTCGGAAGGTTGATTCCTCCCATTTTCTTTTTCCCAAGAATTGCTTTAGCTATTCGTGGGGGCTTATTGTTCCATATAAATTTCAAGAGTGTTTGCTCCATTTCTTTGAAGAATGTCATGGGTATCCTTATAGGGATTGCATTGAATTTATACAATGCTTTCGGTAGTATTGCCATTTTGACAATGTTAAGTCTCCCGACCCATGAGCAGGGGATATCTTTCCATTTCCTCATGTCCTCTTTTATTTCCTGAAGTAGCGTTTTGTAGTTTTCTTTGTACAGGTCCTTTACTTCCTTAGTTAAGCTGATTCCTAGGTACTTGATTTTCTGGGGCACAATTGTGAATGGGATTGTTTTATTCATGTTGCTTTCTTCTCTCTCACTGTTTGCGTATAGGAAAGCCATGGACTTTTGGGTATTGATTTTATAACCTGCAACTTTACTATACGAGTCTATTGTTTCTAAGAGTTTTTTGGTGGAAGTTATTGGGTTCTCTAAGTAGAGTATCATATCATCTGCGAATAGTGAGAGCTTGATTTCTTCCTTTCCTACCTGAATGCCCTTAATATCTTTTTCCTGCCTAATCGCTATTGCAAGTACTTCCAGTACTATATTGAACAGCAGTGGAGAGAGTGGGCATCCCTGTCTCGTCCCTGATCTTGGAGGGAAGGCTCTCAGTTTTTCCCCATTGAGGATGATGCTTGCTGTAGGCTTGTGGTAGATGGCTTTAATTATGTTGAGGAAGGTCCCCTCTATACCCATTTTGGCTAGGGTTTTCATCATAAAGGGGTGCTGGATCTTATCAAATGCTTTCTCTGCATCTATTGATATGATCATATGCTTTTTATCTTTTCTTTTGTTGATATGGTGGATTATGTTGATTGATTTCCGAATGTTGAACCATCCTTGCATCCCTGGGATGAATCCTACTTGGTCATGGTGTATGATCTTTTTGATGAGTAGTTGGATTCTATTTGCTAGTAGTTTGTTGAGGATCTTTGCATCTGTGTTCATCAGGGATATCGGCCTGTAATTCTCTTTCTTTGTGGTATCTCTGTCTGCTTTTGGTATCAGTGTGATATTTGCTTTGTAGAAACTGTTTGGAAGTGTTTTTGATATTTCAATTTCGTGGAAAAGCTTAAAGAGTATTGAGAGTAAGTCCTCTTTAAAGATTTGGAAGAATTCACTAGTGAATCCATCCGGGCCAGGACTTTTGTGCTTGGGGAGACTTTTTATTACCATTTCAATTTCCTTGATGGTGATAGGTCTGTTCAGGTATTCCAGGTCTTCTTGGTTCAGCCTTGGGAGTCTGTAGGAGTCTAGGAATTTATCCATTTCCTCGAGGTTTTGATGTTCCGTGGCATAAAGCTTCTCAAAGTACTCCCTGAGGATCCTCTGAATTTCTGTGGTTTCTGTTGTAATGACCCCCTTTTCATTTCTGATTCGGTTTATTAGGGTTTTCTCTCTCCCTTTCTTTGTGAGTTTTGCTAGAGGCTTATCGATCTTGTTAATTTTCTCAAAGAACCAGCTCTTGGTTTCATTGATCTTTCGGATTGTTTTTTGGGTTTCCATCTCGTTAATCTCTGCTCTGAGTTTTATTATTTCCTTTCTCCTGTTCGGGTTGTGCTCCTTTTTTTGGTCCTTCTCCAAGCTCTTAAGCTGTGAGGTTAGGTTACTTATGTGTGCTCGCTCCTCCTTCCTGAGGAATGCTTGTAGAGCTATAAACTTTCCTCTTAACACAGCCTTTGCTGTGTCCCATAAGTTTTGGTAACTCGTGTTCTCATTTTCATTCGTTTCTAGGAATCTTTTGATTTTCTCTTTGATTTCCTGTCTAATCCACTCGTTGTTCAATAGTGCACTGTTTAATTTCCAGGTGTTTGATTTAGTTTTCTGTTTTTGTGTGTGATTTACTTCTAATTTCAGCGCATTATGGTCTGAGAAGATTGTTGATACAATCTCTACCTTCTTAATTTTATGGAGGCATGTTTTGTGGCTCAGCATGTGGTCTATCTTGGAGAATGTTCCATGTACGCTTGAGAAGAATGTGTATTCAGCTTTTTGTGGATGAAGTGTCCTGTATATATCTACTAAGTCCCTTTCTTCCATTGTTTCCCTCAAATGAAGTATGTCCTTGCTAAGCTTGAGTCTGGTTGATCTATCAAGAGGTGACAAAGCAGTGTTGAAGTCTCCCACTAGTATTGTGTTGCTATTGATGTCTTTTTCCAAATCTATGAGTAGTTGTTTTAAGTACTTTGCTGGTCTCTCATTAGGTGCATATACATTTATTATTGTAAGTTCTTCCTGTTGTACAGATCCTCTGATCAATAAGTAATGGCCTTCACTGTCTTTTATGACCTTCCTCACTCTGAAATCAATGTGGTCTGATATAAGGATGGCTACCCCAGCTTTTTTATGGGAGCTGTTTGCCTGTAGGATTGTTTTCCAGCCTTTGACTCTGAGTCTGTGTTTGCTTTGACTATTGAGATGCGTTTCTTGCAGGCAGCAGAAAGTTGGGTTCAATTTTCTAATCCATCCTGCCACTCTATGTCTTTTAATTGGTGTGTTTAGCCCATTGACATTGAGAGAGATTATTGTTATGGGATTTTGTCCCATTGTTATGTTAAAATTGGGTGTATTTGAGGGGCCTTTCTTGCCTTAAAGTAGCCCATTTAGTTGTTCTTGTAACCATGGTTTTGAGTCTATGAAGTTCCTGAGCTGTTGTTTGTCTGTGAAACTGTGTGTTGTTCCTTCTATTATGAATGAGAGTCTTGCTGGGAAAAGTATTTTGGGGGAGGCATTTATTTCATTGAGTTTTTTTACTATGTCCCACCACTGTTTTCGGGCCATGAGGGTTTCATCAGAAAAATCAGCTGTGAATTTTAAGGATGCTCCTTTGTAAGAGATTTCTTTCTTCGATCTTGCTGCTTTCAGAATTTTGTCTCTGTCTAAGGTTTTGGTCATTTTGATCAGAATGTGTCTTGGGGTATTTTTATTCGGATTTCTTCTAGCTGGTACCCTTCGGGCCTCCTGAATGTGGTCACAAGTTTTCTTCAGCTCTGGAAATGTTGTAGCAATGATGTCTTTGACAGTTTCTTCTTCATCGAGGTTTTCTTCCTGTCCCTCTGGGACTCCAATAATTCTTATGTTACCCCTCTTGGCTTCATCACGATCTTCTCTTGCCATCTGTTCCCGAATTGTGAGTCTCTTTTCCATTTTCTGCTCTTTTTGGGAGAGTCTCTGAACTTCATCTTCGAGCTCACTGATTCTGTTCTCAGCCGCTGTTACTCTGCTGCTGAGGCCTTCCACTGAGCTTTTCAATTCGCCTACGAGATTTTTCAGGTCTGACATTTCTGATTGCATTTTCCTCATTTCTGCCTTTAGATCCTCTTGTCTTCTATTGGCATTGCTTTCCATTGTTTCTTTTAATTCCCTAAGCATCCTAAGTAGCTCCCTTCTGAATTCCTTGTCAGAGAGGTTGTCTAACACTACAGTACTGTTGGTGTCATCTGGGCTAGACTCTTTAATATGAATGTTTGGTGGGCTTTTGCATTGCTTTACCATTGTGAGAGGTGTGGTTTAGTCCTTCACGTTCAGTGTTACTATTCTGCTTGATATGCAGTGTGAGTTAAGATAGGCTTATGAGTTATTGGCAACTGTATTTCTAGTGGCTGAGCTAAAATAGAGAAGTTTCCATCTAAGAAGTTAGCTTATGGTTCCTATGGCATATGCAGTGGGAAAATATTTCGCGGCCGCGTTAGCGGCCGCGGCTCCGGAAAGAGTCCCTGGCACTGGGCGAGGAGTTGGGAATGTCTACTGTTTGGAATTGGAGCCATTCAGCTTTGTTGCCCAGAGCTGGGCCTCTGTGCCCGTCCCACGCGGCTCAGGGGTTGAAAACCGGCTGTCTCGGGGCTGTTTCTAGCTGCGCGTGCCCAGAGAGGAACCCAGGCCCTTGGGGGCGGGCTGTACCTGTTGGAATTGGAGCCGTTCAGCTTTGTTGCCCAGAGCTGGGCCTCTGTGCCCGTCCCACGCGGCTCAGGGGTTGAAAACCGGCTGTCTCGGGGCTGTTTCTAGCTGCGCGTGCCCAGAGAGGAACCCAGGCCCTTGGGGGCGGGCTGTACCTGTTGGAATTGGAGCCGTTCAGCTTTGTTGCCCAGAGCTGGGCCTCTGTGCCCGTCCCACGCGGCTCAGGGGTTGAAAACCGGCTGTCTCGGGGCTGTTTCTAGCTGCGCGTGCCCAGAGAGGAACCCAGGCCCTTGGGGGCGGGCTGTACCTGTTGGAATTGGAGCCGTTCAGCTTTGTTGCCCAGAGCTGGGCCTCTGTGCCCGTCCCACGCGGCTCAGGGGTTGAAAACCGGCTGTCTCGGGGCTGTTTCTAGCTGCGCGTGCTGCTTTTCATTTTAATGTAATAAATGTATACGTGCAACCAATTTTTGTAATTAATTTTTCTAGCTTTAAAATTTTTCAAGAAGCTACCAGTTCTTTGTAATATTTTTCAACAATTTCTAGTTTTTCTATGTAAGCTATATTTACATATTGACCTTAGAGTCTTGCCTTAAATATTCTAGATCTTAGCAGGTAGCATAATACTGAAGAAAATGTTGTCATATAACAGCTTCTTTTTCTCAAATGTTTTCGATGATTTTACACTATAAAACATGTGTATTATATCTGCACTTTTGAAAATAACATAAAAGAATTTTCCTGTATTTATACATTTTAATTGATCTTATATTTAGATAAACTTTTAGAAATATTGTCTGTCTCTACTAACATGAATATTTAATAATAATAATACATTAGTTTTAATCATAAATAAAACATATGGGCCTTTAATGTAATATGTTACCTCATATATTACTTGATTTTTGGTATACTACCATTTAGTTAGATATTTCAATCTATATGATTAAATGCTATGAACCAATATATACACTATATAAATATTTAAGCCAAGATGTCCCAGCATTCATTTCCCATGAATCTGTATCTTTCCTATATTTTTAGTTTTTTTATTTAACCTCTATTGATTTAAATTTTATAGTATCTCATAAGGTTTGTTATAGTTCATAACACATGATATTGCATACCAATAATATTACAGTCTTGGATGATTTTTTTGTTTCAGTGGAGAATGCACCATATGTTGTCCCGGAGAGTAAAAGCATTCGTGACCCTTCATTGAAAACCAAAAGGAGATGGATCACTGGTGCACTTCTCAATATAGGATTGAAGTTCTAACCATTACAAGTGTATTTTAGAGTTAGAAGAGACTATGGAGAAAGAGACTTATTTTGATCTAATTATAAATATTGATATTTTTTGTATAAAAAAAGAAATTAATTACTATCAGGGAGCATACTGAACAAATGGGCATATATTATCTACATTGAAACTTACTATGTTCTAAACACTGTTTAAGTACTATTCATTTCATCTTTAATATCCTAAAACCTTTGTTTTAAATCTCCAAATAACTCTGAGAGGTAAACATTGGGCTTTACTTTATTTTACAGATAGATATCAAAACATGAAAAGGTGACAGTTTCCTCAGGTCTAAGAGATTATATGTGATAACACTGGAATAAACAAAAGGCAGGTATGTTTTGGACCTTAATATTTTTATTATTACTTCTATACATCTTATTTCTTATTCCTTTGAGGATATTTTTATTATTCTAGTTTATAAAACTTGAAAAATAAATTGATTTGTTGCATTCCTTTTTCCTAATATAATCTACACTGCAAATTTTGTTCAGCAGGTAATATATCATCCAAAAGAAAAAATAATACAGACAGTGCAATGGCTAATCATTTTACTAGAGTATTATTTAAAAATATGAATATGAATCAATATTACATTCTGTTTCATTTGTCTACCTTTATCCAAAACAAGATAAATTTAATATAAAATAAATATATTAATTTAATGAGAAATGAGAATGTGTTTCTTTTCTTTTTTTTTAATTTGTCCTGTAGTTTGTTTATTTATTTATTATTTATTGAATCACTGTGAGAACAGTCACAAAGCCTTTCAGTTCAAGTCACAGTCGGTCATACAATGATGAAACACCCGTCCCTTCACCAGTGCACATTTTCCACCACAAAGAATCCCAGTATACCACCCCTCCCCCCACCCCCCCACCTAGAGTGTTAAAATTCAGTGTTCTGATTTTCAAGAATGAAGTCTTTTGGAAATCATGTTGTTGAATTTATATGTCAAGATTTTTCATAAGAATTTTTTGTATACCTTTTATTGCTGATGGACTGTGTAATGACATCATTCAGTTCCTTATGTTGGTCACCTGTTTCCATTCTCTCTCTTTTTATTTCCTCTATATTCTTTTTGTTCACTATAGAAAAGAACCAAACTTTTCTTTCAAAGATCTTTTTCTTTTGATTTCTTTTTTTCATTTAGAATTTTGGAAATTTAGCTCTTATCTATATTATATTAAAACAATAACATTCAAACCATCTATAATCAAACATGGAGATGGAAACATAACAGTAGGTAAGTTGTCTTGTGTGCAGTTGACCTGGTTTTAATCTTCAGCACCCTTATAGTATCCCTGAGCCCCACCAGGAGCGATCCCTTAAAGCAGAGACAGGAATAAGCCCCGATCACCAGAGGATGTACCCCCACTTAATTTAAATGACCATTTCCTTTCATTTAACTAATCAGCTACTTACATTAATAGTAATATTTCATTTATATTTACTACTATTGTAACCCATCACATGTTGATTTCCCAGCACACCATCACACACAGACTTTTGGAAGAGAAAAAAAATTGCTATCTTTTATCGACAATATAATGAACATGAGAGCAATGATCAGCTCTGCCTCCCTATCTTTGTTTCAGAGAATATTTATTCCAATAGAAGGGGAAACTATCTTATTTGTTCCTTGGCAAGTAGGAAGCAGCTATAGGTAGTACAGGAATGGGCTTGAGGCCATCCAGTCTTCTGGTATCATCTGGTCTCTTGGATGTGATTTTTATTCATTTCCTCATCCTGCCATTTCTTCAAAAACACCAACTCTGCTGGATTTTTGAGGGCAAAAAGAAAGCAGGAACAAGCTAGTAGTGTGATCTTCTGCTGCTAGTCTGCTTTCAACATAGTTACTGCCTCTCCAAAATAGTTTTTACAAACAGTGCAAGAGAGTTATTATCTTTTGTCTAACCCAATTTCTCAGTGTCAGGTAGTCCTGCTCCTCTGGGGCCACGGTTTCATTATCTTTTACACTTTGATTTGTGGAAATATTTATTTCCTCTTTTTTCCCCACTTTTATAGGATTTTTCATTATTTTTGAAACTTTGTAAATCCCCTGTATTTGGAAAGAGGGTCTTCACTAACTAAAGCAATATGATTTGAATGTGTTATGTATTTAGTACTGATTTTTGCATGTGATTTCAGGTCCATTAGCTGCTTTAATCTACTCAACTGAAAGATGAACTTTGTTATTACAACAGATAAGGAGACTGCTAACCACGAGTAATAAGTAGGTATGCGAGTCATATAGCAATATTCAAGAATCTATCCTAGATCTTTCTAACCTGTCTTTTTTACCTGCTTTACCCATCTGCATTATTTCTAGAACTCTGGCTGGAGCGATAGCACAGTGGGTAGGGCGTTCGCCTCACAAGCGGCCAACATGGCCGACCCGAGTTCGATTCCTCCGCCCCTCTCGGAGAGCCCGGCAAGCTACCGAGAGTATTCGATATGTCAGACACAGTAACAACAAAGTCTCCAATGGAGATGTTACTGGGCCTGCTCGAGCAAAAAAATAATATAAATTAACAATTCTACTTGAGAAAAACAATAATATAAATTAACAATTCTACTTTTACTTGGTATTATTTTCTTGATCATTTATGCCATTTAATTAGAGCAGCTGAGAAAGTTAATTGATGAAAATTAACCATAATTAATCAGAAAAATTCAAATTGTTTCAACAGATTAATACTATTTCTTTTTTGGTTACTAAAAATCTCATCATTAGATCGCCTTCATTTTTACCTGAAGGTTTTTTTAGAATCTACTTTATCAAAAGCAAAATTTTTACTTTAGTATTGAAGCATGTTTTTTGTCACTGAAAATAAAAGTAAGAACTGAAAAGAAAATTCATTGGACACAAAAATTGTTAAAAATACTGTTTTATTTCCTTCTATTTAGAACTGATTTACTATCATTTTATATCATTTTTGTCATTTTATAGTTTAGTAATTTTGCAACATAATATTATCATTTAAATTATAACTTTGAAAACTATTATACATATTTTTTAAAAAGAATTTTTTCTTACAATATTTCCCTTATCAATAAAATAATTCTGATCATTTTTCACTTAGAGTACTGTTCTCAAAATTTCATAACATTATGCATTGCATAATTATATAATAAATTATTTATTTAATTGTATAATATACCAACATCAGTTTGATTATTTTATGTAGCTTACTTCAATCCATTTAATTATTTGCCCTTTTGTTTCTTGTTTCTCTAATTTCTGGGATTTCATCAAACATAATTTATATTTATGCCAAGGTAAGAGCTTTTGATATACTTCAGAGAATATCTGCTTTTCAATTTCCATATATCTTCAGATGTGTTTTATTTGCTTTTGATCTTTAAAGATTTGTTGTTATTAATATGAGAATTCTTTATTAACTGTTACTTTCAACATTTTGAAGGAAGAATAATTATATATTATGTCTCTATTATCGTGAAGACTGATATCAGTATTTTAAAGTAATTGTTGCCTTTTTTCTTTTATATTAATTATTTCCCTTGTGTCTTTGTTATACTTTGTGTTCACTAAACTGTGACGGCCAACTATTATTTTCTGTTCCTTAGCTTTGAAGATTCTCTGAAATTAACTTTGCAAATTTCCCTTTTCTTTCTCATTTCTTATATATTTTATATCTTAAATATTTTGTTCCCTTTATATAGTTTATCTAATACCCTTTCTTCTCTATACTCTGTAACTTGAATACTTTATAATTTGTTAACTATTTGTTTGCAACAAGGTTAATTTTTCTTTATATTGTTTATTTTCTATTTCAAATTTTTGTAGTTTTCTTTATGATTTACACTGTTACTCTTTAAATTATAAAAATGAAATAATGACACAGGATCATGGATACAGAATTAATAAGTATATAGCCATTCGGACCGCATAGAAATTAACTGTGCTGGACATGAAGATGCCATTGAAGAGTTGAAGAATTAGCATCTAATCTGTTAGAATTCTATGATAATGTGCATAGAAAACTGGGCTGGAGCGATAGTACAACAGGTAGAGTGTTTGCTTTGCATGCGGCCAACCCGACCAACCTAGGTTCAATTCCTCCACCCCTATTGGTGAGCCTGCCAAGCTACCGAGAGTATCTCACCTGCACGGCAAAGCTTGGTAAGCTACCTGTGACATTTATTTGATATGCCAAACTCAGTAACAACAAGTCTCACAATGGAGACATTACTGGGCCTGCTTGAGCAAATCAATGACCAATGGGAGGACAGTGACAGTGACAGTCCATAGAAAACATGAGTTCAAGTTCAGACATTAGTCTTTAGAGATGTTTCTGGTGCCTGCTTGAGCAAATTTATGAACAATGGGAGGACAGTGCTACAGTGCAGTGCATTAATTGGCTTGGTGATTTAATCTGATCAATTTAATCTGACTTTTAGTCCTTTAATATTTAACCACAAGTTTGGTCATAATTCTAAAATAGGTCTTTATTTTCCAGTGTTGAAAGTCTAAGCATGTTCTGTTTGTTTCTCCTGAGTTTCATTGAAGGTAGCTTTTTCATCTTTATTTTGAGAAATCTTTTCTGTACGTTTATTATGCATTCTGGGACCCTGGAGGTTCTAAACTGAAGCTATTTACAGAGAGTCTCAAGTTTGGTTAAAGAAAATAAGTATAGAATGTGCTACTAATCTCCTCATAGGATTTAAAGTTTACTGTGAGACTATTTACTGCATTCTATTCATCAAAAACTGCTGATGTTAGCATCTTCCTTTAGAAAAACCAATGAAATGCTTTTGTTTAAGGTTCTCAGTTGATGCCAACTTATAATTTTATTTTATTTTGGCAAATTTTATCCAGCCTCCATCATCAACGCACAAGTACTTTAATAGTATACATCATATCTTTTGTAAACAAAGTACAATCTGGGTCGGAGACAAATATAGAAACTGTAAAGATATGTGTAGGTCTGTGTGTATGAGAGAGAATGAGAGAGAGAAAGAGAGTGAGAGTGAGAGAGAGAAGGGGAGAATAAATGAAGGCAAGAGTGAGATCCCCCAATGTGGTATCAGAATATTTGCAACTTCTTTCTGCTTACAAATCATCTCATTCTCCAAACTTTCTCCCTTCTTAACATCTCCCTCAACCCATACAAATGTGCAGTTATCCCCTGGGTCATTATAGCTTTTAATCTATATTTTACAATCTCTGTTAATACCTATACTACATTACATACCTCTGCTATGTGTTTTCCTGGGCTTTTCCTTTATAACACGCAGAATTTTGTCAGATAAGTGATAAAAATAGAGACATATCAGTCTCTCTGACATCATAATCTTATGATAGGCACATTTACTAAGTCTGTGGATATTAATAACTAAAGTATGTGAATGACTGGACAAAGAAATTTAACTCATCAGCAAAAGTAGAGATGGGATTTCCACTGGTAAGAAAATTGGCCTCATTCAAACTAGATGAATATATTGAATTTGAAAATCCTTCTTACTCTTGAATTATAAAGCACACTTAAGTTCCAAAATGCCTTAGAATCAAATGTTATTTAAAATCTAATTTTGACTAGCTAATGGCAATTGAAACTGGAAATTCACTTGTAAAAGATCATATTCTGACCATTATGTAAATATTCAAAAAATTTATATTCCATTACAAATATTTCTTGAATATATGTCCTGGAAAAATAGATACCTGATCAGTAGAGATTTAATAAATAACAGACATAAATAGTTACTATAAATAATAACACTGATTATTCTGTGTAATCAAACCCTTCACCTGCTGAGATATGCTGTGCACTTATGCAGATCAGCTGTAGGCCTTTCATCCATGAAATTATAGAATGTATAATGTGATGGGCCATGATATATTCAGTGTAATTGCTTATTTATAAAAAGAGCTATCAACAGCCCACTTTAAATAAATTCAGAAATCACCGTGGGGCATTTAGAAATGAATATTTTATATGACATTTTAAAAAGATTATGAGTATTTCTTTGAACAGTAAAATTAATGGCTGTTTGGCTGTTTAAACTCATCCAGTGTAGATTTGGGATAATAGCATAAACTGTAATTACTGTATTTGTGTTTTAATTAGAGATAACCATCTACCTGTCTGGTAACGCAAATTTTAACTCAAATGTGAATAGAAGGAAAATAAATTAATAACTGTTAAAATCACTCATGGGTCTTTTAAAAGTAAGTATATTTTAATAGTATCCTATGCTTACATATCTATCCATCATCTATTTGGCCAGCTACAAATATTACTTTACAGTCTAGGTTTTCAGTGAGTTTGGATGTATCCCTAAAAATGAAACATGAAATCCACAATTAATGTCTAAAACTTATTTTTTAATTTAATTTTTTTTCTTTTTGGTTCACACCCGGCAATGCACCGGGGTTACTCCTGACTCTGCACTCAGGAATTACTCCTGGCGGTGCTCAGGGGACCAGATGGGATGCTGGGAATCGAACCCGGGTTGGCCGCATGCAAGGCAAATGCCCTACCCTCTGTGCTATCACTCTAGCCCCCAAATGTCTAAAGCTTTTAATATTCCTAGAAACAAGGTCACTTTGCCCCTATAATTTTAGTCACTGTCAATGTCACTGTCCTCCCGTAGTTTATCGATTTTCTCGAGTGGGGCCAGTAACGTCTCCATCGTGAGACTTGTTGTTACTGTGTTTGGCATATCGAGTACATCACGAGGAGCTTGCCAGGCTTTGCCGAGCGGGCGAGATACTCTTGGTAGCTTGTCGGGCTCTCCGAGAGGGCTGGAGGAATTGAACTCGGTCGGCCATGTTGGCTGCATGCAAGGCAGACGCCCTACCCACTGTGCTATTGCTCCAGCCCAATAATTTTAGAATAAATACTTTAAGATGCATTTCATTTTAAAGATAGAATTGTTCATTAGACCAGAATTACATAATTAAGGCAGGATAAACTTAAAAAAATGGAATCAACTAAATAATATATTTACAGATTAATTTAGGATTGCTCCTTCAGTAGTGCAAGGACACAAAAATGTTTGAATTGCTGGACAACAGAAATTAGAATTATAAATTAATCAGAATTTTGTTTATTTCAGAAACCGTAAACTTATCTATATGTTACCAGTCATTTTCTTAACAAAATTTACTTCCATACATTATTTTCTATGTATTTTTTTGGTTGATGCTCTAAATCATTGAAATAATGCCGAATGTTTGTTTTATATCATTTTAACTTTTGCTTATTTTAGCAACATTTTAATATGCATAAATTTTGTCATTACTTTTAACATTTAATCAAATACTGCCAAGTATATTAAAAATAGAAAACAGTTATCTGAATATCTTTCTTAGTCATAAAACAAATTGTTTGCTTAGAGAAACTTTGAAAGATTCTTCTGAAAGTTGAGCTAGTTTCTCCACTCATAGGAAGTTGTGGTAAAATATATTGTACATATTATCACGATAGAATAGAAACCCATTTGGAAGTGGTACAACCAATTTTATGCAATGTCATTTTAGAACTAATATTGGTGATAATTTGAGCTAACACTGGTTTTAAGCAGATGATGAAGATAAAGTGCGTATGTACTCAAAATAATAGGATTCAATTTAATTTTGTGGGAAATCAGTCAGAAAGGAATTGGCCATGAAATATATGACTTATTTCATAAGAAATAGTATTTTAAAAAAACTATTGGATGAAACACTTATAAGAGTCAAACTGATTTATCCAAGAATTCTATGATTAGAGTAACAATTAACTAAAAGTGAACGTAAATATAGATATAAGGTTTATTTGAAAAATTCGTAACTATTAACTTTTAAGCAATAAATAACTAATAAAATAACTATTAAGCTTCTGTTAATGTTAATCAATAATACAAGTCTTATGTTTGCTTTAAAGTCCTTTGAGTACTAAAGAACTTGAGAACTGTAGAGAAACTGGTGAGCATATGCTGGAATAACAATGTTTTCTAAGTTACCCCTGTCTCTATTCATATAAGTGGTATAGACAATTCGTTAATTGAATGAATCCAGACTTATCTAGGGGATAAAAAGACTCCACAAACTTAATCATAAAAGTTTTGTTTTTCAAATTTGACATCAATTTGCTCAGTAATAAAGTTCACATTGCTATGAATTCACAAGCTTCAGAAATGGAGAATTAAATTCAAAATTTTAAACAGATGAAAATTATAGTGAACCAATTAATTTTATTTTATTCACACACATGCTAAAAAAACCTTAAATTTTATTTTCAACTCATCAGTTCAAATAGTATATAATTATTATATAATATTCCATAATTATATGTAATCTGTTCTCAAATATCACAGATTATTGGGACATAAATTTAAAAAGCAGAGATATTTAAAACTGGAATCATGATGAATTTACATTGGAGACATATAAAATATTTATTCTAGCTTATTTAAAAAGCATTATATATCATTTCATTATCTGTAAAATAAAAATTAAAAATAGTATACATACTCAGCAAGCCATATCAACTATGTATTTAAAAAGAGAGGCTTTATTTAAAATAATTCCACCTTTTTCAGATAATCTTAATGAAAAATGACCAGATAGGAAATTAATGACGAATTTTAATACTATTAATTTATTAGAAAAGATAAGATAATATTGCATTGAAAAATTCTTAGGTTTTGGACCAAGTTGATGAAATAGAGAAAACTTTCAGATATCTCTGATTCCACAGATCAAACAAAATGCAGAACTATACATCTAACTGATCTCTTGAAGAGAAATTTCAGAATTGATGAATTATTTTTACATGGATTATCAGAAATGTAGAAAATGGAGACACAGTTTTGTCATAAACTCACTTGAATACAAAGCATGACATTTAGAGGGAATGTCATGTCCCTTCATCAAATCCAAATTTACAACAATGGTTGGACTTCACATTTAGTTCTTTCATTTTATGGCCAAACTTCTAGATCATTTATTTTGAAAGTCAGTGTGATCTGGATTAAGGAGTGCTTAATAATTATAACCCCTCTAAAAGGGAAAAGTTTGTTAAATGTAAATTCGTGTGAGGACTATCCTCCCTTTGGTGGCAGCCAAGAGGGAATGCAACAAAAGCTCAGCTATTGGTTGCTCCCTAGAAAATAATTTGCATACAAGCCCTGTTGCTTCCAGAGAACCTAACTTCAAATGAGCCTATTTCTCGCTGTTGCCTGTGATCCTCCCTTCGGTACATTGATAGATCTTGGCATACATCATATGTGATGCTGCTTGGGACCTGCTAGGTCAGGGAGACCCAGACTGCTATGGGAGTGATGAGAGCCTCTAGAGTCAAACAAGGTGATTGCTGAGGTCCTCCAGGACTGCATCTGGTGTTCTGGAACCATCAGTGTCATAAATCAAACCCTCCATGGGCACATGCCAAGTAAGCACAGTAACCAAAGTCCACTGTGTCCTGACCTGATTATAAAAATGAGTATTATAAAAGTACTCCCTGGGCCAGGTCAGAGGTGCAGTACTGTGTTTGTCTTGACAGGTCTACAGTGGCTTTAACCCTGACACAACATAAGGTCCCTCATCACCTTTAGAAAGAGGAAAGGGCCAGGAGTAAGTCTTGGAACCACCAGATGTGGCCCAATCTCCCCCCACTCAAAACACTCTCTGAGTTAGAAGGAAAAAAGCATGAACAAAGGCATACTTTCAATAGAGGAAAAAAAACACTTTGAAAACACAAGAAAAAGTATTTGAACATAAATAGTATTCATATTCCTTTTCTTCTCTGTGTGTATATATAATGTTTGAATTTAAAATTTCAAGTTTTCAAGAATTTAAAATTTTAATCTAGAACACCAGATTAAATAGAAGAAAGGATCAATAAACTCAAAGAGAAAACAGTGAAATCCTTTGAGATGAGGAGTTTAAGAAGAGTCTGAAAAGAAATGGAAACATTTTAAGAGAGTTGTTCTCAGGTTTGGTTTGGGGGCCGTATTGGTGGCACTCAGGGTTTACTTCTGGCTTTGTCTTCAGGAATCCAGGGTCCAGAAGAGGTGCTAGGGATAGAAACTGATTCTGCAGTGTGCACAGCAACCATCTTATTTATTGTACTATCCAGCCCCTAAGGAGATATTTTCAATATTTTAAGAGGCTTTACATTAGCACTAATCCACAAACTAACAGATGAGACTACAGCTTTAAAAGACTTATGAGACACTAGGAAGTGGACTTATATAGCATTTTGCATAAAATATAGATGTATAAAATACATATGCAAATTATGAGTTATTTATATTAGATAAAATGTAATATTCATTATCTTTATTCCAAAAGTAGAGAGAAAGAAAAAAGATACTTATAGACTTAATGGCAGACAGGAACTGAAAAGGAACTAAATATCATTAATCTTCGAGAAAACAAATCAAAAACACAGATAAAACCTTAAAAATGTTTACCTAAAATTCATGAAATGATATATCCTGGTGAGGACATGGAAAAGGGGGAACGCTTTTGCACTTTTGGTGTAAAACTTTTGGTATAATTTAACTTTAGGAAATTAAATTGCTGCAGCCAAAATAAAAAAGAGTGTAGTAATTTTTCATGAAATTAAACTTAGACCACAAACTGGTATACCCACTCATGATTATATCCATAGAAAAACTTTACCTCAAATAAATAAATGTACTCCAATGTTGGCTGTAGTACTATTAACAAGAGTCAACCTATGAAAAAACCCTTTTTCTTTACTTCATAAACAAAGAAAATATTGTTTGCATATATGTATGAATATACAAATTGAATATTATTCAGTACTAAAACAAAAGAAAATCATGTCATAAATTTTAGCAATATGACTCTACATGGAGAAATTCATGATAAGTGAAATCAGAGAAATAAAAAATAGCAAATAATTACTTATATGTAAAATAAAAAATAATACATAAATCTAAAGTAAAAACACTTGTCAGGAACTGCAAAGTTGAAAAATAGTGGAGGGTGGGGTCTGACAAAGCTATAGAATTTCAGTTATAGGATGAGTAATGTCTGAGGACTGAATTTGCAATATAATGACTAGAGTAGTTGATGCTGTTTTATATCATTGAAATAAATGAGGAATATAAAACTAGAGTTTTATTACCAAAAGAAGTTGAAAGTGTGAACTGATAGATATGGTATTTTTATGAATGTGGAGATACTTTTGTAATATGTTTACATGTTAAAAATCATATTTGACATTTTAAACATCTAAAAAGTTTACTTACCTGTTATACTTTCAAAAGGAAAAATTCACACTTTCCTACTGGTCTGGAGCAATAGCTCAGCAGATAGGGCTTTTACCTTACACATGTCCGACCCGGATTCAATTCCTCTGTTCCTCACAGAGAGCCTGGCAAGTTACCGAGGGTACCCAACCCGCAAGGCAGAGACTGGCAAGTTCCCCGTGGCGTATTCTATATGCGGAAAACAGTAACGAGTCTCACAATGGAGACATTATTGGTGCCCGCTCTAGCAAATTGATGAACAATGGGTGTACACTGCTACAATGCTTCTTTCCTACTAATAGAAGAAAGATTTTGGTGAAAACATCATTAATAGTACAAGCTTCAAGATATCAACAAGGTAGAAAATATTATGTGAGTAATAAATATCAAAATGAAAATTTTCAAATTATTTCATAAAATATAGACTTTTTTCTATTAGTTTACTCTTTAGCATAGTGCTCCAAATGTCACTAAGTTTAGGGATGAATGATTTTGAAAGAACATAAATATGAAATGAAACTTTTACTCCCATTCTTTTTGTGTGTCTCTTCTCTCTTCCTCTTTCTCTTCCTTTTTCTCTTCCTCTTAGTCTCACACAGACACAGACACACATACATACACACATACACACACACACTCACACACATTGAGCTCAGTATGATGTTCACTACATATTTTTCATATCGAAGTCACTTGTACATTGTGATTTACTCTAGTCTCTTTTGCCAGACAAATGTTGTAAGAGTGGGGAATCAAATAAAAGGTGACAATTTTCCAAAATGGCATGTATTAGGACTCAAGGAAAATATTTAAAATAAACTATAAATAAATATTGCAAATAAACCCCTTCATTGCTAATGTAGTGAGGATAAAATGATAGATTTTCTTGGGGAAGCTGGGTGATAATCAATGCAAGACAGAATTTAGTCAGAAAATATATATTCTGAGCCAGAGATAAGGGAAACTTTCTCAGTCAATTATAATAAGTTTAATTTAAGAATCTCTTCAAAAAGTAAATTCTATAACCTAAGATTCTATAAATGAAATAACATCTACTATTTATTTAAGGAACATGACATTATTTGAAAACAATTATAAAAATATTCAATAAAGATAAAAAAGATAAAGCTGAATTTATGGAGTACATTTAGGGGTAAGGTCCAGGTGGGAATAAAGCTGGAGTTATATAATAATAGTCTGTATTTATATAATCACTAATTACATAATGGATGAGTTAATAAAAAATTTTAAATATTGTCATTTAAAATATGTCATAGGTAAAGAGACAAAAATAAAAAGAATTGGGGGTATGGTGCCGCCAGCAGGTCAATCTGTACCTGTGAGGCGAGTACATCAGCAGCCTCATGGCGCCTTCAGACTTCCAGATACCCCAAAATTGCTGCTGTGCCTTTGGCCAGACCCCAAAAACTTGGGGCAAAGTTTACCAAGAAAGTAAACGGCCAAAAGTTAGGTATGTGGGAAACACACCCACAAACCACCTCTGGTTCAGCTATATAATTGGAGGCATGGCCTCTTTGGTTCCTGATTGAACTGCTTAATGGACATGATCCCAGAGACTCAGAAACGAATCTCAGAACCCAGTGGGTTTAGGTAGAAATGCGTCAGGTCTCTGCAGTAGGCTACCGGTGCTGGGCCAACCCAGGTGGGAATAGGTTTCGTGGCCTTGGCCTTGGCAGCCACACGACATCATATGTTATTCATAACCAGCAATAGAACACAAATTGTCTATTGTTGACTTTTCAGCAGATCTGAGTGTTGGGGTAAAATCTTAAATAATGGTGGGTCTGGTGTCGAAATAGTGAATGTGATCAAAGTAGAGACAGAGTATTGTAGAAATCATCTACCCCATAGGCAGGGGGAGGGTGTGGGATTGGGATGGGGGTATAGTGGGATTTTTGGTGGTGGAGAATGGGCACTGGTGAAGGTACAGGTGTTTCATTGTATGACTGAGACTTAGACCCAAAAGCTTTGTAACTGCTCTCACGGTGATTCAATAAATAAAATTATAAAAAATGGAAAAAGAAAAAAAAAAGTAAGGTGGAGTTCATGCACAATTCAATCAGCTAATCAGTGGCTGAATAAATAGCAGTACTCCTACAAAAAAGAAAAAAAATAAAATGAATCTATTCATATCTGAATTCTCCAAAATTCTGTAGTAGAACTCTAAAATAAGTATAGAGTGAACAAAATTGAAATCTTTAAAAATAATGTGAAGGTAGATTGTGACTTTAACAGGCTGAACTTCTTTGAACAATAAATAAATATGATGATTAAATTAAAATAATGCCAATGATTTCAGTGCCTGGAAAATAGTAGAAAAATAAATGAAATTGCTTTTGAAATAACATTGAAATAATGCAATTGACTCATGAAAAAACAAGTGAAGAGAATATTTTAGCCTTATATAAATATATATTATTATTCATAATATAGTAAAGAAATAAATGAAAACTGTTGTCAATTTTAAATAAAAAGATGCTTGAAAAGACAAACTATTTTTCTTTGGTTTAAGAAACACTTTTTTTTTTTTTTTTTTTGTAATTACATCTTCTGTCTTTTTTTTTTTTTTTTTTCCCCTTTATTTTATTTTATTTTTTTTAAAGTTGTAGATTTACAATTTTTTGTGCTTTGGTTTCAATTATACAATGATCAGATACCCATCCCTCCACCAGTGCCCATTTTCCACCACCATGGATAATATCCCTCCCACCCCCATCCCCCCATCCCCCCGTCTCTGTGGCAGGGCAATCCCCTGTGTTCTCTCTCTCCTTTTGGGTGTTGTGGTCTGCAAAAGAGGCATTGAGTGGCAAACATGTTCAGTCCATAGTCTACTTTCGACATGCATCTCCCCTCCTGGGAGGATC
Organism: Sorex fumeus; assembly: GCF_029834395.1. Classification (NCBI taxonomy): domain Eukaryota; kingdom Metazoa; phylum Chordata; class Mammalia; order Eulipotyphla; family Soricidae; genus Sorex; species Sorex fumeus. The sequence continues at coordinate 24,587,483 of NW_026606118.1, forward strand.
CTCCAAACATCCTTTATTTGGTGCTCCCTTCTCTATCTGAATAGCCCTTTCCTCTAGGATACCCGGCTGGCCTCTAAGTTATGGAGTAATCCTCCTGGTGCTGATCTCAGCTATTCTTGGGTATTAATCTCATACTTTGTTACTTTATATCCCCCAGATGAATGCAATCTTTCTATGTCTATCCCTCTCTTTCTGACTCATTTCGCTTAGCATGATACTTTCCATATTGTACCACTTGTATGTAAATTTCATGACTTCATCTTTTCTAAGAGCTACATAGTACTCCATTGTGTAGATGTACCAAACCACACCTCTCACAATGGTAAGGCAACGCAAAAGCCCACCAAACATTCATATTGAAGAGTCTAGCCCAGATGACACCAACAGTACTGTAGTGTTAGACAACCTCTCTGACAAGGAATTCAGAAGGGAGCTACTTAGGATGCTTAGGGAATTAAAAGAAACAATGGAAACCAATGCCAATAGAAGACAAGAGGATCTGAAGGCAGAAATGAGGAAAATGCAATCAGAAATGTCAGACCTGAAAAATCTCGTAGGCGAATTGAAAAGCTCAGTGGAAGGCCTCAGCAGCAGAGTAACAGCGGCTGAGAACAGAATCAGTGAGCTCGAAGATGAAGTTCAGAGACTCTCCCAAAAAGAGCAGAAAATGGAAAAGAGACTCACAATTCGGGAACAGATGGCAAGAGAAGATCGTGATGAAGCCAAGAGGGGTAACATAAGAATTATTGGAGTCCCAGAGGGACAGGAAGAAAACCTCGATGAAGAAGAAACTGTCAAGAAACACTTTTACCTGTACAAATATAGGGGTTAGAATTCAGAGTTCTTTTTCTAAGGACAAGTTATAATTCAAAACTGGATTTGCTAGTTAAATTAAAAGGCATGAGATGGAGCAAGAACACAGTGGGTAGGGCATTTGTCTTGCACACAGCCAATACAGCCCACCTGAGTTTGATTCCTGCAAACCTCTCCGAGAGCCCGGCAAGATACTGAGAGTATCTTGCCCGCACAGCAAAGCCTGGCAAGATCCCAGTGACATATTTGATATGCCAAACACAGTAACAAGTTTCACAATATTACTGGGTCTGCTCGAGTAAATCGATGAACAGTGGGAGGACAGTGACAGTGACAGTGATTGAAAGGCATTAGTAAGGGGCTCAAATTTAATTAATGAATTTAAAAATAATGGGGCTGGAGAGATAGCACAGCAGGTAGAGCATTTGCCTTGCACGTGACCGACCCGAGTTGGATTCCCAGCATCCCATATGGTCCCCTGAGCGCTACCAGGAGTAACTCCTGAGTGTAGAGCCAGGAGTAACCGTTGTGCATTGCCGGGTGTGACCCAAAAAAGCAAAATAAAATAAAATAAAATAAATACTATGTATAAATACGAAAAAATTATTGGCATAATAAATGATCTTGTTGAATCATTTTGTTGAAAAAATATACTAATTTTATCTATACTAGCAATGATAAAAACTGGTAAAATGGAAGATAAATCTTGATGAATTTTGAATATACAAATAATAAAATTCCATACAGTTCTTAGATGTATGGAATTAAAATAAGTGAAGCTTGGGCAGCATAACATGTATAGACAGCTTGCATTTCACACAGCAGAACTGTGTTAGATCTCTGACATCCCACATGGTCCACTAGAGCCCTCTAGGAATGATCCCTGTGTTCAGAGTCGTAAGCACACCTGAGTGCAACCTTAAAACAAGAGCAAACAAAACAGAGCTAAAACCATATCCATATATTTTAAAGGGGAAGTTCTCCTAGGTAACTTTCTCAGAGCCATAGCTTAAGATCCAGGGGTATGCTTGGCATACCTGGATTCAATACTCAGATATACATGGTTCCCGAATATACTTCCTGTTGGGGGGAAATTTTGTTCACTATTGCTGGGAATAGATTGACTTGTCCACCGTTTTTGCAAGATGATATAAACAGTTTGCAGAAAGCTAAGATTTGATGTCCATATGACCCAGCAATTTCACTTTTTGAACTATATTCTGAAGACCCTCAAACCTAATGTAGACAAGACATTTGCACTTTGATATTCATAGTGACACTATTTGCAGCGCTAGCAAAAATCTGAAAACAGCCCATGTGTCCAAGAATAGAGAACTGGATAAGGAAACCACATGCATAATGAATATTACTGAACCATAAGAAAAGATAAAATTATGCACTTTGCTGCTACTTGGATGGATCTGAGAATATCATGCTGAGTGAAGTTAGTCAGAGGGAGAGAGACTAACACAGAATGATCTCCCTCATATTTGGGGTATAAAGCAACCTAGTAGGGTTGTAAGAAATGCACAAAGTAGAAGCAACGAGTATGAGAGCTGGACTTCAGTAGGAAGGTTTCCACTGGACAGTGGGCTGGAGGTGGGTTTGGTGGCCCAGTGTGATCAGACAGAGTAGAGATCACCAAGTAAACTGTGGAGAGAAGAGTTCACTGAGGAAGTGGAGTGCTGAAATGTGGCTAAGTGTTATGCATGAAACCCTGTTAGGAAGAGTTCTCTAAAGCAAACCACGGTGTCTACAATTTTTTTTTAAAGTGCCTGTCATAAAGACAGTGTGCTGGGTGATATGGAAACAGTGGACTTTGATGGAGGGAATAGAACACTGGTGAAGGAATTGGTGTTTTGGTAGGGTGATACTGAAACCCTGAAATTAGAATGTAGTTTTGCAATTCACAGAGCCAAAATTTCAAATAATAAATAAGTAAATATACATGGAATATGGATTTTCAAGGAATGGGGAAGATAAGGAAATTTAAAAGATAAGACAAACTCTCAGAAGGTTGCAATAATAAAACAATAATAAATTAATGTTATATTTATATTGAATGTTTTATGCCTAGTTATGTGATACTTTGTTTATATAAAGAGATTTTTGTTACATTCTGTTCTTATTATGCAGATATTTAAGCATTGTACCTAATGTACTATTTTCTAACATAAAGCCAATATTGCTTATTTAGGTTAGAACACGATTTTGTTCTTCTTGAGGCCTATTCTATTTTCCCTTAATTTTTTTGTAATTCTCCTGATTCGAAAAAAAGTAATTCTTAATTCTCCTCTCCTCACTCTTACTAAATTATGTATATGTAGTATTTATCTACTATATAAAACTTAAACTGTGTTAGTACAAAATTATTCAGACTATTAGTTTTTAATTTGTGTATATGTAAAATTATAAAGATACACGTTTTGAAAAAATAGTTTTTAACTATTTATTTTTCATTTATAATTTTGTGGAATATAGTATTTTAGCTTTATTCATTTATAGGTGGGTAGTTATTAATATTTTCGAAACAGTAAGGTAACAACAAATGCGCAAAGTTATCAGAACTGGAGTGTCTGATTATAGAACTAAATTTTCATCATAGGACGAAAGTGGCTGAGAGGCCTGGAGGTGACTCTTAAGTGAAGGCACTCTGGTGATGGATGTAGTGTTGGAATGATGTATACCTGAATATATAATTAACAGTATTTTATATTTTGGTACCTCAATAAAATATTTAACAAAGAAAGTATGTCAGCAATAAGGACTTACAAAAAGAACACTACATGAGTCTAATAAAATTCAGAATTCCTAATTCTGATTTTGATAGAGCAAACAATCTCAAACTTGAAAATTCTGCTTGATATTTAAGAAAGTACCTACTTTATTTGTTTGTGAGGCTGTTACCAAAATGAGTTCAGTGAATCATTTTCAACATGATGATGCACTCTTAAAAATAAATGATTATGATGATGAAAATCAAACTATTTGCATACTTGTATATATGTATGTCTATATGTAAAATCAATTGATTATGAAAGACAATGATTATAGAATTATTTTGTTTTGGTTTGAGGCTACTTCTGATAGTACTGGGCTACACCCAGAGATATTCCAGGGACTCTGCAGTGTCATGAATTGACCTCTAGGATCTTGAGTGTAAATACATAGTCCAGTCCTCTTGGCCAACTCACTGTCTGAATTATACACCATCTTGAATAAAATAGGACATCAAATAATTTTAAAAAGTAATTTAAAAGTGGAACTTTCTTCCCATAGCACTGGTGTTATATTTTCTTTATTTCCTTAAGGAAAATATAACACACTCTTCTAAAAAAAGTGTTCTCAGAACTATGCTGATTTTGAGTCATATTATGACTTTACTTTTTAACATATTATCCCATTACCCTGATATAATAGAGCACAGTATAGGTTTAACCTATAAATAAAATGCTAACTAGATAACTTGAAATAGTTGTAGCTTAAAATTAAAATCGTATTATAATCACTTCACTTGATCACTTGATATACCGTTACTCATCAATTTGCTCGAATGTGCACCAGTAATGACTCCATTTGTCTCTGTTGCATGCTAGTGTAGTCCAATGGCAACTGCTTGCTCCAGGAACACAAAGAACCTCAAACCGTTTGTTCAGGGCCTTGACGAAGAAGTCTGACCATCTCATAGGTGGGTGGCCACGCAATCTTTTGATGTCACGTGGAATCCAGGGGTTAGAATTAACCATCTACCTGCCTGGCTCTAGTACAACAGTCGTCTCCAAATTGCATTACATGTCCAGCCCATCTGATTTTTGACGCCTTAGCAAATGAGACAGCGTCCCTGATTCTTGATCATCAATGGAGGTCAGAACTCTGGATTCCTTCTCTTACTTGAGTGGAGCGTGATACTCCAAGTACAGACCTTTCGATATCTCTTCGGGAAATCCGAATAGCAGTTCATCCTATTTTCGTAGGGCCCAGGTCTCTGAGGCATATGTTAATGCAGGAAAAATGGAATATTCAGGAATATTCCCTTTCTCCATCATGCCATCATCCTGTACTCCCATATCTGTCAATCCTGACATATTTGTTTTGTTCCTACTGAAGACTTTCCCTGCTGCATATCTAAATGAAATTCTCTGTCCCTGAAACCCAGATCAACTTTTCATTGCTATATTCTTTCATTGTCACCAACTTGCTCTGTATTTTATTTATTCAACTTCATTACATTTTGTCTGGATTCCCTGAACAGGATTCAAGATACACTGAGGAACACTATCATTTAATGTATTCTTGTTATATCCTAAATCAAACAAATACAACGGTGTTGACACCCAAATATTTTGGAACACATGAATTAATGAATAAATGCGTTGCCAAATAAATAAAGATGGAGAGTACATCTTTTTCACATTTAATATTAATAAATTCTACTAATAAAGATCCAAATAGTAGCTATATATAGCTTGGCAATGTGATAGAAGGATAAAAATAATATGAATGAAATAGAGGTAACAGTTATCAAACAAACGCCAAATTACTCTGTTATGGACCTAAAGCATTATTTTTTTCAGCCCATCATTATTTATAAAAGAGAGCACAGGTATGAGTTTTTAAAAAAGGAAAAGATTGTAGATATAAGTGATAATAAAATGTGATAAATGAAGCAACATTATTTTAAAATGAAATATATTAATATTTTATCAATAATTCATAATTAAATGCTTATTCAATATATGACAATATAAATATTAATAACTATATTATGAATTGAGAGAAAACTGTGTTTTTGTACTGTATTTATGTCTAATTCTATTTTTATTCTTTTTATGGAAAGTGGGCTGGAACGATAACACAACAGGTAGGGCGTTTGCCTTGCACGCAGCCAACATAGCCAACCCAAGTTTGGTTCCTCTGGCCCTCTCGGAGAGCCCTGAAAGCTATCGAGCATATCTCACCCACACAGCAAAGCTTGGCAAGCTCCCCGTGACGTCTTCGATATACCAAACACAGTAACAATAAAGTCTCACAATGGAGACGTTACTGGGCCCGCTTCAGAAAATCGATGAACAACAGGACAGTGACAGTGATTTGGAAAGTATTTGCTCTACTTGTATCCACTAAGTAGTCACCCTAGATATTGCATCATGAATGTTTAACATATAATAGTCTCATACTTGTATTTTAATCTTATCTTGGGAATTTGTAATTTTATGTATATAGATATGTACATGCACACATATATATTTATTTTTACGGTCACATCTGCAGTGCTTGTGTATTATTTCAAGCAGTATTGTAGAGCCGGGTATTGAACCCAGGACTTCTATATACCAAGAATGCCTTCCAGCTCTTTGAGCAGTGGCTCTGAGCAAGTTGCATAGGAGAAAATAAAACTTATTTTACTTCCCCTTTAAAATATGTAGCAATGGTTTCACTTTTTTTATTGTAGTAATTTTTTGGGGGTGAAAGGGGCATACTCAGCTGTGCTCAGGGCTTACTCAAGGTTCTGCACTCAGAGATCACTCCTAGTGGACTTGGGATGACTCAATGGGATGCCAGAGATCTGATCCAGGTCTGTTGTGTGAAAGGCAAGTGGTCCATCATAATGTTCGCCAGCCCCAGTTTCACTTATTTTAATTCCATTTAAGAGCTGATAAGCTATTTTATTATTTGTATATCCAAAGGTCATAAGTATTTATCCTCTATTTTAACATTATCACTACTTATGTGGGAAAATTTAGTATATTTTGCCTACAAAATGATTGATCAAGATCACATTTGTTATGCCCAAGATTCCTCCACCCCTCCATTATCTACAAAATATCACTATATCACCTTTTAGCATATTTTCTTTGTCTTTTTGGGACTAGAATTACTATTGTGACAACTATTTTCCTTTCAATGTATTAGGTTATTCTCTTACTAGTTTCTAGATTAATTGTTGATAAAAATTAATTTGTCTTTGAATAAAATACGTTTTCCTCCTCTTGATATTTTCAAGATATTTATATATTTATATATAACTTTTGAGAAGGCTGGAGCAATAGCACAGCGGTAGGGCGTTTGCCTTGCAAACAGCCAACATGGCCGACCCGAGTTCAAGTCCTCCGCCCCTCTCAGAGAGCCCGGCAAGCTACCGAGAGTATCTCGCCCACACCGCAGAGCCTGGCAAGCTCCCCGTGACGTATTCGATATGTCAAACACAGTAACAACAAAGTCTCCAATGGAGACGTTACTGGGCCCGCTTGAGCAAATTGATAAACAATGGGAGGACAGTGACAGTGAACTTTAGAGAATCAACAATATTTTTAGTTTTTTTCTTTTCATGTTCAAGTATCTTTAATGTACATTTTTATATTCCCTTAGTGTGTAAGATTTAATGACTTAAATTTAGAAAAGGTGTTTTCTGCCTCATTTTCTCCTCCCTTGTAAATAAACTAACTATATTAGACTTTTCACTGAATATTCTTCTTCTCTTAGTGGGACTTCTTGAACTTTTTTTCTTTTGAAAAAATAAAAAGGGAATATTCAGTTGTACTTACACTTCCCCTCTCTGCACCTCTCTATTGTCAAATCTCTGCTAGTGTTATAATATTATAAGTGAGAAATACAAATTGCCTCAAAACACTGAAAGTCTGTACTTAGCATTATTGTTCTTTGTGAATGATTTACCAATTTGAGAACTATATAGTACCTCTCTAATATAATAGATACAAACTATTTTAAGTTTCCTATAAAGTCTTACATTCTTTCTTCATTTATCTCCCCCATTCAACACTAGTGATCCTTGTATCACTTGATATCCTGTTTCTCATCGATTTGCTCTAGTGGGTACCAGTAACGTCTCCATTTGTCCCTGTTGTGTGCTACTGTAAACCAATGGTGTCTACTGACTATAGGAATACAAAGAGCCTCAAACTGTTTATTCACGGTCTTGATGAAGAAGTCTGACCATCTCGTAGGTGGGCGGCCACACAATCTTTTGACATCACATGAAATCCAGTCCATAATAGCTCTAGTCCAGTGGACATCTTCAAATCACATTACATGTCCAGCCTATCTGATTTTCAATGGCTTTGCAAACGAGATGGCGTCCCTGATTCTCGATCATCAATGGAGGCCGGAACTCCAGATTCCTTCTCTCACTTGAGTGAAGTGTGACACTCCAAGTAATAGCTCTTTGATTCCTCTTTGGGTGACCCAAATAGTGTTTTCACCCTGTTTTCATAGGGTCCAGGTCTCTGAGGCATATTTTACTGCAGGGAGAACAGAGTAGTCAAAGAGATGTGCCTGGAGCAAGAGGTTCTTTGTCCTCTTATTTCTTTAGCACTCTTGAAGGCGTTCCACACTGCTCTCTTCCTCCTGTGCAGCTCAGGTGCCAGGTCATATGTCATGTTGACTTCTCGACCTAGGTACACATAACTGCTGCATTCGGAGATGTTTGTTCCATTGAGAGCAAATGGAACATCAGGAATGAGTCTGTTTCTCATGAACATTGTCTTCATGAAACTCAGTTGCAATCTGACCTGTCCACACTCACAGTTGAAGTCGGCCAGGATTTGTGCCGCTTGGCTAATATTTGGTATTATTAAAATGATGTCATCAGCGAAGCACAGATAGTGTAGGTGTTGACTGTCTATTTTCACTCCCATTCCTTCCCATTCCAGTTGTCGCATGATGTTCTTCAGGATGGCACTGAAGAGTTTTGGTGAAATGGTATGGCTCTGCCAAGCCCCTCTCTTGATGTCGGTGATTCCTTCCTTGTAGAATGGTGAGATTCTGTTGGTGAATTCGTAATACAGTTCACAGAGGATCCTGACGTACTGAGTTTGAGTGCTCTGATTGGCTAGGGCTTCAATGACCACTTCAGGCTCAACAGAAACAAAGGCCTTCTTTAAATTAATGACGTTAGACAGAGCAGCATCTTGAACTCCTGAGAAACCTCATTGTGCTTGGTCATCCTGTGGATATGGTCAATTGTGCTAAATTCTTTTCAGAACCCAGCAGCCCAGCTTGCTCACATGGTTGTCCTTCATCTAGTGTTCTGCTAATCCTATTCAGGATGACTCGAGTGAACAGCTTGTAGACTATGGGAAACAGGCTTATAGGGCTATAGTTGCCAATGTCGTGGATATCTCCCTTCTTCTACAGTAGAACAGTCCTGCTGGTTTTCCACTGGGACAGAACCTTGCATTCAGTCAGGTAGCATGTGAACAGCTGAGCCAGTGTAATAATGAGTACTGATGGCAGATTCTTCAGGTGTTCATGTCTGACCTTGGCTGGACCGGGGGCTGTCCGCTTCTTTACCGATGAAATGTGTTGCTGAATTTCAGAAGGGAGAACTTTGGGAATGACATATCCATCCTTCAGAATTTGGTATGTGGGCAGTTGGACATGACTATCCAAGAGATCCAAATAGAAGTCATGGATAATCTTCTCCATTGCCTTCTGGAAGATGTGATAGATCCATCAGGATGTCGGAGGGCAGTCATCTTGGTCTTGTAGTTGGCGAAGAACACGTGGGCATTGCAAATACTTTTCCTGGCTTCTGTCACATTGACCAGCACTGCTTCTCTTTTCTCTTTGAGGACTTTATCGCTTCTCTGCACTGCTTTTGTGGTTGCTTGAGGCTTGTGTAAGCCACATTGACAAATGAGATCGAGAGTTTCTGAAGACAGGTGTCTGTTTGTGGTTTCTCTCTCTTGGTGTTCTTCACAAATCATGGAGGTGCTGAACCAGTCGATTGTATTACTCGTCTATGTTGTCAAGCATGTTAACGGCATCTTCTCATGTTGCACCAATAGTGGCAAAGAGCTTCCAGTTGGTACTCGTTGTGGGAGTTCTCTTCTTAAACTTTACAGCCTTTTCTCCCCGCTCCATGAAGTAGAATTTTGCAAGAAGGATATGGTCATCTATCCCATTTGGAATTTTGGGACAAAGCAACATCGGTCAGGAAAAAATGGTCGATTGAATATGATGTGTTCAATTTCATTGTGGAAGTGTCCACCAGGAGACTCCCATGTCCAACATTTAGATTCGGCCTTCTGAAACTCTGAGTTACCATGGATGATTTTGGTGGACATGATTTACTCAGACAGTCTCTGTTCGTTCTATTCTAGGCCATGGGTCCTGATGTGGAGTTCTTTGGGTGATCTTCTCAGTCCTATTTTGGCATTAAGATCACCAACAATGATCTTCTAGAAGGTGTGGTCTTCTTTATAGAACTTCTCCAGCTCCACATAGAATTTCCCAATTTCTTCTTCATCATAATTGGGTGTTGGTGCATAGACCACAAAGATAGAAACTGCCTGCAGTGATTCACATCTATTCAAGCGTAAGCATCCTGTTCGGGACACTAGGCGTTTGATTGAATCAATACTCATGGCCAAGTTCGTGTTGAGGAGGACACCGACACAACCAATGCCTCTTTTGTTGCATGTTCCAAGGAACAGTTCTCTAGTATCAAAAGTGGCGTGATGTGGTTGTTGCCTTCTTGTCTTGGTCAGACAAATGATATCATACTTGATCTTCTGTGCTTGGATCATCAGGTCCTCAATGGATGTTTCCGATGCCAGCATATGTGTATTAAAAGTACATACAGTCATTTTAGTCCTTTTTCATTTTGGCAGCTTAGTTTGACCCTGAGATTTTATCAGCCTCTTCTTCCTCATCTTTCTTAATGCTGCCATACTGGGGGCTCTTTCAGGGTCAGGGGAATGAGGCCCATTGTTTTTACTGTACAGTAATATATATATGTATATATGTATATATATACGTATATATTCTTTTACTATATATATCATTGCATAGTATTCCTCATTTTCTATTTTTCAGAGTGTCATATTGTAATCACAGTTTTGCTCTTTTCAGACTGACTTCCTTTGTTAGTAATGTGCATGTTAAACTATTCTATACTTCTTCCTGACTTCAAAACTCACGCATGTTTATATATTGTCTTGTTGGGATGTACCACAGGCTGTTTACTCATTGAAGGATTTTGGTGTTTTCCACATTATAGTAGTTGTGTTTTTGTTTGTTTGCTTTCAGTGTTTTTTGAAGGTTACTCCTTGCTCTGCATTCAGAGATACTTGGTGGGGCTCTGGGGAACATATGAGGTTCAGGGGATAAATCCTGTGTGTAAGCTGCATACAAGGCACCTACTCTATCCACTGTACCCACCCAAGGAATGGCATAAAAACAAATCTATTAAAATCCATGAAACTATTTCTGTATGGTCCTATCAACTATTTTTGGTAAATATCGAGGAGCACTATTTGCTAGTTAATATGGTAAAACAATGCCATAAACTTGTCCTAAATATTTTTACTTATTGCTATTGCACCAGCAATGAATGAAAATTCCAGTTGCTTAGCATGTTCACCAGAATTTGTTTTCCTCTTTTTTCTAAAGTTGACAATTCTGATTGATTTGGAGTGGTACCTAGCACTGTATTTTGCAGTTCTTCAGAGAAATAAATGCACATTTAAAATATGCATACTATAGTTATTATTTTGGATATCTGTTATAATCTTCTGGCCTTATGTTCTGTTTGATAATCTTTTTTTTTCTTTTTGGCTCACATTTGGCTATACACAAGACGTACTCCTGGCTCTTCACTCAGGAATTACCCCTGGCCATGCTCAGAGGACCATATGGGATGCTGGGAATTGAACCAGGGTCAGCCGCATGCAAGCCAAATGCCTTACCCATTGTGCCATTGTTCCAGACCTTTGTTTGATTCTTTACTGTTGAGTTTTTAAATTTTGTATATTTTGTGGAGTTTTTACTTATTTTTTGGATATAGTTGTTCAAATAGATTCTTCCTATCTGTGGTTGTTGTTAAATTGTTATTTAGATCAACTTTTTATTTTAATATTCAATATCTTCATTTTAGTATTAGGCACTCTTACTTCTGGTTAGGCTTCTCTTCTATCTTTTTTCCTAATCTTGGTGACATCTAGCCGCTATATTCACAATTGCTACAATTTTTCCATTAGGAGAAATTCCCTCTGGTTTCTTCTAAGATGTGCCTTTGTCATTCAAAGTCTCTGAAAAAAATAATAAAGAGATAAACACAGTCCTCCCCTTGTTCATTGATTTGCTCGAGTGGGCTCAGTAACATCTCCATTGGAGACTTTGTTGTTACTGTGTTTGGCATATCGAATACATAACGGGGAGCTTGCCAGGCTCTGCCGTGCAGGCGAGATACTCTCGGTAGCTTGCCGGGCTCTCCGAGAGGGGCGGAGGAATCGAACTCGGGTCGGCCATTTTGGCTGCGTGCAAGGCAAACACCCTACCACTGTGCTATCGCTCCAGCGCAAAGAGATAAAAACTTATTTTATTTTGTTTCAAGACAATTTTTAAGTGTAAATATTCACTCTTATTAGTCTTAAAGGTATAATGATTTCTACATGACATGAAAAGCAAAGTGTTACTATACATTCACCACTGTCCAGGGATTATGGCTTATGCCTCTTCCTCCCATTCATAAACTCAATTTAATGTCTAAGTCCAAGGATTTCTTTTTGTAGTATTTATTCCTTTGCTTTGTGACATTTTCTTTTCTTTTTTTTTAGTTTTTGCTTTTTCTTAAATTTTTGAGTTTTACCCAGTGGTAAGGCTGGAGCGATAGCACAGCGGGCAGGGCATTTGCCTTGCACACAGCCAACATGGCCAACCTGAGTTCCATTCCTCCACCCCTCTCGGAGAGCTTGGCAAGCTACCAAGAGTATCTCGCCTGCAAGGCAAAGCCTGGCAAGCTACCCGTGGTGTATTCGATATGCCAAACACAGTAACAACAAAGTCACAAAGTTTCCAATGGAGATGTTACTGGGCTTGCTCGAGCAAATCAATGAACAACAAGAGGACAGGACAGGACCCAGTGGTACTAAGGGTTTACTCCTTGCTCTGTGCTCAGGTATCACTTCTCAGATATCAGCCTAAACAGAAGTATTTAGGGGTCATGATATGTGGTGCTGAGGATCAAACCCAGATTATCTGTTTGCAAGGTGACCACCCTACCCATTCTGCTGTCCCTTTGGCCTTGGTTTTGTTCCTTTATATAGCACACGTGATTCAGACATTCCAGTGCTTAATTTTCCCTTCTACCTATTTAGCAGGGTATCATTTTATTCCATTGTGTCAAAAGGCAAAACATTAGTTCTTATAGTTAAGAAGTGAGAGCATATATATCTACAACACCTTTATTCACTACCTCTACTCTTCAAAACTTGAGTTGTTTTCAGATCTTACAAAAGGCACCAGAGGACTTAGATGCATATATCTATATAACTATATATGCATATATATCAAATATATATATGACTTAATGTATTTGTGTAGTTGTGGTAGATAATCTAAAGTGTAAATAATGTATCTTGTGAAATTCTATTTTAATATTTTGAGAATTCTATATTGCTTAGAAACCGTGTCAGTTTGCATACTAACCAAAGGTGAATGAGGGTTATTCCCACCCTACCCCCAGATATGTTCCACTATTCGTTTTTATGCTCTTTGTGCTGGTATGGAGTGATTTATCATTATCAATTTCATTTGAATTTTTCTAATTATCAGTGATTAACATTTTTATAAACTAGAGAGACATTTTTGCATCTTCTTTTTGACAAATGTCTATTTTAGCTACTTCATTTTGCTGGGATTGCTATTTATTGTTAATTTTGTGAATGGTTCATAGATTTTATATATTAGCCCTTTGCAAGATACATCTTAATAAGTAGAACACTTTTGTGTCTGTTTGATTCAGTGATATCTTAAGTACAGTGTACTTTTATTTTGACATAATCTCTGTTGCTTAGTTTTGTTTTTACTTCCTTGCCAATAGAGATTAATCACTAGTGGAGTTACCAAAACAGACAAACATTATTTGGAATTTATGTCTTGATTGATGTAATTTATGTTTGGGTTTAACAACTTAGTCTTTCATATACTTGGGGTCTATATTTGTGGATGGTATGAAATAGAGGCTCAGTTTCATTATTATTTTTTTCTTTACATGTGGTTTTCCAGTTTTCCATACACAATTTATAGAAGGGATTTTTTTTTCCAATATGCAGGCATGGTTTCTTTATCATGGTTACTGACTGTCTGAATGTATATCCATGAATGCATTTATCTCTGGAATTTCCATTCTAATTTGTTGGTCTGATTATCGGCTTTTTTTCTAATACTGCATTTTGTTACTCTACTTTTATAGTACTATTTAAACTTGGGGAATATGATGCTTTCTATTTTTTATACTTAGCTTATATATCCATGGAGTTTTATGCAGTTCCATACAAATTGTAGTTATGTTTGTTATATGTCCTTAATAGACATATAGAGGGTTGGAGTGATAGCACAGTGGGTAAGATGTTTGCCTTGCATGCGGCCAACCTGGGTTAGATTCCCAGCATCCCACATGGTCCCCTGAGAACTGCCAGGAATAATACCTGAGTGCATAAACCAAGAGAAACCCTGTGCATCGCCGGGTGTGACCCTCCAAAGAATGTTAATAGAATTTGATAGAGGCATTGAGTCTATATGATACTTAGCATAGAATGGTCATTTTAAACTTTTTTTTTAAATAATATTACTACTCTTCATAAATTTCCATGCATAAGTCTTTCATCTCCTTTGGTAATATGATTCTTAAGCACTCAATTCTTTTCCTAGAAAAAAATAAATAGAATTGTTTCTGTTGCAAGAAACAATATACAAACAATGACAATATGGTTTATAGGCTATCAATGTTGTTTTATTGCATAACAACAGAAATGACCATTGTTTTAAAGACTCTAACAGACTCTGAAAGACTAAATATATTATTTTATTTTAGTTTGGTTATGTATCCAATTGTGTTTTCCCTTTTATTAATTGCATTTTATTTCCATAAGAGACTGGATAATGTTCTTTGTTGTGGTCATTCATTTTATTTATTTGTAGGTATAAAATAAGGGTAATGGAATTTTCTTCTTGTCTTTATATATCCAAATTACTAGATCTAGCACTGCCATAAGCATGAAATCCAAGATAAAATTAATATTTTAAATGTAACTGTGAGGGAGCCCTGCTGCAGAGGAAGGAAAGGGGTAAGCAATTGAGGGATGGGAGTATGAGATGCTGCGATTGGAGGTAGAAACACTAAATATCTGAACTTTGATTATAATAAACTATGTTATTCATTGTCTATAAAGTTTTTAAGATGAGAATTTACTTCTTCAAAGCATAATCTTTTGTTTTTATGAAGTGATAGGTCCTGCATTCTATTTTGGTTTTATCCAATATTCAATAATATAATTTTCATCAGGTATTTGTTATAGGATTATTGGAGAGAAAAATTTAACTTACTTTATTAAGTATAATTACTATATCTTATAAATTAATTTAGTGTCAAGTTTTGTAAAGCCCAAAGTAAAGACTTGAGTGTTATACTAGCTTTAAAAAGACGGATTTTTACTTTATAACTAATTATTTTACTAAAAACACACTTCAACTTTCTTTTATTGCTCACTAATTAACAAGTGTCCTTAAGGAACAAATAATTTTGGGTAACATTCTTTTTTATGTTTTTTTAATGTAAGAGTACTGCTATTTATTCGGCCACTGATTAGCTGATTGAATTGGGCATGAACTTCACCTTACTTTTTTTTTCCATTTTTTATAATTTTTTTATTGAATCACTGTAAGAGCAGTCACAAAGCTTTTGGATTTAAGTCTTGGTCATACAATGAAACACCCGTACCTTCATCAGTGCTCATTCTCCAGCCCCCCAAAACATAGTATACCTCCATCCCACACCCTCCCCCTACCTGTGGGGCAGATGATTTCCATATTACTCTCTCTCAACTTTGATTATATTCAATATTTTGACACCATTTTTATTTGGGATTTTACCCCAACACTCAGATATGCTGAAAAGGCAACAGTAGAAAATTTGTTTGCTATTGCTGACTATGAATAACATATGATGTCGCATGGCTGCAGCTGTGGCTGCGCAATTTTGAAATTCCAAAGTTTTAACAATAAAATCTGGAGGGATTTCTGCCAAAACCTGCTGGGTTCCGAGATTTGTTCCTGAGTCTCTTGGATCATGGCAGTTAAGCAGATTGATCAGGGGCTAGAGTGGCCGTTAGTGGGCAGCGACTGAGGGTCTCATTGAGGAAGAAAGGAGAGGGCCGGATCCACCCCCATCCTGTGAGACCCCACGTGTATCATCAGTGTAGGCCCAAACCTGACTGTCCAAAGGCCTCTGTCAAATGGTGGCCACAGAGCCACCGAGCGGGAGCAGGTGGAGGCATAGCACCCTTTCCTACCTGGGGTGGCCAGGTGACAGTAACCTACTGTGGGGTCCGGATGCATTTCTGCCAAAAGCCACTGGGTTCCAAGATTTTTTCTGAGTCTCTGGGATCATAGCTGTTAAGCAACTTGATTAGGAGCCAGAGAGGCTGTTCATGGGCAATGACTTGGGGTTTTGTTGGGACGGGGAGGAAAGGACCAGCTCCACCCCTATCCCGTGAGACCCCATGTGTCTCATCACTGTGGGTCCAATCCTGACTGTCCAATGGCCTCTGGCAGATGGCAGCTACTGAGCCGCCAGGGGGGACCAGGTGGAGGGGCCCACCCCTGGGATGGCCAGGTGACAATAACCTTTTGCATGGTCTGGATGCATTTCTGCCAAAAGCCGTTGGGTTTCGAGAATTGTTTCTTGAGTCTCTGGGATCATGGCTGCTAAGCAGCTTGATCAAGAGCCAGAGAGGCCGTTTGTGGGTGGTGACTCGGGGTCTTGTTGGGATGGGGAGGAAAGGGCCAGCTCCACCTGCATCCCAGGAGCCCCCATGTGTCTTGTCACTGCGGACCCAAACCTGACTGTCCAGTGGTCTCTGGAGGATGGTGGCTACTGGGCCACCAATGGGGAACAGGCAAAGACACGAAACCTATCCCCATCTGGGGTGGCCCAGTGCCAGTAACCTACTGCAGGGACTGGACGCATTTCTGCCAAAAGTCGCTGGGTTCTGCGATTTGTTTCTGAGTCTCTGGGATCATGGTCATTAAACGGCTTGATCAGGAGCCAGAGAGGCCATTTGTTGGCAGCGACTCAGGATCTCGTTGGGGTGGGAGGGAAAAGGCTTGCTCCATACCCATCCCGTGAGGCCTTGCATGTCTCGTCACTGTGGGCCCAAACCTGACTGTCCAATGGCCTCTGGAAGATGGTGGCCACTGAGCTGCCTACGGGGAGCAGTCAGAGGGACAGCACCCTTTTGCCGCTGGGCTGGACTGGTGACAGTAACCTACTGAACAGTGTGGACGCATTTCTGCCAAAAACTGCTGGGTTTCTAGATTTGTTTCTGAGTCTCTGGGATCATGGTCATTAGGCAGCTTGATCAGGAGCCAGATAGGCCATTCATGGGCAACGACTCAGGGTCTCACTGATATATGATGGAAAGAGCCGGCTCCACCCCATCCCATGAGGCCCCACGTGTCTCATCACTGTGGGCTGACTGTCCAGTGGCCTCTGGAGAATGATGACCACCGAGCCGCCAGGGAGAACAGGTCAAGGCACAAAACCTGTTTCCACCTGGGGAGGCCCGGCACTGATAACCTACTGCAGGGACCAGACGCATTTCTGCCAAAAGCCATTGGCTTTCGAGGTTTGTTTCTGAGTCTCTGGGATCATGGCCATTAAGCAGTTTGATCAAGAACCAGAGAGGCCATGCCTCCCATTATATAGCTGAGCCGGAGGTGGTTTGTGGGTGTGTCTCCCATATACCAAACTTTTGGCCATTTACTTTCTTGGTAAACTTTGCCCCAAGTTTTTGGGGTCTAACCAAAGGTACAGCAGCAATTTGGGGGTATCTGGAAGACTAAAGGAGCCATCAGGCTGCTGATGCACTCGCCTCACAGGTATAGATTGACCTGCTGGCAGCACCATACCCCCTTAGGTAACTTTATTGCTCCAAATTTTGATCTGTAATTCCTTAAAACTTGTTAACATTTTAACATTGATTAGATAACGTTATTCATGATTTATCTCAGTTTTATTAGTTATCCTTAGCAGGAGAGTTGTCCTTAATATTGTGCCTCATCATTAGAAGCATTCTATTTCAGAAAATGATAACTTGTATCAAACTATATATGGTTGATATTATATAATTTATATCAAATATATATATTAAGTTACAGAAATATAAAAGATAGATTTAGATAATGGGATTATCTAAATAATTAAATTATTTTGCCCATAATTAGATTTGAACATTGCCATTTCAAATTTATGTCAATTTTTGTTAAAAGTATATGTAGTATCTATATATATACTTATATGTTATTCTTATATATATAAGTATGATATTATGAATTATGTACACACTTTATGTATATACATTATATATGTGTTCATCTCTATGTGTATATATATCTTTTGGGTGGAGAAGCACCCACCCATGCTCAGGGCTTACTCTTGGTTTGCACTCAGGGATTACTCCTGGCAGCCTTGGAGTACTGTATGGTCTACTGGGTATCAAACCTAGGTGAGCCATATGCAAGAGACACACCCAACCCACTGTAGTATTGTTTCAGTCCTCATGTTTTTAATGAAAAATAAAAATAATCTCACAGAGTTACCAACCAGGAGGCTATTATATTTATGTAAATATATAAAAATGGTGTGCATGCATATATATACAGTATGCATATATTATTATAATATGTGTGCATAATGTACAGGGGTTACTCCTGGCTCTGCACTCAGGTATTATTCCGGGTGGTGTCCAGAGGACCCATATGGAATGCTGGGAATCGAACCCAGTTTGGCTGAGTGCAAGGCAAATGCCCTACCCACTGTGCTATCGTATTGGCCATTGATGGGATTACATGGCGTCAGGGGGCAGTTGGTGGGTGTGGCCCTCACCTACTGGAAGATGGAGGATCTGGGTAGAGGATGCTCAGCCCTGATCCTAGTAGGCTTGGAGATCTCAGCCCCAGGACCCTCATGCCTTTGTTCCTCTGCCCGTACCTTCATGTGTGTGGAGAGTGGTCTCAACATGGTTGTGGCAGGTTCTGGAGGTCTTCGGGACTCTGCTGGAGCTCTGCTCGGGCTGGGGAGGAAAACTCAACCCATCCCCCTCCAAGGGGCCCTGGCGAGGACAGCCAGAGACAGAGGCAGGAGACTCTGCGCTGTTCTCTTCCAGTAGCTAGGTTTTATAGTCTCTGGGTCTTGGCCATTGATAGGATTACATGGCGCCAGGGGACAGTCGGTTGGTGTGACCCCCCCCCTACTGGAAGATGGAGGATCTGAGTGGAGGATGCTCAGCCCCGATCCAAGCAGGCTTGGAGATCTCAACCCCGGGACCCTCATGCCTTTGTTCCCAGCTACCAGAAGAGAACAGCGCAGAGTCTCCTGCCTCCACACCTGGCTTTCCTCGCTGGGGCCCCTTGGAGGGCGGTGGGTTGAGTTTCCCTCCCCAACCCGAGCAGAGCCCCGGCAGAGCCCCAAAGACCTCCGGAACCAGCCACAACCATGCTGAAACCACTCTCCATACGCATGAACGTACTGGCAGAGGAACAAAGGCATACAGGTCCCGGGGTTGAGATATCCAAGCCTACTCGGATCGGGGTTGAGCATCCTTCACCCAGATCCTCCATCTTCCAGTAGGTGGGGGCCACACCCTTTAACTGCCCCCCAGCGCCATGTAATCCCATCAATGGTCAAGACCCAGAGACTATAAAACCCAGCTCCCAGAAGCGACATCTTATTATCTCATTCTTACTTTGGACAACCTGGCAGGCTACTGAATGTAACCTGCCCACACAGCAGAGTCTGGCAAACTCCCCATGGTGTACCCAATATGCAAATACCAGTAACAATGATGGGTCTCATTCTCCTAAACCCGAAAGAGGCTTGAATGTGGCACCTTTTGTAATCTCAGGGCTAGGACGAAGGAGACGTTACTAGTGCCTGCTCGAGGCAATCAACGAACAGCAGGATGATTGTGACCGTGATATTATTTCATTAATGTACATAATATGTGTGCATATATGCACAAAAATATACAAATATATAGTGTATGTGTATGCCTCATGTATATGGAGTTTTGTATATATTTATATATAATATATATAATATATATAGTGCACATTTGTATATATAATATACATATCACTATATATATGCATGTATTACAAAACTCAAATTTTTCTATTATATTGTCCTAATATGAGTAGTAGAATAATCTGAACATAAATAAACTCGAATATCATAATAAATTTTAATTAGTTACTTCAAATGTTTGTCTATTCTTTTGTAAAAATTCTGGTTATTATGTTATTTATGTGCTTCTCTAGTATACAGACTTTTATACTTCTTTTTTTCTATATTTTGTTATCACGATCACGACCACCCTGTTGTTCGTCGATTGCCTCGAGCAGGTGCCAGTAACGTCTTCTTCGTCCTAGCCCTGAGATTTTTTTTTTTTAAAGTGCCATATTCAAGGCTTTTTCAGGGTTAGGAGAATGAGACCCATCATTGTTACTGGTATTTGGCATATTGGGTATACCACGGGGAGTTTGCCAGACTCTGCCGTGTGGGCATGTTACATTTGGTAGCCTGCCAGTTTGACCGAATTAGGAATGAGATGATAAGATGTCGCGCGGCCGCAAATGCGGCCGCGCACTTCCGTGAGCTGAGTGTGATAATCTCTGGATCCTGGCCGTTGTTGGAGTTACACGGCAGTTGGTGGGTGTAACTGTCTAGTTACTGGCAGGTCCAGTCCCAAACTGTGCAGGCTTGGAGATCTCAGCCCCGGGTCCCACACACCTGGGTTCCTCTGTCAGTTCTTTTATGCGTGAGGCTCATCCAAGTGTGTGGAGAGTGCTCCCAGCATGGCCTTAGCTGGGCCTCGGTGATCTTCAGCTGTTGGGCCCTGGTGGAGACAGTCAGGCATAGGGTAGGAGACTCTGTCTTGTTCTCTCCCAGGAGCTGAGTGTGATGATCTCTGGATACTGGCCGTTGTTGGAGTTACACGGCAGTTGGTGGGTGTAACTGTCTAGTTACTGGCAGGTACAGTCCCAAACTGTACAGGCTTGGAGATCTCAGCCTGTTATAGCTCTGATTATTTGAACTCATGTTTCTTAGTCTAAAATATGAGGCCTAAGTATTAAAATGTCTAATTTTTTTATTATTCCAAACTTTCCCCAGCAATTGACGAGTGGAATACACTTAATATATGCATGTCAAATGAATGTCAAAATCCTGGCATAGCTATAAACATGATATGAGAACAGTAAAGCATCACTTATTGATAAAAGTACTCCTAATGCGAAGTAGATCAAATAAAATTTAAAGGAAACATGATGCAAAGACTTAAGAGTAATTAAGTAAATTGGGTATCAGACTATGACATTAAAGAAGGGAGAAATAGAATAATTCTCTCTTGAAACAATAGCGGAATTCATAGAAGAGGCCACATAGATGTTGGTCTTGGAAAATTTTTAGAAATTTATATGAGTTAGATCAGCTAAGAAGACATGATAGCATAACACTATCAGATATCATAGGATTATCAAAACTTAAAGTATAATACTCTAGGACAATTTGTCGATTAAAGAGCACATTGTTATGAATAGCAGAAGTACGTTGTTATAACATCTATCACTCCTGACAGCCCGTATCTACCTTTCCTTCCACACAGCAAGAAATACATTTTTGTAAAGGATACTTTTTTTTTTTTTACAGGAGCTCTTATAGCTAAGGTAAAGCCTTGTTACCTAATTTTTCCACTTATGTTCCTCACATAGTAGCACTGTAGCACTGTCCTCTCGTTTTTCATCAATTTGCTCGAGCAGGCCCAGTAACGTCTCTATTGTGAGACTTGTTGTTTCTGCGTTTGGCATATCAAATGCGTCACGGGTAGCTTGTCAGGCTTTGCTGTGTGGGCCAGATACTCTTGTAAGTGATGTTTTGTGTTGTTCCACAATATGGTAATGAAAAGTAGTAGAATCTGTAGTGAATAAATACTCCCAAAGAAGGATTTTTTTATAGAAGGATTTTGGAATATTCTAGTATCCCAATATCAGTGTTACTTCACTTTAAGTAGACTGGGAGAGTTTCTTGCAGTGCATTTTATATCTTTATTAATTGGAGCTGGTGTTTTTCAAGTTTTTCCATAAATAGTAGCAAATATTTTAATTCACTTAAATAAAAATATACTTAAAGGAAATCACAAATAAGTGAATCACTTGCTTCAGTTTTCAAAAAAAATGAATATACCTGCATGTCTAATAGAGAAAAGAATAAACAGAACTTCATAAAAGTTTCCAAGAAACATTACATTCTCATTTGCTTTTGCTCATTTTCTCCAAAGCAAAGCATTATCCTAATTATGATCATTACTACTTCTTTAGTTTTACAAATTCATGCAGTTAGAATCATTCAAAAATTACTTTATCTGGTGTATCTGGTGTTTTAGGATCTAAAGTCTAAATGATGATAGGATCTTCCTTTGCTTCAAGTTAGATCTAACATTAATTAAGATTGCTCTGTCTACTGCATGGCAAATTATAGATGAACCAATATGATAATAAAAATAACATAATTCATTTTTTTTTTTGCTTTTTTGGGTTACACCTGGCGATGCTCAGGGATTACTCCTGGCTCTACACTCAGGAATCACTCCTGGCGGTGCTCAGGGGACCTTATGGGATGCTGGGAATCAAACCCAGGTCGGCCGCGTGCAAGGCAAACACCCTACCCGCTGTGCTATTGTTCTAACCCTACATCATTAGTATTTTAACAGATAACCACAATGGAATTTTATAAAAATATGTAACAATCCCACAAAGTATGGAATGACTGAATAAAAGATTCTGTTTGCTTGAACATTATGTACATATTTTCTCTAAAACTGACCTGAATGAATGTACTGATTGATTAGAGCACTATTTGGTATTGACTTCTGATACAACAACAGTCCTGAGAAATCATCCTGTCCTATATCAAAAGTTGATTACATAGTACCTTTTCATCATGGCAAGATGACAACAATTTGAGTTCATTTAAAAGAACATTTATGCTGGATAAGGACATGCTTTCCTTGTCACAAAGCTATTACAGCAGTATAGTGACTTTTTAAAATGTCTTAATAATAATGAAAGTTCTGCCATGGGATTCCTTACTGAAAAATTAAATGTAAGGACTGGTTTTAATGGTTCAAATAGTAGAAGACACATCTACCAAATATGAGATCCTGAGTGTGTTCTTCAGCACCAGTGTGTTCTTGAACTCCCTAAATATACTCACAGTGACACTGATAGTTACCAGGCCTTGAACCTGAGAGCTGAACCATTGAGTTCAGTACTTAAATTTTCAGATGTGCATGACCACTGGAATTGGCCCATGGCCCTGAGTACTACTGGGTGGGACCCCTATTAAATAAATCTGCATGCCTAATTTTACCATAAAGAAGAGAATGTACTAATACTTGCTCTGGCTCTGCGTTCAGGGATCAGAGATAACTACTGGAGGGATACATGGTACCATAACTGGTCTCTGTGGTCAAATCCAGTTTGCCTGCATGCAAGCTAGCTTTCTATCCACTTCCAATGCTAAACAGTTTCAAAATGTCCTATAGATGCACACCATTGAAGGCTAAAGAGATTGTGAGTGATAGATACTACTGGGAAAAAAGGAGATGAAATGACAGCATGGAGACCAGTTATGAGGCAAACACAACGATCAAATGAAAACTACTCATGACTTAGACTCATGGGATGTTAATGACATGAATGAAGAGAAAATAATTGTATACAGATTGAATAAGGGTCATAGATCATTTAAATACATGACAAGCGAAGGAAAAAGTTGAAGTAAATATTAAACTTTTAGAAAATATTTTCATTTTTGGTTTAAGAGAATCAGGCTTGTCATTTATTTTGAATTTTTTGGGTCACACCCAGTGGTAGTCAGAGCTTATGGGTGCTCAGACTCTGTGCTCAGGGAGTCATATGTGGTGTCACAGATGGAAAAGGATCAGCTGCGTGCAAACCAAACACCTTCATTCCAGTACTATTTCTTAAACACCATTTTAAATTAGGGGCTGATTAGGGCTGGAGTGATAATATAGCCGGTAGGGTGTTTGACTTGCACATAGTCAACCCGGGTTCGATCCCCAGCATTCCATATGGTCACCCAAGCACTATAAGGAGTAATTCTTGAGTTCAGAGCTAGGATTAAACCCTGAGCATTGTGCTGGGTGGGTCTCAAAAAGCAAAAAAAAAAAAAAACCCAAAAATAAGATGTCTCTTTTCTTCTTCAGATCTTGGAATCAACTCAGTATGGAATAAAAATAAAATTTATGTGCTACCTATACTCAGAATCAAGTAATAGTTTAACTTCATTAATTATTTTCAGGAATGTTTTTAATAATTTCTTTTATGTCTCAGGTAATGATAAACAAATATTTCATGACTGTCTCCAAATAGTGAACTATTAAGAGCAGGACTATATAAAAGTATGGATTTAACTGAATGGGCTTATTTTATGTTTTATAAAATTATGTAGTTTCATGAATATAAGTTTTATTATCATGATAATTTATCATATTAATTATACATATTGTATGTCATATTGTATTATTGGTTTTCTATTTTATTTCATGCTATTAAAAACAATGTGTAACAGTTTATATATTTGAACATTTTTAACCTATCCTGATGGTGCTCAGGGGATCATATGGGATGCTGGGAATGGAACCTGGGTTGGCTGCGTGCAAGGCAAATGCCCTACTCGCTGTTCTATCACTCCAGTCCCTATACTAGAGTTTTAAGCATGGGGATGTTACGTTTGAATTTAGTGAGCTCTACATATATATTAAATTTCTTTTGTAGAAAACAGAGGAGAAAAGTAATCTCAATACAGTATTTGGTAGACAAACTTAAAATTTGTCAAGAGATGAATCAATGAGTAAAGAAGCCAAAGGAAAGTTGGAAAATAAAGAACTATTAGTATCTTGAAGAGGGGGAAAAACAAGAGTTATTAATGATGAAAAATAAAGAACTATTCACATTTGAAAATAGACAATCATATTTGTCAATGAGTGGACTTGGAGTATACTATACTATATTACAGTTTGAGATATGCAACATGCCTACTGATTGATTTACTAGTACTTCCATAACAAAATTTTCATACTTCATGATTTAAACAACAATTAGTTTCTCATAGTTCTAAATACTAGAAGTCAAAGGTCAAGTGTCAGTGAATCAGACTTTTGGGAAGATCTTGTTTCCCAGATGGCTTCCTTCTCACTATGTCCTCACATGGTCTTTCCTCTGAGCTCACAATTCTGGAGTCTCAGTAAATCAAGGTACTGACATCCATCAGACAGGAGCAGGGAACATTCCAGTGATTTTAATTTCTCAAGACTCCATTTCCAAATACATTCCAGAAACACTATGAGGCATTACAGGTGGTACTTGAACCTACAACATTTGGATAAACACAGTTATACCCATATTATAGTCATGCCAATTATTTTAGATATGACCAGATTTGTCAGCAATCTAGTGAAAGAAAAGATTCTTTCTGTTCATTAAAAATGTGTTAGAAGGGTCCAAAGAGTTAGTGCAGAGTAAAGATACTTGCTTGGCACTCAACTGACTCCAGTCTCTAATTCTCAGGACCAGATGTTACCCTGAACATTATGGAATTTAGCTCTGAAAACTCCTGAAAACTCAGGCTTTGATCTTGGAGTTCTCGGAATCTCTTGAGAGCAACCTGAGTAATCTTCTGCCCTGTGGGCCCTGAGCAGCACTGCATCCTCCAGCCCTCACGTTGAGCTGCTGCCAGGCTTGCAGAGAGCTGCTAGAAGGAGTCTGGGGACTCGTGAAATCTGCCTGTGAGACCCCTTAGAAATGCACTTTAACTACAGGCCACAATTCATGTTTTTGTTTTTTATAGATCATGTTAAAGTCATCCTATACCTATACATATGAAAATATCTCTAAAGTTTATGGAATTATTTTGTACTTCAATACATTTCATAAAATAGACAAAGAGCAAGACACTTAATGAATGTGTTGAGCAATTTTCAGACTTGCTTCTCTTCTTTTTAAAGAGAGACTGGAGACAACTTTTCAATTCCATGAAGTACTGGTAAAATTCAATGTCACTCTAAGGGTGAAGTAGGGGTAGGGTTAATGGTGAAAGATACAGATAAAGCTTTTTAAACAAGTGTCCTGAGGTCCTCAGAGGATTGGTCTGAAGTGGAGTACATTGAAGCAGAGGTTAAAAGTAGATCATTATGAGTTCAGAGTCTAAAAGCATATCACAATTGAGATAAATTAACTTACCTTTGCCATGTAAAGCATAGTATAGTGAGAGACAAATAGAAATATTAATAGAAAGAATGTATTATGTACATTTGGCTAGGACTATATCACAACTAACTATTAGGTCCACAGACTGTATGGGAAAACAAATGTAACTTGAGATTAATACAAATCTGCTGGTGGTATTTTGGCAGTCACTTCTGCCAGAGACTTAAAGAAGATAAAATTATCACTATATATTTGAATCTAGATCTTTGTATGGAAGAATATTTTTATTCTTAGCTTGCTTTGATTTTCTGTTAAATCAAACAAGATTTAGACTGACATTACTGAATTCCAGATGGAGTCATAGTTCGATTTTGAAATAACAGTCATTTGTATATTGAAGATCTGTTCAACAAGTAGGAAGGAAAAGTAAGTGAAGGAGAGGAACAACACTTTTAATTTTTCTTTTTATCAGGTCACAACTGGGGTGCTTAAGAACTAGTCCTGTCTAGGCACTTTGGAGTCTGTCTGTCCAGTTATGAGATTGAACAAGAACCTACTATGTGCTAAAGTCTTTCAAGATTTATTGGATTCCAAGAAGACCATATAGAAAAACCTGAAATGCAATGTTGATCAAAGGACCAAGTATAAGAATCTATATATAGGAACCTATATATTAGTATTGTGGGGTTTATTTTTCTGTATTTTTTCTGTGTTCCTTTTTATTTTATTACTTACTTGTAAGTTTTGGCAGTATGGTCAATCCTTTTTTAACTTAATTCCTCTGCCAAATTAGCTCCTTGATAACTATTGCCTCTGTGTTATATTTTTATTGTATAATCATATTAGTCAATTCATGTTCTACTGTTCATGAAAAACATGGGAAGGTAAACCAACAGGAAATGCATCTAAAGTTAAGTGCATCATTACAAACAAATGTAACATTGTTTGGGAGGGAAAATATCACTATGTAAGTGTTATAAAGAAGTAGACTAACAAATAATGCTGAGGAGTCAGTTTCTGACCAATTTCAGATGAGACATTTTTGTCATGTTTATTGATTGTTTTTTACCCTATTGTTTATGTAGTAAATGTCCATATTAGTTTATTGATCTCTTAAAGTGAATAAAACACTGAGGTCAAAATTCTGTTCTGCAAAAATTTTTCCTTACCTCTCTAGCGCTCAAATTATGTAGTTATCTCTTGGCACTAGAGATGATACAGTAGTTAAAGCCCTTGCCTTGAGTTTGATGGACCAGGGTTTGATCTCCAGCACTCTATATAATTGCTACAAACCCTAAAATTATGATCCCTGAGCTTAGAGCATAGTAGGGTGTGGCCTACAAACTAAATAATAGTTTTTTATTATCATATATCTTTAAAAAAGAAGTATAAGAAAAGTAAAAGGAATTTGGAGATGGAAACTTATATGATGTCTTACAAGGTTTTATTTAGGAATTTAATCATTCATTTTATTCATAGAAATATGATTTACATGATTTATATTATTAAATGCTAAGGTTAATCAATTCATATTGATTTCAATCTTATTCACCAAGTCTACCAAGTTGTAGATTCTCCCTAAAGTTGCATTGTATTGAAGCTACAATACCAGAATGTTGAGAGAAGATGCTGATAAGGAGAAAAATTAAATTGCTAGGGAGGACGGGGATATGTGGAGACACAATAGTTTCCAATTACTTAAAAACCACAAAGAAAGCTGTTGTGCTAAAGGCAAACTGATGTTAATCACACCCCAACCAGCACTATTTCTTGTTTTCAATACAGTCAAACAGCGTTCAAACACCAGAAGAGCTTTGCAGCACCAGGAGATCAAGAGTGGAGTCAAACTTTCTAGCACAATGGTCTAATTACACAGAACATCTTACAAACTCCAGACTATGCGTGTATAAGAAGACACAGTCAGTAAATATTAAAACATGAAAAAAAAGAGTTTGAAATGAAAGCAAACTATGAGAAGTAGCCCCCATCTCTGTGGAAGCCACAGGGCTTTGTTGTTCCTCTGGCATACTGGAGACTCAGATTGTGCCTTCTTATCTCCTTATATAGACATGGCACAGTTTCAAAAATAGCCTGGGCTTTTTTAGACCTTTAAAGACATCATCAATCATTGTCTTCTATGGTAATGCTTCAATTACCCAGGAGGAAAAAAAATACAGAAGCCATGGATGTGACGTCCTGATGTGCTTAAAATCCCAACTGTAAAAGGGCAGTGTTTGCATATTAGCCCTGTAAGCAGTGTAAGAACTGTGATGAACCATTAATAAGCCTCTCTCATGCTTTCTAAGTATTCAGGAAATGTATCGCCTGACAGGCCAGATCTTTATAGGATTAGCTTAATGGTTTGTCACTTCCTGCATTGCTGGCTGCTCTTCTGCCTTTTTCATCTGAATGATATTGTAGGAAGCATTTTGTGAAGCATTTTGTGTGGTTTTACAAGCCCAGTGTTTCTCCTTGATAAGAGCCCCCATTTTAGGCACTCCAGGTTATTTGTGTAAATAACATCCAGAAAAAAAAAGCCCAACAGCCTTTCTTCTTGAAACAAACCTTGTTGATTTCAAACTGCCAAGGAGGTTTCAATTTGACCACTCCCAGGTGATCTCCAGAATAATGAATCCCCACAGGAGCTGCTCCCTCTATCCCCACCATTTGTATCTCAGGGTAACCAACACACGCAACATGTAATGTCAGCCTGGAGAGCAAACAGGTGCAGTTGTTTGAACGAAGCTTATGTCAGGCTCCCATATGGTGGCCAAGAAATTCTAACATGTATTATTAAAAAAAAAAAGACAGAGGATGTTAAAATGTTATCCCACTTGAATTTTCTGTGTGGTCCACTTCGGCAGCATTGTAGTACATATACACATACATACATATGTACATATGTGTATCTGTTTGTGTGTGTGTGTTTTAATTAAAATGAGCAAACTTTCTATAGCTTCCATACAAATAAAAAAAACAGCATTAATGGAAAAGGCTAATTGTGGTTTTGAATACCTGAAGAATATGAAATCATAAGAAGACAGGTTCCATACATTACTGTTTTATTAATACTTTTGCAGATACCAACCAACTATATACTATGGCATTATTTTCAGTAGAAAGCATTTCACACTGCAATAAGCCTGTAATTATAGTTTTCAGATTATCATCTGTGACTGCTTTATGATAAGTACACCAATTCCCTTGAAACATTTGAAGCATCTACTACCTGCACCACTGATTTTATGAAGGTTCACAATCTGTGAATACCATTGAAATTAAGCTCATTTTATATGACATGAGAACCTCTAATATATACCACCACAAAATCATAATATATTGCTAGTTGCTCTTCAAAACATAAACACACCTTATTTATAGACTTTCAGGGTTGTTTTTCTTTTTTAGTTGTTGTAATTTGCCTCAAGGGATTGATAGTGGGATAAGGAGCTTTTTAACTTCTAAATCACATATTATGAACCTAATCTGAGTCTGTGAATGACCACTAATTCTGAGTTGGAAAACTGTCCGCAATCATTTTTCCTCTTTAAGCTGCCTATGTTATTTTGATCACTGACTTAAAACATTCTTAAATCTGTGGACTAGAATTCATTCACAAACAGGTGGTTTACAGATAAGTAGTTGCAATCTATTCTTTCAGATAACCTGTATTTTGACTATCCTAGAGTATTTTTATCTCAATTATGAGTTACTGTTTAATAACAATTGGCTAGAAATTACATAGTGATTATATACACTTTCTTAGGACTGGATAATCTATCTTCTTCAACTTGTAAAATTAGAGTAAGAACTAATTAGCTCACATCAGCATGAATATCTTCAATATCACCTAACTAGAAAAATACATCCATGATTCATTGCTTTTGCAACACATATGTTATAAGCAGGCAAGTACTTTTACTAAAAGTAAAATTCCAAGATAGTCTTCTACATACAAAACTGCATTTTGAGTAATATTCTCTGAAGTTATTAGTTGAGTTTGTGGCCACAGTGAGTTTTAGGTCTAAAATTACATTTATAAAATAACCAAACTGAGTTCCATATAACGGGCATATAGACTGACAATGGAGAGATAAAAATAGGTCACAGATAGATGTTCACACTTTTTTACCTAGACTCGGGATGGATAAATCAGGGTTTGATCAAAGAAGTCAAAAAGTTCCATGAAAAATATTAATTATACAAATAAAAACTTTGAATATTCCATGATGTTTTAGAAAACATGCTGAACAGTTTCTGCAAGACAGACAAATCTGTTGAAATGTTAGGAAAGCATGGTTAGTAAATGAATAGTAAAGGAATGGAAGAGGAATGCATTTTTTATTATTAGCACTTTATAGAAAAAGGAAACTTACATACAGCAGTCTGAAGTTTGAGAAATGTATCAAAAACTCAGCCAAAACAGAACCATCTATCTGAAAAGTGACACTTTGCGATTCCACATCTCCACATTCCAAATTCTGACTCCATCATTGCTGACTTTTCAGTGAAAAGGAGTCACCTGAAAGACTAAATTGGAAGTAAATAATAAAGACACCGTTTTTTCAGAGTAAGGCAAAAATAAAAGATGATATATACCAAATAAAAATTGCTCCTAGTATACTTCACTAAATCAGTATCTCAAAAAGAATGCAAATGTGAATCAGGAACATTGCTATTTTTCTCCTGAGAGTCTTGTATAAACACTGGATCGTCACTGCAACCAGAGCTGCCTCACTCTGTTACAGCATGACATTTCAGCTCATCAGAAACATTAAATTATTGAAGAATGAAGGCATTTACTGTGCACAGAGATTGACACGATTGTGACTTAGTAGACATGGCCAGGTCAAGGAGATGGGAAAAGGGCAACCAGAGGTGTGAGCTGGTTCAGCAGCAGCTACTCCATGTATAAGAGACAATTCATGGAAGAAAGTTTTTTTTTTCTTTGATATTTTCAACATGGACTTCTATCTACTGAAAATAATTTCACTTTACTTTGACATCAGTAACTGAACTATGTAAAATATGATTACTTCTACAAACAAGCTTATACACGAACACACAGTAGCAGTGGCTCTCAATTTTTCATTTTGTTTGGGGGGCCACATCCAGCAATACTCAGGTATTACTGTTGGTTCTGCACATGGAAATTATTCCTGGAGGTGCATGTGGGATCATATGGGATGATTGGGATAGAAAGAAGGTCTGCTATGTGTTAGCCAAGTGCCCTACCCACTATACTATCTCTCCAGTCCCTTCAGTTTTTAAAAATCGGGCTTTCTCCAGCTATGATGGGGTTGTCTTGGAGATACTCTTGGTGACACTGACCTGTTTTGTGCTCCAGTTCTTAATGCTTAGAACTGGGATGTGGCACTATGGGGGACACTGGGGCATAAGGGGTGATTTTGGTGAGGGATGGGTGAGGGAGGTGGTGAGGTTGGGGCATATGGCACTTGTATAAAATTTGAAGCCTCGTCAATGCAAAATGTGCATTTCACTTTCCTGAGTAATCTCCATGTCCCTTCCAACTACTATATAAGATGCCTGTGATTACTGGTTGATAAAGTGGTCAAAATTTCTTCACCAAATTTTGCAATGTTCAAGTGTAGACTCTTAGGCAGGGTTGAGCTATTACAGCAGGTAGAGCTCTACCCTTGTAACCAGGAGTTGCAGCCACAACTAAACCCTGAGCACTGTTGAGTGTGGCCCAAAAAGCAAAGGAAAAAAAGTATCAATTAGGAAAGCACATATAAAGTTATATATGAATTTATATTTATACATATAAAATATATGTAAATGCGTATTTATATCAAATATATAGTATAATTAAATACATATATGTATGCGTTTCTAGTGTCAGGCTGGATGGACAATAAATGTTTGATGAGTTTTATTGGAAGAGATGGAGGCTTAGTTTATTTTATTCAAGATAGTTTAGTGGGCTGGAGAGGTATTACAGTAGGTTAGGCATCTGCCTTGTGTGAGTCTGACCCATGTGTCCCTTAGCACCATATATGGTCCCCCAGGAAATGCAGGAATGATTCCTGAGCTCAGAGCCAGAAAGAAACCCTGAAACTGTTGGATGTGGTCCACAAAGAGAAACAAAAACAGCAAGAAGAAAATAATATTCTATGAAATTATTTATCACTTGCCAAATTGCCACCGGTTGGACTCTTAAGGGGCCTACCAAAGTAGTGTTCAGGGGGATTTGGGGCTAGGACCTATGGCATTCAGTCAATCCTGGGCTAGGGACTTCCCTGCAAGGACCCAAAGATATGTTACTTCTGAGTCCTGTATTGTCAAAGACCATGAGTAACCCCAGCTGTGTTTGCATGTACCCCAGAGCCCTGTACAAACTCCCCAGATCTTAGAGAGATGTTTTATTTTTATTTTTTTATTTAATCATTTTTTTATTAGTGAAACACCATGAGATACAGTTATAGACTTAAAAATTTTTGTGCTTGGGTTTCAGTTATACAATGATCAAGTACCCATCCCTCCACCAGTGCCCATCCTCCCCCACCACGGGTCCTAGCATCCCTCCCACCCCCCATCCCCCCCATCCCACCCTGCCGCTGTGGCAGGGCATTCCCCCTTGTTCTCTCTCTCTTCTTTTGGGTACTGTGTTTTGCCAGAGAGGCATTGAGTGGCAATCATGTTTGGTCTATAGACTACTTTTAGCATGTCTCTCCCACCCTAGGAAGGTCTTCACAATACCCTTTATTTGGTGCTCTCTTCTCTATCTGAGCTTCCTTTTCACCTAGCACATGTGGCTGGCCTTCAAGTCATGGAGCAAAATTCCTGGTACTAATCTCAGCCATTCCTGGGTGTTAGTCTCCCGTTTAGTTGCTTTAAGTTTCCCAGATGAATGCAATCTTTCTATGTCTGTCCCTCTCTTTCTGACTCATTTCACTTAGCATGATACTTTCCATGTAGTACCACTTGTATGTAAATTTCATGACTTCATCTTTTCTAACAGCTACATAGTACTCCATTGTGTAAATGTACCAAAGTTTCTTTAACCAGTCATCTGTTCTCGGGCACTCAGGTTTTTTCCAGATTCTGGCTATTGTAAAGAGTGCTGCAATGAACAAATAATTGCAGATGTCACTTCGACTATACCTTTTTGTCTCACTGGGATATATTCCCAGGAGTGCTATAGCTGGGTCAAATGGGAGATCAAATTCAATTTTTTGAGAATCGTCCATACTGTTTTCCAAAAGGGTTGGACCAGCCTGCATTCCCACCAGCAGTGAAGGAGGGTCCCTTTCTCGCCACATCCGCACAAGCACCTGTTGCTTTTGTTCTTGTGGATGTGGGTCAGTTAGAGAGGTTTTAAATTGCAAATATGTCCACAAATCAATATATATTAAGACTAATTTCTTTATAATAATATAAGTGCTCTATTCATTTTAATTATATTAACATATTGCCTCTTTATTCAGAGTTTTTCTTTCAATGCCAGGCATTCAGAAACACTTAGAAATGTTTAGAAGATATATGTATTTATATCTTATATATCATATATATCACTATGTCAACAGTCCCCTTTGGGGTCAAGAAAGTTATAATAATGCTTTTCCCATGGTTAGTTCTGCCACTTAATATTTATCGGCTGATAGATAAAAAATTATGTCTTGATATTTAATGCTTTGCTTTTGGTGGATTGTTTTCTGAATTATCCTTTGATCATAGAGTAAATTAGATTTGCTTTTAAGCTTCAAATATTATCCATCTGTTCCATGAAACAATTATATTATTTCACATATCACTCCAATTTAAAAATTTAATTTCCCTTATAAATTTTACCATTAACAAATTAGTTACCTAAGAACACTAAATCTGATCTGAACTCTCAGTTTAGCAGTTTCTATTTTAAAAAATGGAATGTGATCACTATCTAAATCTCTTGTACAAATATCCTTTTCTCTTTGTTTTCCTTAACATTTAGAAAGGAAAAAATAAAAGTAAGTACCTTGCTTTATAATAATATTTATGTAGTTGGTTTCCTCTTGCAGTATTTATTAGAGCTAGTGACTACAACACACATACATTCAAAATAATTAATGGTTCTTCTGTTTGAATGAGTTATTTTCTATTCTATTCTAAATACAAATACGTTGAGGGGCTGAGGAGGTAGTATACGCTATACAGCACATGTTACTCAATCCTTAGCACAAAATGGATCCCCTAAATCAATGGAGATAGCCTAGGAGGTCCGTCAAGAACTGTTGCTTATAACCTTTAGAGTCACTGGTACCACAGGAAATAAGAAGCACTACCTCCTTGGGTCTTTTCTTGACCTGCAGAATGGTTAGCCAATGGTCACTAGTGTTTCCATATGACCTCCTGAACTCCCCCTTAGAAGTCCCCCAACAACACTTCAAAAGTGAGAAATAATTGAAAATATGGTTGAACAGCAGTAACGTGAAGCTCGTATAACTAACTCACTTTTTACATGTTTTACTTACCAATAGAATTCGAGTTTGATAAAATGAGATGTTATTGAATCAGTAATGCAATCTAGAAACATAGATATGAATTATCTAGTGAGAAGAGGATATTATAGAAAAATTACAATTCTTGTTTGCTATACTTCTATCTCTGAATTTTTTTTTTTGTGATTTGTAAGGTTATCACTCCATTTTCTACTAGCAGAAGTGCAAAATAAATGCTTTTGGATCTGACCTGATTGATTTGAAGATTTTTTTTCATATTATTCTTTCTAATAGTTCTGGGGACGGGCTGGGGAGTCACTCCCAGAGATAGCCAGTCCATATTGAAAGTTAGATGCTAAAACCCAGTGATGGATGGTGGGTGCTCTGGTGATAGTGAATTCCTACAGTGTTCAAGGGTTACTCTGCTACCATAGATGACACTCAACTCAAGGTCCTATGTAAACCAGATACACATTCCATTCCACTGAGCTTTCTCCTTCCTATCCTTGTTTAGAATTTAACAACTTTTAACAGAATTCTAAACAAAAACAATTTTATTATTGATTTCTTATGTTGATAAAAAGTCATGAAAGTGCAAAAAGAAACTGTCCTTTTGGTTTATAAGAAAAAAGTATGCATTATCTAGTATGATTTCAGTACTAAAAATGAATATATTCTGACTTTTCTTCTAAATTTTTTTTAAACGCAGCATGTGTGGGTATATTTTTAACGAGTATACTTAATTAACCAATATGTCACATTTGATGATAACTTTTTATAATTTTATTTACTTTGGATTTGTCACAGCTGCAGCAATAGCACAGCGGGTAGGGCATTTGCCTTGCGTGCGGCCAACCCAGGTTCGATTCCTCTGTCCCTTTCTAAGAGCTCGGGAAGCTACTGAGAGTACCCTGCCCGCATGGCAAAGCCTGACAAGCTCCCTGTGGCATATTCGATATGCCAAGAGCAATAACAAGTCTCACAATGGAGACATTACTGGTGCCCACTCTAACCAATTGATGAACAACTGGAAGACAGTGCTACAGTGCTACAGTGTATTTGTCACCTAAAATGTCAATTTAGGGTTTAACCCTGTCACCACATGGTCTCCTGAGAACTGCAAGTAATGACCTCTGAACAAGTTAGCAGAGCAATGCTGGGTGTATATAACATAATATATATTATGCTAAACTTCATAGTTAATATTTTACCTGCAGGATGGAAATGCAATTACCAGAAATATAATACACTGCTTTATACAATATTAAAGTCATTATATTCTAATTAGGCTGGAGCGATAGTATAGCAGGTAGGGTGTTTGCCTTCCACGTGGCCGACCCAGGCGACCAGGGGGACCTGGGTTTGATTCCTCCACCCCTCTCAGAGAGCCTGGCAAGCCACTGAGAGTATCTCACCCTCATGGCAAAGCCTGGCAAACTCCCCGTGATGTATCCGATATGCCAATCACAATAATAACAAGTCTCACAATGGAGACGTTACTAGGCCCACTTGAGCAAATCGATGAACAACGGGAGGACAGTGCTACAGTGCTACATTCTAATTATGTGATTAGATAATAGGATTTCATATATTTATTGTTGATGTGATATGAAACTTGATTAACCATCAACTAGGGTCTGGAGAGATAGTGAAGGGGTTAAGATCTTTTGCTTGCATGTAGTCAACCCTGGTTTAAATCAAAGATATCCATATTTTATAGTCATCTCTGGGTACAACTCGAGGGCCCCCAAGCACCACTGGATCAGCTGCAACAGGTAGTCCTGAACTTCACAGACTCCAAAAAAGAAAAAAAAAAACATGTCCTGGGCATTCACTTTTAATTATGTCTGTTTGACAAGAATTGCCAGGAAGGGCCCTGAACCTACTGAGTACTGCTTGGAGGGAACCAGTTACTTGCCGCATAAAGAATAAAACTCAAATTATAAGTAAGAATAATTTTTGGGGTATTATTTTTATCAGTTTAGAATACTGGATGATAGCAATCATATAAATTCAAGTAAAGCAAATTTCACAAATATTGTATATTGTTTCTTTTATATCATCTAGTGTTTCTTTTATGTATTTTGAATGAAAACATCATCTCTTTTCATACCATAAAATGTGTGATAGTTTTTTTTTTGCTGTAATGAATTTTATTCTTATTGAGGCCATAGTCAGGTTCAGGACCAATCCTAGGGCTTCACACAGGAAAGACATATGCATTATGACTCAAGTCACATCGCTGACTGCAGTCTGTGAGATTTCAGGATTTTTTTCTTCCATCTTAACCAAATACATGTATTTATATGTATACACTGTGACTTCTGAAATTGCTAATAATTTACTGTCAGTAAATTATACCAGATATATTTAATTTTAATTTTATTTTCACGTGTAATCAATTGAATTGCTACCAAACAAAGTTTTATCTTATAAATTCTTAAAATTAAGTCAGCATAATTTATGTGTGTTGTGTTGGCTAACATCAATATAACTGATAGTAATCTCTCTATTGAAATACTTAGGTAATTAAGATTATAGATGTACTTATCACATTAACTCTGTAAATGAATCCTCTGAACTCAAAATGAAAGAACACTGATAGCAAAGCTGACTGATTTTGATTCTGATTACAGTTCAGAGAGAACAAATTAATTAATCATTCAATACAAGATTAATCCAGGTAAAATATTTTAATTATTTATTATTGTCTCTTGAGATTAAAAAAAGTATAAAAATCCCAAATGTCCATATTCTTTATATCCTCCTTACCAGTTATTAAGTAAAAGCTATGCAAGGATTATCTGATGCAGCTCAAAAGAATACTAAGTTTGTATGTTTATAGTGATGTAATTAGAGACATGACAATTCCAAACCCATTCAGAAAAAAAAGTCGTGCAAAAAATTTTGGACTATTTTGTTTCTAATTTGTGCTTTAACAAGTTAGAAACTTACAACATTTGGGAATTTTCTAAAAATTCTCTACAAATCTCAGATTTAATAGATACTTTAAAATGTACTAATAACATTTAGGGCTGGAGCTATAGCACAGCGCTAGGGCATTTGCCTTGCATGCGGCTTGCCCAGCAGATCCTGGTTCGATTCCTCCGTCTCTCTCCGAGAGCCTGGCAAGCTACCGAGAGTATCTCAGCCGCATGGCAAGCTACCTGTGATGTATTCAATATGCCAAACACAGTAACAACAAGTCTCAAAAAAAAAAAAGAAGACTTTACTGGGCCTGCTCAAGCAAATCGATGAACAATGGGAGGACAGTGATACAGTGCCAATAACATTTATTCTTATCATTACCATAATCTTTGTAGGTATTCAAGTTATCAGAAAAGTTGTTTTATGATGGCATTCTAATAACTGAGAAATTAGAATTGTATCAGACACCTCAAATAAATTTGAAGCATTTGAGCCTTACTGAAATGTTGATTGCCTTGGAGAGAAAGAAGCCACATAAAACTGATAGCTTCATATCAGCTTTTTTTTAAATAAGAGCATTTATAGAATTGAAGCAAAGTGTTTTGCATTATTATAATTTTCAGATAAGTTGCTAATTTATAATGTTCCATTAATATAAGTAATTAATATAATAATATATTAATGTTCCATTAATATATTATTTTAAAAAATCACATTTGTGAATTGACCTGTGTATTATATGTATCTGTGTGTATAGTCCAATATTCACAATATATTACCTAGTTAAATGAATTAATATTTAAATGGCATATTTGATAGCATGTTAAATAAACATTAGGAATCTCACTTTAAATTGCCCTTATATTTATATTTACAAATACATGGATCTTAATAAGAACATAATAATACCACATGTAAAGGTATCCCTATTAGTATAAAATGACATTAATTGGAAATGATATACATTTTTAGGCTTCTTCCATTTTATACATTGTAATGTCATAAAGTCTATTTCAGGCAAACCCTAGATAGAGCTCTGTTTTATATATACTAGAATATATGTAATTATTTAGACTTATTTAGTTTACATTTTTATAAGGACTACTCACGGCAAAGCCTGGCAAGCTACCTGTGTCGTATTCAATATGCCAAACACAGTAACAAGTCTCACAATGTTACTGGGCCCACTCAAGTAAATCCATGAACAATGGGAGGACAGTGCTAAGGTGCTACCAAATTGAAATTTATTTTAGTAAAAAAAAGTAAAAGTAAAGGTCCTCCCGTTGTTCGTCGATTTGCTCGAGCGGGCCCAGTAACATCTCCATTGGAGACTTTGTTGTTACTGTGTTTGGCATATCGAATACGTCACGGGGAGCTTGCCAGGCTCTGCCATGCAGGCGAGATACTCTCGGTAGCTTGCCAGGCTCTCCGAGAGGGGCGGAGGAATCGAACTCGGGTCGGCCATGTTGGCTGCGTGCAAGGCAAACACCCTACCGCTGTGCTATCGCTCCAGCCCCAGAGGAAATATTTAAACATTTCTAAACAAAATAATAAAATATATGGTATATAAAGATTTTAGAAATTTTAACTTAAAATTACATTTTACATAATTTACTTAATTTTAAACATTTAATTAAGTTAAGGGGGGGCGGGTTGAGTTCCAACCCCCCCTCCCCCCCCAGCAGAGCCCAGGTAGCTGAAGACCTATAGAAGAGTTTAAAACAGTCTGAATAGTAAGCTATTCACAGGGCAAGGGCAGTTTCTTAAAATAGCACTGTAGCACTGTGGTCCATTGTTCATTCATTTGCTCCAACGGGCACCAGTAACGTACTGTATTCTCTGTCATATATTGACAGTGTAAATGTAAACCTGTCTGTCTGCTACTCTCAAAAAAAAAATGATATGACAATGTCCTCCAAACCTAAGTAACTCCTGGTCTTATATCCAGAAAAATAAAAATTTGTTTTCATTCAACAAACAAGTATGTTCATAATAGTTTATAGCACAAACTCAAAATCTATATCCTTTCAGTAGATGCCTAGTCAACCAAACTTTATATGTGGTATCTTTACCATGAAATATTTAAAAATAGGAACAAACTTGATGCACACATGCATTAGAATAAATGACCAAAATTAGGCTGAGGAAAGAAGAAATATTTTTGAGGTTATGTAATTGTTTGCTTTTACATATGCTTTTCTTACTATGAAATATAGAAAAAGAGAATATTATGGAGTAATATGAAAGTCCAATCATGAACAACATTGTAACTGTGTATCATATGGTGATTCAATTGAAAATAAATAAACAAATAAAATTAAAAAATGATGTTGAATACAAAAAAAAAACAACAAGAAGAAAGTATGTTCTAGGAAGTCTTTGGTGGCAAAAGGAAGACAACATGAGGGCAATTCAGGTGATGGAAGAGATCTGACTGACTTGACTATCATCAATGTTACATCTTGATTGTATTATTGCACTATTGATTTTCAAGCTGCTCCTTATTGTAGGATTACTGAGGAGAGGTTGAAAGGAACTTCTTTGACAGTATATTATTTCCAATTCGTGAGAATCTGTGATTTCAAAATAAAATTGTAATTTAAAATTATGTGTGAAAGTAACAGTGGGAAAAGTGACAAGATAAATATTCAAAGCTGAAATAATTAAAAGACTAACGAATAATGGTCGAACAAATCTGGTCCATATTGCTTACTCTGGTTTTGAGGAGCCACAAGTGGTGTTGTTCAGGAATTCTGATGGTGATCAGGGAACCACATGCATACCCGGAATGAAACCCAGGTCATCTATGTGCAAGACATGTATGTACCTTTCCTGCTGTGCTGTCTATCTCTCCAGCCCAAGGACAAATTGTTAACAGTCTGAAGAGCAGAATGGAAAATAATTGAAATGGGACAGATAGGAAAAATAATAGTGGCATCTCTGTGCAGTATCAATATATTCTACCAAAACCAGTTAATGCCACATTATGAAAACCATTATGACAGAGAATTTTTGTAATACTAAGGAGTATTTTCCAATTGTATCTCAAGGTAGAAACATAATATAAATTTCTAATCATCTTCAAATCCTCTTTTAGTTGTTTATTATTTGCTTTTAAAATAAAATTATTATATTATGTAGCATTATAGTATAATTATCATTATTAAAAATAGATAACCTTAAAGCAAACTTTAAGTAGTAGCAATACAATATTAAACCATGTTATTTGTAAATATTTTCATTTTACATTATATCCATATTTTATTTATGTTTTTTCTCCCTTATGGATTTATGTGTCAGATTTAAAATGTTAACATTAAAGCTTATTTTTAAATTCTATTTAAAATAAAGTGTGCAATTCTGCCTTTTTTGCTATTTACAATTATGTGTTGAAGTGGTAGGATGAAGTAGATATTTTATATCTGAACTTCCCTTATGTCATGAGTAGATTCTATCAAATCAACATCAAACTATGCCAAATATTATAATTTTATTCTAAGAATTTTCATGTGAAATGATTTGATTCAAATGAGAAATTTACTAAAATGTTCTTTAGTATCACTGAGATACATTTAGTCACATATCTAGAGAAAGTAGCAAAGAAATTACATTTTAGAGCAGATTTTTACTTTAAAATGATTTCCACAATACTCTTCTAAATTTTCTATTGAGTTTCACCAAGTTCTTGTAATATCTATCCCAATGGGAAGTATCCCAATGGGAAGTAAGATGTTTGTTACAGAGTGAAAATTACTTTGCCTACCAAAAAAAAAAAAGTTCTATTAGATAATTAAAAAGTAAACCAGCAGCTCCTAATTGAAATAAACATCACATAATGAGTTGCATTACACTTTATTGTAAATGTCTTGCTTAAATCTTTCAAGGATATATATTTTTCAAAAAAAAGAAACTTATTTTAAGATATTTTAGGCAAAAAGAATTTGCTCTATCTATTCATTTAGCATATATTTATTGTTCAGCCTAATGCTTTTGCTTTTGCTTTTAATTGTCAAAAGTTCATCTATGTAATAGCTTTTAAATGTTGTTTATGTAACATCCCTAATTAGCACAATTATTATTGTTTATGCTATTTAATATCATTTCAAATTCATTTGTTTATTGTCTGATGTTTCATTTTCAAATAATTAAAAAATTGTTATTAAAATCCATTATTTTTAAATAAACTATTTATTATATATCCCTAACATGGGATATATATTTATTTGTTTATATGCCTGGAAAATTTTAAAGTTTAATTAACATTTCAAATGTCATGTAGGTTATAGTAGAGTGCAGTTAAGAAGGCAGTGGAATAAGTGGGTTGTAATATCAATTTATTTAATGTTTCCTTGATTGCTTCAACTCTTGGTGTTTTAATTGCCTCAGTTCTAACATGGAGATAATAAACCTTCTTATATTGATATATGAATTAAGAACAGGAAGAAATGCTAAAACGCTACATAAAAGTCATATGTGCACTCGTAAGAGAGTTTATTACTGACTATGGTAATGAGTCTTGTACTCTCAAGTGAGATATTTTCAAAATTGAAAATATGATGCAAGTTAAAGATTTTTGTGGCTTTTACTGTTTTCAG
Organism: Sorex fumeus; assembly: GCF_029834395.1. Lineage (NCBI taxonomy): Eukaryota > Metazoa > Chordata > Mammalia > Eulipotyphla > Soricidae > Sorex > Sorex fumeus. The sequence goes on from NW_026606118.1 coordinate 24,629,571, forward strand.
GGATGTTTTCTTGTTTAGTACAAGATCAGAAGATCAATTTGATATTGATATAACTCTAATGACTAAAACTCAATAACCTAATGCAAGACTAATACATGATTTTTGATGTTTTATTTTTTTCTTTTTATTTCTTAGCCAACCTAAAACCTGAATAAGCTTTAAAATTGCTTCAGTTGTAAAAGGAATGATGCCATTTTATTATGTTTGGGTTTAAGTTGCCTCAATTAAGAACAAAAGACAAGTGAGCTGGAGTCAAAATATAGCCAGTTGGGTACTTGCCTTACACACGAACCAACCAGATTCAATTCTTGGCATCCTGTATGGTCCCCTGAGCATCCTAGGAGTGATTCCTGAATGAATTACCAGGAACAAACCCTTAGGACAGCTAGATGTGGCCCCCAAGAAAAAATAAAAACAAATAGAACAAAAGAAGGGTGAATTAAAAATAAAGTGTATTTTAAGTACTAATTTTTTTTAGAATTTACATGAAATAACATGTTTTTATAATCAAGTTTAGTGATAGTTTTTCCTTGTTTAATTTCATCCAGGATCAGGGTTGAAGAAAAAAGTTAATGTGATTAGTTCTACAGAAGAGTTTAAAACAGTTTGAATAGCAAGCTATTCACAGGGCAAACAGCAGTTTCCTAAAATAGCACTGTGGCACTGTGGTTCCATTGTTCATCCATTTGCTCGAACGGGCACTAGTAAGGTCTCCATTGTGAGACTTCTTGTTACTGTTTTTGGCATATTGAATATGCCACGGGCTCTGCTGTGCAGGAGGGATACTCTCAGTAGCTTGCTGGGCTCTTTGAGAGGGGCAGAGGAATCGAACCCGGCTCGGCCACGTGCAAGGCAAACACCCTACTGACTGTGCTATTGCTTCAGCCCTTCTTAAAATAAACTGTAATTGTGTTTCTGAGTCTATGGGACCGATAGATTATATAAATATTTCATGCAGGTAGAAAGATTCTAAAAGATGCATGACATCTATTGGGATATAGAAGAGAGAATAACTCGTTCAAACTATCCCTATGGAAAAGAAATTTTGTGAATAAAATGCTAAATTGACTCATGCTTTCTATCTTGAAACACATTACCAAAAAAAGTCTAGAATAAACAACGTATTATGGCAGCAGGTGCATCACTGTGCTTAAATTCTTACTTGTTCAAACTATAAATATTTTCTAAAGATGTTAAAGACATCAAATAGGAATTTTAAATTCTTAAACTTGAATTAGTATGGTGTTAGTGCATATTGAGACCCTGGTTAAACCCAGGTAACACAAAGGTCCCCAAGCATCAGCAGGAATGAACCCTGAGTACAAAGCCAAAAATAACTGCTGGACTCAATTGGGCATGGCCCTAAATCCCCAAAAAAAAAGTTTAAAAAAGAGGGCTAGAGAAGAATCCATGACTCAAGAATTACTATTTTAGTTCCTCACCTAAAAAGTTACACAGAGCTGTATCCTTAGATGTTAGGGTCATTGTAGTCATAGAAAATTATGAGACAGAAAGTGAAATAAATATATCCAAACAGTAGTGTAAATGCAAAGTAAAAGAATCATTAAGTTTGTTAATCAATACTATAATAACATTCTAATAAAACACTATAATACTATTCTAATAAAATACAAACTTTCACGTGGATAAGAAGCCCGCCTACTTGATAACTAAAATTGCATTTATGGTATATATAACAAAGAGTATAATATCAGAGAGTAACTTTCTTGCCTTGCTAATTCATTTATTGATGTATACCTATCTCTTTTCAAAGACTTAATTTTTTGTGACTATCCTATGCTTGATACATATCTCATTGATGTCATAGGGACTCCCGCGTTACTTACGTGAGGCGGGGATGAGACAGCCAGCCAACTGGAGAAGGTTTTCTCTAACTTCCTCCCACCCCAGCAATGCCTGGGGAACTGGAAAAAGACAAGAGATGAGGCCCTGCACTATACAGACATTGTGTCTCACCAACCTCAAGCTACACATGGCATCTGCTTTTTTTCTGTGCAGTGGGCAGTAGATGCCAACAACTGATCTCTCAAGTAGCCTTGGACTCAGGCTAGAGTGAGGGATTGTCGTTTGCAGGGAAGGAAAGTCCATCCTAGATGTTACCCAGGCATTTGATTTCTCTTGCCTTTCCTCACAAAAAAAGAATTTCAGGAGGATATGAGTCCTGAAGTAAAAACAAATTTTATCAGAAGTTTTGAGAGAGAAAGAAACAAAGACAGACAAAGAGACAGAGAGAGAGTGAGAGAGAGAAAGACAGAGACAGAGAGATAGAGAGATAGAGAGGGAGAGAGAGAGAGAGAGAGAGAGAGAGAGAGAGAGAGAGAGAGAGAGAGAGAGAGAGAGAGAGAGAATTTGTGTTTCTCCAAAAGCAGAAAAATAGCATAGCCTTGAGTGGTTTTTAGGACTGTCTTTTTGTGGATATTTTCCAGGTTGTCTTGGTGTGACATTTTCTGGAAAGGGAGAATTGGTCAAGGTAATGTCAGAACCATTTTTTTTTTTTGCTTTTTGGGTCACACCCAGCAATGCACAGGAGTTACTCCCGGTTCGTGCACTAAGGAATTACTCCTGGCAGTGCTTGGGGACAATATGGGATGCTTGGAATCGAACCTAGGTCAGCTGCGTGCAAGGCAAATGTCCTACCTGCTGTGCTATTACTCCAGTCCCCAAAATTTTTCATTTATGAGGTTATCCTTCTTTAAGACCTTATCATCTACTTTCATGGCAGCTGAAGTTTGTTTTCTTCTTGGGGTCTAGCCTTCTCAGTATCTATGAGGGCACCAGGTTAGATTTATCAATACTCAATATCCGTGCCCATGAGTTGGGATTTTAGCTGCTAGGTGCTTTTATTATTTCCCAAGAACTCAATGTCAATGCCATGGCTACAGAGGAAGAAAAGTTTCCTCTCTCTGTCTGCTTACCTGTATTACCATGACAGTATTTGAAACTGAGACTCTCTTAAAGAATATTGTGCTTTTCTATGAATCTTGAAGATGGTGCAACATTTTGACCCCGTGGGACCATTATTCAACAGGTGTTTGGACTTCGGAAGTAGACAATATCCTTGCTAGTTGCACTGCAGGGCTGACTTCATGCTGTATGTCAAAAACAGTTATATAAGCTGTAACATCTCAATTGTCCCCAAGCTCACTTATTTTCACTGCTAAAAGGGCTCAGAAGAGGTTGTTTTCTAGAAACAACAAGGTTTTTAATGCACTATGTTGAAATTCCATCATAAACTGAAAGGCAAAAGGTGGCATAATTCATCAGTAATACAAAATTCAAGAAAAGTACTTTAATGAGTGTTCAATGCTTAAATATATGTATACTCTTGCATGTTTTATAAAATTTTGTATCAGGAAATATGAAATTATCCTATAAGAGTGTGACAAATGCGCTTATTCTAAATTAATATGAAAGCAACAAAATAAGCTATTAAAATACAGAAAGACCATGTACAAATTTTTCTGGATGACACAGAGGTTGTCACAAGGAAAATCAGACAACTTTAACAGCACTGGATTGTTATCTATACTAAAAGAAATACTCCATAACTAGGATATAATATAAGTTATATTAAAATGATACTATCTGAAATGGATCCTAATTTAAAAGTGTAAATCATTGACAATAATAAAATAATCAGAGGTGCCTTAAGAATCCAAAGGTAAACAACAGACATTTTTGAAGAAAAATACAAAACAATTTTTTTTCTTTTTTTTTTAATTGAATCACTGTTAGCAACACTTAAAAAGCTATCATGTTTGAGTTTAGGTCATACAATGATCAAACACCCATCCTTTAACTAGCATACATTTTCCACCACCAATGTCCTCAGTATATACCCCACCATGTCCCACCCCTCCCTCTGCCTCCATGGCAGACAGTTCCCCTCTTATTTCTCTTTCTACTTATGGGCATTATGATTTGCAATGCAGATAATAAGAGGCTATCATGTTTGATCCTTTATCTATTTTCAACACATATCTCCCACCCCAAGGAATCCCTTCAACCATTATTGATTTAGCAATCCCTTCTCTATCCAAGCTGCCCTATCCCCTGGCTCACAAGACACACATCTAACCATAAATAGATCTTAGATGTTCATCTCATGTTCTGATATTTTATATTCCACAATGAGAGCAGTCATTCTATGTCTGTCCATCTCTTTCTGACTCACTTTACTTAGCATAATATTCTCCATGACCTTTTTATGACTTCATTTTTCCCAACAGCTGCATAGTATTCCATCAAAAACACTTGTTTACAATTACAAATCTGTTCAGATACTTTGATTATGAATAACAAAAAGGTCACTAACCTCTTTATATCAAAAAAAGAACTAGAATTGTCATATTATAGCTTAAATTGGAGAGAAATCTCAGCCATCATATCTTGTGATTAAAGGGCCATAGAAGAAATCAGAGACTTCCAGTGAACTGGCATTCATATGATTCTGCAGCAACAATTCCCCCATTTTTTTAATATCAGAGTTTCAGGAAAGGAAATCAAAAGCCAGCAGAAAGAAAATCAAAAGCCAGCATTGGTGAGACCGTTGTTCTCTAGTTCAGAATCATAGGTGCCCTTTGCTAATGTGATTTCATTAGCATCTAACAAAATGCATCTTTGGGAATCAGGATTCACTATGGGGTCTAGAATAACTACACGTTTAAAATCATCACCATAACAAATAAATAGCACTAACTGATCAAAATATTTTAAAAGGAAAACGATACAAAAATATGATGATGTCTAAATTTTCCTTGGAGGGACAACACAAAAGGAATTTTTAAAACAAAGCCTGAGGGGAAGAATGGTAAAGTCACTGAAGAGTACAGCTCTGGGGAAAACAGCTCCAGGCCTCTCTCTAACTTTATTCTAAGTGTGCAAACCAGCAAGATTTTACTCTCGATGCAAAGACTTTTTCACCTTTCTAATAGGGTTAATAGTGACAAATAATTCAAGTTCTTTTTGTAGATTAAGTTGTTAAGAGCTCAATAAATAAATAGCAGCTGTATTTACTTTGATAACTATTAACTATGAATCCCCCTATAAATCAGAAATTTACATACAAATGCTGGGAGGTTAAAAACTGTAAAATGGCCAATAAACCTAGGAGAAAGGAGCCATCAATTTTGTTCAATTTGAAATCAAGCAGTTAAAAGCTATTAAGGAAGACTCATTTGCCTATTAGATTGTTAAATGTTAAATCATAGCAGATATTGCTGATGACTTCCACTTCATCAAGGGTTAAGAACTTTTGTGATCCATTTAGAGATATGTCTGAAGATTTTAGAAAATGAAAGAAAGCAGGGCATATGGGGCTGGAGAGATAGCTGGTTGGTAAGGGACTAGTTTTACAGATCTCTGAATCTGGTTCCATCCCTGTCACTTGACAATCACCAGATATCACATATAGAGCCTTGATTGGCCACTGAGAACCGCTGGGTATAGCTACCAACATACAGAAACAAAGTGGAACAAAAGAGGTAGAGCAATGCTTTGGTAGGAGGGAGAGACATTTTCCTTATGGCTTTAGTGGTTCATACTAGTAGGTACCGGTGCCCTGGTGCAATTTGGTTTGTAGCAGATCTTGTCAAGGGCCTTGCCCAGTTTTATTTGAATTTGATCATAGCCAAGGATAAGAGATAAAATGCATGTAGGACCAATGAATCTACTCTTATGTGCATCCAAGTTGTCAGGACCAAATTCTTTTCTCTATGATAATTAAAGTCTAGATAACAGGAAATAGAAACAGTTTCCTATTTGGCTTCATTACTTGGTCTATGTTTCTTTACCAAGAGTATTTAATATGTTGGAGTTAGGACATTATATATCATCAATAAACCTTTTATTTTCCCTTTATATAAAAAGCTTCCACATTTTTTTTACTATTAGTTAAAAAATCATCAAAGAGATAAATGGTCACATAGCAATTATGCAATTATATCTCTTAATTTATCACTGTATGTCACATATAAGCTTAAATAAGGATATATAATTTTTCTACAAATATTGTTATATAACAAAGGAGAAAATTACACTTTTTACACTAGAACTGCTAGAATAAATCAGTGTATATTTTATCTATTTATCTTTTCATCCAATAGTGAGATTTTATTCGTATAGAATTATAAGATTCTCTATCTCAGAGAACAAGTTTGGAAAGCTCAGAACACAGTAACATAGCACAGTACCTTAACTGGTACTTATAAAATACAGATGGTCAATCTTCAAAATAGGGGCTGGAGCAATAGCACAGCGGTTAGGGCATTTGCCTTGCACACGGCAGACATGGGTTTGGTTCCCAGCATCCCATCTATTCCCCTGAGAACCACCAGGAGTAATTCCTGAGTGCATGAATCAGAAGTAACCCCTGTGCGTAGCCGGGTATGACCCAAAAAGAAAAAAATCTTCAAAATAAGTATTGTAGCTGGTTCATATTGAAAACTATAATGAAAGGAAGCTGGATGAGAACGTAACAGCCACATGGGTCAGTAGCATAACATGCAGAAATAGAAAGCCTCAGTAATCAATTGCAATGAATTTGGGACTTTGGTAGGACTCTGACACTGGTGGTGGTGGTTTGGGGTTGGAACATTGTATACCTGAAACTATAATTGACAGAATTGCAAATCACTGCACCATTACATAAAAATGAAGAATAAAAATAAAACAAAAATCATAATATAAAAAGAAATATAAAAACATATACATGCCTCTTTTTTCACTGAAATATTTATGAAATGCACTGCATCTCATTCTATATATAAGTAAGCTGCATTAATTTGTGAATCTTATTCATCACTACCTTATTAATTTTTGTGTCATTTTCGTGATATTAATAGTAATATCATGTTTAGCAGAGCACATAATTTTAATACACTAAATTGCTTTTTATACATGTTTTCCGTATTGTGTTACTTTTCCTGAAATTTTCTTCTCATTATGGTGGGAATTATTTATTTCTCTAAAATTTGTTCCCTAAAAGTTTATCCATGATGATTGGCATCTGCTGTTCTAAGGTTTCTTCCCCAAATCCTTTTCTTACCTAACAATTTTATTCTAAATATATTTTTGTGAGATAATGGGTTTTGGGGACCATTGTGATATGCTCAGGGATACATCTGACTCAAGGCTGATCCCAAGAGAGGCTCAAGTACCAGTAGTGGTACTGGGGATAGACTTGGGGTTCATCACATCCAAAAAGAGCACCTTAGTCCCTACACGATCTCTATAGTACCTACTCTCTATACTTTTATCAAGTGCAATTCCCAGTGGGGTTTTTTACTTTTTTTTGTTTTCTTTTTATTCTTTTTGGTTTTGTACCACACCCAACAATGCTCAGAACTTAGTTCTGCCCTTCAAAATCAGTCCTTGCAGGACTGGGGGACTATCTCGGCTACCTGGATCATACTGGATGAAAGACAATCACCCTTCCTGCTGAACTATCATTCTGACCCCCACGGTGAATACTTATTTTCTGGAGTGCATGTTTTCTCTTATAGCCCTAAAATCAAGAGGAGATAAAATGCTTGATTTTCCTACTATTATCACTGTCATGAAAAATGCCAGAAACACAATAAAACTTTTCAAACTGCAATGAGAGTAAACATTTTATTTTGTGATCCACCTATAAATCCTTCCTAGGCTCCTGAATAAAAGTAATGAAAAAGTAGTGACTGCTATTTATTGATAGTTCACTAAAATATTTCTTAGACACTCGAAAAGGTATTATTTTACTTAATATTTAAGGAAGGTAAAGATGATTATTAAAGTCATATCTTTTCCTTAGAGAAACTTGAGTTTGGTTATTCATTTTCTTGGCCAAACTTCTAGGATGTAGTACATATTTTTAAGATCACAGGGAAGTTTTGGAACCAAACAAAGACAATCATTAAATTACTTTAAGCTGCAAGAAAGCATAATGTCAGAATAAGATTTAACATTTTGATTTATCTTGCTGCAGGTTTAAAAAATGATGGTTGGGGTTCTTGGTGGTGAAAAATAAGTACTGGTGAAGGGAAATGTGTTTGATGATTGCATGACCGAGACTTAAATTTAAAAGCATTGTAACTTTTCCCACAATGATTCAATAAATAAACAAAAAATAAATTAAATAAAATAAAAATTAAAAAAATAATAATAAATGATGAAATAGGAATTTTTCCTGAGTAGCAGTAGAATCAAAGTTTGGAAATAAAAGGACCAAAAAAAATTAAGAAATACTTTTTTATGTTTAAATAATCAGTAGGAAAATATGCATATATATAATAGGTTTATAAAGCCACTTACACATGCATATGCATATATGTGTATATATATACAATTACATATATATTTATTATGTACACATATGTGTTGTACTGTAGCACTGTCCTCCCGTAGATTTGCTCGAGCGGACCTAGTAACATCTCCATCATGAGACTTGTTACTGTTTTTGGCATATAGAATACGTCACAGGTAGCTTGCCAGGCTTAGCCGTGCTGGCGAGATACTCTCAGTAGCTTGCCAGGCTCTCCGAGATGGGCAGAGGAATCAAACCCGGCTCAGCTGGGCTGGCTGCTAGCAAGGCCTACCACTGTGCTATCACTCCAGCCCTTGCACACATATATGTTTGTATACATTTTCAGACTTTCAATTGTTTATTTTATTCTTTCCTGGTTGCATTTTTTGTTTGCCCTGTCATCTTTTTTTTCTTTTTGGGTCATACCCGGTGATGCTCAGGGATTACTCCTGGCTCTGGCTCTGCACTCAGGAATCTCCTGGCAGTACTCCGGGGACCATATGGGATGCTGGGAATTGAACCCAAGTTGGTTATGTGCAAGGCAAATACCCTACTTCCTGTGCTATCACTTGAGCCCCTGTCCTGTCATCTTATCTTTTCTTTCCTGGGTGCACATTTACAACGCCTATGTAGTCTAACATCTAAACTATTTGCTCGAGGTAAAGGTAAAGGCCCTCCCGTTGATCATCGATTTGCTCGAGCGGGCCCAGTAGCGTCTCCATCGGAGACTTTGTTGTTACTGTGTCTGGCATATCGAATATGTCACGGGGAGCTTGCCAGGCTCTGCCGTGCCGGCGAGATACTCTCGGTAGCTTGCCGGGCTCTCCGAGAGGGGCGGAGGAATCGGACTCGGGTCGGCCATGTTGGCTGCGTGCAAGGCAAACACCCTACCCGCTGTGCTATCGCTCCAGCCCCCTAAATAGTTAACTAAACTATTTACATAGGGGAAAATCCCAACCTTTGGATTTTTGTTAGAAGAATGATTTCCCATGATATACAAACATACACTATACTAATTATTAAAAACGCACATTAGAAAATATAGTTTTCCCAAAAGGATGGAACTGAAATATAAGCAAAACATAACCTATTTATACTTTCAACATAATTGGAGGTATATTCATATCATCCGAAAATGTTACAAAGTGTGCTTTTCAAGAAGCATCGTCTCAGAAACCTCAGAAAAGGAAACATAAACGAGACAGCTTATAAATATTACTGTAGTAAAATCTTCATAGATTTATAGAAATGTAATATATTCTAAAGCAAGAAAAATCAGCATGCGATTAAGTCAGCACATAATATCAGTGAAAAGAGGAAAGGAGTTGAAAATAAGCTCAATTTAGAGCTTCTATTTTAGGAATGGTTTCATATATTTTTAATAGAAGCATTTGCACATTTATAACATGCCTCCAAATATAAGACTCTGCTTAACATGTGTATATGAGTTATTTCTATTTTCCACCCCAGTATTAAGCAATTTAAAAAATCTTGTCATTCATATAGGTTTTTAAAAAGAGTACACATTATTACCCTGAGTAGGAGTTTATATTATTGAACTTGAACCATGAAATTCTCCTGCCAGACTTAATGAGGTTCAGCAGCTTTCTCTCATCCTCTGTCCATTCTGATGCCAATTTTGATGTATCAGAATAGACAAAAACTTCATTTCCATCAATACTTATCTGCAAATATAAATGCAAGTTGAAAAAAATCAGAAGATAAGTCAGACTACTGCTCTCCAGTATATTTATGTAAGAGGCAAACCCCCCTGAGAGAGGCACTATTCTAAACTAAATGACCTGCTTGGGCCTTAAGGCTCATGGTCTCCAAGCTGTTTAGTGGCCTGTGTCAAAAAAATTACTCGTTTCAGTCCAATTTCTCTCAATTCAATAACCCCTAAGCCTCTCAAAACAAAGCAAAGTTAAAATGATTTTCAATTGCTTTGGACTAGGATGTGTCAGGCAGTAACCAACATTTCATGGACATCAATAGAACAAAGCATTCACCCTGAAACCTTTCTCCTATTCTCATTAATCAAAATTCCAATGAGCTGATTTCTTTTTTAGTCTAGTCTAGAATAGATTTATGAGACATGGGATTTTTCTGACTCATGACTTTGATCTAAAGACTCTGGATATTTATTCCAGAGAGAAACACAGCTAATCATGCCACTTAATTGTAAATAATACATACTTTATTGTGTAGCATATTCTAGAAGACCAGCAATCGAGAAGCTTGACAGGATGAGGAGCAGAACTTTCTATTTGAGACTTTTTTGGTGCGTGGTCTTTCTCAATGCAGTTTATTTAGTCACACATTCTAATAATCAGTTCATTGTGTCAGAAAGGCAGAATCACAAGAATTAACGACGGAGGATTTCACTTACTCAGCTGCCTGTCGTCACCTGTCAACTTTCTACCCATTCATCACCTAGCCTGTCACACTTGACATAAGCTTCTGAAGGGCTGGGCGAAGGGGCGGCAGGAGAGACTGGATAAATGTCTTCATGATCATCTTTAGCAATGTTAGTAGCTCAGCACTCTCAGTATTTTAGACTTGCCCGTGACAGCTTTTCCAGTAGCACTGAAGCTGCATTCCAAATTGATATTTGTGGCGGCTAGGATTCTAGGCTCAAGCAATGCCTAGGGCAAGCCAAACTCTGCAGTTTGATACCAATAAACAATATGATCTCTCTTTGTGTTTGTGTGGGTGAGCTGGAGTGGAATGAGGGAAGGATAACTTCAAATGACAGTTGCCACAGGTGATTAATTTTTTTGGTCTCTTACAGATTTATTCTGCCTACTCTAATTTAAAGTGGTGTTCATAATGATCCTTTCATTTTGCATACAATCCAAAGAGTTATTTTTACTCATGAAACAAGTAAGCCGGCAGGAAGCCATACATTGAGCTGATGTTTTTGATCAACATAAGAAATGAGAGTGTAAATGTTTCTTCTTTATTTAATTTACCTCACCATCACATCTATATCCCATGGGTAAAATTGTGAGACAGATTATTGGCAAAAGGTGTGGGGACAAGTAACACTCCTAAGGAATGGTAAGAGGCAACGTGAAAGTATTTAGAGAAGTTGCCCAGACATAGATGGACAGTAAAATAATCATTTTCCAGTTCTCCTTTTTTTTCTAATGTGATTAAGACAAGTAGCGTAATCACACAGGAGCTAAAAATCAAAGAAAAAAGTAAATAAGGGATATTATAAAAGATTGTTGTATAAGATAATATAGTGCATATGTAAATGCTTCCACAATTACAGAGTGTTATGCAGGAATCATGTAAATGTTACCAGCAATTATCTTGCATAAAGGGAGTCCCACCTACTGACATTTGAGCCTTTAAACTTGAACTTGGGAATCAGAAACAGATCAGAAACAGTACCGACTTTCATGTTTAACCAGAATTTTTCTATTTTTTCATGGACTATTATTAGTGGCCTAAGTTTCCATTTTGGAATATATGTAAACATGAACGCAGTAGTGTTAGTATATATCAAAATATTTAAGCAATGCCTTTTTAGAAATGGAGACAAAATAGATATAAAGATTCCGTAGGATTTTTCATCATCCCATGGGGAAATTGCAATATAGAAGTAAAGTGTCAGATGAAATAAATTATTTCAGGTATAATGATCACCAAAATAACAGTTAATTTTTATGGGTCAGAAAGGGTTGTCATTGTGTTAATGAGAGCAAAATAAACTTCATGTTTTTGATCATTGTAAGAGTATCTTTAGACTCTGTAATGTGATTCCAATGGAAAAATATCAGGATTTTAACTTTGTCTTTGCTCAGTCAATAGTTAGGGGCTGTACTATGATTACTTGACATACATTCAAACAAATGTGAGCTCTCACATTGATCTATTGCTCTCCGGGGAGCAGAGCTTTCAGAAGCTCAGTTTCTGAATAACAAGGTAAGAGTGAGCCAATACAAACTTCCTTTGAAAGAAAATGTCAGATTTGGAGGGGAAAAACAACAGAAATATCACAGCCTTTTAAAAAGATACATAGGGCTGCAATTGCTAAAGTCTAACTTAATCTCACTGTCAACACACAATCTTAGGGCAAGTCTACACAAAAAACATGCAGGATGGCTGGTATCCAATCAATTCTCAGAGCAAACAAATAGAAATAAGCAGCATATTAAACTTTACCCAATACGATTTATCATGTAAAACCAAATATAGGCAATTAATTCATGGTCCTAACTACAAAATTCATGGAAGCCCTTTGAAATCATACATAACATTGATTCCATAGGTAAACATCTATGACAAAAAAAATCCAAAGGATATAAAACATCAATCATTTTGCATGTCTAAAACATTACTTTGTTTTATATCATAATATTTTAGAGAAAAAATGGTATTTTACCTTATAAGCTACATGTCTCCAGGTTCTTTTAAGACCCAAGACACACATACAGTCATCAGATTTAGATGACTGGAGGCCACATGCAGCCTTCCTCCACAGATCACGTTTTACCAATTTGGTCCTTCCCCATAATACCTGTACATAATATACAGTGAAATCAAAACTACCTAATTCCTTCCTAAGGCCACTTTTTTGCTCTCTTCTTTCTTTGCCTGATGTAACCTCAGACTTCTTACAAATCCTTCATTGAAAATTTAGCCATTCTACTAGTTTTAAAGTTAAAAAATAAAATCCCGCACTGTTTTTTGCATGAATATCATTTCTCAATTTCCCAAATGTTAAAAATAATTTAAACTCAAAAGCATCTGGTACAGTTTAGCACTGACATAATACTAAAAGCCAAGCAGTAGGCAGAATATGGAAAGGCTTTTCATTATTTACAAGATATACAAACCTGAAGTGCCTTTCCATACTGGTAACTCACGCTGTTTTGTTTGCTGTCATTTGAGATGTACACACCGCATAGCTGATGGAAAGCAAGTTTGTCCCCATCCTTGTACGGGTCCCCTATCAGTAAGACCCAGACACTTTGCTGAGTGTTTTTGTGTTGCATTAATGAATTTTTAAATAGTGAAGTCTATGAATATTTAAATGGTCAGATATTTTTATTGCATTTCGTTTTCTAAATGGATTACCATTCACTGAAAATCTAGGGGTAGGAAAGTGGTAGGAATAGGTTTCTGCAACTTGTGCAGTTTGTGGAAGTGGTTAGAGGAATAAGAACCTGGAATACTTTATCTGTGAATGAGCCATGTTGCATAAGACCTTGGTCAGTTTCAGACAAAGGAGTGATTAGGAACAAGAAATACATCTTCAATCAAACCTAAATACACTAAGAGAGTATTTTTCAGTGCAATGGAAAGCTATGCAAGAACTGTGTATATTAACCTTCTCTCAGTGGTAGATGTAAAAAAGGAAAAATGCATCTCAAATATCCAAGTGCAGGTGTCTGTGGCTCTTTTTTTTTCCTTTTAACTAAATGATAAAAATAGTTTAACTTTGTCTTTTAGAATCAAGGACAGTGTGTGAAATGGATTGTGCGCATCTATTTTTGCTTACTCTGTAGGTTTAAAATATGCATTAGAATACAAAATTTATGCTTGTGCTTGATATTGAGATACTCCATTTCTGCAGAAATTATATAACAGCTCTTCTAAGTTATTTGACAATGAATAGGGGCCTACCTATATGCCATGCTATTGATAATTTACATTACTAATTCTTTACAGGGTGGGTTTACAGGATAGGTTAAAAACAAAATACCTACTTTTTCTGAAGTCTATAAAAAATATTGGATATTTTGTGAGCTATCACAACCACTTTAGACATATGAGCTGTCTATAAAATATCTACACTCTAGAAGTACAAGCGCATCAGATGAGACAAAACCTGTTCATTCACATATGAAATTCAATGTTTTTCTCAAGTGTAGTTGTTACTATGAATGACTAAGTATGACTTAGCCTACATTTAGAAAAGCTTCTAGAATAAAATGCTCTGAAAAAAACACAACCTACAATACCATTACAAGAAAATCAATTGCCTTAGTCACAATAAATATCAGTAAACATATTGTTTTAACAGTCAATGGATCATCAAAGGTAGACCAGGGAGTGAAGAAATGCATTTAAAACAGTTTTAAGCAGAGGATAGGTTTTAAGATAAAACCTACAGATGTGTGTCAATAAAAATAATTAAGAATGGGTCCTGGAGAAATAGTACAGGGGTTAAACTATTTTCTTTGTGTTCTGCCTACCTGCTTTGATCCCTGGCACCACACATGTTCCCATGAACATCACTGGAGTGCCCCTAAGCACACGGTCAAGAGTAAGCCCTGAACACTGTCATATGTGGCCCCTAAATAACACACACACACAAAAATCAATAAATATCAACTCCTGACACTTCAATGGTAAAATTATATATTAAAACGTAAGAAAAAACAGGTGTAGGGAACTATATTATGGAAAGAAAATTAGCATAGAAACATGAAAGGATAAGAGGAAGTAGATACTTTTGTGTATAAAGAAGTGTCAACACTAATGTTCTTTAGGGAGCAGAGTCAGCATCTGCCTTATTTAACATTTTTATAAATGATTTAGAGGAAATGTACATCAGGGAATCGAGAAGTTTTTATATGACTTCCCTGCATAATACAAGCTCTTGTTGAGCTTAATGGTCAGGAATGCCCCATAATTTAGCATGTAAAAAACAAATTCATTTTAATTCAGGACAGCTTATATAGAAAATTAAATAAAGATTCCATGTAGACAATTTCAAATTTGAAAATATCAGATTTTACTTTGGTTACAAACTTGAATTTACTACAGTGTAATAACATAAAATATCATTAAGCAAGTACCTTGAAAATTTATTATACTCTTTCATACTAATACTATATTTGAAGCCTATATGTAAATGAAACCCCAGATCTCCAGGCAACTAGCATTTCCTGAAGAACAAGAAGAATGAAAACTTCATTTAAAAAAGACTAATCCCTCAAGCTAGTTTCTGATCATATTACTTCCTTCCTGTTCACCATCTATGTCTGCCTACTTTATCAGTAGAGTTTTTATCAATTACTGGAAATTACCCACCAGCACAATAATTTAAACCCGCTCTCAGAGTTCATGTTATATATCTACAGAATAAGTTACTAGACTAAGAAGGGATGTGGCTATAAATTTACCCCCGTTAATTTCTAAAATCATTGGAAAATAGGTACAAATGACTGGATATATATATATACATACATATATAATAACTATAGCAATATAAATAATCAGTATGTATAGTTTTCATTTGCAAAGACTATATAAAATATAAATCATTATTATTGCTAATGTTGCTTGGAGGCAGCATCCAAGGGTTCAGGGCTCTTGAGTCTGTTCTCAGGGATCACTTCTGAACATGACTTGAGGGACCATATCATATGTGGTGTCACAAATGTAAGTAGGATCAGTCACATGCAAAGCAGATTTGCAACCTTTGTACAATGTGTTCAGCTCCTTGACAATTTTCTTAAAGAAAAAGTGAAAGTGTAAAAAATTAGTACAACAAATGAGGGCTAAATTATATATGTCATAATGAAGTATAAATTAGAACAAGAATATCTTAATGAGGAATAGAACAAATTTTCAACCAGAGGTAAAAGCAACACAACAAATGTTTTACTAAAAGTAAGCAAAAACCATGGTCTTCAATAGTGTTGCAGACCACAGTTCCAAGAAGGGGAGAGAAAGAGAGAGAGAGAGAGAGAGAGAGAGAGAGAATAGAGAGGAGACAGACAGAGACAGAGAGACAGAAGAGATAGAGAGATAGAGACAGAAGAGAGAGACAGAGACAGAGAAAGAGACAGAGACAGAAAGAGAGAAGGAAAGTGCCTGTCATAGAGCCATAGACCTAGACTGGGTGAGGGGGTGGAGAGAGAGTAACCATGGTCCTTGGTGTTGGGATATGGGCACTAGTGGAGGGATGGGTGTTGGATCATTGTATGATTGAAACCTGATCATGAACAGCTTTGTAACTGTGTATCTCACTGTGACACAATTAAAAAAATAAAAATAAAAATAAATAAATAAAAGTAAGTAAAAACCTGGTTTGCGAGGTTATTCCATTATATAAATTCTAAGCACTGATTCTCAATTGTTTCATAGTTAACAATAAAGGTATTAAAGTTAATAGTTAACAGATATTAGAGTTAATAGTTAACAATAAAGGTACTGAAGCATATATGATGATCTATTTAGTGAATACAAGATTTATTAAAGTATCACTCTATCACTCTCTGTATCACTGTCGTCCCATTGTTCATCGATTTGCTCATGTGGGTGCCAGGAACGTCTCCATTCGTCCCAGCCCTGAGATTTTAGTAGCCTCGTCTTACTCATCTTTGCCAATGCTGCCATATTAGACTCTTTCAGGATCAGGGGGATGAGACCCGTTATTGTTATATTGTTACTATTTTTGACACCACAGGTAGCTTGCCAGGCTCTGCCATGCTGGCAAGATACTCTTGGTAGCTTGCCGGGCTCTCTGAGAGGGACAGAGGATTTTGGTTTGTTGCCTACTGTCTAAACCCCATCATATGTGATCTAGTAATTATGGAAAATGGGAAGGGAGTGTCTTATGATGTGTCCAGGAATATGTTCCCTAATATGTGAAGCATGGCTCGATTGTGTGGAGAGCGGCCTGGAGTGTGGCAGCAGTTGGGTCATGGAGGTCAGCTGCCGGGGCTGGGTCCCTTGAGGTTGGGAGGTCTCTCACCCAACCCCCCTCTGGGTCACCCCAAGGGAAAATAGCCTTTAAATTAAAAATAAAATAAAAAATTAAAGTAATGTAGGATAACACTGTTCTGCCCTTCCTGCATAGCCTCAGGTAGTTTAGATTTATTGGGTTGCTCTCATCACAGTGCTCAACTGGTTTTATATGTCTGTCTAGACTTTCTTAAGTCTCACTGTCTTTACCTCAACAAGCTACTTAAGCAAAATAGAGTGTCCTTTACCTGGAATTCAATATGCCATTTTCTTCTCAGTTTGTACCCTGTTGTTTCTCCTTAGATGACTATGTATTACCATAATTTTAATAACAATAAACATTTGAATAGTTCACAGATTTTTCTAGACTTCCATTATAAGCTCTGGCTTATGGGAAGATAGATAAATCTATGTATTGTGCTACTACAATGGTACTTCATAAATATTTTAAGTATGGCACACATGATATCAAACTTCAGATAAAACTCCTCAAAATATTTCCTTTACAGTTTTCATATTGTGAGCAAAGGACTTTACTGAATATCCAGTGTGTATGCAGATACTGACAAGGCATTCTTAAAAGCAGTCCTCATTAACCATCCTTAATCTCTCTCCATTTAAAGTTAGTTTCTACAAAAATATTTCATCTCTATTACAAAATATTTTAGTCTTCTAATTCTGTTTTTATTTCACTCTAATCACCTTTTCAAAAAATAATATAATAGGGGCTGGAGCGATAGCATAGTGAGTAAGGCGTTTGCCTTGCACGCAGCCAACATGGCCAACACAGGTTCAATTCCCAGCATCCCATATGGTCCCCTGAGCGCTGCCAGGAGCAATTCCTGAGTGCATGAGCCAGGAGTAACCCCTGAGCATCGCCGGGTGTGCCGCAAAAAAAAAAAAAATAATAATAAATATTTTACAAAACAAATAATGCACGTCACTTCCTTTTGTTAATGGTGGGGAGAAGTGGTCACTCTGGAGAAGGTGGGATATTGAGAGGTAATAAAGTACTGTGTGCAAGGAAACCCTATAACTCTTAATATTGTGAATCACCGTACTGAAAGGAAAAAAAGTATGGCTGTCATAGAGGTAGTCAGGGATTGGGAGGGAAACTGGGGACATGACTGGAGGAAAGCGGACACTGGTGAAAAGATTGGTGCTTTGACATTATATACATAAAAATAAATCATGAAAAACATGTTATTAATTCATAGTTTTCAACAACTACAATAAGGTCAGAGTTTAAAATAAATTAATATACATCCATATTCTGCAAACCCCAGATTCATGTAAGTTATTGTTGCAGATATTTTTATTGTTATTTACCTAGTTTTTACAGTAATTTTGGGTTCTGTATTACTGGACAACATAAAATCATTTTATGTTCAAGGCTATGTCAGTATCTCCGTTTGTGGTCTCACTCTCTCTAACTCCCCTCCCACTGTTTCTAAAAAATCACTTCCTCTCAATACCTGATTACCTTTCTTTTTTACATTCAGTTTCCTTTACAGTGCTACAATTTCTATGATGTTGCAGGCCAATTTTTCGTCCCTTGTCACCAATTTGACAGCATTTTCATTTTTTGTTTTCATACCATCTCTTTCAAGTAAGTATACAATTGCTTGTTAATTTATTTGTATGTGGCCTGATTTTCAAGCTCACCCTATCAAAATGTAACTCCAACATTTAGGAAATAATAGATATTTTTATAGCTATTCCACATTTGCTAGCACAGTATCAAATTTCTTCCTAAGATATTTGTAAGTATATGCGTTTTATCAGTTTTATTTTATATGTGTGTCTGATTAGATCACTGTGGGCTAGGTAAAGGTGTTTAAAAACAGTAAGCACAATTTGGGTTTATAATAAATTGTAACTTTCACATATATATATATATATATATATATATTTGCTTTTTGGGTCATACCTGGTGATGCACAGGTGATGCACAGGGTTTACTCTTGGCTCTGCTCTCAGGAGTTACTCCTGGAGGTACTCAGGGGACCATATGTGATGCTGGGAATCGAACCGGGGTCAGCCGTGTGCAAGGCAAACGCCCTACCTGCTCTGCTATCTCTCCAGCCCCATCACATATATATTTATAAAAAGTGAATGTAATTGTTATTTTGCATAAAAATACTAAAATATATTGTTTTCAAGACACTGTAGAGAATCAAATATAGAGCGATACAACAGATCAGATATATAAATTGATAAAAAGATATAGCTTGCTAAGAAACTAAGTGTTTTGAGAGCTGTATAATCTCCAGAGCAACTTGGAAGAGCCCAAGAGGCTCTCCCTCTCGCCGCCAGTGTTCAGTGGACATCGACTGCTCCTCCGCCCCAGGCAACCCAGGTCATGGAGCAGATGAAGGAGGAAACAAGGGTCAGGCTAGATGATCAGTTGCTATTCCATTCTCTTCACGCGCCTGTTCCAGCCTCTCTAAGCTCCCCATTCTAATCTCACACTGCCCCTCATTCCTGTCTCCTCCTGTCTCTCTCACTCTTCTCTCCACATGCCTGTTCCTGAATTCTTTCCCTACATTCTGCTCCCTCTTTCTTCCTGGCTAGTCTCTCTGCACTCCATCTTGCTGCCTTGGTATCTCTCTCATCTCTTTCCAACTTTTCATATTGGAGGTAGTCACCACACCCTGTCCAACAGCAAAATCAACATAAGAAAGCCCTTCCATTGCTCAGCAGCAAATACCACAAAAGGTGTTTTTCTCCTTTTCTTAGTTCAATAAATTAACATCTTAATTCTACTTCTTAAAATTAGTTATTTTGTATGGACACAGTAAGAGATACATTGAGCTTGTAGGGTGGCTTTCCTGGGGACATCTCTTAACAGACTCAGACTACAGTGCTCAGGCCAGATTAATTATTCCTAACCCTAGCACTCCGAATCTAGTTATTGGTTTTTAGATCATGACTCATTTGTCCATGACCACACTCTTAACTTATAGTTAAGCCTTATGGCCAGACCCCCATCTCAATTCCAGAGTAGCACATAGCTCACAGCTTGCCCTGGTTCCATCCAATCCCACGTTGGGACCCTGATTTGGGGGTACTAGGAAGTAAGGAGACTGAGGCTTAGGTTGAGAGAACAGATGCCCAGGAGGTAATATTATCTGGAGTCAATTCAGTCCCATGTTACAAAAGCATAGCATTTACTGTTCAAAAATTACAGTTGCTCTGAATTAATTATGCAAAGGACTTAAAGAGAAGAGAAAAGCAATATTTACAAGTCAACAGAGCACAAAGAAAGAAGTTACAAATAAACACAGAAGAATGGGGAGCACTGTGATGGAGTAACTCAATAAACCTAAGTTCCCTGCGGCAAGGCTGAAAGGACAAACCAATATTATCCTACAGAGAATCATGGTATTTGTTTGATGTAAATTACTTTGATCTATAAAATTTGATGAATTTTAGTTAAGATTATAGATATTCATTTTTACCTAGAATTTCCAAGTATGTCTAATAAATCAGTTGAACTGTACTTTTAAAAACTGATTTTTAAAGACATGTTAACCTGCTTTTTAGGTTATTTAATTGTAGCATCACAAAACCATCTAAACACAATCAATTTTTAGTAATTGGTTTCTAAAAATTATTTCAGTAATGATGTTTCAAGACTACTTAAAAATATTTTCTGCAACCCTTGTAATATCCAAAGAATAATTGAAATGCCTACTTGATATTGTTTTTCTTATGGATTGTATCTGTGGGAAAAGAATTATGTCTTTCTTGTTCATTTTTTTATCCCTAACAACTTGAACAGTTCTTTAAACATAAAAAATTACTCTTGATTTAGTAAATATAATCATGTAAGGAGTTTTTAGTCTCTTTGGAGACACAATTTAAATAGATCTTGCTGTAGGACAATTCAGAGTAGTTAAAAATCTCAAATATATCAAATACAAAGAAGCATATAATTTATGCTGAATAATAATTATTGCAGTTATATTTTACAAGCAGAGTAATATCAGATAAAAATATCACTGTGGGGTTTAAAAGAAGAAAGTAATAACTAAAATGTTCAATTCAGTGTTCTATTTTTAAAAGAAATACCAATTACATTCTAGGTCAGTCCTTTTTATAAGTTTGATTTACTAAATCACCAGAAGATATTAATATGTTAGACTCTAAGTTATATCATTGAGATCAAAGAAAGTCTAGAAAAAGTCATAAAGTGGTACTCCTATAAATTTCACTTCTATTTCAAATCTGTTTTAAATTTGCAGATAAACTCACATTATCTTAAATATATTTAAATTAAGAAGAAATTAGGAATGATAGAAATACAAATTAAAAGCATAATGCAACGTGTTTATAAAAAGAAGAAATCAGTAATCAGAAGTTTTAAGATCTGTGGAAAGATCTTTAGTATTCTCAGACTATTTTTATTTTTCCTCTCATCCTTTGTACATATCCTACATATATTAGTACACCCACTATTTAAAAAGGTGAGTGGATCACACTTTGCTATGCTTAGGGTGTAGTTCTGGCAATGATGTCACACATGGCAAGGCTCAGGGAACCATATGGTGCGCCAGGGATCAAACCCAAGTACAGCACATACAACACACTGCCCTACATGCTGTACTACCTATCCAACCCCTACAGTCACCTTACTGTTGTTTTGTGGCCATACCTGTCATTGCTCAGGGAATACTCCTGGCTCTTCTTTCAAAAATCACTTTGGGCCTGCTAGGGGAACCATATGGGATGCCAGGTATAGAACCTGGGTCTGCTGCATGCAAGGCAAGAGCCCTACCCACTGTACCCTATAGTCATGTTTTGTTTACTCAGATGTGACCATTTTAAGAAGGATTTCAAAGTGGCACAATGTAACTTTTGTTTTTGAAAGTGGCACAATGTAACTTTTGTTTGAATTTGACTGCTAGGATATCTTCAAATTAAGATTAGGTTGCTTTCTTTGAATCAACAAAACAAAATATACTTAATATGAATGACTTAAGCAGAGCACAGAGACTCATTTGAACATTGTGAGAATGGAGCTGCAGAGATAGTTTAACACATTGAAGTATATGTTTCGCAGGCAGAAAGTTTAATCACAAACATTATGTGGACAGCCCTCAGGTTCAGAGCTGGGAGTAGCCCTTGAGTATCATGGGGCGTGTTCCAAAAATCAAAGAAAAATACCATGTTGATGGACATAAGTTCCTACATATATGGCATGTGTCCAAAATTACAGAAGTACTATCCCCAAGTAAGAGTAAGAGCAGAAGTACCATCCCCAGGGGCTGGAGCGATAACCCAGCAGGTTGGGTGTTTGCCTTGCACGTGGCCAATCCGGGTTCAACTCCTCTGGCCCTGTCAGAAATCCTGACAAGCTACTGAGAGTATCTCTCCTGCACAGAAGAGCCTGGCAAGCTCCCTGTGGTGGATTCGATATGCCAAAAACAGTAACAGGAAGTCTCACAATAGAGACGTTACTGGTGCCCCCTCGAGCAAATCAATAAACAATGGGAGGACAGTGCTACAGAATAGTGCTACAGTGCTACCATTCCCAAAAGGCAAATCTACTATAAACTATTGAATGTGAATCATTATAATATGAATATTACGCTTGGTTAACCAAACATTGAAAAATTAACCAAATTTTCCAATATTAATGGGTGATATTGATGGTGGCAGAAACAATGTGTGGGTACAGGGATAAGTATGAAATCTCCATATAGATTAATATTTCTGTGAAGATAATGCTCACATAGAGTATAAAAGTTCTAAAAACCATCACCCAAATATAACAATATAAAAAGAAAAAGAATAACTTTAGAAATAAATCACTGAAATTAGCACACTATACATTGCTAAAGATCCATTTTATTGTATTACCTGTCAGTAGACCTAATTACCAGACTGTGGAAAATAATTTCATTGTAGAATTTGTCAAAATGAGCTCAGAATATAATAACAAAAAGTCTATCACAAGCAATATTAAGCAAGATATGAGCATCAATCTCAGCAAAAACATGCAGACTAATGATTTACCTTTATTGTAAATCTCAGACTTATGACTTAAATCTTTTTGAAAGTCTGTCAATGTGAATTTTCTGCATCTATAGATACAATACTCTATATCATTTGCCCACATGCATAGACACACACAAAAATATATATTATTGTATATGTATATGCATTTACACGCATATATAAATGTATATCTCCTAGTACTCAATATTCACATTTCTATTCGATATGCCAGACACATTAACAACAAAGTCTCCAATGGAGACGTTACTGGGCCTGCTCGAGCAAATCGACGATCAACGGGAGGGCCTTTACTTTACTTTACTTATTTAATAAATTTTAGTATGTAGCTTTATCTATATGTGTTTAAAATAAACATTCAGGCTATGTGGAAAAAACACTTTACTAAATATATTTCAGTGCTTATGTATAGTTCTTTTTCTTTTCAGTGTCATAGTGTACAATCATTTTTTTTCTTTGATAAATTTTTTATTCATATTTTCTTTTTTTTCCTTCTTAAATTTTTATTAGTGAAACACCATAAGATACAGTTGTAGACTTACAAATTTTTGTGCTTGGGTTTCAGTTACACAATGATCCAGTACCCATCCCTCCACCAGTGCCCATTCTCCACCACCACCAGTTCCAGTATCCCTCCCTATCCCATCCCCCATCCCACCCTTACAATCATTTTTAAACTTGAGATACTGAGAAGATTACAGAGTTCACAACCCCAAAACCAGTGTGCTTGTAATCTTTGTTGGTTTATCATCTCTTTAGAGATAAGTTGTGAGCAGTGAGGTTAGGTCATTTTCATCTTTTGCATGGAGATTGTGAGTTCTGGTTATGTCTGCCTGGACTTAAGCAGGAACATAACTTGACCCTCCCACCTCCAGAGGGTGCCCCAGAGTTATTAGTCCAAATACTATTTAACCCCCAAGTTTTAGAGGATTGGCTTGAGTTTCTTCTGAGATTAATTTGTAAAGCTGTAAAGCAAGACCATTGTTTACAAGGTAGTACCTCTGGGCTCTGGTTATGACTCAAAGAGGATATTTTAAAATAATCCCCCCCTCCAAGAAATGGCTCCTTTTGGAAAGAGAAGGGACCACTAAGTCAATAATGGCTGGAGGGATTCACTCAGAAGGGAGATGTGTGCTGAAAGAAGACAAAGGATCAAACATGATGGCCTCTCAGTATCTGTATTACAAACCATAATGCCCCAAAGTAGAGAGGGAGTAAAATAAAAAGTGCCAGCATAAAGGCAGGGGGTGTGGGATGGCGTGGGGATGTTGAGGGGGATACTGGGGACATTGGTGGTGAGAAATGTACACTGGTGGAGAGATGGGTGTTCGATCATTGTATGACTGAAAATCATGAAAGCTTTGTAACTGTATCTCATGGTAATTCTATAAGAAAAAAAAAGAAATAGCGCCTGTCTCATCTTCAGTGGAGCTTGACTGTTTAATTTTTCATAAGTATGAATCACAGTGAAAACTAAATGATTTTTCTTCCCATTTTTAAAAAATTTTAAACGTATTGTCCTGGTGTGAGTGCACAGAGGGTTGACATTTGCTTCATGGATAGGCAGAAGACAAGGGGCCTGATGCAGCTCAGGGAAGACTGCTGTGCTCAACAGGACCCCCGGTCTTAAGTAATGTTAACAATGACGGGATTCTCAGTTCTGTAGATTCTGAGCTAGGGCTGGTTGGAGCAGAGTCATGTAGCCAGTTGAGCAGAACTGAGTGACTAAATAGCAACCATGACATTTATATGGCCGTGTGCTAGAATTTCAAGATGGAAATTAGACAACAAAGGCTTAATGATGAACTCAACAAGAGGCAGAAGTTGAAGGAAAATACAACGAGAGACAATTTTTAATTCCTTGTGTGTATTCTGCATGGCAAACCTGTCTTTAGCTCTTCAAGGTCAAAGCCAAATCTGTAAAGTCTTTTCTTCCAAATATATTGTGCTTTTCCATAAGTTCTAGTGGTAAGATATCCTTGTGAATCATCTTCTCTATTTTTTTTCTTTTTAGTTAAAGACTGCAGCTAGGGATGACAAAATCAAAAGCAAGACTGTAAGAAATGTGAAACTTTGTGGAAGTCAGCACCTCTCTTTTCCTACTACATGCAGACGATTGTGTCAAATATTTGTATAGTGGTTTCCTATTTAGGTCACAGCCAGAAATCTATTCAGAAACAGCCCACATCCTAGTAGATATTGTGTTATGATAAATTAAATGTTCACTTGAAGAATTTTCTAATAATCTGTAAAGATTTTTGGTGTCTATGTTGACATCATATGTGGAGTGTATTTGATTTGGGGGACACACTTTATGGGGTTTTATATAGGCTAGTGCTGGAGTGTTAAAGGAATTTTTATGTATTTTCTCTTCTGAAAGACATTTTGTAACGTTGGCGTTATTTTTTTCTTACACATCACTGGTGAAACTAATTGGGCATGGCATTTTATTATTTGGAGTAATATTTTTCAGGATTAATTAGCTTTGTTAAGAAACACATTTGAGGGACAAGAGAGACAGTACAGGTTGAAAGCACAAGTGTTCTGTTTTCATCAACAACATTTATGGTCCCCTGATCACTGCAACGTATGTGAACAGAGTGAGGAGTTAGCCATGAACATTGCTGGGATATGGCCCCAAGCCAACATAAACAAATAAAATTATTTTAATTGTTCAAGTTAATGGTATTTACCTTTCCTGAAATAATTTTATAGTTGTTCATTATCAAATATAATTTCATTCCATTGAAATTATAAACATATTTGCACAATTGCTGTAATATTTTCTTATCCTTTCCTATTGTCAGTAGTAATAGTATTAAAGACTTATCTTTCATTCGGAGAGCCCGGCAAGCTACCGAGAGTATTCGATATGCCAGACACAGTAACAACAAAGTCTCCAATGGAGACGTTACTGGGCCCGCTCGAGCAAATCGACGATCAACGGGAGGGCCTTTACCTTTTACCTTTACCTTTCATTCTTGACTCTGACTCTTGTAGGACAACATTGATTGGGTTTGTCCTTTCAGCCTTGCCAAAAGGAACTTAGGTTTATAGGGTCACACAGTGCTCCTGAGTCACTCCCATTCCTTTCTTTATCTGTAAACTCTTCTCTTTGCTCTTCTCCCCAACCAGTTAATCACATTTTTCTCTAATCAGTTTCTGTTAACTTATAAGATCAGGTCCTTCTAAGGACACTGCACTTGTATTGTAAATTATGTCTTTTGCGTAGTTTACCTTAAAGCAATGTCCTTTTTGTATGGACACAGAAAGACAGTTAATATTATGCTTCTGTAACTTGGGAGTTAATTGACTTTGAATAATATTCACTCCTGTACATCTGCTTTCTCAACTCAGTTGCCCTTAATTCCTAGCACCCCAAAAGCAGGGTCCCAACGAGGGACTTAATAAACCCAGAGAAAGCTGTGAGCTCCCCTGGCACCAAAATGGGCCAGGCCAAGCGCCATAACACTTAACTATAAGTTAAGAGATGGGTCTCATACTCCTAAATAGCCGTGAATATAATCTCAGGCTAGGATAAAAGAGACGTTACTGGGGCCTGCTCGAGGCAATCGACGATTAACAGGATGATGAAATGAAATGAAAAATGAAGAGCATGTTCACGGACAAACTCTGTCATGACCCAAAAGAGGTAACTGGATAAGGACCCTGCTGGGGTTAGGAAGACTAACGTGGCCTGAGGACTGTGGTCTGGAATATATAGTGAGATATCCTCAGGATGAACCAACCTTTAATCTTGATTTATCTCTTACTGTGCTCATACAGAATGGCATTGCTAGAAATATTAGAAGTAAATTTACTACAACTATTTAAGTGGATTATTAGCTGAGGAAAGAAGAAAGTGACACACCCTGAATGGAATCCTGCCCTTGAGCAAATCTCCTAGTAATCTGGAGTAACCTCCTTAGATGAGATTTTGAGTTAATTTCCTGGAGGAGTGGCCTTACCTCTCTTTGTTCATTTGTTAATGTTCAACCCCACCTTTGTATCCCCACCCTACGTGATGTGATTGTGATTGCTATATAAACTAAGACTGTAAAATCAGAAGAGAATTAACAGGGGGAAGCAGAAGGGGTCCAGGGACTCCAGTGAGAATCCAGAGAAGGAGATGCACAGGAGAGTCAGAGTCAGAAGGAGAGATAGTTACCGAGACAGCAGAGGCAGCAGAGAGAGAGAGAGAGAGAGAGAGGAGATAGGTACAGCGGGAAGAAAGAATTGTGCGGTTAGACAGAGACACATGCAGAGAGAGGGTTGGAGAGAGCTGGGCAAGATGATAGATTGAATAAACGGCAACTAATTAGCAACCAGATTGGTCCTCATTCTTTCTTCATCTGTGTAAACTCAAAAAGACACCACAGCGTTCTATCTCTCCCACCGCCTGCATTGGTAGTCACACATTGCTTCCCCAACCCTGGGGAGGGCGATGGCGATGGGCAGGCGAAGGAAGGACATGAGGGCCAGGCTGGTTGGTCTTAGTTGCAGTTTATTCCAATCCTCTCTTCATTCACTCCTGTCTCTCTCCTCTGCCTCCCCTTGCCCATTCTTACAGTCTCATTATATCCCCCATTATGAGGGTGTGGGGTAACATAAGTGTGGTCACAATCAGTAGGGGTAGAATATTTTTTCCCCTGGGAAAGCCACTTCTAGGACAGATTCTCATTATCAGATTGACCCACCCTAGAGCAGAATCCCCTGGGTGTGTTTCTCCTCTCCTTGTCCAACAACGTGTAAGTATACATAATAATAATCATTTTGTATAGGCTGGAGCGATAGCACAGCGGGTGGGGTGTTCGCCTTACACGTGGCCAACATGGCCGACCCGAGTTCGATTCCTCCGCCCCTCTCGGAGAGCCCGGCAAGCTACCGAGAGTATTCGATATGCCAGACACAGTAACAACAAAGTCTCCAATGGAGACGTTACTGGACCCGCTCAAGCAAATCGACGATCAATGGGAGGGCCTTTTATTTTATTACAATAAGAAATAACTTAAACCTATAGAATTGTTCTCCTAGGGCCATCTCAATCTCAGACTACAGTGCTCAGGCCAGATGGTCTTTTCTATCCCTAGCAGGGTCCTAGTCTCGTCTTTACTTTTGGATCATGACAGCATTTGTCTATGATCAAACTCTTAACTTATAGTTAAGAATCGTGGCACTTTGGCCTGGCCCATTTTGATGCCAGGGTAGCTTACCACTTGCCCTGGGTTCATTCAGTCCCTTATCTGGATCCTGGTTTGGGGGTGTTAGGAACCAAGGGCAACTGAGGCTTATGTCAAGAAAGAAGATGCTTGAGGGTGAATAATATTCAGAACCAATTAATTCCTAAATTACAAAGCATAATATTAACGGTCTTCCTGTATCTATACAGAAAGGGCATTGCTTTAAAGTAACCTATATACAAGACATATGGAGAGGAGAAAGGCAATATTAACTTACAATAGAATTTCAGTGTCCTAGAAGGATCTGACCTTACAAATAACAGATTCTGATTAGGGGAAAAGCTGATTAACTGGTTGAGGAAGAGAACATAGAGAAGAGTTTACAGAGAAACACAATGGAATGAAAGTGCCTTGGGAGCACTGTAATAAACCTGAGTTCCCCGTGGCAAGGGAGAAAGGGAACACCAATATTAAGCCTAAAATATTTGGAGATATATTTCAACATTCATCCATCCAAGGCAACAAGCCATCCCGGGTGGAGAAGTGGCTTGAGAGCACCAATGGCAGGCGTCAAAAGAGTACCGCCCAGAGAGCCCTGGAACATCCTTTCACTTGTAATCCCTGCAACTGTGGAGATTTTCACAGCCCCTCGCGGCCCTGTCTGGTGCATACACAGTGGCCCCAGCCCAGGTGAATTTTACACAGGCTCTGATTTCATCAGTTTTTATAATTTTCTTCCCAAGGGCAACAAATTTTAGTTGAACTTTATCATTTTCCTGAGTCCATTACATTTGTTCTGTACACTTTGGTTTAATTTAATAATTTTCCTGTTTTCTAAAGTGAGAACCTTGATTATAAATCTTAGAGGTTCTTTCCATTAATGTTTGAATTTCCCTTTTAGGATTTTTAATGCAGTATGCAACTGTACTTTTATTTTCAGTTTCAATATGTTCAAATAAGTTATTAAGTTTATTTGACACACATATTGGTGATAAATATTGAAACTGCATATATTTAGAATATATGCCGCCTACATTTATGCCATCTTTTTATTGAGTATAATCCTGCGCTCTAATTATGAACTTTGTATTTTTCCACTGTCATTGGGCACGTTCTATTTCCACAGTGGCCTACACCCTACACCCTACCTCCAGAAATTTGCTAGAAATAGCATTTAAGGCCTCATTTATAGAGTCTAGTGATGTCTACTGTGAGAATTCAGTTATTTCTCTCAAGATAGTAAAACCTCTCCAGATTTCAGGATGACAGTTTGCCTTGTAACCTAAATTCTATTACAGATCAAAAGAAACACTGAAGTTCAAGTTGTTGTTTTTTTTAAATCTAAATTACTGCCACTGTCATCCTATTGTTCATTGATTTGCTCAAGCAGGCACCAGTAACATCTCCATTCGTTCCTGTCACATGCTAGCATAGCCCGATGGCATATTGGGGGCTCTTTCAGGGTCAGGAGAGTAAGTACATCAAGTATGCCACAGGTAGCTTGCCAGGCTCTGCCGTCTTTAACTTTATCTAAATAGTAAGGCATATAGCAATAACTCCAATTACATTGTAGCTGAAACAGAAACTTATTTTTCTTTTTGCCCAATGAAATATCAGTTGTCAATTTATATATTCTTATATTCTTGGAATATTCTATATTTAATTTTATTAAAATAACTTTAATGCTGTTTATAGCATAATAAAAGTCTAAATAGTCTTGGTAATTTAAGGTAGTTATCAGTTTATAGAGTTAGTTTAAAATATCTTCACAGGGCTATGTTGCCATTAGCAGTTAACCTGTACCTGTGTGGTGAGTGCATCAGCAGCCTGATATGCCTTCTGACTTCCTGATACCCCAAAATTGCCACTGTGCCTTTGGTCAAACAGCAACAACTTGGGACCAAATTTACCAGGAAATTAAATGGCCAAAAGTTAGGTATGTGGGAGCCATGCCAAAAAACCACCTCCGACTCAGCTATACAAGCTCATTTATAGCCCTTATTTCAGAGACCCATAAATAAATCTTGAAAGAGATCAAAATCCACAATTAATCTAAGACCGCACATGGCTGAACAGACGGGGTAAATGTGAGGGCAGTGGATCAGCCTGGAGCCCACCCAAGCATAGCTTCTGGCAGCTGCCTGCTTAAACAACCCCAAAATCGCTGCCATACCCCTGGCTTGACTCCATCATCTCAGGACAGACCTCACCAAGATGTAATCTGCTTAAAATTTGGGCATGCAGTTTGCGTGACTATAATCTCCAGGGTTTCTCAGAGTTGGGCTGGGCTACCTCTCCCCACTCCCCAATACTATTGGAAACACTGGCAATCACCCCCACGAACCAACTCCAGTGCCACCGTAGAAACTCTACTTCTGGCCTTGCTTCAGAGAACCATAAATAAATCTTTTGAAATAGATCAAAAGCTACAGTAATTCTTGGACCCACACATGGCTGAACAGACTAGGCTAACTTGGAGGGAGGCGAGTCAGCCTGGTGCCTGCCTAAGCAGAGCCCCTGGCAGTCGTTTGCTACCACAATCCAAAATCGCTGCCATGCCCTCTGCCTGACTCCATGGTCTCAGGATGGACCTCACTGAGACATAATCTACTGAAAGTTCTGGTATGTGGGTTTTGTGACTGAAATCTCCTTTCTTAGAATCAGGATGGGCAACCTGCCCCCAGCTTCCTTTACTTTCAGAAGCTTCAATAGTCACATCCACACCCCACAGCTGCTACCCAGTTAAAAATTACTCCTGCCTTATTGTCCTAATAAAAATACTGAACGACCTGGACAAACACTATGACCTCTTAGTACTTGTATTACAAACCACAATGCACAAAAGGCAAAGATGAGAGAGAGCAAGAAAGAAAGTGCCTCTTATAGAGGGAGACTGGGGGTCGGGGGTGGAGTGCTGGGGCATGATGAGAGGGAAATGGGACATTGTTGGTGGGAAATGTACACTGGTGGAGGGATGGTTGGATCATTGTATTACTGAAACCCAATTATGAACAGCTTTGTAATTGTCTATATCACAGATATTTAATTAAAAAATAACAAAACATGTTTATTTTTTAATTTAATGTTAGCAATTATTTAAATTATATTGAATATATTTTACTTTTAAAAGTGACATTATAATAATAGTCCAAGAATAATTTATAAAAAGAAAATATTTCATGCATATATGTTGTTTTCCACTTTATTAATTATACATAGCTTTTTAAAGTATACCATAATTAAATGTACAAAAGTCCAGTGACTCTTATTTAATTCTCTTGATTCTTTACACAGAACCACCTTGACTGAAATCTATTCCTATATTAGTTTTTCTTTTATGTCAATAAAATTTCACCTCTTCTATTCATTCTTTTGTCCCTGAGTGCTGAGTGTAGGTTTTGGCAACTACCACCTGGGTCAAAGCCTCCCACCAGGCAGGTAGAAAGGGAAAGAGAAGGAGGAAGATGATATTTTTTTCATCAGGCAAGGACAGACATGCTGAAGGATGTGTAGGTATGTGTGCACACTGTACATGCCCATGTATGTGTGTGCCCTGTGTACACATGTACTCATGTTCTGTGTTAGAGCATTGGGTGAGTGTGTACATATTAGTTCCCATGTGTTGATGCATATGTGACTGTATGTATTGGTAGATGTCTTGATGGGTTAGTGTGCTGTTAGTATATGTGTGGTGCTGTCTGTACATGTTAATGTATATGTGATAATGTCTATGTTTTAATGTATTGTGTTTGTGTGCTTGTGTTTGTTTATCAGTGTAAGTGTGTTTGTGTACTGTTAGTATGTTATCTTACATATGTGCCAGTGCATATTAGTATGTCAGTGCACATGTAAGTGTGTTGGGTCTTTGAGAATTAGTATATGCTAGTATATGTGTGTTGGTCTATGCACATTCGTGTGTGTGTACTGGTATGTGCATATTTTTGTATGTATGTCTTAGTGTAGGGCTGGAGCAATAGCACAGCAGGAAGGGCGTTTACCTTGCACGTGGCCGACCGGGGTTCGATTCCCCTGCCCCTCTTGGAGAGCTTGGCAAGCTACCGACAGTATCCT
Source organism: Sorex fumeus (assembly GCF_029834395.1). Taxonomy (NCBI): domain Eukaryota; kingdom Metazoa; phylum Chordata; class Mammalia; order Eulipotyphla; family Soricidae; genus Sorex; species Sorex fumeus. The sequence goes on from NW_026606118.1 coordinate 24,661,854, forward strand.
GTCTGCACGGCAGAGCCTGGCAAGCTCCCCGTGCCATATTTGATATGCCAAAAACAGTAACAACAAGTCTCACAATGGAGACGTTACTGGTGCCTGCGCTAGCAAATTGATGAACAATGGGAAGACAGTGCTATTCATTCTTTTATTGCTATTGAAGTTATCTAGTACTTTATGTTTGACTAATTTAACTTATGTTTGACTTATTTAACTGAGTTTATGCTTGTGAAGTTTTTTTTTTCTTTTTTGGATAACCTTTCATATCCAAACCATCAACAAATCTAGTTTGCTCTATCCTCATAGAGAATTTATTATTTCTTTCCTTATAATTCAATTTTAGCAATCAAATCTTCTCATATACCTTTCAGACTCCTTATTAGTACCCTGTGTTCATTTTTATTCTCAGTATTCAAATATATAGTAATTCCAATTTCACCCAAGACTCCAATTCTCCAAGCAATAGTCATATTCTTTTTAGCTTTAAAATAAATATACGCAATTCTCATCTCTGAAGCATTTAAAACAAATTGTAATTTTCTAGAAGAGACTAAAGTAACTGATCCAGTGATTCTCTTGGTTTCTCTAAACATTTACCGTATAATATTTATTCTCTTAAGTTTCAATAACATTTTCAGTCAGCTCATTTGTCTTCTCAACACTATGCTCTTTTTGCTCTTCTCTTTCTTATAATAATCTTTCCTCAGCTCCTTTATTGGCTGATTAATTCCATGTTGAGCATTCAATTGTTCTTCAATAGAGAATGTTCCTATTTATCCTTAATAAAACATCAGCAGTCATCTCATTTTATTTTACTAGCACATCCTTTTTATGTGTTTCACAACATTTATCACAGACTACACTTCATTTGTTCACTTTTAGCTCTAAGTTTTTATTTAAACACCAGCGACTGCATTTTATTTCCATTAAAGAATGTTGAGTCCCCAGCTGCACATAGAATTGTAAATTATGGACAATTATGATGTAAAATAGGCACATGACCTTGTATAACCGTTTCCAATATTGAACAGGGTTAGCCTATATAATTAAGAAAAAAAATAAGACTAGTTGAGAACATTAAACATGTCTCAATAAATATAACAATATTCAAATAATTTAAGGATTTTTATTTTGGTCAAAATGCCATTTAGTAAGAAGTCGTAAAGTGAAAAAATTAAGTTTTGTTTATGGCCCTCACTTGACAGTGCTCAAGGCTTACACGTGACTCTATGTTCATGAATGGCTTCTGGTAGGCTTGAAGAACCATATAGTAAACAGGAAAGCAAAACTGATTCAGACACTTGGAAGGCAAGAGTTCTAGAATCTGAATGATCTTTCCAGGCCAAAGAAAGAGTTCTATAAGATTTATAAACATTGGAAATTAAAACTCAATTTTTAAAAAATTGACTTTATCATACGAAAGTTATTATAATCTTTTATTAATTAATTAATTTGTTTTGCTGTTTGGGTCACGCACAGCAATGCATAGGGGTTACTCCTCATTCAGGCACTCAGGAATTACTCCAGGCAGTGCTCAGGGTACCATATGGGATGCTGGGAATCGAACCCCAGTAGGCCACATGCAAGGCAAAGGCCCTACCCGCTGTGCTACCTCTCAAACCCCTAAAACTCCAATTTTTAAGCCACAGAGTTAAAAGTAAAAAAAAAATGAATTAAAGATGCATTAACTTAATGTAAATGGATATATAACAAACAACAGAAATAATTAGAGAGAAGTTACAGTTTTCAAAACTATATTTCAAAATTGGAGATCTTTTGACTTTTGATCAATTACTTTATCTTTCACCTTTAAAAAAGTGGAATAAAATAGAACCTGTTTTGAAACAACAACAACCATACAAAATCAGGCAGAAAAAGAATGAAAATTACCAGATGAGTTTACCCATGTGACATCTAAGCAAATACAGTAAGAAATACAAAAAAAAAATCAATGAATACAAACACTTTCACATACATACCCACAAATAATATTTGATCCAATATTTGGGACTCAGTGATTCAATCAAGCTGATGCATTAATATTGACAATCACACTCTGAAAAACATAGGTAAATTTTCAAATAAATCAAGTTAAGTATAAAGTATCAAGTTAGCAGTAAAAAAAGCAGAGCCTCCTTTTTGAAAGTGGGGAGAGTGGAGTGCTAACAGTGCAATAAAGGGACATAAAATAAAAAAATTTTATTCTAAAGTCTGACACAAATATGTTTACTGGAACTTTGATACTAAGAAGCTAGGCAGTAAAAACATGGTTGACAATGAGTCTTTTGTGAAAGAAAGTATCAGACAAGACCAACAAAAATTTGGTTAAGAATACTAACTGAAAAATAGATCCTGAACAAAAGTTAAGAACTGAAGTCCCTCAACTTTGTATTATCAAAGGTAAGAGTGCTAATGTTCATTTTCTTCAGGGAAGAGTTATGGTCAGTCATATCAAATGACTATTTCTTTACCTATGAAATGAGAAAAAAGTCATTTTCTAATATAGAGGTTGTTTTTCAAGAGTATGTCCCTGGTAAATAACTTATTTCTGACATCTCCAGGAATGAACATTTGTGCAGTAGAATCAATATGGCATAAATCAATTGTGAAACTCAAGATAATCACTTTTGATGGCTGTTTATTTTACAGGAAATGGATAGATATCTTTTAAGATGACATGCCAATCAATTTCTAATCATTACCAATCAAAGACAGAGCTATCAGTAGACTCAAATGATCCCAGTTATGTTCTCTGCTTCTTCTCCCACTGAATACATATACTGGACTAATGTCTATCTTGCTTAAAGAATGCACTAGTTCGTTTTTATTTCATATAAAATAAAAAATGGATATGAAAGGAAATATTAAAATAATCAAAATATAAAGTAATCAGAATATCTTCAGAAATAATTTATTTCAGTTGAGTATTAAAGAATACAATGTACACAGCTAAAATGTAATAAGATCTTAATTGTTTTATGAGTTTAAGTTATGTAAACTGCAATTTTATTCTGTCAACATAACAAAATTGTTTTAGCTAATTTGAAAAATGTTGCATCTCAGAAAGAGAATACAGTTCTAAGGATTGAATATTTTCTATGTTCTAGGTACTGAAACAGATGCTAGTAGTCCAAAAGTTAAAAAGACTTGGCTCATGTTCTAAAAAAACTCACTAGTAAATAAAATGTGATGTGATGATGAAGAGATTACAAAGCAGAGAACTATAAAGTACCTGCTAATTTAATTAGAAACTTATAATTAAATTCCTTTTTCTATACAGATTCTATCAGAAACAGATAATTAAGTTCTCTTTGCTATACACATATAAAGTAAAATAAAGAGAAAAGCTCCTAATGTGTTACTCACATCACTAAGCTATCTTATTAGAAAACTATGTACATACATATTATTGTAGAGTGATGAACTAACAAAATTAGAAGGATATATTTATATTCCTAGTGAATGTACATAATACAAATTTAATTAAATAGGAGTTTATAATACATTTTTATCATTAGGAAAAATTTATGAATAGTCATTAAAACAATTTGCCCATAATATAATGATAAAATAAAATTTTAAGCTCATTGTGATATCACAGTAAAAAGTAAAATGGTGACTCCTTTCTTAAATACTTAAGCTAAATTTACTGTAACAAATAATTGGTTTTATAATGTCATTACATTTAAATTATTTAAGTTATAATTTATATTCTTACTGTAATCCATTTAATTTTAAGTATAATATGTTTAGTTTGGGCTGGAGTAATAGCACAGTGGGTCGGGTGTTTGCCTTCCAAGCGGCCAACCCGGCCTACCCAGGTTCGGTTCCTCAGCCCCTCTTGGAGAACCCAGTAAGCTATCGAGAGTATCTCATCCACACAGCAAAGCCTGGCAAGCCACCCATGATAAATTCGATATGCCAAACACAGTAACAAGTCTCACAAGGGAGACATTACTGGGCCCACTAGAGCAAATTGATGAACAACGGGAGGACAGTGCTACGGTGCTATGTTTAGTGTTATTGATATTAGTTACCAATGTCTCTGAATTCTTATTCACACCTATATGTGAATATTAGCCAAAGAATTATTTCTTTATACAAACAGCATACACTACATTATTATTAATTTTTTTTAAAAGTTAAGTGACTAATATGTATGAAAGTACATTAAAAATACGCATAAGATTCTAAATGATATTGCCCTTATAAGTATGTTAAGCACAAAAATAGGTACTTATATCACAGTTCCTGGGTAAAATTCAGATTAGTCTTAGAACCAAAAGATAATATAGTATGTGCACTCAATACGTTTTTGTAGAATTCTCATTACGATAAACAGTACTCTTAAAATCTTAACCCCAACAATAACTGCATATGAAAAACAACTTGCATTTGCGTAGTCCACATTGATATAAATTAATTGAAAAATTTTTACAGTGCAGAAGGCCAAAGTCAAGACCTCATACATGTAAGGGAAGTGCACTCTCTCTGAATTGTATTCTTGCTCCTTAATTTATTTATTTCTGTTTAAAAATGTCATCCCACATGATATTGAAATATTTTTACAAGAATTAAGAGCTCCGTGTTTTACTATGTACTTGATGCAAGAAAATGTCAGAGGGACTTATGATCCATGGTTATTTTCTGCCCATCATAGTATAAATTCTTCATCTGATCTTGGGCGATCATTTTATAAAGTGAATTAATTTTATTATTTTATTTATAAGTTTATTTATTTATTTACTTATTTATAAGAGTCTCCTGCCCCCGAACCTGCCTATCCACACTGGGGCCCCTTGGAGGGGTGACGGTTGAGTTTCTCTCCCCCGCCCCCGCCCCGAGCAGAGCCCCAGCAGCTGAGGACCTCCGGAGCCAGCCATGGCCATGCTGGGACCACTCTCCACACGTCCAGATGGGCCTCATGCATGAAAGAACTGGCAGAGGAACCGAGGTGTGCGGGTCCCGGGACTGAAGTCTCCAAGCCTACTCGGATTGGGACTGGGCCTTCTCCAACCAGAACCCCATCTTCCAGTAGTTAGGTGTCACACCCACCAGCTGCCACCAAGCCAGGTTGGTCCCATCAATGGCCAAGACACAGAGACTATAAAACCCAGCTCCCGGAAGACATATTATTATCTTATTTTTCCTTTGGAGAACCTAGCAGGCTACCAGAAGTATCCTGCCCGCACGGCAGAGTCTGGCAAACTTCCCGTGTCGTACTCAATATGCCAAATACCAGTAACAATGATGGGTCTCATTCCCCTAATGCTGAAAGAGCATTGAAATGGCTCTTTTAAAATCTCAGGGCTAGGAAGAAGGAGACGTTACTGGTGCCTGCTCGAGGAAATCGACGAACAACAGGATGATCGTGATTTATAATGTGAGTATGGAAAGGTCGAGCAACAGCTGAATCCACAAGAAATAATCCTTGAACTAAGTGAGGAGTAAACTCTGAAAAATACCAGGACTTTAAAGCTATTAGTATGTTTATGAGAAACGGTCTCATTCCTGACGTTCCATTCACTCTCAATGGAATGAACATCTCTGAATGCAAAAGTTATGTGTACCTAGGTCTAGAAGTCAACAGGACAAATGACCTGGCACTTGTGTTGCGCTGGAGGAAGAAAGCGGCTTAGAACAACTTCAAGAGCATTGAAGAAATAGCTAAGAGGACGAAGAACCTCTGGCTCCAGGCACATCTCTTCGATTACACTGTTCTTCCTGCATTAACATATGCCTCAGAGACCTGGGCCCTACGAAAACAGGATGAGAGCGCTATTCGGGTCTCCCAAGAGGAATCAAAAGAACTATGCTTGGAGTATCACGCTTCACTCAAATGAGAGAAAGAATCCGGAGTTCTGACTTCCATCGATGGCCAAGAATCAGTGACGCTGTCTCATTTGCCAAGGCGTCAAAAATCAGATGGGCTGGACATGTAATGAGATTTGGAGACGACAGCTGGACTAGAACCATTACCGACTGTATTCCACGGGATATCAAAAGATCGTGTGGCCACCCACCTATGAGATGGTCAGACTTCTTCGTTAAGACCCTGAGTGATCAGTTTGAGGCTCGTCATGTTCCTAAAATGAGCAGATGCCATTGGGCTAAACTAGCATGCAACAGGGACAAATGGAGGCGTTACTGGCACCCACTTGAGCAAATCAATGAGTAACGGGATGTCAAGTGATCAAGTGATTTATAATGTACACTTTATTGGGCTGAAGTTATAGCACGGCAGGTAGGGAGTTTGCCTTGCACGCGGCTGACCCGGGTTCAATTCCTCCACCCCTCTTGGAGAGCCCAGCAAGCTACCGAGAGTATCTCACCCACATGGGAAAACCTGGGTAGCTCCCCGAGACCTATTTAATATTCCAAAAACAGTAACAAGTTTCACAATTTGTTGTGAGCAGTTACTGGTGCGCACTCAAGCAAATCGATGAACAACAGGAGGACAGTGCAGTGCAGTACATTTAATTTAGGTATCAGAGTTTATAATACTGTTAAGTATACTATTCATGCACATATCATTCCAACACCAGATCCATAATCCTAGTGAGTGACTTCCTCTACCAATATCCTGAAGGACTCTCCTATCTACTTTTCCCTCCCAAGGATATTCAGTTAGTTCATAGACAAAAATCTCCCATTCTGATCACTTTCGCCATTTGTTGTTTCCTTTCTACATTTTTTTTATATCTTACAAGTTGGAGATTTTTCTGTTAAAAATTTTGCGGAGGTGTAGGTATAGATGAATAAACCTAAGACCCTGAAATTCAACTAAAGTGTAAATCAATGTGTGGATAAAAATCTTTTTTCAAAAACTTTATTTATGTCTCTTTTTACAAATATAAGGAATGTTAATGGTATATATAATTATTTATGCTAATATGTTCTAAATATACAATTTAGTAAGAATGAAAAGAGGAAATTTAAAATATTTTAAAGGATAGTCTGAATAGGTCTATAAAAGTATAAATGTGTGTTTTATCCTATAAAGGCAACAGCTTAGAAGAATTTAAGTTGTTAGAAAAGGTTATGTTATATTCAACCTGGTGATATCATACAGAGGATAAAATATTTCATGCATGAGGTCAATCTGGGCATGATAGCCACCTCCCCATGTGGTACCCAAAGTTCCACAAGAAATGATCCTTGAACTAAGTGAGGAGTAAACTCTGAAAAATACCAGGACTTTAAAGCTATTAATATAGATAATGTGGAAATATCCATGTAAGTATGAAAACATCACCCGAATGGACATAGCTCACTCAATATTAATGAAACATCAATTTATTACTGAAAAAGTATAAAATCTTTAGCAAACAAGAATTGAACAGGCTTTTCTTAATCTGGATGAGGGAAACCACAAGCAGCATGTGTTAATGCCATACTCATTGGTAAAGTGTTTAGAAGTTTGTCTATTCTTTAAAGGTGCTCCTTTCTAATATTTTAGAACTTTATTTTACTGAAGCACCATGATTTACAAAGTAACTCATAGCCAATTTTAGGTGATATTTCAGCCTTTAATGCTTATTTTAAAAACTGGTTGCAAGGCCTTAAATTTTCTAAGCTGCTGCCTATCCATGAAGTTCCGTAACATCCCTTCAAATCTCTGTCATAATTTAGCTGGGTTGTGTTCATCTTCTTGAAGTTTTTTTTTTCCTTTGTTTTTAACTCTAATCCACCATACTCCTCCAGATCACCAAGTCTTATTTGACAGATTTGCTGTGGATCTTCTGTTTTGTTTTGTTTTCATGGAAGTTTCTTTTTTGATCATGTTGCTTTCAAAACTCTATCTCTGTAATTGGTTTTTGTCTCAGTGATTATAGTCTGTTTTGGAGTTTTTAATTTGGGTCTATATTCAGTGGAATACTTTGGTCTCCTGGATGTCAGTGTCTGAACTCCTCAACTCTAGGAAATTCTTATCTATGACATTTTTAGCTAGAAGGTTTTCACTGAACTTTTCTCCTGTTCTTAAGGGACTCCAGTGATTCTTACATTGATCCTCTTGAACTTATCCCATAGATCTCTGGTGAATGTTCATTTGTTTTCTGATTTTTTTTTCTGATTTCTGTTGTTCTTTTTTGAACTTTCCTACATCTGATCTTGAATCTCACTGATCGTTTCTGGCCGTTATTATTATACCATTATTCTGCTTCTCAGATCCTCTATTGAAATTTCTGTCTCCCCTCCCATATTTGTCATCTGTCACCTGTGATTTTTTTCTCATTTATGTTTTCACATTGTATTGTTCTTTGCTGACTACCTGTGCCATCCTTCCTTTTCACTCACTTAACATGATCAATGCGATGTCACTGAAGACATTATCTTAGAGTTTATAGAACTGGTGGTACAGTCTTCTGTGTTATTTTCAGTCACTGAGCTTGGTGGGCTTCTAAGTGTCTTCCCCACGGTGAGCAGGGTGAAACTATAGTCAACACCCTCTGTGTTTCTGAGAAATTGGGCTGGTTCTTGCTCTTCTCTTTCTCTATCTGACGTTATCAGTGACAGGAAGTGACATTCACTCAGTGAATATAAGTGTGAGCAATGTGAAATGTGGTGAGTAATGCTGTCATACAGCTACGTGAGTTTAGGTTCAGGAGATGGAAGTGGGCATGCCAGGATGTCTGGGAGGCACAGGGTGGGGAGAAGGATGAGGCTAGAGGCTTTTGAAACCCACCTGGGAGGGGTATTTGTTTCCCCTTTCCATAAAATAATGTCAGCCCAGAGGTTAACCTCACCCGAAGGAACTTTTAGATTCAATTATTTCTTGATCACCCAAGGCTAGTGATCTCAAATATTTGCTACTTCCCAAAAGTGTTGATCAATAGAAACAGTTTCCTATAAAGATCTTGATAGATCTCTAAACAAGCACTCTCATTTGGGTGATCCAGATAGGAATAAGTACTTGAATATTTTTCTCAACTTTACCCCTGGAGATAAATTAAGCCAAATGAATCAATTAGTATAAGAAAAAGGATAGGAAAGAGTGGTGGTAAAATGAATAAACTGCTGTTAGCTTACTCCTAGAAACTCAATCCATTATTGTGAATAAAATTATGTATGTGTATATTTGAGTTATGCTTTCTTAAGTGATTATTTTTGAGATTATTAGTGGTATGTAATTTCAGCCCTTATTTGGAGCTTTGCAAGGCTCACCGTTGTCTAAAGAAGGATATCTATGCTTACAGGTCACCTTAAGAGGTTACAAAGACATGAGTTGTTGCCTCAACAAAGTGAGATTGTTAGTCCCTGACGATATAAAAAGAAAGTGTTTTTCACTAGAATTTAAATCAGTTAGAACTAAGTTTTTTTTAACTGCACCATAGCAAGTCAAGAATAAAAGACTTTGTTCTTCCCAGTTCTTTTGAAAAATTATTCAAATACTGCAAAGAGTCTAAGAGAAATAGCAACAGAAATTGCTTGGCTGCCGAGGGGGAAAGTTGACAAATTATGTATAAAATAATAGAAACAAGAGCAAGTTTTTTTTTTTAAATTGGCTACCTAAGAAAGAAGATCTGAATTGTTGAGCAAAGGTTTCTCAATCATGTTATTTCCAAATTGCTATGTCTCCCTTGCCTATTGCTATAGTTACTCAGACCTAGATTATCAAAACAGAACTTCAGAACCCTATTGAGATTTCTTTTTTAATGGAAATAAAGACAAAAGAACTGGAGAAGACCTAGAAATACATTAAAAGACTGAAAACCAAATTTCTCACTTTTGAACCTATCTCAGAAAGCAATGCAGATGACAAGGGTTGTTATATTAGAACTATGACAGGTTATAAAAAGGGGGATGATAGGTTAAAATTGCTCCAGAGCACAAGGTCTTTAATCTCAACTCAAAAATCTGCCCCAAATTGTTCCTGAAGGACTTCTCCTCTGCTATAGGTAAAGGTAAAGGTAAAGGCCCTCCCGTTGATCATCGATTTGCTCGAGCGGGCCCAGTAACGTCTCCATTGGAGACTTTGTTGTTACTGTGTCTGGCATATCGAATACTCTCGGTAGCTTGCCGGGCTCTCCGAGAGGGGCGGAGGAATCGAACTCGGGTCAGCCATGTTGGCTGCGTGCAAGGCAGACGCCCTACCCGCTGTGCACAAATCCAGAAAGTCTCCATAAAACGTTCAGCACTGCCAAAGATGAACTTGATATGCTGGAGGGTGGCCGGTTAGCACTTGAGTTAGATTGTAGCCAGGCATTCTTTAGGTTGTGATTTTCTGTCTGACTGATTTATCAGCCATGTCTTCATGTCTTCACGTACCAATAACCCCATTCATGTGTACCAGAGTGTGGGTTCAAATCATTTGGTAAATTTTTAAGACATACATGAATGTCGCACACATGACACGAGTCAGAAGAACCTCATACACATATGTACATTTTGATAGCACTCTCAAGAAGTTTTGACATGACAAATATGTTTCATCCCTAGACAGACCCTCATGTAGAATAAGTGCATGGCTCAGCACAGCAACAACCTCTAGATTCATACAGGTCTCCAACTAAGTTCTAGATTCTGAAATATTATGCTTCAGTTTCATGTTTTCTAAGAGAGAGAGAGAGACAGAGAGAGAGAGAGAGCTATATAGATATAGATAGTATTTAATGAGTAATGAGATAATTTGTGGAAATTAGTTCACAGCCGAAAATGCTGAATAAATTCTTATTGCTGTTATTTTTGGTCACTATGACTAATTGACTCTCTTTTGCCTTGAAGAAGTTCCAACCTAGTTTCTAAAACTCCCAACAACTTTTCAATTAACCTTTACTGGTTTCTGCATTTGGTAGTACTTTATCATGCCAAGTGACTCATCCTCAAACTAACCACAAAGGCTTTGGTGAGTAAAGGGTCAGGCTTTGGGCAGCCTGATAAAACACAAATGACCAGGTTACCAGAAGGTGTGGGGGTGTGAATGCAGAAAGAGCAGAGAAGATAGTTTCAAGAAAGTGCCTGCCAGTCTGTAATTTGGCCAAGAACAAGTCTTTGGAAAAAGAGGTAGTTTGGGTTAATTAACAGCATCTACGAGCTTTAACAGTTTCCTTTAATGCCGTACTTAAAACTCCAGTAAATAAGTGTAGTTTTGTGGAAAGAGGAACCAACAGGAAAAGGTGACTCAAAAAAAAAGCTGGTTAAAGTTAACTTTCTCTTTGCTGTTTCCTGTTTTCCTTACAAGTGATGTATTTTTGGCACAGTCTCTTGTTATAAACTGTCTGGGACAGTTGTTTTATGATACTGTATTAAGTTGCTAAAAAGAGAGAATTCTGAGTTACTGAATGACTAAACTGTATTTTCATCCTGAATAATGATAGACCTGCTAGACAATAGTAACTGGATTTTCCATCTCTTTCCTGACAACAGCACAGGCTAGGGGTTCGAAGTCCTTTAAATAGATATATGTATAAACTATAAAAGTTGAGTCTTACTTGTTTGCTTCCCAGTGCTAATTTCTAGACAGTGAAGCAACATTGGTTTAGTACTTGCTTTGGTAGGAAACTTCAGTTATCGTATTTCTTAGTACAGAACTGTAAGGCTCTTTGCCTTTTACTCTTTTTTTTTTGTTTGTTTAAATAAGATTTTAGTCGGAAAAATAATTCTATTTTGGTTTTTAAAATTTTAATCTTAAGATGCTTCTTAAAAGAGAAACATTTTCCCCACAATTTTAAAGAAAATGATATTATTGATGACAAGAAAGAAACATCAAACAAAGTGCAGAAGGCATGGCTAAAATAAATCTTAAGACAATGGAAATTTGTTTACTTTTTCTCTTCTCGTATGTAATTTTAAAATATCTGACATTGAAATACTTATTGCAAACCGACCACAGTGCCAAGAAAATATACTTTTTTAAAAAAATATTTATTTATTTATTTTATTTATTTTGCTTTTTGGGTCACACCTGGCAATGCACAGGGGTTACTCCTGGCTCTACACTCAGGAATTATCCCTGGCGGTGCTCGGGGGACCATATGGGATGCTGGGAATTGAACCTGGGTTGTCCGCATGCAAGGCAAATACCCTACCTGCTGTGCTATTACTCCAGCCCCAAGAAAATATACTTCTGCTAAGTTTAAGAACTTATTAAAATATCTGATTATTGTAATATAAAATTATGATATCTTACATCTGACATATATAGAATATCTTGATAAGTTCACATCTGCTAAAAAGTGTAGTAAGCATGTTTTTTTTTACTTTTCTTAAGACCATCAAAATTATTGTAACTATAGTTTTCACAATCTTTCAAGGTTCTACATGCTCCAGGAAAGTATTTTAGGAATTTATCATAGATAAGTGAATGACAACTCAAAGATGAAATAGTTTTCCTACAAAGATTTAAATCAAACTAGTGACTTTCGGGTAGGTATGAGCTAGTTGGAATTTGAAATATGAGCTTGAAAATCTGCCATTATATTTCCTTTTTTAACTTGTATTTTATTAGCTTCCAAAGATAGCAGAACTGTTTTCAAAAATCTCTTTGAAACATGAAATAAAGCATCATTCTATGTTCTTCACTATATTAAAAATATTCATAAATTTAGTCTTACATACTTGTTTTAAAATTTTAATTGAAAATGACAGATTTTAAAATCTGTTTTGCATAAACAAAAGTCACAAAATATTTTCTACTCTCTGTATAAAATCTTCATATTGAAAAATAAATAGTAGACAAAAATTTTTATATAATTTCTTTTTAGGGCACTACTGGCTGTCAAACCCAGATCCTCCACCTATAAGACAGATATTTTACCAATGAGCTATATCCCTGGCCTTTCATTTGTTTTAAAACTTTTGAGAAAAATATTTTTAATTATTTACATAAATATATTTTTATAACATATTTATCTCTTCCCCCATTCAGATTAGAACCAAGAATGCTAAACTATTAGAATCAAATTTTGCTCTTTATTATATTATGCATTTGAGATATGATTCAAATGTTTCATTATCTTTTATGACTTTAAATACCTGGCTTGCGTTTTATCTCTAATATTTAAAATGAATTGAAGTGTAAGTTTCTTGGAGAGTGTGTTCCTATTTTTTAGAAATATTAAGGTTTGCTTTCTTTCATAATTATAATTTTTACTTAGTTAATGTATCTCAGAATTTTAGCTTTCTGGTCTCTAGAAGAGTTGAGACTGCAGCTTAAAAATAATACTTGAGCCCCAAAAGATAATAACAAAAGAAAATCTTAGTGATACTTGAATTTGCCAATTTTGCTACTATTTTATTATTATATTGCTTTTATTATACATTATTTTAAAAATTAAGCACATTATCTTAACTATAATATTTTAAAAGGAGAGTAAAGGTTTAAGCTATTATTTCCTATTTATGTATAATTTTATGCATACAATATAATTGTATATATACATATGTGCCCATCTATATTGGTACTTGTACACATTCATAAGTTTGTAACAAAAAAGGTGATCTCCAGAGCGTTAAGATAAATATAGGAGATATTGATCTTGCTGAACATATTTTTCCTCCTAGCACCTGCCTCCTGATTTAACAAACCATTTCTATTAAAATTCAGATTTCGAATCTATTCACTCAGTCCAGACTTCTTTAGTATGTTGCTGCTGTTATATTTTCTGAACGAACTTAATGATTCTGGCATAAATCCAATCCAATCTATGTATCTATTATGTACAAGAATATAAAATAGCACATACTATTATAACGATATTGATGTTACTTTAGATGAAGTTTTCCTACTACTTGATTGTTAGGAAGCAAATGTTATAGAGACAGCTGGCTCCATTCTTATTTCCAGCGAATTCAGAAAGGAAGATGGAATGACATAATCAAGATGGAAATCCTTGGCGAGGGTTTCTAGGGAATAGTGTCCCAATTACAAGTGAGAACTCCTGCACAATAAACACTACATATCTTAGCTGAAATATCTGATGGGAGCTTAACAATTTTGTTTGTTCCACACATATTGTTATATTATTAGGTGTGTGTTTTAGAGAATAAAAACATGAATTCTATTCATGATAATTATTATTTTTTAAGAGGGGTTGAGGGTGTTTTTCACTCAGGGATCAAACCTGGTGGCACACAGTGGACCCGGGGACCAAGTCTTGTCAGCTGTATGCAAGCAATAGTACCTTCTGTACTATCTTTCCAGCCTTCTACTTATGTTGATTTTCCAAACACACTCATCAGCTTTATTTAGTTATGAGGAGGAAGACCAGGAAAACAAGTTCAATAAAAGCTTTATTGTTAAGGGTGAAAAATTAAAAAAAAAGAATCAATTCTACTGCCAAGCCAGGCATACCCAGACTACTGTAATATCATCAGACTCAAAGAGTGCTGGCAATGCAATGAGGAAAGAATCAGGACTAAAGTTTGTGGTCATACACAAAAAAACAGTTGCTCAAGTCATCTCTGACTGAAAACACAAATGGCCTCATTCTCAGGAAGCCTGTGATACAGAGAATTAGAGTTCAGTCTTGAGTCGAGGTTGAAGACATTTAATGTTTAGATAATGGGATCATTTGAAAATGCATTAATAGAAACATCTTACTTTTTTTTCTTCACTGGTGTTCTCTGTATGTTTGATAGATGGACTTGGGCTGCTTGTGACTGTTATTTATAGACATGATTCATCAGTTACCTGAAATAGTTAACATGTAGGCAACCTAGCCAACAGTAGGAGAGCCACTAGGGGGAATTTAGTTTCCAGAGGATAATGACTCATTGTAGTACTGACTCATGAATATATTAGCAAATAACATGTTACAACAAATGATGTCCTTCCTGTACACACGCACACACACACACACACACCACCACCATCACCACCACCACCACCACACCACCACCACCACCCACAGTGATACCATAATGCATATACTAGCTTTATCTTTTTATTGTTTTTCATAGTTAAAGGACATAGAAGTTATACATAGAAAAAGATCGAGATTGTCTGTTTACTTCCATGTCTGTATTGATGGTTGTGAGTCTACAATCACATTCACTTCCAGTGAGAACTCAGTAAAGAAATAGTATGCTTTATTTTTGTTTATGAAATAGTATGACACTCTACTACCACCTGATTTTTTATACTGTGATTTAATCCTCCATGTATGCCTACTCACACAGTGTCTTTAGTAGTTGCTCTGAGTTTATCTCCTGACTGTATTTTATCCTATAAAATGTTTCTGAATAATAACTAGGGTAATTAAATAGATTTTTTATATTATAAGCTTAGTAGTTTTAAGTTTAGGTGAAAAGTAAAATGCTAAGCATAATTTTTAAATTATTAACAAAATTAAATTCCAAGGAAAATAAAAGTTAAATCAGACCATCATTTGATGGGGTTATAAATACAGATATAAATGATGATCTTGGTAAAGGTAAAGGCCCTCCCGTTGTTCATCGATTTGCTCGAGCCGGTCCAGTAACGTCTCCATTGGAGACTTTGTTGTTACTGTGTTTGGTTTTTCCTTGTTCATGTACCTTTATCATGACTATTATAATTAGTTGATTAAATAAATAATAAATTTATTTTCCCTGAGCTGATTATTTTTAAGTTGATAACTTAATGACCTTATATCAGATTATATTTTGCCTTGAAGTAAATAAATGTGACAGGTAACTCTAAAATGCCACCTAATATAAGGAGAAGTTGAGGAATTGATAAATCTATTTTACTTTTGTAAATTTCCTAAACACTAGCACAATTTTTGTTCTAACAAGACTAATAGTTTCTTTTAAATTTGTATAAATCAATGTTAAATTTTTAGGTAAAGCAGTGAGATTATAAAGTGCAGCACTTAATACTATAATCAGTTACAGAGCATATAGACTTAGTTTCTTCTGTGAAAATTATCAACATCTTTCCAGAACTCCCCAGAACTGCAGAGTGTTATCCTACAGGGGTTTTAGAGACACTTTATTGCATTATCAGTAAGGCAAGTCACAATCACAAAGATGAGTGGAATTAATTTAGATGATAGGATTAAAGACGGAAATTAAAAGGTGTGCAAAATCAATACCATACGTCTAGTGTTACACAGAAAAGGTCAGTATCAAACTAACGTTATAACTGTTGGGATAAGACTTTGAAAAATAAAGTATTGTACACGGAATTGACATAGGGAAGAAACTAGAAAGTGAGATGTGAAGAAGATATTTCAATAATCACACTTCTTTTATTAAAAAATTTATTTTATTTTTATAAAGTAGTTCACAATATTTGATTACATTCAATGTTTGAACACCAATCTCATCACCATATTTCAGATGTTTCCATCCCAAACCCAAACCCCTGACCCCAAAGCAGAACAAAAATAATTTATTTTGTATTGTTTGTTATGAATAATTTGCTAAAAGTGATTCATGAAAGCTTTCTTAGAGAAAAGTGTGTGAAGATTGTTGTGTTTCACCCAGGCACAATTAAGCCCTTCAATAAAAGATTATTAATATGTTGTTAAAGATTCAGCCTTGTGTGCAAATATATCTGTGCAAATATATCTGTAAAAATATATATCCCTCTAAGATTGGCTGCTTTCTTAAACCACTCAAATGTGATGTGCTACTCTTGGAATAATAGTGGTGTGCAGTAGGAGATGTCCAGCAATAAACTCACTCATGGGAGAGGCTCAACCCAAGCATATGGGGAGTGGCCCTGAGCATGGTGGTGGTTGAGTTCTGGAGGTTTTCAGCTGTCAGGGATAACTCCATGGGGAGGGGAGGGGCCTCACCCTCGCCCTTCTGTGTTGCCTGAAATGAAATAGCCTGGCATGGGATCCAGTGGCATGGCAATGGTGTATTGTTCTGTGCTCTCTTCTGAGAGACATATTGAGTCTCTGGATTATGGCTGTTGATGAGATTATCTGGCACCAGCCCTAAGTAGCTTGTGGAGGTTGACTGCCAAGTTGTCCGAAACAGGGGGAGATGTGGGGTGGTCACCCATCCCAGTTCCACTGAACCTGGAGTTTTCAGTCACAAGTCCCGCTTACCTTGGTTTTCTGCAAGTTCACTTGTGGGTGAGGCTCTACCCAAGCATGGTAATCACACTTCTGATTGTCAAAATAATTCAATGAGAAACATAAAACATCAAGACGTCTCATTAATAGGCCCTGTTGTTAGCGATGAGCTCATATTTATTTCTGTTTCTATTTGAACTTGAGACTTCTCAGTTGAGCATTCAGACAAGTTCATAATGTGATTATTGTTCCATACAAATTTACATAAATGTCGTTTTCTCCATGTTAGAAAAAACCTTTTAACATGAAAAATACAATAAAAACTATAGCCTATTATCGATTATTTATTTTTAACTCCACTTAAATCATAATCAAAATATTATTCGGGTCCTCTGAGCACTGATGGGAGTGATCCCTGATCGAAGACCCAGGAATAGCCCCTGAGCATTGCTGGCTGGAGCTTCAAAACCAAAGCAAACATATAAAGTTGATAAAAGCAAAGTTATATTATTATTTACCCTGTTGGAAATTATATCATAAAATTTTATATACATTATTTAAGATTAAACAAAATAATATTTTAATACAAACCTAGCTTTATGCATAATTCTTCTGGATGAAAAGCAGTTCTCTGCAGTATCATTCTATAGATTAAGAGTATTATAAATAAATCATATAATCCTTGATATCTAAAGATTTGTAACTTAAAGAAAAAAATGGAAAGGATCCCAACACTTAGCCTTTATGCTTTCCTCCAGCATTTTTACTTTAGATTAAAAAATTCTATATTGTTTTGATGAATTAATATGTGAATTAATATTTTCTGTTTTCATTTCGTCGATTGCCTGGAGTAGGCCCCAGTAACGTCTCTTTCATCCTAACCCAGAGATTATATTCAAGGCTATTTAGGAGAATGAGACCCATCATTGTTACTGGTATTTGGCATATTTGGTATGCCACGGGGAGTTTGCCAGACTCTGCCCTGTGGGCAGGCTAAATTCGATAGCCTGCAAGTTTGTCCAAAGTAGGAATGAGATGATAAGATGTCATAGAAGGTGTCCTGATAAGATGTCGCGCAGCCGCAAATGCGGTGAATGCGGCCGCGCGGTTCTGGGATTACACGGGTCTACGGCTGCCGGAGCCCTGGTCGGGGCGGGGAGGAAAGCTCAACCCGCTCCCCTCCAACGGGCCCCGGCGAGGAACAGCCAGGCGCGGGGGCAGACTGCACTGTTCTCGTCCAGGAGCTGGATTTTATAGTCTCTGAGTCTTGGCCGTTGATGGGATTACACGGCGCCAGGGGGCCAGGTGGTGGGTGTGACCCCCGCCTACTGGAATTTGGAGGATCTGGGTGGAGGATGCTGGACGCCAATCCGAGTAGGCTGGGAGATCTCGGCCCCGGAACCCGCGTGGCTTTGTCCCTCTGCCACCCACCACCTGGTCACACCCACTGGCAGAGGGACAAAGCCACGCGGGTTCCGGGGCCGAGATCTCCCAGCCTACTCGGATTGGAGTCGAGCATCCTCCACCCAGATCCTCCAAATTCCAGTAGGCGGGGGTCACACCCACCACCTGGGCCCCTGGCGCCGTGTAATCCCATCAACGGCCAAGACTCAGAGACTATAAAATCCAGCTCCTGGACGAGAACAGTGCAGTCTGCCCCCGCGCCTGGCTGTTCCTCGCCGGGGCCCGTTGGAGGGGAGTGGGTTGAGCTTTCCTCCCCTCCCCGACCAGGGCTCCGGCAGCCGAATATTTTCTGTTTACCAATATAAAATATAAAAATATTTACATGGGTGTGATAAAGGAAACTTTAAAGTTTGGATGATGATTTTTCAATAGATTAATGAATTTAAAATATGATTATAAACAGTATTGACTCTAAAAGTAGACAGTTTCTCATTCACTTTAAATGAATTAAAATAAGATATTTTATGTGAAGAAATATTTAATACTTTATTTTTTCTAATGAGAAAATTTTATAATATACATGGGCTGGAGCGATAGCACAGCGGTAGGGCATTTGCCTTGCGCATAGCCAGCCTGGTCAGGTTCGATTCCTCCGCCCCTCTTGGAGAGCCTGGCAAGCTACCGAGAGTATTTAATATGCCAAACACAGTAACAAGAAGTCTCACAATGGAGACATTACTGGGCCCACTGGAGCAAATTGATGAACAATGGGAGGACAGACAGACATTGATGTTTAAAAGATTTCTTAATTTCAATTTGTTCTTAGTTCAGTGATAACTTTTGTTTTGTCAATGAAATCTCACTTACCTAAGTTACATCTGAATATTATGTGTAATTCTTCTTGTCTCTTGAAGGAGAGCAATAGATATAATCAGAGCAAGCACAGATAGTTCCCAGAAGTGAGGATTTCCTTTTTACTGTTCATCTAGATGGAGTTGTGAATTCTGTTAACGCTACAAGGACTACTGCCACCCTTTAATTTGCAAAGAAGTAATCTATGCAGGTCTGAGTTTTATGGATCTTGGTAGACCTCTGATAAGTATTCTGTAAATATCCCAGGTAAACTATCAAACTCACTGGACATACATAGGAATACCAATAAATTTCTTGTGAGTCTCTTGAGGTTCCTTCTGAATCCCAGCTATGGTAAGGATTGCTTGTGTTAGTCAGTTAACAGTTGATGAGGTTGTCGTTTGGAAAAACAGCATAGGTTTAATGGTGCTCATAAGGCTTCACGCTACTCTCCATGGTTACCACAAATGTTGAATTCACAGAAGAGTCAATGGGAAAACTCATCTGGACTTATTTTATTATTTTGTCTCTTGCAGGTGTAGTGCTACCAAATTATTATCACTAGTGTTGCCAAATTCTTACCACTAGTGATACCTGTCCAGTTGAACAGTAGCCCAGAGAGTAGGGCATTTGTTTTGCATGTGGCCAACCTGGGTTTGATTCCTCCATCCCTCTGAGAGCCCAGCAAGCTATCAAGAATATCTCCATGCACTGCAGAGCTTGGCAAGCTCCCCACAGCATATTCGATATGTCAAAAACAGTAACAAGAAGTCTGTAACAACAGTAACAATGGAGACATTACTGGTGCCCACTGGAGAAAATGATGAACAATGGGAGGGCAGTGCTACAGTGCTACAATGTTACCTGTGGTACCAAACTACTTAGTGCTAAAGCAGTCATTGTGGTTCTCAACGTTTTCCATGTCTGTCTTCTGAGGCGATAACACAGTGGTAGGGCATTTACCTTGCACGTAACCAACATGGCCAACCCAAGTTCGATCCCTCTGCCCCTCTCAGAGAGCCCGGCAAGCTACAGAGAGTATCTCGCCCGCACGGCAGAGCCTGGCAAGCTACCCATGATGTATTCGATATGCCAAACACAGTAACAACAAAGTCTCCAATGGAGACGTTACTGGGTCCGCTCGAGCAAATCGATGATCAACGGGAGGGCCTTTACCTTACCTTAACTTATTAATTCATCGTGAGGTACGGTAACAAAAATTTCATGTTTGACTTCTATCATACAGTTATCAAACACCCATCCCTTCACCAGTGCACATTTTCCACCACCAAAATCCCCAGTATTCCCCCACCAACCCCTCCCCCAATTCACACCTCCCCCTGCCTTTGTGGCAGACAATTTGCAAAATGTTTTTTCTCTACTTTAGTTACCTTAGATATTTTGAGACCAGTCCTGCCACCCCTCATGAAAAAGCAACTGCTAGACAATGAAAAAGCAACTGCAAGACAATGTGTTTTGTATTGCTTGTTATGGATATAGTAGGAATTCTAAGATTTTAATAATTAGGATCTAAAGAAATTGCTTCTGCAAGTTGCTTGGATCCGAGATTCATTTGTGTGTCTCTAGATCATGGCTAAGTGGGAGCTTAAGTAGATGGTGGGCAGATGTGGCATCATCTCGGTGTCCCATTGGGGCCTGGGGGAGGGCCCACTTCTCCCCTGTCCCACAAGGCTTGAGATTTAACATCATCATAAACTCATACCTGATGCTTTTTGCTGGCTTCTAGAAAATGGCGACCGCTGGAGCTCTTAGAGGGCAGGCAGTGGGACAACACCTGCCCCCATCAGGAGCAGCCCAGCGGAGAAAGCCTTTTGCAAAGTCTCAAGCCATCTCTGCCACAAGTTGCTCAGGTCCAAGATTTATTTGTTTGTCCCATTTTCCATGTCTTCAAGGATATATGTAACTGTAAATGTTCACTGTCACTATCCTCCCGTTGTTCATTGATTTGCTCAAGCGGGCCCAGTAACGTCTCCATCATGAGACTTTGTTGTTACTGTGTTTGGCATATCGAATACATCACAGGGAGCTTGCCAGGGATCAGTAGGTTTATTTCTGTTTTTAAAAAACATCTAACATGGTGTTAGGCAGAGTTCTGAGCCCATTTTTTTTGCATGTAGCCGTCCAGTGATGCCAGCACAATTTGTTAAAGAGGCTTTCCTTACTCCACTTCACATTTCTTGCACCTTTATCAAAGATTAGATGATCATATGATTGAGAGGAGATGTCAGTGTATTCAACCCTGTTCCATTGGTCTGCAGTTCTGCTTTTGTTCCAGTACCACGCTGTTTTAATTATTACTGCTTCATTGCAGCACTCTACAATAGCCAGAAACTGGAAAAAACCTGAGTGCCCAAGAACAGATGACTGGTTAAAGAAACTTTGGTACATCTACACAATGGAGTACTATGTAGCTCTTAGAAAAGATGAAGTCATGAAATTTACATACAAGTGGTACAATATGGAAAGTATCATGCTAAGCGAAATGAGTCAGAAAGAGAGGGATAGACATAGAAAAATTGCATTCATCTGGGGGATATAAAGCAACAAAATATGAGATCAATAGCTAAGAATAGCTGAGATCAGCACCAGGAGGATTACTCCATAGCTTAGAGGCCAGTCGGATATTCTAGGGGAAAGGGCAGTTCAGATAGAGAAGGGAACACCAAATAAAGGGTCTTTGGAGGATCCTCCCAGGAGGGGAAATGCATGTTGAAAGTAGACTATGGACTGAACATGATTGCCACTCAATGCTCTTTTGCAGACCACAACACCCAAAAGGAGAGAGAGAACAAAGGGGAATGCCCTGCCACAGAGGCAGGGTGGGAGGGGGAGTGGGGGGAAGTGGGCACTGGTGGAGGGATGGGTGTCTGATCATTGTATGACCGAAACTCAAGCCCAAAGATTTGTAAATCTACAACTGTACCTCATGGTGCTTCACTAATAAAAAAAAAAAACACCAAAAAAAAATATCTAACAAATGTTAATGGCTAAACCTCCTGCTTTTTAATCACTCTAGTGTCCAGAGCTAGAGGTAGGTAAGGTGCTTGCCTTCCACACTGCAGACCCTGCTGTGCAGGCGAGATACTCTCGGTAGCTTGCTGGGCTCTCCAAGAGGGGTGAAGGAATCAAACTCGGGTTGGCCTTGTTGGCTGCCTGCAAGGCAAATGCCCTACCTGCTGTGCTATCGCTCCAGCCCAACTGTAAATGGTAAGAATGGGACTAAAATAAAGCAAGAAAATGGGATTCTATTTGGTAGGACATGGCGGGGGGGGGGGGGGGGGGGTAGTGTTGCTGTTTTTGTTTTGGAGCCATACCCAGTGATATTCAGCCCTTACTCTAGGCTCTGCACTCAGAATCACTCCTGGAGGGCTCAGTTCTGGAATCATTTCTGGAATGCCCGGGATGAAACCTGGGTCTGCAGTGTGGAAGGCCAGCACCTTACCTACCTCTAGCTCTGGACACTAGAGTGATTAAAAGGCAGGAGGTCTAGCCATTAACATTTGTTAGATATTTTTTACAAACAGAAATATACCTACCGGGATATTTGTGGTAATTAAGAAGAAAGTTATCGTCAAATATTGCAACAATGTATCTGTTTTACATTCATCCTTGAAAATTAAGGAATTCTACTCCAGACCTGCACCTGAATAAAACTCCTATAAAACTTTGCATAGATATGCACTAACACTAACCTGGATGTTGTAAAGTGGTACTAGATCTCACATAAAGTAAAATATTATGTAGCAATAGTTTCACAGTAAATGATAATAAAAAATAAAATTGGAGGTCATTTTGATAACCACTTTTTACTAAAATAAAATTAGGGTTATCTTTTTAAAATTCAAGAGTTACTCCAAATTGTTCACTCTCAAATTATATTCCAATATACTTTACTTTATCATCACACTAGTATCAGTGAAAAATGGTATCATAACAGGAAGATGATGTTAATAAATAGACTTATTAGCCAAATTACTCTGTGACTGGCATTATGTTATACACATTGTATATACTATTCTATATAATAATTGTCTTCATTATATTTCAACTCCATTTCAGAAATGAGTCAAATTAGATGTATAAGAGAAATAATAAAGTGGAATTCTTTATGAATTCTGAATTCAGTCATTTATCGTACCATACTTCTTCAACTATTTTTCTTAAACCAGTAATATAATGTGTCCATACATATGTATATGTACATGTGCAATACTTTAGTCATTCTTATTCATTTTGTAATTTTTTCTTTACTTTTTTCTTTTTAGCAAGAATACAGAATGGGAACTCATCAGCGACTTATCACGCATCTTAGCCCTGCTGTACAAAAGACCGTTTACAGTCACAAAATGTGTGGCCTTCCCAGAATTTCTTCTAAGACAAGGAAGCAATTGACAAAGTTCTTGTAAATCTTTCATTCATTGTAACTCATGACCACTCTGTTCTTTGATGTGTATAACTCCCTTATATAAAGAATATCAGGCCTCAGAAGTCCACTTGTTTCCATCTCTAATACCACAGACATTCATTTGAAAGTGTCTTTTAACTTCCATTATTTTAAGACATTTTTGAGTTTAGAATCAATTATAAGGCAAAGTGAAGATTCATCTTATAGTAATCGTATAGTATTTGAACTTTTAAAAAATGTGTTATTAAAGAGAGGTACAAATTACTTTTCCAAAGAACTTCATTTTGAATTATATTTCTGTGTTTTGTACGCAGCAGATCTCATTTCAATTACCGCTCTGTTTTGACACAGAAGCATGTTTTCATAAAAAATAAATAGATAATATTAAAACAAGAGGTTATATAATTTTGTGTAGAAATTATCTGGATAGCAGTTCATATCACGTACAAACTCTTGCTTGATAAGTACGTATTCAAATATGTTCCTAAGAAAATTAGGATAAGCCAAAAAAAATACAAGGAAATTGTTATAGACTTCATGTTTGTCTACTCTTAGCTATCCTGTTTTGGGTAGTGAAAAAGACTATCAAGCTAAGACACTTGATTAATTTAGCCACTCCTTACTATGCTTGGGCATGACTTGGGCTATATTTTGTTTGCCATTTTCCCTCACAAGCTTCACCTAATCTTTCTTCATGACTCACATTCCTATTTTCAACTTCCTTATATTGACATTTTCTTACTTTTCTTAGGTCTATATTTTTTATTTATGATTATTGTCAACTAATTTTATTTTCCCATTTTACCAAAAATATTCTTTTAAAAAACATTTCATTTTATTAAAATATTATTAAAATATCATCCATAGTACAAAGTTAATAAAGCATTCCACATAAACATGTGTTCATGTTTGCTTCCTACTGTCTGTAAAATAGATATTTTCTAGTCCAAAAAAAGTAGTTTTTATCAAGATGTGTTTTTATATTTACACATCAAATATTATTTCAGAGTCATTCTCTCTGTACATTATTAAAATTAAGAATATATTTAAAAATGAGTAAATACCATAATAAAATGCCATAAGCTTATCATGTAATAGCTTCAAAGATAAATTCATGGTTAATTTTCTGCACCAATTGCTTCCCCAGGGAGATTATTATGAAGCAAATTCCTGTCATCAGAGCAAGATATCTGTAGATAATCCAGGAGAAATTTCTAAGATGTAGAAAACTGCTTTATAAGCATGGCATCTGTTATCAGTTCTGAAACAAAACAATAAATAACTTAACGTAGTTGGCTATTGATTAATTTTCATATTTCAATAATGGCACTGTATTTTTTCAGTTTAACTATACAAACAGAATTCAAACAAGTTCCCTAGAATATCACCATTGTTATATCTCTTAGTCTCATTTAATTTTATGTGCTCATTCCATATCTATATTTTTCAGATATAGATATCTTTTGTTTTCATTTTTTTAATTTTTTTTCTTTTGTTATTAGTGAAACACCATGAGGTTCAGTTATAGGCTTACAAATTTTGTGCTTGGGTTACAGTTATACGATGATCAAGTGCCCATCCCTCCACCAGTGCCCGTCATCCATCACCATGGGTCCCAGCATCCCCCCCATCCCCCATCCCCCCCGTCCCATCTTGCCTCTGTGGCAGGGTATTCCCTCTTGTTCTCTCTCTCTTCTTTTGGGTACTGTGTTTTGCAAGAGAGGCATTGAGTGGCAATCATGTTTGGTCTATAGACTACTTTTTAGTATGCTTCTCCAAAAAGCACCTTGATGACAAGCTGGAGGGATAGAAGAGTGGGAAGGGCAATTGCCTTAGAAGCTTCCAACATGTCCTTCTTTCCCCAGCATTCTTTATGGTCCTCTGAGAAGGCTCAAGAGTGACCCATGAGAGCAGAGTCCGAAGAAAGCCCCAGTATATATGGGTGTGACCCCTGAGCATATAAAAACGGCCCCCCCAAAAAGAAACCCCACAAGCAGACAAAAAGTAAATTAATCTATTACTATACTTTTGATCATATTTATTTGTGATTTTTTCATAGTATCTTACAGACAGCTTATTGGTTTTTACGGATGTTAAAGAATAGTTCTTGAAATAGAAAAATGCACTGCCTGCAAAATAGCAAGGTTTCAATATTATTAATTACTGTATATGCCCATAGACAGATAAGACTGAATTTTGCATCCCTAAGTCTAAGTCAAAGGCATCTCTTGTGTCAGTTTTATTTTTAAATTTAGAATAATGTGCGTAGAGCTGTTTCCCCAAAATTCAGTTTTGAAGATCTCACCTCTGACAACTAGGTATATGACCTTACTTGAGAATAATATTTTTGAGAATGCAATCAGGTTAATTTGAGGTAATATTTAGAGTGTGTCATTGAAATTCTGAAGTGTTTATTAAAAAACAGAATTTTAAATTCCTTGGAAACCTTCTCTATTGTTGCAGGAAAAAAATGCATTAGTGTTTGATGAATATCAGAAAATCAGTTTCTTTTGCTTGGTTTAATGAATTAAGACTTTCCATAGCCTAAAAAAGAAATCTCATGTAGATAAAGTCTGAAGGTAAGCAGATCAGAGTTGATATGTAGCATCAGTAAACTTCAGAAAGCCTGGCAATTTCTGTCCCATCACTGGTTATTCTGACTTCTTTATACATTTTATCACCATTTGGAGAATCATGGCTGTTAGACTCAATCTTTACACTACCATTCCAAGCTTAAAAGAGAAAGAATAAAAATATGTAAAACAAGTCTTTCCACCTGAGTTATCAATCTGAATATGACTTTCTAGACTGTTTGCATTTTTAAGTACAGCTCAATTGTAGAAATTTACTCTTGTGTTAGCATTTACCCAGCCACCCATTCAAAAAAAAAAACCAGTATCATTTCTTAATGCTATATTGCAAAATTATCATTAAAGCTGAATGGGGGTCACTAAAATCAATTATTCTATATGTTGCTTCTAACCAACTATTCAAAAGAACATTTGAAATTTACTTAAAGCCACCTGGGTTAATTTGGCAGTGTCAATTGTACTATCAACTGTAACCTGAACTTTCATTCTCCTCAGCAGCTTTTTATTAGCTTGAACAAATTTGTGTAGCACTCTTGCAAATATTCATCTTCTTTTATCTCCTCTTTCCCCTCGCCCAAACCTTTTGTGAGATTCATTCTGTTTTGCTAAAGATGCGATTAACATTGCTCATAGTGGAAACTCAGTAAATATGTGTTTAGTTAGTGAGTCCATTATTTAAAAGAAAATCTAAATATGGTTTCTTTAAAAATGACACATATCATCTACTATTACATATAGACACATATATTATAAACATAGTTCCTCATTTATCTGACATGCTTGGTATCTAAACACTCAAAAAAATTCTTGCTTATTTTATAATGAAAAAAAACTGTTTAACTCCCAAATAAGGATACTATGACTCATAGTTCCTGAAGAATGATTGCACACAATCTTCTAATAATGAAAATAATTAGAATTCAGTGAAAACTTCCTTTATCAAAATTTTATATCAGTAAAAATTTAGGGTAAAATATGAAAGAATATAGTACTTTTCAAAACATTCATGTTAAATAAATAGAAATTTTCCCACAGTCCTTTATGATATCATTCAAATATTTGCACATAGCAACAAGTGAAAAATATTTTATGAATTCACAATGCTATTTTTTGGTTGTTCTACAAGTATGGATACTTTTAATTATAGTCTGTTTCACAAGTAGACAATTCAAGGCTCTGTAATTATTAGCTAATAATAAGGCAAGGCTATATTTTAATCATCAGCTGTTAGGTTTATTAAATAGCATACTGAATGGTAGGACTGATTTTTATATAAAATGATATACAAGGTACATGATAAGATAATATATTTTTAATCCACAACAAAATGAAAATAACAGGTGTAAATCATAAATTCATTACAGATGAAACCTTATTCTTCTGGCTCAAAATTGCGTTGATGACCACAGTTTAACTGCCAATAATCCTATATCCAGGCATTAGGTAGAATTTCTTATTTATCTTTTGTATAGTATAAAAATAGGATAAATTAACTTCTAATCTCTTACTGATTGAATTGAACATTTTATGGATAGTACATTCTGAATACATATGATTGCTAAATATTAGACTATCAGTGTTGAAAATGAGATGTAGGAGGCTAAAGAAATAGTACAATGGGTAGGATGTTGCCTTTGATGCAGACACCCAGGTTTGATCCCTGCATCCCTGGTGGATTCCTGAGCACACCAGGAGTGATTCCCAAGAGCAGAGTCCATGAGTAAACCCTGAAGACCACTAAATGTGAACAAAAACCAAAACATAGAACAATTCATATTTTATAGACTTTTTTGCAGTATTTTACTAATATTTCATTGGTAAATGATGTAGAAGTGACAGAAATAAGCACTAGATTTATTTGTTTTCAGTCATAGTGAGGTGAGTGATATGGGGTGTGACCAACTCTCATCCAGCCTTAAATAACTCTAGTATCTCTCGAATAACAAACAGGTAACTGTCCATACTCAAATTTTCGTGTAATGATTTGAAGTTCAGGTTTCCTTTTCTCAAAAGTACATAATCTTAAAATGTAGTTTTAATTTGTTTTTAACACTTGTCTCCCAGAAATGTGGATCTCATTACACACTTCGAAACTCTTAACAATAATTCAGGACATATTTTTTTCTTTAAAGTTAGTATTATGAACCAATCATTTTGTTTGTGTGTTCATTTTGGTTTGGGGACTTCCTCCTGCCTATACACTCAGGGATCATACCTGGCAAGCAAGGGACCTGGATTGAGCCCAAGTCAGCCTCATGAAAATAAGCACCCTACCCCAAATACTATTATTTTGGTATTGTGTACCAGTCACTTTTCCTAAGTCAAAGACATGATTTTTATTGATATCTGATCTTTCCATTAAAACATATTGGTTAACATTATCAATAGAACCATCAATTAGGCTTTCTTCTCAAATAGCATTCTCTTTATCTTCCAGATAAAGATAAAAATTTAGCCTCACAGAATTATTAAAGCCTCACAGAGAGTTACTTTGGGATTAAGCTAATGAACACATAAGCTAAAGCAAGTATGAAATGATCACACCTTTTGAATTAAGGAATCCTTTATTTCAAATGCATTAAAATAAATCAAACTTCTTCAATTTTATTTCCATGATACAATTTGATAGGAGTAAACCATTCCACTCAGTTTGCTATGCTAAAAAAATTTAGGAGACTGAACAATTTTGATGTCACTCCTTACTTAAATCTTATTTTTATTTTATATGCACATTCACTGTCACTGTTCTCCTGTTGTTCATCGATTTGCTCAAGTGTGCCCAGTAATGTTCTCCATTGTGAGACATGTTACTGTGTTTGGCATATCGAATAGCACACAGGTAGCTTGCCAGGCTTTGCCATGCAGGCGAGATACTCTCGGTAGCTTGCTGGGTTCTCTGAGAGGGGCTGAGGAATTGAACCCGGCTTGGTCGGGTAGGTAAAGCAAATGCCCTACCTCTGTGCTATTGCTCCAGCCAGTATATGCACATTATTTACAACATTACTCCCCAAGATATAGAATAGGAAAAATGAGTAAAATTTAAGAAAATTCTAGCAATGGATTAATTATGAGAAAATTATCTCATATGGAAAATAAGAGTAATATGATTGTTTTATTTTTTAAATAGCAAAATGTTACACCATCAACTAAGACAAAGTCATTTCTTCAACATCAGTAAACACATTCTGTTTGAGTAAAACATAGAATTATGTCTGGAAAAGTTAACAATACATAAGGCATACATGGTCCCTGACCCTTAATTGCTTATGTTTTTTAAAGTAAAATGAAAAAGAAACAACAACCAATTTTTTTTATAAGTGAATTACAGGCTATGATGGAAATATGTGTCAAAGATTGATTTATCTTTTAGTAGTGAAGAAAGATTATTTAGGAAAATATTTTGTATATTGAATCATAATAATGGAAAAGTTATGTGGTTAATTACTATGATGGTTGGGGGAAACAGTTAATGTACAAAGAAAATAATGTGTCTATGAATGTCCACAGGAAAAGGGAAATAGGGAACATTTAAGAATTAAAACAAAATCAGTATGAGAGAAATATGAGTTTGGTGGGAGGAGTGAAAAGTAATAAACTTATGAGATTAGCAATTCCTAGTCTACTAAAGTTTTATATATCATAATAAGAGTGAGGAATTATTTATGATTCAAAGCAAATAGATTACTTAATTGTATTTTTATTTTGAAACATTATAACACCACTTTGGATTTTATAGAAAATGGAATAGTATGTAACAAATATTAGCATGAGTATATATATAAATTGTGATATTTCTATAATTCATATTTTTCTCTAACACAAAGGCAAGACAATTTCCTGAAAGTTGTAGTTTATTTCTATTACTTTTTATTTCTTTTCAGTTGAAGTGTTTCCTGACCTTATAAATAAAATAGTCTTCCAAGGTCAAGTAAATGGCTTTTTAACTGGTTGGTTAATATTTGATGTGGATTTTATTGTTTGTACTTCAGGTTATAGTAAATATCATGCAATTAAAAGTTATTGGACTTCTCCTCTAACTTATGACATAAAAAGACACAAGAGAACACCAAGACAATAAAATAAAATTATCTACAAAAGAAATAATTTCAAACCTTTCAGAAAGCTGAGATTATAAGACCACACTAGTAACTGAATTCCAAAGAGTGAAATAGACTTCCAAGGATGGAGGAAACATGTTAACACTCTCAGTTTTGTCAGCCAGGGTGGAAAAAAGAGAGAGATGACTTTTATTGAAACAAATGAGTAAAATGAAAGTTCTAAAATATAATTAAATCTTAAAAGTACACTATGGACTAATATATTACATTAGAAAAAGTAGGGGTCCTGAAAGAAAAAAGAATTTCCCTGCATTTTCAGTTTCCTTTTAAGTGACTTCCGCATGGTAAGGGAAAAATCTAAAATAAGCTAGAGATGGAAAGTAGCAACTATTGCAGACATAAGTATAATAACATTGATTAGTGTCCAGGAAAGGCTCAGGCTTACGCATGACACTGTAACCCAAGACACTGGAACAGCTTGCTGAGGAGTGACAAAATTCCATGTTTGAGGGCCCAAACAAACATGTGCTACTTATGGCCCAGAGCTGAAAGCAGAATCTTACTGTAACTGGGGATGGATAGCAAGAAGGAAGGAATGTATTATTCATCCCCAGTACAAAACAGGGATCAGCTATCAATGAGTCAGAAAACTGTCTTCTAGAAAACCCACTGGAGATACAAAATTGAGTTTTAACATCCTAGTGGGAAAAGGCATAATTGATGAGAAGGTTCCGACTGTGACTGGGAAAAAGATAACCATCTCCATTATACGCCTAGTAGATACTGATAAAAAAAAATGACAGTAATGTGGGAAAGATCCTAGTTGTGAAGATATGGTGCAGGGATGCTGAAAGCTGAGGTGTTAATAAAATTATTTAAAAAATTCAAGCCACAAGAAGAATTTGAAGCCAATGATATACCAAGGAAAAATTTCTACTGGAGCCACAGAGATTGTACAGCAAGAGTACAGCAGGTAGGGCATTTGTCTTGCACACAGATCTGGTTTGATCTGTGTTTGATCTCTGACATCCCATATGGTTCCCAGAGCCCCACCAGAAGTGACTCTGAGCACATTGCCAGGAGTAAACCCTGAGCACAGCAGGATGTGGCTACAAAACAAAATAAATCAAAAAAGGAGAGAAAAGAAATGAAAATTGCTACCACAAATCCCAACCATATATCGATCACATAAGCTAACTCACACAACATTACTAGTTTGATAGAACAAACAATTAATGCGGTGCATCTAACTCAATGTAAGTGTCTTTGGACTCAGTTGTTAATGTTCTCCTTGGTATTAGTACATAAGAAAATAATGGAATCACTAATATACAAATAATATATATGTACACACAGGGAAACAAATGCACACACACACACAACTTAATTGGAAACCAGATAAAGAAGAAAATACAATAGCTATCCGACCAAGTCCTAAAAATAACAACTACTTTCCAGTTAAAATATTTAATAGGAAAAGCATGTTGAAAAATACTTGGAATTTTAAGAAAGTGATAAGAATCATTAGATATGTTAAATGGAACTTAGTTTTATACTAAATTCATCCTTGGTTGGGGAGGTTTATTTCCCTTAACTTTTTAATAAACATCTCTATCTTTCAGAAAAATGTTAGTTGGAAAACTGGAGAAATAGTACAAGGATAAAGATGCTTTTAGTTCATATATTTGACTCTTCTTGGGTCCTTGCAACCACATATAGTGCCTTGAGCACTACCAGGAATAAAATTAGCATAAAACTAAGAATAAACCTCAAGGGCCACTAAATGTGACCCAAAATCTTCCAAAAATTTAAAAGAATGTTAGAAAAAAATACAACTCATCAGAAAAAGCAATTCCTTTGACGTGTCCTTGTCTTATTAGGTAAAGTAAAAATGGGCCAATAAGGACAGAAAAACAAAATTAAAAAAAATCCCAAGGTCTATGAACATAAAAACATCATTATGTGCAAGTCTTTGAAGAGCTTCATCCAAAAGATGAATCAGATACCAGTAACCAGCTACAGAGATCTCTCCACCAGAGAAAATAGTGGAACAAAAGTTAAAGGTGTGTGTGAGTGTGTGTGTGTGTGTGTGTGTGTGTGTGTGTGTTGGTTTTCTTGGACCCACTTGACAGTGCTTAACATTTAATTATGACTCTGAACTCAAGGAATCACAGCTGGTGGGGCTCAAGGTACATATAGAATGCCAGGAATGAACTTGTATTGGCTGCAGGCAAAGCGAGCACCCTACCAGCTGTTCTACCTACTGGAGGCACACTTGAAAGCTCCAAAGGAAGAATTGAGTATTGAGAGTGAGGATTGAGACTGAAGTTCTCCCTAGATAGAAGTGTCAGGTGAAACCAATAGATTCACAGCAAAGAGTCTAACACCTGGATCACCAGCAGGTCAATATGTACCTGTGCATCAGCAGCCTGATGGTGCCTTCAGACTTCTAGATACACCAAAAATTGCTGCTGTGCCTTTGGCAAGACCCCAACAACTTGGGGTCAAGTTTAATAAGAAAGTAAATGGCCAAAAGTTAGGTATGTGGGAGACACACCCACAAACCACCTCCAGCTCAGCTATATAATTGGAGGCAGAACTCTTTGGCTCCTGATCAAGTTCCTTAATGACCATGATCCCAGAGACTCAGAAACAAATCCCGAAACCCAACGGCATTTGGCAGAGATGCATCCGGTCCCCACAATAGGTTACCTGAACCTGGACACCTGAGGGGGAAAAGGGTGTTGTCCCTCCGCCTGCTTCCCCTTGGAGGCTTGGGGGTTGCCATCCTCCAGAGGCCATGGGACAGTCAGGTTTGGGCCCACAAGGACAAGACACATGGGGCCTCACAGGATGGGAGTGGAGATAGCCTTTTCTTCCCCGCCCCAACGAGATCCCGATTCACAGCCCATGAACAGCCTCTCTGGCTCCTGTGTCATTGCTTTTCTGTCCTAAGACTATTATGGTGGGTAGCCAAGCTCCTGATCAAGATGATTAATGGCCATAATCCCCGAGACTAAGGAACAAGTCTCAGATCCCAGAAGGTTTAGCAGAAATCCCTCCAGATTTAATTTGTAAAATTTCAGAATTCCAAAATTGCGCAGTCACTACTGCAGCTGTGTGACATCATATGTTATTCTTAACCAGCAATAGAAAACAAATTTTCTATGCTTGTCTTTTTAGCAGATCTGAGTGTTGGGGTAAAATCCCAAATAATAATGGTGGGTCTGGGTTCAAAATATTGAATGAAATCAAAGTAGAGAGAGAGTAATGTGGAAATTATCTGCCCCACAGGTAGGGGGAAGGTGTAGGATGGGGTATACTGGGGTTTTTGGTGATGGAGAATGGGCACTGGTGAAGGGACAGTTGTTTAATCATTGTATGACTGAGACTTAAATCCAAAAGCTTTGTAACTGCTCTCATGGTGATTCAATAAATAAATTTATAAAAAAGAAAAAAAAAGTAAGGTGGATTTCATTCCCAATTCAATCAGCCTAATCAATGACTGAATAAATAGCAATATTATTACATTTTGAAAAAAGTGTCTAACTCCTGGTTTTTGCATGCAGGGCTTCCACGGAGCCAGTGGAGAATTCAGGAGATGCATATTCAATGCAGAACCCACCATAACAGTCTTAGGACAGAAAAGCCATGACACAGAATCCATGCCTTCAGGATACCTTGCCAGTTTCTAAAAGGTGAAGCTAGTTGGAGGACAGGATGCACCAAACCACCCACCAGGACTTCAACTATGGCTTGCAGCCTGGGTGCCAGTAAATGCATTTCTTTGGGGAAAAGCAGATCACAATATAGCCCAGAATGCTCCTTTGAACAGTGAGGCTGGCAGACATGAACTCAAGTGCAGCTACCGCGTGGTAAGCAGATGATTTGTAGCTCACAGTCTGGGAACTGGCTCTATCATAGGTATGCACACACACACACACACACACACACACACACACACACACACACCTGTGTTCCTGCTGGTGGCTCCCACATCACCCAGAAGAGAGAAAAAAAGTGATAAAATATTTGCGTGTAGTCACTTGTGTAAACTCAATGGTTTTTGGCTCAGAGGTCACATCAAAGTGAGAAACTAACTGGGAATAACACTGCAGATCAGGCATGGGTTCTAGTGTCTATACATGGAGACAGGAAATGGAAGGAGGGCTGGGGGAGAACTAAAGGAGGAATAGACCCAGGGTAGACAGATCCTGATGGTCCCAGGCTGCCGAGCTGCAGATAAGAATAGCTATATTCAGGAACGCAGCTTGAAGGACACTAGGGATAGAAAACCCTTCAGAGCTACTCAAGCATTACCAAGAGAGCAACTCAGACTCAGTCTATGTCTAGCTCACCCAAATTGAAAAAAAAAATAGGCTAGTAACTACCTTTGCCACACAGAAGTATGATTTCACTAGCTCAGACCTAGTGAAAGACCTACTTCAAAACTAGTCAAAGTGTCAACTATAAGATTCATAAAATTCATAATTTTGAAAACGGGGACACTGTTTTACTGCTTGGATATGACCAAAAGTGCCTACCTAACTCCTACACAGCACCAGGAAAAATGCAAAAAAAAAAAAAAAAACAGCCCCATGAACAGATGACAATCTTGAAAAATTTGAAACAGCAGATCATTATAAATTGCCTAAAAATACTTTAGAGTAATAGTCTTTAGTTGATAAATGACTTGAAAAAATAATTTGAACAGAGAAATCAATAAATTTGAAGATAGTCTGATGGAAATAGTAAAATAACTCATTCAACAAGCAATTAGGAACAGAAGAGTACAAGAGCAGGCATCAGCAGCAGAATGGAAGAAGCTAAAAATTTCATGAGTCCTTGGAAATAAGATACATAATTTTAATAAGGAAGAGTTAACATAAATGGCAATGCAAAACAAAATTAAGGGGTGTATTTGACAAGATCAGGAGAAACCAACTAAAAATCATAGAAATTTAAGGATTAGAGGAAAGAGAGAAGATGTATAATGACTTGTAGAGGGAACAGTATCTAAAACATCCCCAATCTAAGGAGAAAGGCTGTTCTTATAATTCACAAAGCACAAATAGTGTCAATCAAAACTAATCCATTGAAATCAACAGCTAGATACGCTGAAATAAAAATAATAAGAACCAAAGAGAGATGGATGACTTAAGGATGACTTAAGAGACAAGGAATTCAGATTTAGGAAAAAAAAAAACTTAAGGTTCTTTTGCTTAGTCTGGCATGAGTTTTATATTGAGGTCCAAAGAGATAATACATGATATAAAGTACTTGTCTTGCATATAATTGATCAGTTTAACCCTAAGCACACATATGTATCTCCTTGCACCAGCAGGGTTACAGAGTAAGAAATAGTCCATATTATTACTGAATGTGTCCCAAACTCACCCCATATGAATGAACCCAGCTCTCCCCCCAACACACATCTTTTTCAGTAAGTTCTATTGCATAAATATTATCTTGCTTCACTAAAAATAAAAGAAAACAACAACAAAAAAATGACAAAGTGATTTCACTTCTTTGTATCTATTCCATGAACACAAAAACATTAATTCAAAAATTCAAAAAGATATATGCATACACACCTATGTTGATTTTTGTCTATAAGCACAGTAGCAGTCAGGATTTGAGAAATATCCAATGAGAGATGACTGAATAAAAGATTTGTGTTCAATATTCACAATGGAACATTACACAGCTAGACAGATATCAGATGAATCTTGCAACTTACTGCACCCACTATGGAATTACAGTGTATCATGTTATGTGAAATAAATAAGAGGAGAAGAATTAATACTGAGTAATCTCACCCATCTCTAGTTTATTGAGAATAAAAAATATAATAAATGGCATTGAATAATGGTGGCAAACATGTAGACTTGAATTGCAGAAATCAGATTATCATGAAGTGGGAGAAAGGGTGAAGACATGCACTGGATATAACATAGCATTGTGGTGTTGAGTCTTGATTAATTTAAGTGATGAGAGCGCAATAATATTGTACTTGATAACCATGTAAAAAGGATGAACAAATAAACTAGACTAATAAGTATAATGAATTAATAAAAAAAGAAAAATGAGCAAAAATACTTAAAAACTGTGACAATGTCAAACTGTTAAATCTATATATATAGGTATATATAGTATATGCAGTATATAGAAATGTAATATATGTAAATTAAATTAATATATGAATTATATTATATAATTTGTAATTTGGTGTAGTTTAATTTGTAATGTAATTTGGTGAACCTATTTGTAAAATCAGTAGACAAATACTTTCCAAAGATCAGTAAATTAATAAATGTCAAAATGAGCACTAATCTTGTAAGACTATAGAAGAAGAAGAAGAAGAAGAAGAAGGCCCTCCTGTTGATCATCGATTTGCTCGAGCGGGCCCAGTAATGTCTCCATTGGAGACTTTGTTGTTACTGTGTTTGGCATATCGAATACATCACGGGGAGCTTGCCAGGCTCTGCCGTGAGGGTGAGATACACTCGGTAGCTTGCCAGGCTCTCCAAGAGGGGTGGAGGAATCGAACTTGGGTTGGCCATGTTGGCTGCCTGCAAGGCAAACGCCCTAAAAAGAAAACAAAGTATAAGTCAGATCAATCAAAGACATTTTTGTATCACTTAGAAATAAACAAGTGATACAAAAGGCAAAGTCTTATCCAAAAATATAAAAATAAAAGAATTATTTTGAAATACAGCCACTCAGAAGAGAATATTGTAGTATTTTTAAAACACCAAAAGATAAAATGCAGATAAAAATTATATGATTATATGATGAATCATAAGGTAGTTCAGAAAAATAATACCCTTATGTTCATTATGAATTTTATATTTTAAAATAAAGGAAGAAAATCATAGCCAGTGAGTTCCAGTACCAGAAATATTTAAAGAACTTAATTAAAGATGGTAAATTAACATAAAATGGTAATGTGTATCTATAAGAATCAATTAAAAAATAATGTTTCTTCAGTCTAATTTTAAATTATCTTCAGGTACTTTTATTTTTTTAATTTTTTGAAGGTTATTTTTGGGGTCACAACCAAGTGTCATCTTGCCTCTTGTAGATAGTGATGGCGACCAGTGGAACTTCAATAGTCACAACATTCTAACCTCTACCTGCCTTTGTCTCTACGAACTTCTCTCTTATGCTTCTGTGCAAACGTACTTCTCATCAGAACACTAGTCATTTGATTAGGATCCATTTTAATGCTGCAAAACCTCATTTTACCTTGATTACATTTACGAAGACCACATTTCCAAGTAGGCAACACACAGAAAACTGACATATTAATACCTCAGCACATGTGTTTTTAGACAACACTGATGAGCCCATAACAGTCAAGCATCTGTCCAGAAATGGTGATGTGCTACCCATATACAAAATATATTTACTCCATCCCAATAACCCCAATGCATCAATTTATTCTGGATCAAAAATTATCTCATCTACATACAATCAATTGAAGAACTACCAGACTCCAAAGTTGCATGCAGATAAGCTTTACTATATATTGTATGGGTAAAATTTTTTCTTTATGGAAGCCTTGGGAAACTTAACAACAAGTTATCAACTTCACAAATGCAATAGTGAGACAAATATAAGATAGATATTCTCATTTCAAAGGAGAGAAATGAAAGGAAATATAAGATTTAAAAGCATGTCTGAAATTTGGGAAAATGAATTCCATTAGATATTAAGGCCTGAGGATAACCATAGTGACTAAATATTCTGCCTTCTGAACTGCAGAGGAAAGTGGTTCCACATTCTCACCCTGTGAGATCAGGGGTCTCACCCACTATACAAACAGTTAGTTGTTCCATGGACTGACATTCAGACCAGGACTTAAAGATGTGAAATGGAATCATTCCTAATCTACATCTTTTTTAAAAAATAATTATTCTTTTCACAATATTACCAATGTCATTGTTTTATAGTGCAGTACTGCTACACTACCCCGTTATCAAGTGCCAAGATCCCTTCAACGCCCCTCCCCCCACAATCCCATCCCTCACCTCCATCCCCACTCTTGGTTAGCATCCTCAGATCCAAATCCTATCTGCCACATCTCAGGATTTCGAGGGGTTTTCTAATTCTTTGTATAGGTTGCAGTGTTTTTTTTAGAGTGTTATGGTTATTATATGAGATTAGATAATCATGGTAGTTATATAAACTTGAGAATCTAATTGTAGTTTGTAATTATGATTTCATGGTATATAAACTATTTATTAATAAATTTATGGTATAACTCACGACATATAAATTATTTATTAAAATAAAATAAAACTGGGCAACTCTGTTGCATTAATTTTAAATTACTATTAAAATTGCTATTTAGATTACTAATTAAAATAATGTTGCAGTTGCATAATTTAAGTATATCGTGTCATAGAGTATACTATTTTTTTTCAAAGAGAATGACAGCTATATTAGTAAAGGTAAAGGTAAAAACCCTCCCGTTGTTCATCGATTTGCTCGAGCGGGCAAAATCTCCATTGGAGACTTTGTTGTTACTGTGTCTGGCATATCAAATACGTCACGGGGGAGCTTGCCAGGCTCTGCCGTGCGGGCGAGATACTCTCGGGAGCTTGCCGGGCTCTCTGAGAGGGGCGGAGGAATCGAACTGGGGTTGGCCATGTTGGCCGCTTGTAAGGCAAACGCCCTACTGCTGTGCTATCGCCCCAGACAGCTATATTAAAGAATTTTTTTCCTTTTGGAGTCACACCCAGCGATGCACAGGGGTTACTCCTGGCTTTGCACTCAGGAATAACTTCTGGCAGTGCTCAGGGGACCATATGGGATGCTGGGAATCGAACCTGGGTTGCCCATGTGGAAAGTAAATGCCCTACCTGCTGTGCTATCGCTCCAGCCCTTATTAAAGATTTTTTAATGTCAAAATAATTTAATAGAAAAACATAATATTTTCCAAATGTTAGTGGAACCGTGGATATTCATAGTATCATCTCCCAAAGCTGAAGCAAGAAGATATAGAGTACCTGAATAGACCTATTCACATCAAGGAAATTGAAACTGTAATCAAAAGTCTTCCCAAAAACCAAAGCCCAGGTCCAGATGGATTTACTAGCGAATTTTTCCAAACATTTAAAGAGGACCTATTGCCAGTTCTTCTCAAGCTTTTCCAGGAAATTGAAAAAACGGAAACTCTCCCAAACAGTTTCTATGAAGCCCATATCTCTCTAATACCAAAAGGAAACAAAGACACCACAAGAAAAGAAAACTATAGGCCGATATCCCTGATAAACACGGATGCGAAGATTCTCAACAAAATACTAGCCAATAGAATTCAACAACTCATCAAAAAGATCATACATCATGACCAAGTAGGATTCATCCCAGGGATGCAAGGATGGTTCAACATTCGGAAATCAATCAACATAATCCATCATATCAACAAAAGAAAAGATAAAAATCATATGATCATATCAATAGATACAGAGAAAGCATTTGACAAGATCCAGCACCCATTCATGATGAAAACCCTTGCCAAAATGGGGATAGAGGGGACTTTCCTCAATATAGTTAAAGCCATCTACCACAAACCTACAGCAAACATCATCCTCAATGGGGAAAAACTGAGAGCCTTCCCCCTAAGGTCAGGGACGAGACAAGGATGCCCACTCTCTCCACTGCTGTTCAATATAGTACTGGAAGTACTTGCAATAGCGATTAGGCAAGAAAAAGATATTAAGGGCATCCAGGTAGGAAAGGAAGAAATCAAGCTCTCACTATTCGCAGATGATATGATACTATACTTAGAGAACCCTAAAACCTCTACCAAGAAACTCCTAGAAACAATAGATTCGTATAGTAAAGTTGCAGGCTATAAAATCAATGCCCAAAAATCCATGGCTTTCCTATATGCAAATAGAGAAAGAGAAGAAAGTGACATGAAGAAAACAATTCCATTCACAATTGTGCCCCAGAAAATCAAGTACCTAGGAATCGCCTTAACTAAGGAAGTAAAGGGTCTGTACAAAGAAAACTACAAAACGCTACTTCGGGAAATAAAAGAGGACACGAGGAAATGGAAAAATATCCCCTGTTCATGGATGGGGAGAATCAACATTGTAAAACTGATTTGAGATCACAATTTAAGTTTCAGGCTGGTGTTGTTATAAGAACCGGAAATTCGGGGCTCCAGAGATGGAGTTTAAAGTGTTTGCCTTACATGAGATAGAGCAAGCCCTGCTGGAAGTGACTCTTAAGTACAGAGCCATGAGTAATCCCTGGAGACTAATGGTGTGGTAACAACCAAAATGAATTTTTTTAAATTTCATGATGACGGGGTGGCAGGGATTTATAAACCAGTACAGACATTAGAGGAAAATGGCATAAAAAGGCAAAGAGGAAAGACAACCATGCCTTCTTTACAGATCTCAAGAGGAGGCAGCTCTGTCAACATATTATTTTCATACATTTAGCCTCTGGAACTGTGAGATAATGTATTTCTGTTCTTAATTAAGTGATCCATTTAGTGGTTACTGTCTGAAGCAACTAATAAAACTGATTTTTAAAATTATTTTATTATTTGTCTTCATACTTTAAAAACTTAAAATATCACATCATAAGATAGTCGCACAGAATTTAATATTTAAAAAAAGAAGATTAAATATTAAAAATACCATTAATATAACACCATGAAAAAACAGTTGCTCAATTAAGGAACTTTTAACAACTACTTTATTTATTTTAATATATTTAAGTATGTTCTCTCTGCTTGTATTATAAATGTTTCCTTTAGTAAGATATTCTCCAGATGTTCATTTGTCCAGTTCTATATTTATTAGTTACCATGTTATTAAGTATGGTTTTAACTGCTATTGCTTGAATATTTTATGCGAATACTCAGATATGTATCAGCTCTCTGTAGCTATGAACTTTATCACTTGCTTAATGACACAAAGATTTCTAAAATCTCTTGAAATAAAGTTTCTGAAATAGACCTTTTAGTCAAAAAGGTCTATATTTGCAAGGAGAGCTATTTAGACATGCAGCTTCTGAAATAAAAGAGAGGCATTCTCATACTATAGTGCACTTATTTTAAAAGAGAAGATGACATACCATTTTCCTAACTTGGCAGCTGATCATTGTACATGGTTTTAACTCTAAAAGGAATGCTGATTTAATGTAGTATATATTGCAAACATATGGAAGTCAAAATTCACAGTAACAAAAAGCGCATTAAATCACACCCTTATATGGGTATAGTTATATAATTACAAAGACTGCTAGAAAGTACTAAAGGAATTTTTCTTTTAACTTTCAAACTGACAAGTTTGAAGACATCAATCACGAATTTTGTACCTCGCAGTAATGCCCAGGGGAGGAGGCCAGTGAATAGCAGAATATAATTATCTACCAACATAACAAACTTTAAATACATTTTTAAATAAATCTTTTAGAAATGTTTTGATATCCAATGCTTAAAACAGTAATTGGACTATAGTGTTGACTCCTGGATATTCACTCAGAGATTATTCCTGGTGGTGCTCAGGGGACCATATGACATGCCCAATATTGAACCTGGGTCAGCACTGTGCAAGTCAAATGCCCTACCTGCTGTACTTACTTTCTAGTCCTTGCAATTTCCCAAACTGATGTTTATTTACTTCTGTTCCTCCTTTATCAATTTTACATTGAATAAATCTGAATTTATGTTCTATAATATATAAGATTTTCTTTTGAAAAGTATATTAGTATAATTTAAGTATACCTTATTCGCACATATTCTAATATACTTTTTAAAATAATTATAAGCAGAAACTTGTGTGACAACATATTTTTAATAATAGACTTGTGTTTGTAGATCAAAAATTCAAAACTTTCACAAGTAATTGAACTTTACACAAAAGGTCAATTTTTCTGTTTAGAGGTGTCTTTGAAAAGAAGTATTATAGAAAATTTCAAGTATATTCAAGTATTAGAAAAATGTCTCCACTAAATTGTTCTGTAATTTTTGATATATGGTGAAAAATAGAGAGGACATGTATTTATATAAGATGGTAATTCATGTGACTGGAGCAATAGCACAGTGAGTAGGGCATTTGCCTTATACATGGCTGACCCAGGTTCAATTCCCAGCATCCCATATGGTTCCCCGAGCACCAACAGGAGTAATTTCTGTGTGTATGAGCCAGGAATAACCCCTGTGCATTACTGGGTATAACCGAAAAAGCGAAAAAAAAAAGATAGAAATTCACACCTACTTTCATGAAAAAATATTTGCACACATTTTCTATTTTAATAACATAATTTTACTTTTTTATTCCTTGTAATTTTTTTTATAACTCCTTATTATGCAGCTGAAAAAATGAAAGGCCCCTTTGTCTTCCCAGGTGAGCTGAGCCCCAGGCCTTACCACTCCCTTCAGTCTACCTGATGTGCTTTCCACTTCCCAGTATCTTCACTATCTCCAGTCACTACCACTTGCCCTTTACTTGGATGCTGAGCCTCAACTTGGGTCTCACAATGACGTGCCCCTTACTTTCTGCCTCACCTCTCAGGAAGACTGAGGCTTCTACCCATTGCTTCCTTTTGTCTCTTGGAGGTGAACCATACTTCTGAACGTCCTGCTTCTCACCAAATGTAATCAATCGTCATATCAAGATTCATAAAAATTGAACTCCAAACCCTACTAGTTCTGCCAGTTGACTCAAAAGGGTTAAAGTTACTGAAACTCACATCTTTCCCACAGATCCTGACAAGAAAATGTCATAAATACAGTTGTGGCATCCAGAAATTACTCCAGTTTTAAGAAGTAGCAGGAAGCTATAATGGGAACACCAGATTGCTGCTCAGACCACCTGGAGCTTCAAACTCTATCCTTTGACATCCAATGCTTATATTTGGACTAAAGTGTTTTTAACTAATAGAACTTCCATGAGCACAATTCTTTATGTAACTTCTGCCCTTTGTAATGTTTTTCACCAGTGCACATGGAATATTCTAGAAGATAACATATGCTGGGGTACTATTCAAGTATACATAAAAAACAGAAAATTAGAAATCATAGGAAGTTTGTACACCTGATCAATTGATCACTTGACATCTCGTTACTCATCGATTTGCTTGAGCAGGCACCAGTAACATCGCCATTCATCCCTGTCGAGTGTTACTGTAGACCAATGTCATCTGCTCATTCTAGAAACACGAAGAACCTCAGGGTCTTCACAAAGAAGTCTGACCAACTCGTAGGTGGGCAGCCACGCGATCTTTTGACATTGTGTGGAATCCAGTCTGTAATGGCTCTAGTCCAGCTATCATCTCCAAATCTCCTATGTGCCCAGCCCATTTGATTTTCAATGCCTTGGAGAAGGAGACAGAATGCCCAGTTTTTGATAGCGATGGAGGTCAGAATTCCGGACTCTTTCTCTAACTTGAATGAAACGTGATACTCTAAGCATAGCTCTTTCAATTCCTCTTTGGGAGAACTGAATAGCATTCACATCCTGTTTTTGTAGGGCCCAGGTCTCTGAGGTTTATGTTAATGCAGGAAGAACAGTGGAATTAAGAGATGTGCCTGGAGCTAGAGGTTCTTCGTCCTCTTAGCTATTTCTTCAACGCTCTTGAAGGCGTTCCAAGACGCTCTCTTCCTCCTGTGCAATTTAGGTGCCAGGTCATTTGTCATGTTCACTAATTGACTTAGTTGCATTCAGAGATTTTTTGTTGTTGTTGAGAGCAAATGGAATGTAAGGAACGAGACTGTTTCCCACAAACATTGTCTTCGTGAGATTCAGCTGGAGTCCGATCTTTCCACACTCACAGTCAAGGTTGGCCAGCATTTGTGCCACTTGGCTAATGTTTGGTGTTATTAGAATGATGTCATCACCGAAGCGAAGGTGGTGTAGTTGCTGACTTTCTTTCTTCACTCCTATTTCTTCCCATTCCACTTGTTGCATGACATTCTTGAGGGTGGCACTGAAGAGTTTCCCTGAAATGATATCACCCTCCCACACCCCTCTCTTGCCATGGATGATCACTTTCTTATAGAATGGTGAGATCCTGGTGGTGAATTTTTAATACAGCTCATGGAGGATCCTGATGTATTGAGTTTGAACACACTGTTTGGCTAGGGCTTCGATGACCGCTTCAGTCTCAATGGAATCAAATTCCTTCTTTAAATAAATGAACATTAGACAGAGTGGCATCTTGAACTCCTGAGAAACCTCAGTGAACTTGGTTATCGTGTGAATATTGTTGATCATGCTGAATCCTTTGCAGAACCTGGCTTGCTCACATGGTTGTCCTATACCTAGTATTCTGCCAATTTTATTCAGGATGACTCAAGTGAATAGCTTGTAGACAATGGAGAACAGGCAGATCGGGAGATAGTTGCCAATGTCGTGGATGTCTCCCTTCTTGTACAGTAGTACAGTCCTGCTGGTTTTCCACTGGGACGGAACCTTGTATTCAGACAGGTAGCATGTGAAGAGTCGAGCCAGTGTATTGATGAGAACTGACGGCAGATTCTTCAGGTATTCATGTCTGACCTTGTCTGGGCAGTGTGCTGTTCGCTTCTTT
Organism: Sorex fumeus; assembly: GCF_029834395.1. Classification (NCBI taxonomy): domain Eukaryota; kingdom Metazoa; phylum Chordata; class Mammalia; order Eulipotyphla; family Soricidae; genus Sorex; species Sorex fumeus. The sequence continues at coordinate 24,706,687 of NW_026606118.1, forward strand.
AGTGACAAAATGGCATTTTGGATTTGGATGTGAGAAAGTTTGTTATTAGACTATAATGCTATGGAGGTAGAAAAAGACTCATAAAAGAAAAAAATGGGTAAAGCTTCAAGCTTGGAAACTGAAAAATGCAATGTTAAATAAACATTGTGGCGATGAAGAAATCATAAAAGGAAATAAAAAGTTCCTCAATATGAACAGGAATAAAAATATAAACTGTCAAAACCCATGAGACACAACCAATTCACTACTGAGAGTATTTTCTACTAATGTAGTTTTATATCAGGAAACATGAAAAACCTCAAATTAATAATCTATTGTTACAGTTTAGGACTATCAAGGTAAGGAGAGGGAAGGAAATAATTAAAATTTGATGACTAAATTATTTAGAAATTAAGAAATTTAAACAAGGATCAATGAAACCAGGAGATGAATTTTCTAAAGAATAAATAATATTAACAAACCAAAAACTAGCCTCAGCAGGTGAAAGCAAGAGACCCTAAATAAAATCAGAGAAAAAGGGGAGAAATTATAATAGATCATAATAGAAATAAAAGATCACAAGAAGTTATCATGAACAATTTTATGCCTGCCATTCAATTTGGGGAATCTCCAAAAATATTAAAGAAATAACACCATTCTATAGTCTTATGTAGAAAATACTATCCTGCATTATAGCAAAAGCTTCTAACACTTTTCCACATATATTCATGGCATAACCCTCAAAATATAAGGGTAGACAAAAGTATTTCAAAATAATAAAGTGTGCTTACAACAAACACACATTCAGCATCATACTTAACAGTGCCGAAAGTCTTCCTTCTGATATTAAGCAGAAGTCAAAGATGTCCACTATTTCACAAAACACAATAACATTCCCTCAAAATATGTAGAATACTAATATTCTCTGTTGCACTTGGTATAATGACTATGGTATGGAAGCAACACAAATGTTCAAAAACAGATGAATCAATAAAGAAACTATGTCATAAACACTGGGCTGGAGCGATAGCATAGCAGGTAGGGCATTTGACTTGCACACACCCAACATGGCCAACCCGAGTTCGATTTCTTCGCCCCTCTCAGAGAGCCTGGCAAGCTACCAAGAGTATCTCGCCCAAACAGCAAAGCCTGGCAAGCTACTCGTGACGTATTCAGTATGCCAAACACAGTAACAAGAGTCACAATGCAGATGTTACGGGGCCCGCTCAAGCAAATCAATGAACAATGGGAGGACAGTGACAGTGGAATACGATGCAACTACAAAGAAGATGAAAATTTGCAAATCTCTCTAACTTGGAGAGAGAAATGTAAATGATTTAATTTAGAGGAAAAAAGAGAAATGCCCAAGGATGTCTGTCCTCTGTGATATTTAGAGTAAGCCAAAAAATACAATAACAAATTACAAATCTTTTCTGGCACTAGATTACAAAACTAAGATTTTGGAATTGAGAGGCTTAGGAGAGTAGGGATAGAAGATATAGGGTTTAGAGTAGGGATTGTAGATAGGATTGGAGAAGTAGGGAACAGTAGAAGTACCCAAAAAACAGAAGTTATCTCAAACATTGGTGGATAGTATTAGACACTTTGTTGGTTGGGAGATGCAGTAATGGCACACCAAAACCATAATTGTCAACACCTTAATTATAACAATAATAAAATTTATTTAAAATAAATAAAATTTAGTATCATACAACCCAGAACTGATAATGCTTGTAGGGGAGCATGTCATTCAGGGACAATGGGGGAATACAAACACTTTCACATGTTGAGCCATGTACTCTACCATTTAAGTCACAGTCTAGGACCTCCTAAAAGTCTGTAACATTCTTTAGGGTGGATTCTTTCGCAGTCACTCAATGTGATCTTCTACAAAATTTTTCAAAACTCCTAATTCTTGGGTTTTCCCTTACTTTTTTGAAAAATAAATTCCTGGTGTCAATCAAAGAGTATTCTTTGACCTTAGAGCATTTTAAAATAAAATTCAGCTACTTATAATGTTAATATTTCCTTTTACTTTAGGGATAATATGTTGCTATTTTTTTCTGGGCTGAAGTGATAGCACAACAGGTAGGGTGTTTGCCTTGCACTTGGCCAAACTGGGTTCAATTCCCCCATCCCTCACGGAGAGCCCGGCAGATACCGAGAGTATCACACCCACACTGCAGAGTCTGGCAAACTCCCCATGTCATATTTGGTGTGCCAAAAACAGCAGCAACAAGTCTCACAATGAAGACATTACGGTTGCCCGCTTGAGCAAATCGATGAACAATGGGAGAACAGGAGGGCTGGAGTGATAGCACAGTGGGTAGAGCGTTTGCCTTACACGTGGCTGACACAGCTGACCCGAGTTTGATTCCTCCGCTTCGCCCCTGCCCCCCCCCCCCCCCCCGAGAGGCCAGCAACCTACCGAGAGTATCTCGCTGCATGGCAAAGCCTGGCAAGCTGCCCATGATGTATTCGATACGCCAAACACAGTAACAAGTCTCACAATGGAGACATTACTGGGCCTGATAGAGCAAATCGATGAACAATGGGAGGAGAGTGACACTGACAGGGAGTACAGTGTTCCTGTGCAACATACAAAATGAGCGATTCATGCCTACCATGGGGGTCATCAAAATTTTTGTTATTATGGGATTTGTAATGTAGGACAATTAGAAAGTTATTTATGGCAAAGTATCGGAATAACTAAAATCAACAATCCAGAAGTCTTAGGATTAGCTCTTAGATGTACTTTTGATCACTTAGAGGTCACAAATAACTTAAGAATTCTAACAAAAAACATTAAGCTGCTAAATCCTAACGAGAAACAGAACAAGCAACCCTACCAGACGTGGAAAGAAGAGAGTTTTAACAGACAATGCACTGAGCTTGAATCAATATTAATACCTGGAAAGTGACAGCAGCAGATGAGCTACTCTCCTGTGAAACAATTAAGTTTGACAGGACTCAGTTTGAACAATGTCTTTCACTGGTCATAAAGCTAAGAGACAGATCTGCAAACAATGACAAGCTCTGTATACCATAACTGCCATAATCATTGACTGAATGGTCAGAATGTTTAACTGGTGACCTTGGAATCACTAATTGGGCATTAATCTTTCAATCAGTCATGTTTGCTTATAGAAATGACTCTGGTACATTTCAGTTTTTTTTTAATTCCTATAAAGGCAGGGCAACTTTAACTTTTACATTAGAAGAACTTAAATAGAAGATCTGGCTTTCTTAAAGATAAAGTCACTGATTCCACAATAAGAAATATGTCATAAAATTTCAAGAATTCTGGTAAAGTATTTCTTACCTTAAGCTGACAGTAAGGGATGCATAAGTGAAACTGAACCTTTTTCTGGAGCAGGTTTAATTGGCAAGGGTCAGGAAATTTCACAGGGATATAGAGTTTCTTAATGTTGCAAAGAACACTACCCTGAAGAAAAGAGGTAAGGGGGTGATTCTAAAGTAGGTCTGGTTGTGTCAAGGCCAATCTCTTCCTTCACTATCTTGCCTGGGGCTGGTTCTGCCAAGGCTCAAAGATGATGACATCTGTCTGGCATATATGTCGTACAGTAGAATTTTTATCTTGGTTAAAATAAATGAAATATATTTCGAAAAAAGAAGAAACTGAATTGTTTGTTTTTCTAAAGTACATATTTTCTGCATTCAGTTAATGCAGATAAATGCTCATTAACTAAGATCCATGCTGAATTTGATTACAAACAGATCTGCTAGAAAATAAATGTGCTTTCCTCCTCAGTGGTTTTTGTTGCCATAGTTTTTAAATAGCACAAATTGTGTTTGTTCTTAGCAGGTAGCTCTAGGGTTTAATACATGAAAATGGTTTTAAAAAATATCTGTAGCTGGGAAGGGTATGTTGAGGGTATGCCTCTTTAAAATTAAGAAATAATTTCAAGGTATGTATATTAAGATATAACTTAATAAATTAAGAAGATAAATATATTTCTCAAAATCTTAAGAAATCTTAAGATTTTGAGAAATATCGAAATATCTTAATATCTTAAGGATATCTTAATATCTTAAGAATCTCTAAGAAATTATTCCAAGGCAGTGGTCAGAGACTCATGCCGGTATGAGTTTGAACCTTGGCATCATATGGAGCCCTGGGCATCTCTAGTGTCTCTCCTCTCTGCAGAAATCCTGCCAGCACCACTAAAGTGGTCCTGTGGTTTCCTGCGAAGCAGATCCAGAGCAGCTTGCCACCCTCCAGCCCTAGCACTGAAGATCCCAGCAGGCTGAGCATCTAGGCAAGAGGAGCCCAAACACTTCCTGGGAAGGCCCCAAATAAAAGAATGAATCAATCAGTAAAACTCTAGAAGAAGAAACGTGAACTGTTTCTAGTATGTTTGCAAACACATTAAAATATGTTCTAGTCTGGGTGTGATAAAAATGAATTAAAACCAAATTTAGTTAAAACTATTTTCCACGTACGTAGTAAACATTATTATTAATATAACCACACTTTCCACATTGACCTAAATCAGCTGCCATAATTTTAATAGTCTCAAATTGGAAAATTGAAGATTCAACTTAAAGTATTTATTTCACAAAGACCCTTAGTTTTTTAATAAACTATGCCTAAAACCTCACAATAGTCTGTCTTCAAATTATTATTCATTATATAGTACAACAGATAAATTATTTCACTTCTTGTAAAGCTAAGAATTAGAAATTCTGTTATACATTGGTCTATTATTTTGTTGCATTTTATGTGAGTTTTGATGATCTCTTCTTTCATAGAAATTGCTTTCCTGATTTCTGTAAAACAACTCAAAAAGTTTGGGACTTTGTTGCTAAGATTTATCCATGTTATGGCACATTGCTGCAGTTCATTTATTTTGACTACAGCAGTATATGCCAATGTGTGAATAACACATGATTTATTCATCTAGTTTGCCATGGTGGCTGTTAGAATTGTCTCCAGCTTTTTGTTGTTATGATAGTCTTTCAAAAGTCTGAGTCAGTGTTCATCTTCAAGAGTCTCTCGCGGGTGCATTATAGGAGAATTGAAACAGGTACATAAGTGTTCCCTTTGGAAAGGATGGAGGCAACGTCCACTCTGTCTAAGGTAGTTTCACAAAATGACTTTAAAGACTTATCAAATCATCATAAATTAACAATACTATTATTTTATTAACACATAGAAGATCCTCATAACTACTAAGTGAAGCACTGAAGTACTTCCACACATTTTGACAATGCTACTAAAAATTTCAAGATTATTTTCTTGCCAAAATTTAAGTCTGCATGTCTAACTTTTGGGACTGCTCTAATAGTCCTAATTAAAAACAAAAATGTCTCACTGGCACAGAAATAATTCAATAAGGCATGAGCCTGAGAAAAAGTTTGCTGTTTATTTTTCATTTAAATAACTTTAATATACATGTGAATAATATCAAGAACATAGGATAATAATTGCACAAAGCATCTTACAAAATAAAATATTAAAAAGTTGAAATGTAATTATGCACTATACAATGTGTTTGCAAATCATGTCACATTTTATTGCAAGAATTTGAAATGATAAAAATTAAAACAAGGACTTTTAATAAGCAAGTGTTATGATAAATGTATTATTTTATAAAATATGTGCATGAGTGCGTTCAACTCTAATCCTCAGCTTCTAGGAAAAAACAAATAATAATTCCATGATTTTAATTGAATGTCATAATCAATTTTTTCTCTATTTAAATGGAGAAAAGAGCATTTACTTAAAAATAGTAGATTCAAAGCACTATGATTGCATTTATTAATATGAGTTAGACTATAATTGACATTAATAAATACACTGATATGAAATAGTATGATTTTCTATGTTTCATAAATATTTAAAAATAACATTGGATGACATTTAATTACATTTTTGTTTGTTTGGGGGCCACATGTAGAGAGGCTCAGGGGTTACTCCTGGCTTTGCAATCAGGAATCACTCCTGGCAGTTTTCAGGGAACCATGTAGATTGCAGGAGATCAAGCATGGTTAGCTGTGTGCAAGGCAAGTGCCTTACCGCTTGCACCATTTCTCTGACCCCAAATATTTAAGTAGATTATTTAATATAGCATACCATACCAAAAATAAATATATGACATTTTTATCTATAAAAAATTTGAAGGCCATAAAAAGAAAGTCTATAGTTACATTAGTAATATTAGAGTAATTTGTCTGCATGACACTAAATGTAGGTACTTTTCTTCATAATGATATATTTTAAGAATAAGGATTGAAAGTAACTAAGATGTTTTTACGTTTAGTATTGAAGAAATCTCAATGAATTTCCTGTTTTTTTACTGAATCTCATTGCTTTAACCATATATTTTTTAAATCTGTTTATTAATTTTATAGAATGATGAGCTTTATTTTGGGACTTCCCCTGCTGTGCTTAGTATTTACTCAGAGCTTTGTTAAGGATTGGTCAGGGATCACTCCCGGCCAGGCTCCAGTCAGTGATCTTCTGTGATGACCGGGATCCAATCCGGGTCAGCCTCATGCCAGGCAAGATCCTTACCCAGTGTCCTATCACTTTGGCACGATTTAGCAGTGATTCCACTATGGAAAACAGAATGAAAAGGGCTGGGCATTTTTATGCCTCATTCAGTTTAACATAGAGCATATGAATGAATTGCAGGTTTTGTTTTTTTTTTGTACCTAATTCAACATTCAATTATTTATTATTTTCAGTTGCTCCAGTGTCTATCTTCAATCAGTACTAAATTGAGAAGGAGAAACAAAACCAGGAGACAAAAGAAATGCCATAAAAGACGGTGGGTGTTGCAAGGACATAAAGTGGAAAAGCAACAGGAAAACTTCTGGCATGTCAAAATACATTAGGGAAACTTTGATTCTTCCTGACCTTAGGATTAGTCAATAGATCTCTTTATTTCTGTTCTGTGAACTCATTTCCTTAACTCCAGTGAAAGGAGCGAATGGGATCTCCTTGCCTTCCCTTCGTTTTTTAAATCTTAAAACTAAATGTAATCGGTATCTATTTTTGAACTTTTACAAACTATTTGTAGAGAAAAGTTTTACTTGAGGCTAAGCCACGGGCAACTGCGATTTGCCACAACTGCTGCCTGAATTCTTTGAATAAGGCATTGTGTGAAATTCCAACCTCATTAAGTCTGCTGTTTAGCTTCACTCTGTGCAGCCACTACGAATCTGCTCTGGGTCAACCCTCCTGCTTGTGAAACCATTTAAGGCAAACAAGATGCCAGAACCATGAGGTGTAACATAATACCAAAGTCAGACAGCCACATTCTTTACTACTTAAGTAAATTTCTACATTCTTTGCAGATCAAACTAAATTCTTCTTTCATTTGTGTTTAGTGGAATCACTCTGACAAAATGTTATTTTTCCCCCCACGAAATATAAAATAAGATTAGACTATGTAGTAAAAGAGCACAGAAACTTAACTTTACTAAAGTGTATAAAGCACTGAAGACCAGAGTCGTGAAGCTTTTCCGTGGTGAAATGCAACACTTTCATTCTGGAAAATAAATATCCGATGACTTTGCATGGACAGATTCAGCCCCAAACTTTCTTTTCTGCCCTATAATCAGAGAGAGGGGATCCCCCTAGATTAGTTTCATAATTTTATTTAGCTTTAGAACAACCCAAGAAGTCATTAAAATGTTGGAATATGTATTGGTTTGTGCCCCCTCATACATATGTGGATGCCTGAATAGATGGGAAATATGTCTCCTAGAATTGAGTTCATATTCTTATTTCACATTACCTGACAGTTCTTATATAGCAGCAATCACTGCTTTTCTACCAACCTTAGTGACAGTCTCAAATCAATCAGTGACCTAGATGGGAAAGATTTTATAGCCCATTACACAAGCCTTCAGTCATCCCAATTGTGTTATGACCTAACTGGTTTTTAACTGCAAAAATAGACTCTGTTACTGAAGGTATGAGATTTTCCCAACATAGACAATAATATGGTTGATTTGGAGCTGACCTGCAGCTTATCTCTAAGTATTTATGATATAAATGAACTTATTCAAAATAGTTCAAGTACAAATACAATTTAAATATAAAGAGATATAGGAATTATGTTAATAAGACAGAGTAAATGATTAATTCTGAGAAAAGACATTTTAAGTTCCTTAAAATATGTGAACCCTAACAAAGTTAGAAGGGCATGATTTAACATAATATGGGTTAAGAATCATCAAAGATGGTTTAATAGAATAGTGCATATGTACACATCTTCATATTTATATTGCCACAAAGAAGCTGAAGCAAATTAGAATGTGCTCAATTAGGAAAGGAGAAAATAAGTTTCACATATCTATGTATCTACATATTAATACATTGCAGAATATGCCCTTTCATAATTTTTATAAATATGCCATGTATCTTAATATGCAACAAGTAAAATTATTTTAAATTAACCTAAATGAAGCTTTTAAAATTTTATAGTCAAAATAAGAAATAATAACCATAATTTTATCTTTAATAATTTCTGTTACCCAGTTTTCTAAACCCATACATATTTAATGTCATTTAGAAAAGTTGATATTTTAAATAGTAGATAGGAAATTAATAATTCTTAAAAATAATTCTTAAATAAAAGTTGAGAATTTAGTAAGCATGAATTATTTTATTAAGAGTGATATAAGTATCATCATATAAGTATCATCAAATATCTATACAAGTAGATCTTTCAGAAAATAAGAGAAAAATAATACTTTAAGAATAATCATTATTAAAAGACAATGCATAATTGTTCATATAATTTCAAGTATGTATTGATTCTAAATGGCATTATTTTAATTAGTTTTCTAATTTTTATCTTTAAAATGAATCTATGCTTTTAGAATATTACAAAATTAAATTTTCCTTCTTTTGTCATGTCATGAAAATTTCAAGTATAGTCAGCCATCTTTATTTACATATTTATTTACTTCTTAAAAAGGTAGCCTAAAAGAAATTATAACAGTTGGTCATAAGCATAAGTGTTAGGCCCTATTTTTTTTCCTGGCACCTCATGATTCCCTGTACCTGCTTGGTATAGCCTTAGTACCCATAGCACACCTGGTATGGTTCCAAAATAATGAAAATTGATTAATTAGATTTATTGAAGGATTGCTTTCTCTTTCAAATTTTTTCCTTAGTTTTGATACTATACGCATCAGTCTTCCAGACTCATCTCCTGGCTCTATGCTCAGGAATAACTCTTAGTGGGCTTTGGGTCACCATATGTAGTACCAAGGATCAAACCCAGGTCAGCTGAACACAAGTGAAGTAACGTTACCTTCTGCACTATCTCTGTGGCCTGCTGGATAAATTTTTAAATACAAAATTATTTAAGTATCTTTCTGCAACATTATAATCTGATAGATCAATCATACACACATAAAATACAAAATATTCATTTAATATCTATTTTAATCTACAACAAAAATCCATATTCTTGTGATAATAGATAATGAAAGGTTCTTACTGTTTTCCAATATCTCATGTTCATGTTTAAAAAATGTTATAAGACACATGGAAATGAAAAGATTTACCATATTCATAAATTGGAATAATATACACTGTTAAACAGATAATAATATCCAAAGCATTATAGAATCAATGCAGTCCCACTTAAAATTTCAATGGATTTTTTAAAGAAATAGTACAATCATTAATAAAATTTGTTTGGGACCACATAAGACCACTAATTGCCAAAACCAACCTGAGAAAAATGAAGTTGAAAGACCTCCTGTTCATTGACTTTTTAATAAAAGACAGTGTAACAATCAAATCAATGCTCTATTAGAAAAAAGCAGATACAGACCAAAAGAAGAATATTGTGGGGTCTCACAAATTACCATATATATGTATATGCACAAATATGTATATAATATACACAATATATATTATATTAATGCCATATATAATATGTAACAAAATGTATGTATATATTTACCACAATTAAATATATGTGTGTATCTATGTATATGCACATATATTTAATTATATGTGCAGCATATTTAATTATATTGTCCAGCAATTCCACTTTTACATGTCTATCATAAACACAGAAATACTGATTAAAAAATTATTCTTATCTCTGCATGTTGTAGTACCATTTTAATAGCAAATATGTGGAATTAACCTGAACACCCAATTGATGAGTGGATAAAGAGGTTATGGTATATATACAATGAAACATCACACAACTATTAGAAGAGATAAAATCTTTTGTCTTTTTCAACAGCATGAATGAAACCAGTGGCTATCATGTTAAATGAAAACAATCAAAAGAAGGAAAAATGCCTTATGATTTCACTTGTGTATATTATAAAAGTAACAAAACAAAAGAAGAGGCAAAGACCAGTGGGAACTAAACCTTAACTATGACCACAGAACTGAGGTTATCCAGAGTTGGCCAAAAGGTTAAAACTGAAGGAGTCCAGTGGTATATTGTGGTTGGCACTCTTATGGTGGGTATAATAATTAACATCTCACTCCCAAAATTTATGAACATTTATACTATTATTAATTAATATTACCTCAATAAAGATAGTTGAAACACCCAAAAGCAAATTAACAATCTTTACTCAAATGAGTGGACAATTAAGTCTCATTGGTTATAAGACGGCAAAATATCAACTTTGCGCAGCAGAGACAAACAAACAACAAATACTGCCACAAAGGAGGTACAACCACACAATAAATGTTATAAGATATTCATACCGGTAATTGAAGATCAATACTTATTTCTTTTTTTCTTCCTTTTAAATCTCATCTATAAACTAATTGATGTTTAAGCCAAGATGCGATTTTAAGTTCTAAAACATAAAACAAAAAATACTCAGATAAATCGCAGATTATTGGTTTTCTGCAACACATGTTGAATGTAATAATAATGAATTAGTAATAGTGATAGTTCATTTCTAAAGTAGAGGGTATAGAAAATTAATTGAAAAAAGAGGGATATGTGCATAAATATAAACACACATATATGTATACATGCGTGCATATGTATGTGCAAACATGCATGGAACATGGACTGACATTTAACATTGTAGTTTTCAGTTCCTAGATTTTAAGCAACCCCTATAGGGTTCACATAAATGCCATTGTGACCACATTCTATAAACAAAGCAAAGTAATATAGGGTTTGGCTTAGCTTGAAAGTTATCCTGCCATGAGTAATTTTAGTGTGCCATATACTTAGCTCTTGTTATGACCTAATTATGCATAATTCTTTTGGAATAGGATCATTACAGCTATGCTTATTACAAGCTCAGCAACCATTTAAAGATATTTACCAAAGATATACATGGGGCTAAGCAAGGACACAAAGTCTGCATCCAATTTGATAGCCACAGGAAAAATTCAGAATAAAAATATCCTTTGAAAACAAAATTTTGGTTAACCAAAATTGACCCAAGATTGACACAAATACTGGATCTGGATTTTTTCCAGCTATTGAACAACATAAAAGTTTATTTTAAGGCATTCTTCCCAGATATGATAAAATCTAATATAATATCAGGAATCATTTAAGGAACAATTATGGTTTATTAGGTTCTTGGCCTAATCAAATAACTCTTGGATGATGAAAGGGTCTATGAGGGACAAACATATTCCAATCATGGATCTGGAATAATATTAGATGGCTGAATAACCAGAGGATTGCCTGTTCTATTTAGTTTGATGTTATAGTTAGTTCTTTATTTATTGGTTAGTTATTTGATATTATGGCCAGTTAGACAAACATTAGGCAATAAACTTAGTGTAAAGGAAAAATATTCAGCAACCACAATATATAAAAAGATTCAAATCAGCTACAACACACAATTTAACATTATTGTGTTAACACATAAAATAATTATGTAAAGTTATTCTGCTTATGATTATAATTAAATGAATTACAGTTTTATTTTATATATATATTATACTCATGTGCTAGTGTCTGAGCACAGAGCAGGGAGTAAATCCTGAGCACTGCCAGATGTGACCCCCAAAAAGAAACAGTAACTCAATGCTGTAATAGACATAGTAGTAAAATATCTCCAAATTTTATGTTTAGTGTTCTTAATATGAGCACCAAGAATCTCAGGCTTGTATGAAACTCTTGCTTTTTTGTGAACGAAACTAGATTATCATTTGTACACATTTCATGTTCCTTGATAATAAATACATGTCCTTGATCATTGTCTGGATAGTCTTGCTACTTTATCCAAATATTCCCTTTTATAAATTTAGCAAAGGATCAAATAAATAGCCCACATGAACTACACTACTCTTTAACTGATGAATGCTGTAAAGAGATAGGATTGTACTCTTAAATAATGGTGATTAGAATTTCAATACCTGAGTTCCTTTAGGACAAAATTTAGCCAAAGGTGAAAATGCAGTCATTATGGAAACTTTATTACTTGTTTTTGAGACATATTCATAATTTTTCCCAAAATGATGAACAAGTCGACATTTCAACCAGCAATGGATTCTTTTACATCTAACCAAGGGCCCCCAAACTCTATTTAGAAAAGACATTTGTGCTTCAATATTATTTGCAGCAGTAGTTACCATAGACAAAATCTTGAAATAACCCAACTTTCTAAGAACAGATGGCTGTATAAAAAATCATATGGTATATACACAATAGAATACTACTCCTCTAGAGTAAAGACTAGCACTGTAGCACTGCCCCACTGTCCTCCAGTTGTTCAATGATTTGCTCAAGTAGGCACCAGTATCGTCTCCATAGTGAGACTTATTGTTAATGTTTTTGGCATATTGAATATGTCCCAGGGAGCTTGCCAGGATTTGCTGTGCGGGCAGGATATTCTCGATAGCTTGCTGGGCTCTCTGAGAGGGGCCGAGGAATCAAACCCGGGTCGGCCTGGGTTGGCCCTGGTTGGCCGCGTGCAAGGCAAATGCCCTACCTGCTGTGCTATTGCTCCAGCCCCAAAGAGACAAAATCATATAATTTATTATCATGCAGATGGAATGTGGAGTCCCATGTTTAGTGAAGTTAGTCACTAAGGTTCTTTCTCACATGTGGGATAAAAAGGAACATAGCAATGAAATTAATGTTGGCCAAATACAAGTAAATCTTAGATCTGACCTATAGAACTGCACTTTTCATGACTCTGAGACAAAGTTGAAAGTGATGCTTGAGGACGGACCCTGAAACGATGATGGAGGTATACAGACATTCTGGTGGAGGGTGAGGGTACAGTGTTGAGGCTATATGCATACAATCACTGTCGTTGTCAATATCATCCCATTGTTTATTGATTTACTCGAGTGAGCTCCATTCATCCCAACCCTGAGATTTTAGCAGACTCTCCTTACTTGTCTTTCCCAACACTGTTGTATTGGAAGCTCTTTCAGGGTTAGGGGAATGAGACCTGATATTGTTACTGTTTTTGGCATATCGAATATGCCATGGGTAGCTTTCCAGGCTCTGCCGTGCATATGCATACATTACTATCATTAACAGTGTTATTAATCACAGTGATTAAAATAAAAGTTAGAAATATTTACCCTAGATCTTACAATTTTATGAAATAATATTAATTAAAAATGTTACTGGAAAAGAAAGTTAAATCATAAATTAAACTGTTTTGCATTTCTGTTCTCCCTGCATGCAGCTGTGTAACTGACTGTTCTACTTTTTCAATAGGAATAAGATTATGCTGAGATAATACCCTGATTTCATCAATCTAATTAATTTCTTATTATTCATGTTTTAAGGCTTTGGCAATTTCAATTACATAAACTTCCAAATCACCAGACAGCTTATTAAGATGTTTTAACTTTTGGGGGTTAGTAATGGAATAATAGCCACAAAACCTGATTTAGAGAAGCTGTGATGGTGTCTTGGAAAGTTATCCTAAAGTAATCTTCAATGAGCAATGATTTAAAATATTTTATTAATCAACATCACAAGTTAATGTTTTGATTGATGCAAATTATTAAAATTTGGCATGCAACACATCTGTGTATCAATTATGTATAATTTCAGCTCTTAAGATGGTTAAAAATAAATATTCAAAATAATATCCAAAGAAAATCACTAAAAAAGCATCACAGTAAAACCAGAGGAATCTACAAGAAGGAATTTGAAACCCCTCAATTTATTTAAGCATAGAAGCAATTTTGGATTATTTTAATGGAGATTTGTCATTAATGCCAAGAAAATTTTATTACACAATTAGGTTTTCTGTTTCATTGCACCATTTGAAATTTTTATAAAACCTGTGACCCTACTATCTCTCTAGGATAGCACAATTATGATTTTTTATCCACACACATTTTTTTTTCATTTTTATTTCACCAAGTTTCAAGACATAGTTAATTTCATTGCCAAAATTTCATAATGGAAAATGTGGACAGGTTTAGAACCTAATGTTTTGTGCCATGCTAAGCTTTTTTTATATAACATTAGAAAGGTAATTATATATACATTGCTTGTGATATAACATATGGTTAGTCTTTGGAGCATAGTAATTTTTCTGTATCATTGTGTAGATAGAATTTGGCTTTATTTCATACTTCACTTATTATCTCACCATATTTTTTTGGATTCTGTTTTTATTTTTCTTCATTGGGAGTCATTTTAAAATTGCAAACATTTGCGATCTTATGGTTGATCCTTATATAAAAATAATCAAAATTATTAAAACAGAATATCCTAACCATATACTATCTGTTTTAATCATTCTATGTAACTAGAATGCTTTTATAAAGAGAAAAACTTGAAAACTTGAGGGATACGTTTTCAATTTCAAAGATCTGGAATCTGCATGTATATTTTTGATGGAACTATTTATTGCTCTTTGAAATACTTTCTTTCATGTTTTCTCCAATATTTAAATAATTTTCAATGTTATTTGTGTCAGTATTTAATTCTTTTATATTCATTCAGGTGGAAAACTCTACATCGTGAAATAGGGAATCCCATATGAGTGCATTAATAAGTAACTTCACAGACAAATATGTGAAAAGTGAACGTGGCATGGCAGAAACACAATGCAACTATAACTTATTAAAGTTAAGAGTAAATATTTAATCCAAAAGTTAATTTATAAAGATAGATGAGATGGTAAGGAAAATAAAATAAAAATGTCTATACATTGTTGACTCCAGAACTGTTTTTCTTCATTAAACCACACTCTCCACTGAAATAATTTAAAAAATGTAAAACAGTATTCATGTCCACAGTCTTACTATGATAAATATACTTAATGTCTTCTCAACATTCCTTTAAGATATTCCAAAGACACATATTGAGGTTATCATATTCTGTTTTTTCTTCAACATTCCTCATATTACAGGAAGTGCCAAGTTTTATAAAAGATTAAGTAAAGTAAGTAAAGGCCCTCCCGTTGATCGTCGATTTGCTCGAGCGGGCCCAGTAACGTCTCCATTGGAGACTTTGTTGTTACTGTGTCTGGCATATCAAATACTTCGATATGCCAGACACAGTTATAAAAGATTACCTATTTTTAAATATGGTCTCTGTCAATGTTTTACTAATTTAATGTTTTATAGATCTAAAAAGAAATTGAAAACTTGTCAGTATAAAACTTATATTACAAACTAAGTTCTAGTGAATGAAACTTGTTTGGAAATCTCAGGGAGAAAAAAAAATCATTTTGTTTTGAATTTGAGAGCTTGTTTGGGGATTCTAGTAAGGGAGCGTAGCTACTCGTATACCCTCGACCAAAGACCGGTTCGTCTCTATTTGGGAAGGCCGTCCTCTTCGACTGAGCATGCAGCTTCGGGAGGGATTCACATGGAGCAGTGAGGGAGGAAGAGGACACCCGCCTAGCCAGCCAGATCAGCCGAATCAACCCTGGCGATCAATGGGGTGACAGATGTCGCAGCCAGATAGCCCTCACATCCATGAACCAGCCACAACTCTCCACATGTATGAAGGTACTGGTGGCAGAGGAACAAAGGCATGCGGGGCCTGGGGCTGAGATCTCCAAGCCTGCTCGGATCGGGGCTGAGTATCCTCTACCCAGATCCTCCATTTTCCAGTAGGCAGGGGGGTCACACTCACCAACTGGACCCCCAGCGCCATGTGATCCCATCAGCGGCCAAGACCCAGAGACTATAAAACCCAGCTCCCGGAATTGCGTGGCCACAAATGCCACGTGACATCTTATTGTCCCATTCTTGACAACCTGGCAGGCTACCGAATGTAACCTGCCCACATGGCAGAGTCTGGAAAACTCCTCGTGGCATACCCAATATGCCTAATACCAGTAACAATGATGGGTCTCGTTCTCCTAACCTTGAAAGAGCCTTGAATGTGGCACTTTTTAAAATCTCAGGGCTAGGATGAAGGAGACGTTACTGGGGCCTGCTCGAGGCAATCGACGAACAACAGGATGATCGTGATCATGATTTTGAAATTACACTGTTTTATCATCAACTTCATACTTTCATGCCACTCAGAAACTCACTGTTTCAATTATAAAAAAGTCTATTTCACATGAACATAACTGTTTTTTTATTTGAATTAATTAATTATTTTTTTTTAAATTGAATCACCGTGAGCTTTCATGTCTGAGTTTCAGTCATACAATGATCGAACACCCATTCCTCTACCAGTGTACATTTTCCACCACCAATGTCCCCAGTATCCCTCGCCACCCCCTATGCCACCTCTCCCCCTGCCTCTATGGCACACAATTTCCCCCATACTCTCTCTCTACTTAGGGGTATTATGGTTTGCAATAGAGAGAGATAATGAGAGGACGCCATGTTTAGACTTTTATCTACTTTCCGCACACATCTCCCTTCCTGAACGATCCCTCCAACCATCATTGACTTAGCGATTCCCTTAGTTATTCCTTCTCCATCCCAACTGTCTTCTCTCTCAGCTCATAAGGCAGGCTTACAACCATGGACCAGTCTTCCTGGTCCTTGGCTCTACTGTCCTCGGGTGTTAGTCTCATATTATGATATTTTACAATTGACAAATGAGTGCAATTTTTCTATGTCTGACTCATTTCACTTAGCATGATACTCTCCATAACCATCCACTTATAAGCAATTTTCATGATATCATCTTTCCTAACAGCTGCATAATATTTCGTTGTGTAGATGTACCAAAATTTCTTTAACCAGTTGTCTGCTCTGGGCCACTCAGATTATTTCCAGTTTCTAGGTATTGTGAACAGTGCTAAAATGAATGTACAGGTCCAGATGTCCTTTTTACTGTGCTTTTTTGCACCTTAGGGTTATATTCCTAAGTGGTATTGCTGAGTGAAATGGGAACTCAATTTCTAGTTTTTGAGAAATGCCCATTGTTTTCCAAAAAAGGCTGGACCAATAGGAAATCCCAGCAACAATGAAGGAGAATCCCTTGCTCCCCACACCCATGCCAATACTGGTTTCTTTTGTTCTTTTGGATGTGTGTCATGGATACTCTTTGCATGTGAGATGATATCACATTGCTGTTTTGATCTGCATCTCCCTCATAATTAGTGATGAGCAATTTTTCATGTGCCTTTTGGCCATTCAAATTCCTTCTTTGAGAAACTTTCTGTTCGTTTCATTGCCCCATTTTCTGATGGGATTGGATGTACAGTTCAACCAGTTCCTTGTGTTTCCTTGATATTAACCCCTTATCAGAAGAGTATTGGGTGAATATCCTTTCCCATTCAATAGGTTGACTTTGTATCCTGGTCACTGTTTCTTTTGAGGTACAGAAGCTTCTTCGTTTAAAATAGTCTCATTTGTTTATCTCTGCCTGCATCCACTTGCTTGGTCAGTGGTGTTTCACCTTTAAAGATATCTTTAGCTTCAATGTGATAGAGAGTTTTGCCGACCTTTTCTTCAATGTACCTTATGGACTCTGGTCTGTTGTTGAGGTCTTTAATCCATTTTGATCTTATTTTTGTGCCTGGTGTTAAGTAGAGGTCTGAGTTCTTTTTTTTTTTGTTTGTTTTTGCATGTAGCTGTCCAGTTTTGCCAGCACCATTTGTCAAAGAGGTTTTCCTTCTTCCACTTTATATTTCTTACTTTTTTCATCAAAGATTAGGTTATCATGTATTAGAGGGTGTATGTAAGGATATTCAACCCTATTTCATTGATCTGTGAATCTGTCTTTTTCCCAATACCATGCTGTTTTAATTATTACCACTTTGTAGTACAGTTTGAGGTTGGGGAGGGTGATGCTCCCATCGTTTTTTCCCCAAGAATTGTTTTAGCTACTCATGAGGGCATGTTGTTCAATGTGAATTTTAGGAGTTTTTTTTAATCAATTTCTTTGAAGAATATCATGGGCATCCTTATCAAGATTGCATTGAATCTGTATGATTATTGGGGGAGTATTGTCATTTTGAGAATGTTAATTCTCCCAATTCATGAGCAGGGATGTGTTTCATTTCCTTGTGTGCTCTTTTATTTCTTGATGTAGTGCTTTGTAGTTCGCCATGTTGAGTTCTCAACCTAGGTACACACAACTGCTGCATCTAGAGATGTCCATTCCATTAAGAGCGAATGGAATGTCGCTCTCATGGACATTAAGGTATTGATTTTATAGCCTGCGACTTTACTATACGAGTCTGTTGTTTCTAGGAGCTTCTCGGTAGAGGCTTTAGGGTTCTCTAAATATAGTATCCAGTCATCTGCAAATAGTGAGAGCTTGATTTCTTCCTTTCCTACCTGGATACCCTTAGTATCGTTTTCTTGCCTAGCTGCTGTGGCAAGTAATTCCATTACTATATTTATTATATGTGATTGTGGACATCCTTGTCTTGTCTCTGATCTTAGAGGAAAGACTCTTAGTTTTGTCTCCATTGAGGATAATGCTTGCCATGGGATTTCTGTAGACTGCTTTGGTTATATTGAGGAAAGTTCTTTCAATTCCCATTTTGGTGAGAGTTTTTGTCATAAGTGGGTGCTGGATCTTGTCAAATGCTTTTTGTGCATCTATTTATTTGAGAATATGTTTTTTATCTTTCTTTCATAAAAATGATAGATTATGTTGATTAACTTGAGCATGTTAAACCATCCTTGCATCCCCAGGATGAATCCCACTTTGTTGTGTTGTATGAACTTTTTGATGAGTGTTGGATTCTATTTGCTAATATTGTGTTGAGAATCTCTGCATTCATGTTCATCAGGGATCTCAGCCTCTAATTTTCTTTCTTTTTTTGTGGTGTCTGTTTGCTTTTGGTATTAGGATGATATGTGCCTCATTTGGGAGTGGTTCTATTTCTTCAATTTCCTGCAAAAGCTTGAAAAGTACTGGAAATAGGTCCTCTTTAAATATTTGGAAGAATTTACTAGTGAATCCATCTGCACCTTGGCTTTTGTTTTTTGGAAGACTTTTGATTACTTTTTCAATTTTCTTAATAGTTATGGGTCTATTCAAGTATACCAAATGTCTTAGCTCAGCCCTGAGAGGTTATAGGAATCTAGGAATTTATCCATTTCTCCTAGGTTCTCTTGTTTCATGGCACACAGCTTTTCAAAATAATATCTTATAGTATTGAATTTCTTTGGTTTCTGTTATGAAGTTTCTCCTTTTCATTGTCAGATTTGTTTTATTAGGGTTTTCGCTCTCTCTCTTTCTCTTTTTTGTGAGACTTGCTAGTGGTTTATTGTATTGTTTATTTTTTCAGAGAAACAGCTCTTAGTTCCATTGATGTTTGGGACTGTTTTTTTCGGTTTCCATGTTTCTTTCCTTCTGCCTGGTGTGGACTCCTTTTATTGGTTCTTTTCTAAAACCTTGAGCTGTGAAGTCAAGTTTTTATGCAGGTGTTTCCTTTCTTCCTGAGAAATGTTTGCAGAGCTATAAATTTTACCCTTAAGACTGCTTTAGCTGTGTCCCACAAGTTCTGGTATCTCATGTTTTTATTCTCATTTGTTTCCAGGTATCTTTTGATTTCTTCCTTGATTTCCTCTATAACCCACTCATTGTTCAATATTGAATTATTTAATTTCCAGGTGTTTGATTGATTTGATTGATTCTCCATTTCTGTGTGTGATTAATTTCTATCCTGAGTGTATCATAGTCTGGAAAGATGGCTGATACAATTTCTATCTTTCTGATTCTTCCGAGGTATGTTTTGTGGCCCAATATGTGGTCTATCTTGGAAAATGTACCGTGTACACTGGAAAAGAATGTGTATTCAGTTTTGGGGGATGGAAAGCCCTGTATACATCTTTAGCTCTTTCTGTTCTATTTCTTCCTTCAAAACAAGTACTTTCTTGCTGAATTTTAATCTTGTTGATATATCAATAAGTGACAAGGTGGTGTTGAAGTCTCCAACTACTATTGTGTTGCTACCAACATCTTCCTTGATGTCCATTAGCAGTTGTTTTAAGTATTTTGCTGGTCCACCATTGGATGCATATATATTTAAGAGAGTGATTTCTTCCTGATGTACATATACCTTGATTAGTACAAAGTGGTCTTCACCTTCTCTCTAATCTTTTCAGCCTGAAATCTATGTTGTCAGATAACTGTGTGGTTACTCCAGCTTTTTTGACAGAGTAGTTTACTTTAAGGATTGTTTTCCATCCTTTGAATCTGAGCCTTTATTTGCTCTGACTATTCAGATGTGTTTCTTATAGGCAGCAGAATGTTGGTTTTAGTTTTTTTATCCATTATGCCACTCTGTGTTTCTTAATTGGTACATTTAGATCATCGACATTGTGAGAGATTATTGTCATGGGGTTTTGTGCCATGTAGAGGTTTGTTGTGCTTGTAGGGAGTTGTCTTGTCTTACAGTAGCAGCTTTAGTCCTTCTTTTAAGGTTGGTTTTGAGTTTATGAAGTTCCTGAGCAGTTTATCCATGAAATAATGTATCATTCCTTCAAATTCGAGTGAGAGTTTAGATGGATAAAGTAATATTGGTGAGGTGTTCATTTCATTGAGTTTTTTTCACTATATCCCACTGTGTAATCACACAAAAAAGGATGGGCAAGGGGACGGCAGCAGAGTATCTCTCTAGCTGCCCACATACGGTAGTCTCAGGCCGTTTCCCCACTACAGGGAGGTTGATGGTGATGGCCAGGCGAAGGAAGGAAACGAGGGCCAGGCTGGTTGGTCTTAGTAGCAGTTTATTACATGGAAGAGATGTATATCACGGAGGCCCCAGGATCTCTCAAACACTTGCTCTCTCTTCTCTCCACTTCTGTCCCCATTCTCTCAGCCTGTGTTCCCCATTCTCTCAGGCACGTGTTCCCAGGTTCTCTAAGGCACATGTTCTCCAGAGAGTACCTAAAATCTCCCTTATATAGATCATGGTACCTCTAACTGGTGCAATACAGTGATGTCATCAAAAGGAGTTACAGAAAGAACATTGAGACTGCAAAACAGACATTGTTTCCTTACATCTGCAGGCCAGTAATCTTGACCTCGGGGAAAGAAGATACAAAACCAAGACTTTCACAAACTACACAAGCTACAAGCACTTGGATTTGCATTCCAAAGACCAGTCTTCTAGAGCTTAGAATCTACATCTCAAAGACTAGCCTGCCTAGAGCCAGGAATCTACATCCCAAATATCAGGCCTGGCTAGCACCTGAGGTCTGCATATCTAAGACCAGCTAGGTTTCTGTGAGAAAAGGGAAGCTGCCTCTTAAAATATACTGAAATTATTTACTGAAGGAAGATGAAGGGGAGAAATATTCAGTCTCATCCAAGCTAGTCAGGACACATGGGAAGGCTGCTTCTAGGACAGATTCTCATTTAGCAGATCAACCCACCCTAGAACAGATTTACCTGGATGAGTTTCTCCTCTCCTTGTCCTACCAACATATAAACATACATAATATAAATCATTTTGTATGGACACAGTAAGAAATACTTTAAGCTTATAGAATTGCTCTCCTAGGGCCATCTCAATCTCAGACTACAGTGCCCAGGCCAGATAGCTTTCCTATTCTTAGCAGCAGGGTCGTAGTCTCGTCATTACTTTTGGATCATGACAGCATTTGCCTATGATCAAACTCTTAACCTATAGTTAAGAATCTTGGCACCTTGGCCTGGCCCATCTTGGTGCCAGGGTAGCACATAACTTACCGGCTTGCCCTGGTTCCATCCAGTCCCACGTCGGGACCCTGGTTTTGGGGTGCTAGGAAGTGAGGGCAACTGAGGCTTAAGTTGAGAAAGCAGATGCCCGGTGGTGAATAATATTCAAAGCCAATTAAATCCTAAGATATAAAGCATAATATTAATTGTCTTCCTGTATCTATACAAAAAGGACATTGCATTAAAGTAAACTATTCAAAAGACATAAAGAGAGGAGAAAGGCTATATTAACTTACAGTACTATAAGGTCCCTTAGGACCCCAAGGAATATTCCAGAGTTAAAACTCTACTAATTAGTAACTCTCCTTTTCCTGCCCCGTCCCTAGTCCCTAGTAGAGCCTTAGCTGTGAAGCCCTTCCTCATTGGGATGTAAATTCTAAAACCATTTGTTGACTCTTCCCTGCTGGGATGTAAATTTGGAAACCATTTGTTGGCCCTTCCTTATCTGTTACCTCTGTTAGGAACTTTTCCTTTATCCTCTTCCACAGAATCAAAGAATCAAAGGGAGCCAGGTGATAACCAAATGTCCGAGTTACCAGATACCCACTAGCCACAATGCCTATGTAAGTAAATGCTGATCTTTGAATTTATAGACTAAGGAGTGATGTACTTTTAAATGGATTGGTTAAGAAAGTATATGTTGTTACAAATCTATTGGCTATGAAATGCGCGGGCTTTGCTGTAAAGGTCAGTGAAGGTCTATATAAGCTCCCCTTTGAAGAAGTTCGGGGTCTTGCCTCACCTATCTGACCTGCATGTCTGTGTAGGCAGTTCGACCCTGGCTAGCCAGTCTTACAATAAACCCTGCTTGCTGTTTGCAGTCTCTGGAGTCTCTTTGTCATTAAAGGGATATCATGATCCGCATCCTAACAGTACAAGTTCCGTTTCCTAGAAAGATGAGACCTTACAAATTGGTTGGGGAAGAGAGCACAAATAAGTAGTTACAGACAAACAAAGTAATGGGAATGACTCGGGAGCACTGTGATGGATGCAACCTGATAGACCTAAGATCCTTGTACTCCAACATCCCACCATTGTCTTTGACAGTTTCCTTTGAAAAGTCTGCTGTAAATCTAAGGGTTGCTCCTTTGTATGTGATTTCCTTCTTTGACCTTGCTGCTTGCAGTACTGTGTATTGTCTATCTGTGGTATTTGTCATTCTGATTATAATATGTCTTGGAGTGTTTCTATTAAGTTCTTTTAGGTGGTATCCTCTAGGCTTCTTGAATCTGGATGCCTGCATTCTCCAGCTCTGCAAACTTCTCAGCAATGATATCTTTAACTGTTGCTACTTCATTGTGATTACTTCCCTGTCCTTCTGGTACCCTGATGATTCTCACGTTGTTTGTCTTGAGTGCATATCTTAGGTCTGTGATTTGCCCGAGAGCTATTTTGATGTCTTTTCCCATTTGTTGTTCCCTGTAATGCTTTCTTCAGCTCATCTTCAAGCTCACTAATTCTATCTTCAGCTGTTGCCATTTTACTGTTGAGAGCACCCACTGAATTTTTAATTTCATTGACAAAATCCTTTATTAGTAACACTTCTGTTTGTAGCTTTCTTATTTCTTCTCTCATTTCTTCCTGTAATTTCTTGACTGTCCGTTCCAATGTTTCTTTCATGTCTTTCTTTAGCTTACAGGCTGCCTGTTTCATCATTTCTTCGAGCACATTGAACATCCTCAAAATTTCATCTCTGAATTCTTTATTGGAGAGATTGTATTTGTGAGTATTGAGGCTTCTGGGATGCTCTTTCCCTCATCCACTACTCATGGTGAGGATTTGCACTGGTTCTTCATTTTTCTGTAGTACTATGGACGTGGATCCCTACAGTTCACTATCAATGTCTCCTTCTCGCTGCAAGAAAGAGTTCTGGCTGAGTTCACTCAATGATGGTAGCAGTTTTCACCTTCTAGAATACTAATGTCCTCTTTAGGAGTCTTCTGTTGCTTATGTGAGGCATCTACTGTAGCTTCAGGAGACGTGTTCTTTTATATTAGGCTTGTTCAGATTCTCGTGTTCACCTTAATTTTGGTGAGATTGGAATAGGCTGGTGGACTATTAGCCTAATGTGTTGGAGATAGCTAATCTGTTCTCCCCATAATTAGGTAATGGAAATTGAGATGTAATTCCAAAGCACTAAGAAAGGAGAAAATAACTAGCCATATGAAGGGACACAGCTCCAGAAGCTACAGCCCTTACCAATGCTGTACCTGTTGGGTATTTGGCCACGTTGGTGCTGGTGGAGAATTATAGTCCCACTTCTATCATAGTACTATAACTTACTGAGATCCACTGTGGCCTAGGTGCTCGGGGGATACCTTAGCTGAGAGGAGTTCTTATAATTCCCTGGGTCTGCTATCTGGACACGCTACCCTGGAGGCCACGCCCCCACTACAACTTGCTGAACATAACTTTTAAAAAACATATAGATATATTTGATAAATGACTTCTTTTTTATTTAATAATGCTTTTAGTTGGGTTTTGGAAGTCCTCGGGGCTTACTCCTGACTCAGCGTTCAGGGATTGCTTTTGCTGAACCACATGGGTGGCTGGGAATTGAACCACAGTTATCCACGTTCAAGGCAAGCACCCTATTGTCTCTCCAATCACTCCAGCCCTATAACTTCTTTCTTTTAAGTCATATAGTATAATGTGCATGAATATAAATAGAAAGAAGCTATTAAACCAGAGGACGGTGGTCAGAATGACAGTAGAGCAGCTAGGTCACTTTTCTTGCATATTACTCAAAATTAGAGCCCAGGCACCCCGAGTGGTCCCCCCAGCACATCCAGGAGTAATTCCTGAGCACAGATACAGATATAATCTCTGAGTGCTTCCACGTGAGGCCCCAAAACAGAAATAAAGCAAACAAACAAACAAAAACAAAGGAAAATATTCTGTGAAGAAGAGAAATATTATAATATTGTCACTGTAAACTAAAACATACTAAGGATTTCCCACATTCACCAGCAGCCAGAATGAGGAAAGAAAACATTCTGCACATATTCATGAAAAAAATAAGCTCTACTCTATATATTTTAGATTTTTAATCTCTAGAACTGTGAGGCATCTGAGTCTTATATTTTAAGCTATGTAGTTTGTGGTGCCTTGTGTCAGAAGTTTTAGGAAATTAATATGTATCAACTATAAAATAAAATTTAGCAATTGTTGGATTATATTCTTAAACATTTTAGGTTGAATATTGGTTTGTCTTTTCTCCTCTGTCCTTTCTCTTTGACTGCTGAGTTTAGGTTAACTGTGTTACATCCATCGCAGTGCTTCCAAGGAACTCCATTCCTCTGTGTTTACCCTTAACTTCTCCTTTGTGCTCTGTTCCCCTTATCTGTTAATCACTTATATCCCCAAATCAGACCTTGTGACTTTTAAAGTCACGTTCTTTTAGGACTCTGCATTTTGTATATGCAAGTGAAATAATGCTTTTCTCTTTCCTCCATGTCCTTTGAATAGTTTACATTAGAGCAATGTCTTTTTGTATGGACACAGGAAGAAAGTTAATGCTATATTTTAGTAAATTGGGAGTAAATTAATTCTGAATAATATTTACTCCTGGGCATCTTCCATATTTATTTGAATAAAGCATCAGTTGCCCTTAGTTCCTAGTACCCCCAAAGGAAGGTCCTAATGAAGAGACTTGGATGGACCCAGGGCAGGTTGTGAGCTACCCTGGCATCAACAAACAACAAGTGCCACAAAACTTATAACTTAAGAACATGGTCACAGAAAAAACTACTCTATGACCCAAAAAGAAGTAACTGAAAATGGACCCTGCTGGTGTTAGGAAGGACTAATCTGACCTTGATTACTGTATTCTGAGATATATAGCCAGATGTCATCAGGAGAACCACCCTTTAAGTTTAATATATCTCTTACTATGTCCATGCAAAATGATTATAAATATTATTAAGAAGTAAATTGGATGGGGAGTGGTGATGGGAGGGAACCTGGAAACACTGGTGCTGAGAATTGCACACTGGTGGAGGGATGGGTGTTGGAATGCTGTATGACTGAAATTAAATCATGAACAGCTTTGTAAAGGCCTATCTCAATGATTCAGTAAAAAAGTTAAAATAGAGAAAATAAATTTAAGATGACAATTTAAATGGATCTGGACTAAGGAAAGGGGAAAGTAACGCAGCCTTAGATGGTATTCCACCCCTGGGAATAACAAGCTGGGTATCCTTGGAGGATGAAATTTTGTCTTAGAAACTTTCCCTCAGAGAAGGTTTTTACATCTGTTTATTGTAGAACCACACCTATGTGTAATTGCTACCCCTCAACCTTCATGGTTCCTGGAGAAAAAAGGCCGTGAGACTGGATGCAAAGGGACGGGAATGAGGGATAGTGTGAGATTGGAATAGGCAGCACAGTGAGACTGATGTAGGCATGTTGGGAGAATGGAGTACACAGTGGGATAGAGATTGGAATAAACAACAACTGATCATCAACTAGCATGTTTCCTGTTTCTTCCTTCATTCGCCCATTGTCATCAGCTGGTCGGGGAGAGGAAGGGGCTCCTGACCACCAAAGTCATGCATCAAATGCTAACAGTTTTTGATTTCATAAACAATGAATAAAGTTATACCAC
Source organism: Sorex fumeus (assembly GCF_029834395.1). Classification (NCBI taxonomy): domain Eukaryota; kingdom Metazoa; phylum Chordata; class Mammalia; order Eulipotyphla; family Soricidae; genus Sorex; species Sorex fumeus. The sequence continues at coordinate 24,733,318 of NW_026606118.1, forward strand.
GCCTTCCTGCTCCAAAATTGAATTATATAATTAATTCTATCAGTAAGAGATCAGAACACAGTCTCCACTTTGCGAAATTCAACTTCACGGAGTAGGGAGAAAGGGCTTCAAAGTTGAAGAAGAAAACTCCAGAACGACCACCAACTGGGAGCTCTTTGGCACTATTGTGGCAATATGGGAAGTTGCCGTCGTTGAGAACATTGACACAGAATGCTATTGACTTGTTCAGCGCCTCCATGATTGTGCGAGGAATGCTGAGAGAACGCCATAAAAAGACAACTGTCTTGGAAACTCAAGATCATTCATCAATGTGGTTTGGCATGAGCCTCAGGCAGTCACAAGCTAATGTCCGAGCTTGCAAAGCTGTGCAAGAAGAGGTAAATGAAGACCTCAAAGATAGAAGAACAACAGTGTTGGCTGACATGGCAGAAGCTGGGAAAGGTATTCACAATGCCTGCCTGTCCTTCCTCAACTACAAGACCAAGATGACTGGCCTCCGACATCCTGATGGATCTATCACATCCTCCAGAAGGGCAATGGAAAAGTTTATCCACAGCCTCTACTCGTATCTCTTCAATAGCCAAGTTCACCTGCCCAAATACCAAATTCCACAGGATGAATATGTTCTCCCCAGTGTTCTCCCTTCTGAATCCCAACATGCCATTTCCTCTATAAAGGAGGAAATATACAGCACCCAGTCCAGACAAGGTCAGACATGAACACCTGAAGAATCTGCCACCAGTGCTTATCAATACACTGGCTCAGATCTTTACATGCTACCTGTCTGAATGCAAGGTTTTATCCCAAAGGAAAACCAGCAAGACCATTCAATTGTATAAGATGAGAGACATCCACGACATTGGCAACTATTGCCCAATCTGCCAGCTGTCCGTAGTCCATAAATTGTTCACGTGAGTCATCCTGAATAGGATTAGCAGAACACTAGACGAAGGACAACCATGCAAGCAAACCGGGTTCCAAAAAGGATTCAGCATGATTGACTATATCCACCTGTTGACCAATCTCATTGAGGTTCTGCGAGAGTTCAAGATGCCACTTTGTCTAACATTCATTGATTTAAGAGCCTTTGATTCTGTTGAGACTGAAGCAGTCATGAAGCCCTAGCCAAACAGGGTGTTCAAACTCATTATGGATTCACCACCAGGATCTCACCATTCTACAATGGTGATCATCAAGGTAAAGATAGTGGTTTGGTAGGGCGATAGCATTTCACTGAAACTTTTCAGTGCCACCCTCCAGAATGTCATGCGATGACTGGAATGGGAAGGAATAGGAGTGAAGATAGATAGGCAACTACACCATCTCAGCTTCACTGATGACACTGATCATTCAAATAACATTAAATATCATCCAAGCAGCGCGAATGCTGGCCAACTTCAACCATGAGTGTGGAAAGATCAGACTGCAGCTGAATCTCACGAAGACAACATTTATGAGAAATGGACCAGTTCCTGACGTTACATTTGCCCTCAATGTAATGAATGTCTCCTAATGTAGCAGTTATGTGTATCTAGGTCAAGAACTCAACATAAGGAACGACCTTGGACCTCAACTGTGCAGGAGGAAGAGAGTGGTTTGGAACGCTTTCAAGAGCATCAAAAAGTGGTTAAGAAGACGATGAACCTACGGCTCTGGGCATATCTTGTTGACCTCACCATTCTTCCTGCACTAACATATGCCTCAGAGACCTGGGCCCTATGAAAACAGGATGAGAATGTTATTTGTGTATTCCAAAGAGGAATGAAAAGAGCTATGCTTGGAAAATTATGTTTCACTCAAGTGAGGAAAGGAATCTGGAGTTCCAACCTCCGTCAACAATCAAGAATAAGGGACACTGTCTCATTTGCCAAGGCATCGAAAATAAGTTGGGCTGGACACGTAATGTGATTTGGAGATGACCGCTGGACTAGAGCTGTTACGAACTGGATTCCACAGGATGGCAAAAGAATACATTGCTGCCCACCTACGAGATGGTCGGACTTGTTCGCCAAAACCCTGAACAAATGGTTTGAGGCTCTTCAAACACTCCTGGAGTGAGCAGATGTCGTTGGGCTATACTAGCATTTGACAGGGACGAATATAGATGCTACTGGTGCCCACTCGAGCAAATCAATGAGCAACGGAATGACAACTGATACAAGTGATCAGTAAGAGAATTAAAAAATAGCACTAAGAAATGCATTTATAATGACTTGCAATGTGTAGCATAAAAAATTAGCACTGTAGAACTGTTCTCCCGTTGTTCATCGATTTACTCGAGCAGATCCAGTAGCGTCTCCATTTTGAGACTTGTTGTTACTGTGTTTGGCATATTGAATATGTCACGGGTAGCTTGCCAGGTTTTGCCTGATACTTTAGGCGAGATACTCTAGGTAGCTTGCTGGGCTCTTCGAGAGGAGAGGAGGAATCTAATCCGGCTTGACTAGGCTGGCTGCGTGCAAGAAAAACACCCTACTGCTGTGCTATAGCTCCAGCCCATAAAAAAAACATTAGAATGTAGAAAAGTATTTTTAAAAGAAGGGTAATAATGAATATGTGTCTTCTGAAAGCATTTTTAATAAATACATTTTATCTAATCAATACATATCTGAATGCCATTAAACCTATTCATGCTATTTATTTAATATCATCTTTTTCACAAATTGCAGCTTAATTAAAATTAGTTATCTTGGTCTCATTTGAAGATAAAGTCACAATATAATCCTTAAAAAAAGATTTATATGTTGCCATTATTTATACAAGTGCTAACCAAATTTTAATTAAATATTCTTAATATGTGTTATAATAAAAATCCACATCACTTATAAAAGCATAAAACCTCTTTAAGAGTTCCTAGAGAAGACACCAGACAACGATTATTTTTCAAAGACTTTGCAAACAAAATAATTTCCAAACTATTTGCACTCTTCATTATGATTCCAAGGTTATAACAAAGGCTAAAATATTTCTGGAATATTTGAAATATTGGCACATTTTATGTTTCATTTTATAATAGGGCCATTTCAACCTTAGAACTTTTGGTTTATAATTATCACTTGTATTTCAAGCAATCAATGGTACCTGGATATCATAACGGTTTCATTACAACCTTAGCAGGTGTTTTCAAAGGAGGCAGAGAAGCATTACAGGTTAAGTCAGATCTATTTCTACTTGACTGACACATAGAAACTCTTGCAGATGAGTACAAAGATAATAACAAGAAATTTGTATGAATTTAAGGTTCATTCTTCTATATCATTTTAGTTCTGTAGCTAAATTTAATATCTATTTTTTCAACGAAACATTTTTCCTTTAGTAAAACATTCATTGTTTTCATACTTTCTCAAATATGTACTGTTTTCATACTTATTCAAATATGTATAAATACTAGAAAAATATATCTCATATTGCACAATAAGAAAATAATATTATTATTTCCTAACCCTTTTAGTTATCAGGCACTGTTATAAACTCCTTGAATATTGTAAATCAATTAATCTTTGTAATAATCCTGAAAAAGTACTAAATCTATAGTTGAAAAAAATGTGCAATCATTCAACGATACTTAATTAGTAAACATATCCTATTCATTCATGTGTCAACTAAGTAACTCAGACAAAAAATATGGTATTACTTATCAGCAATGACATTTGCAGCTGGACTCATTTTCTACCATTGTCAATGAAATGTTGCGTGTATCTAGAAATGAAAAATGCCTTAATGTGATCAAATGAATCATTTTGTTTACTACAACAACAGTGAAAATGAAACTGCAGTTTGTTGTAGAACTGGATATCTGAAATTTGGCTCTGACTCTAAGACTATATTTTACTTATACCTTAAGGAAAAGTCACAGACCTTTGTTGAACTGCTGTTTCCATTCTTTGAAAACCAGGTAAATATTTAAAATTTCTTTTATTTCTAAAACATATCTGATTATTTTACATTCACTGTTTATAGACTTTCATCAATTCTTAGAATAAAAAGTTAAATGTGCTATTTTTATTGCACTTAAATTTCAATTTCCAATGCAATAAGTAATGTGATAGAATAAGGTAAGATTACTAGAACAATCAAAAGAAAATCATTGGATACAAATTAGAAGAATTATGATGATCTTTCTGAAGGGGATAATGATAATTTGTATTTTAAATTACTTCATCATATTTTAGGCATAAAAAGTATTAGAGGGAAAATTCTTATTTCAATTGAATAGCTTTCTTTAACTGGATTGTGGCTCTGGGATGTGCACGTGACTGCTAAAGCTTCTGAAGTACAGGGAGGTGGGGGGAAGTAGCCCATCCTCAGTTAGAAATTTCAGTCAACACATTGAAGCTAATGGTATCTTCAAAGATGCCACGCCACTGGCCGAGCAAGTGAAAACAGAGATAGATAAATGGGACTATCTTAAACTAAGAAGCTTCTGCACCTCCAAAGAAACAGTGACCAAAATACAAAGACAGTCTACAGAATGGGAAAGGATATTCACCGAATACACATCTGACAAGGGGTTGATATCCAGGATATACAAAATACTGGTTAAACTCCACAAGAAGAAAACATCCAACCCCATCCAAAAATGGGGCAATGAAATGAACAGAAACTTTCTCAAAGAAGAAATCCGAATGGCAAAAAAGCACATGAGAAAATGCTCTACATCATTAATCATCAGGGAGATGCAGATCAAAACCACAATGAGATACCATCTCACACCTCAGAGACTGGCCCAAATTCAAAAGAACAAAAGCAACCGATGCTGGCGTGGATGTGGCGAGAAAGGGACACTCCTTCACTGTTGGTGGGAATGTCCACTGGTTCAGCCCTTCTGGAAAACAGTATGGACGATTCTCAAAAAATTAGAAATTGAGCTCCCATTTGACCCAGCAATACCACTCCTGGGAATATATCCCAGAGAGGCAAAAATGTATAGTCGAAGTGACATCTGCACTTGTTTGTTCATTGCAGCACTCTTTACAATAGCCAGAAACTGGAAGAAACCTGAATGCCCAAGAACAGATGACTGGTTAAAGAAACTTTGGTACATCTACACAATGGAGTACTATGTAGCTCTTAGAAAAGATGAAGTCATGAAATTTACATACAAGTGGTACAATATGGAAAGTATCATGCTAAGCGAAATGAGTCAGAAAGAGAGGGATAGACATAGAAAGATTGCATTCATCTGGGGGATATAAAGTAACAAAGTATGAGATTAATACCCAAGAATAGCTGAGATCAGCACCAGGAGGATTACTCCATAACTTAGAGGCCAGCCGGGTATCCTAGAGGAAAGGGCTATTCAGATAGAGAAGGGAGCACCAAATAAAGGATGTTTGGAGGATCCTCCCAGGAGGGGAGATGCATGTCGAAAGTAGACTATGGACTGAACATGTTTGCCACTCAATGCCTCTTTTGCAGACCACAACACCCAAAAGGAGAGAGAGAACACAGGGGATTGCCCTGCCACAGAGACAGGGGGATGGGGGGATGGGGGTGGGAGGGATATTATCCATGGTGGTGGAAAATGGGCACTGGTGGAGGGATGGGTATCTGATCATTGTATAATTGAAACCAAAGCACAAAAAATTGTAAATCTACAACTTTAAAAAAAAATAAAATAAAATAAAGGGGGAAAAAAAAAAAAAGAAAGCCAAAAAAAAAAAAAAAAAGAAATATAAGTAACAACTTTAAAAATATGTTTTAAATAGCTTCCCCCAGTAGTATTTGAGATCTACCAGAGATACACTCCCTTGTATGGTGAGGGGATCATTCAATGTTAGGGTTCTAACTCAGAGCCTCACACATACTAGGTATGTGCTTTCTCACGTGAGTTAGTTCCCTGCCTCCCCCTCCCTCATGGCCCACCCAATTTTATTTTTTGACTGTATCAGTGATCTACCTCAACATGCAAGACGAGTGCTTTGTCACTGAGAATAACCTTAGTCCTCATTGTGAAACCATAAAGATATAAATAAATAAAGAGTCACGATCATGGAAAAAAAAAAAAAAAAAAGAAATTTCAGTCAACAAACTCGCATCCCAAATTTTCAGCAGGTTAAAATTAGGGTGAGATCTGTCCTGATACAGTTAAGTCTGGATAGAGGCATCACAGTTGATTTGGAATGCAGGAGCAAGCCGCTGTCTGGAGCTTGTTTGGGTGGGCACCAGGTTGACTTGTCCCAGGCTCATCTACCCCAAAATGTTCAGCCTTGCATGAGTCCAAAGATTTATTTATGTGAATCAAGGGTGATAAATTGGCTTGTATGGCTGAGTGGGAGGTGGTTTGTGGGTGTGGCTCCCACATACCTAACCTCTGGTGGTTTCATTCCTTGTGAAAGTTGGTCATGAGTTGTTAGGGTCTGGCCAAAGGCACAGCAGCAATTTGGAGGGGGGGTATTAGTAAATATGAAGGCACTATCTGCCAACTGTGGCACTCACCCTGCAGGTCAAGGTTGACCTGTTTGTAGCAGGGGGGGTTCCTGGGCACCAGTTGTGGCAGTAGTAGCCCCAGCAGTGACCACAACTGGGACTATTTTGGCTACCATCAGCAGCCTGGACACTCTAGGTGGGCTGCAGCCACCAGTCCAGCAGAGCCTAAGCAGGGAGAACGCCCCCATGCTGGGTCTCCAGACAGTTGAGAGAGAGAGAGGCGTGGGCTAGTTGTGAGAAGAAATAGTGTTGGGGCCAACCCATTGGTGGCAAATTGCTAAGGTACCATAGTGGGAAATCCTGGTGTCCCTGAACTTCGAGACCTGAGCTTCACAGATGTGCTAAGCTAGACCCTAAAAGCCTTGTTCAGACACGTTAAAATTCTGCTATCACCCATAGCACCAAGAACCACAGTAGCTCTGACCACTGCAGGCTGACCCACCACCATCCTCCCACTCTGAGCTGGCACTCTACAGATGATGACTGACTGGCAAGTTTAATTATTCTCTTTCTGAGACAGAATGTCCAAGGGGCACTCATATTCACTCACACAGAAACTTTAAGACCCCATCAACTTCTCAGAGTGCTAAGAACTTCTGTCTGTCCACCAACTCTGGTGCTTCCCGCTGCACCACTACCATCTTGACCAGGCAACATATCTCTTATCCCTCAGAGCCACACTTGTTTTCATACACTGACTTCTGACCAGTGATTTTTTTAAAGGAACGTTGACTGATTCTGTTATTGTATGATATTCAAATATGCTATATATATATGTATATATATATCTGTGAACATGAAGAGTTTTATTTTTTACTATTTTCGGCCACACCCAGTGGTGCAACGTGCTTACTTATGGCTTAGAGTTCAGGGATCACTTTGGGTAGGCTGCAAAACCATATGGGATGGAAGGGATATAACCTTGGTTGACCATGTACAAGGTGAGTGCCCTACCTGCAGTACTATTACTTCATTCTCAGTTTTAATACTTTTTATAGTGTTTTTAAATTTCATTTCCTTAAAGAAATTAATGGGATATTTCATTTAAAAAATATTACTTTCTAGGGTCTGGAAAGATAGTTCATTTGGGGGTAGGTGCTACATGCAGCTGACTCAGGTTCAATCTCTGTCACTCTGTATGATCTCTCAAACCCTACCAGGAGTGGTCCCTGAAAACACAGCAGGGAAGGAGTAATCCCTAAGGACAGTTATGTGTGGCTCAAAAAAACAAACAAATTCCTTTGTAAAATTTAGGTTGATACTGGCTTGTACATTCTGTACATTTAATGAAATATATAGTGTTATGCAGTCATCAAAAAAGTATCATATGGAGTAGTTAAATGCTTTAATATGCCCTGGGTTGTGCCTTTTCATGCTTCTGAGTTCTCAACTTCAGCAAACCGCTATTGATTTTTTGTAGTTTATATGTGTCATAATGTCATGTGCATATAGTCATATATACAACAGGAAGACTTTTTAGATTCAGATCTTTGTTTAGTAATGCACAATTAAATTCTCTTCAGATTCTCATGGTTTACTGTATATTTTTAATATATTGACCAATATTCTTTATTTTGGAAATACTACAAGGTATTTTGATATCTTTTTAAAAAATTATGTATTTGTAAAATATAAATAGAATTATTGTTCAATGTTTTACATTGATAAATATATTGATAAAATAAGTTTTCCAAGACTAGAAACACTTGAAACTCTAACAGAGAAATATGAGTGTAACTTCATTTCTTATAAAATGAATTATCGTTTCATATCTCACTCATTTAGATAATAGATAACTGAAATTTTTCTTAAAATTTCTAATGAACAAAAATGATCAAAATGTAACTAAGAAATTGCATCTCACCTTTTTTAGCTATTACATTTTCTTTTCTCCTTATTGGCTAATTTATTCTGTTAGTGTATCATTCTTTTTGTGTTAATCAATTAGCAGGTCACATTGGGAGATAGACTAAATGTTTAACAGCAATGTCTCCTTCTTTTAGTATCATTTGGGATCATTACCTCACTTTGACCTCAATGTTTTTCCAGCAATTTAGAAAGTCCTTATTTATACAAAAATATGCTAAAGATGCATGCTAATTTTAAAGCAGAGTTTGAATAAAATCTGAAGATGTCTGTTCATGAAAGCTTCAAAGTGCTTTTAATCTGACTGATACATATGTACTCATATAATACTTTATCAATTTGCATGACTAATGCTCTTTATATATATATATAATATATGCTTACTTACAGATTAATAAATTATAAGTTTCATGTTTGTTTCAGATGAGGGTGTCTTGCAATGTAGAACAGAAGACATTTAAGAAAATACTAAGTCCTACTTAATGAAGAGCCTGGCAGCTTGCTGCAGAAAAATAAATGGACTATGCATTAATACATGGTACCATGCCTCCATAGGAGGGAATTGGTGTTGCTCCCTTCTACCTATTTCCCCCTGGGCAGCAAGATGGCAGCCTCACCGGAGCTTTTTGGAAAGCCAGGTATGAGCCGGCGGTGACGGGGCAACTGCAAACACATGGGAAGGGTAGCGTTCCCAGCTCGTCCTTCACGCCCTACCAAGGTCATGAATTGGCCCCCACAAGCGGCTCCCTGGCACAGCCATAACTCCAAAGCCACAGAAACCAATCTCGTAATTATCTGGCACTTGGCAGAAATCCCTCCAGGCTTAATAAGTAGAATATCAGAAATCCAAAATCGCTTGGCCGCAATAGTGGCCACGTGACATCATATGGTTCTCATAACCAGCTGTAGAAAACGAATTATTTCATAATGCCTTTATAGCAATTCTGATTGTAGGGTGTAAACTCTAAACATTAATTATGCATCTTTTGTCAAAATAATGAATGTAATCAAAGTAAATAGAGAATTAAGTAGAATTCATTTGCCTCACAGGCATTGGGAGGGGTGGGAGGGGGGCATATTGGGGTTCTTGGTGATGAAAAGTAAGTACTGGTGAAGGGGAAGGTGTTTGATCATTGCATGACCGAGACTTAAACCTGAAAGCTTTGTAAGTTTTCCCATAGTGATTCAATAAATAAATATAAAAATTATAAGAAAATACTAAGTCCTTAAAGGATTATGGAAATAATTATCATTTCTATTTAAGGATATTTAAATAGAATTTAATATTAAAAAGAAAATCAATACCATGTCTGTCAAGTTGAGAGATACAAATTTCCTTGAAAAGCTATAAAGAAGTGCATTCTTGCCCTCTAGGTAACATATAAATTCTCCTATTTTTCTAAATCACAATAGTTATAAAAGGCACTTTTCTTTAGTGCAATCACCTCACAAAATATGTTTTTGGTGACTTCGCCTTAATGCCCACAATACCAAGCTGAGATTCTTCATCACTTAACAAAAGAAGCTACACTAAAATGTATAAGCTAATAGCTCACCCTTCTTACAACTTACTCTCTCATTTTACCCTATGCTACACTCAACCTATGATTATCTATATAATCCTCATGATTCAGAAAGAGCATGCAACCCTGCACCTTTTGGGTCAGCTTCTGTACTATTCACCATCTGATTCTGTAAGTGAGCCACTCTATAACTTGTTTAGAATATGACACTTTTATTCTTATTTAATCATGCAAAAATAATGTTACAGTTTATGATTTTATTTTAAAATAGCAGGATCCAGGAGATAGTTGATCCTCAGTGGAACTCACATGCATTGAGCCTGGTCTCAGTAATTGTCATCTATGATGCCTTGTGCCACAACAGAATATGTGTGATCACCAGCACACAGCCTGGTATGTACCTGTATTGCAGAGAGTGAGAGTGCAGATAAGCTCTAATTCAATACATGTATGAGCATCACAAGTGAAATGAGTGTGATCCAAGAAAAAAGGGAGCTCATCAAAATAATAATCACTTAATCACTTAATCACTTAACTTCCCGTTAGTCGTCGATTTGCTCGAGCGGGCGCCAGTAACGTCTCCATTTGTCCCTGTCGCGTGCTAGTGTAGCCCAGTGGCATCTGTTCGCTCCGGGAACATGAAGGGCTTCAAACCAATCGTTCATGATCTTGATGCAGAAGTTTGACCATCTGGTAGGTGGGCGGCCACGCGGTCTTTTGACATCCCGTGGAATCCAGTCAGTAACAGCTCTAGTCCAGCGGTCGTCTTTAAATCTCATTACGTGACCAGCCCATCTGATTTTCGACACCTTGGCAAATGAGACAGCGTCCCTGATCCTTGATCGTCGACGGATGTCAGAACTCCGGATTCATTCTCTCATTTGAGTGAAACGTGATATTCCAAGCATAGCTCTTTCTATTCTTCTTTGGGAGACCTGAATAGCATTCTCATCTTGTTTGCGTAGGGCCCAGGTCTCTGAGGCATATGTTAATGCAGGAAGAACAGTGCAAAATAATAATGGGTTTTTAAAATATTTTTTATCTGAGAAATTTAGCACACTTCCTAGCTCAGTACCAATCTATTATTCCAGCTTCTTGTGATATATTTTGTTTATCGCAGTCAGAATTTTGGGAAATTTGACCTCTCAGTGTATTTGTAATAGTCCTTTGATTTTCTCCATCTTTAAATGTGTGTATTTAGTGTCTACATTGTGTTCCTCAGTCTAATTTTCTGCCAGGAAAATGTCTTTCTTTTAACAAACTGAAGATAATGCTCTACACCAGAGCTACTATTTTTGATTCATTTACTTGTGCCTGCCCAACAGAGCTTGTCATATTTATATCTGCATTTCTATGGCATTTTGAATCCTTCTGTCTTTGTTGGAGACAAGCTTAACACGCGAAAAATATGGAGTCCAAAGTCAGACACTTTGAGTTTCAGTCATTTCTCCATCACTGAGAAGCTGCTCATCCCTGAATAAACTACTTAAATTTCCATGTCTTAGTGATTTCATTCTGAAAATAGATGGAAGAGTTGTACTTTGGACAGTTGTAAGCATTATAAAAGATAATAAATATATAACTTGTAAAATTTGGTAAGCATGTGCAAATACTTTTTACTGTGATTTTAGATTTTTCCAGTGTACTTCATTTAACTTTCTGCACTGCACTGTGGCACTGTCCTCCCATTGTTCATCGATTTGCTCTAGCGGGCCCAGTAACTTCTCCATTGTGACACTTGTTACTGTGTTTTGGCATTTAGCATATTGAATTCGTCACCGGGAGCTTTCTAATCAATTAACTTTTTACTAGAGTAAACTAGGTTTCTAAGATTGTAAATGTTTAAATGTTTGAGGAATATCATATTAAAACAACTATGTCTACCACTAAAGTGCAAATATCCATAGTGAAGGAATGCATATCTTACCATATTTTTATGAATAATGATTATCAAGCAGATGACAGAAAAACCTCATCAAAGAGTAATTTTAATTGCTTTGTGTTTTGTCCTGGAGAAATAGTACAGAAAGTAGGGTGGTTGCCTTTCACACAGGTGACCTGGGTTGGACTCTGCATCCCATGTGGTCCCCTGAGTATTGCCAAGAACAATTCCTGAGTGCAGAGCCAGAGTAACCCCTGAGCATTCCAGGATTGATCCTCAAGGAAAAAAAAGTAGCGTTGTGTCTAATTCCTGGTTCCATTAGTAAAAAACAAATTAAAACAAAATAGAAATAAAATTCAGTGTTTTTTTTTTAAGGCAAATGGGTGTCAGAGGGATAGTAAAACAAGATGGGCAATTGCTTTACATGCAACTGACCTGGGTTCGATCACCAGTACCACACCTACTCCCACAGGAAGGATCCTTTAGCACAGAACCAGGAGAAAACTACAAGCACCTCTGAGTGTGACACAACAAACAAACAAAACTGAAGATTACAAGTAGACTAATAAAATGTAATTATCATAATACCTAGTGGTCAGAGTAGTTGAAGTTGTACAATAGCTGAGTGTTTCAAATGTAACACTTTAGGTATGTCCCAGTGATAATTGCTTCTCCAGGACGGACTCAGGAATTTACCTCTGCTGACTGAAGTTGTTCTAAATAATAAGTTGGGAGTGTGTCAGGGGAAGGCCTCTGTATATCTACCGACCTACCTGTTTTTCTGTGTTTCAAATATATGTATGCCTTGTAGGGTCTGAATAGGCTTTTATGAGGTTATTTTCTCAATATGTTATCTCAGATTGCAGAGAAATTTCTTTCTTGTATATAAACAATTTCACTGACTTTAATGATCTAAAATAAAAATAATGCATCATAACTAAGTTTTACAAATGTTAGTTACAACAAAAAGCAGTGACTCCTTTTTGCTTCATTACCGACAAAATGATTACACACATCCTCAACCAATGTAAGACTTGCTCTGTCATTTTTAAATACTATGAAAAAACAGGCCTCCGCTACCTCCACTCCCCAGCCGCCGCCACGCTCCAGGCCACTTTCTGGACGCTCAGGCCAAGACTCACGCACAAGTGAAGCCCCACACCAGGTAAGCAGAACTTTGTGATCCTGGACTCCAGGCTCAAAAGGACCTGGGAACAGAGATCTTCTTCCTGCTCCCACCAATCTCCAGTAAACCAGGGATCCCACCTAGAAGCCCCACCCCACCAGTTCCAGATAAATACCTCATCGGTCGACCTCCACTACCTCCCCTCTCAGTTGCCACTTTTCATGTAGTGACCGCATGAACAATGGGAACACCTGCAAGAGCGATTAGAGGCCTCCCTAAAAGCCTCTATCCCTCTCAGAGAGCCTGGCAAGCTATCAAGAGCATCCTGCCAGCATGGCAGAGCCTGGTAAGCTATCTGTGGCACATTCAATACGCCAAAAACAGTAAATACAATGGGTCTCATTCTCCTGACCCTGAAAGAGCCACTGATACGGCAGCATTAAGAAGAATGAGCAACTACATCATTAATCATCAGGGAGAGGCAGATCAAAACAACAATGAGATATCATCTCAAACCACAGAGACTGGATCATATACAAAAGAACAAAAGCAACTAGTGTTGGCACGGATGTGGTGAGAAAGGGACCCTCCTTCACTGCTGGTGGGAATGCCAACTGGTTCAGCCTTTTTGAAAAACAGTATGGACGATTCTCAAAAAATTAGAAATTGGGCTCCCATTTGACCCAGCAATACCACTCCTGAAAATATATCCCAGAGAGGCAAAAAAGTATAGTTAAGTGACATCTGCACTTGTTTGTTCATTGCAGCACTGTTTACAATAGCCAGAATCTGGAAAAAACCTGAGTGCCCGAGAACAGATGACTGCTACAAAAAATTTTGGTACGTCTACACAATGGAGTACTATGTAGCTGTTAGAAAAGATGAAGTCATGAAATCTACATTCAAGTGGTACTACATGGAAAGTATCATGCTAAGCAAAATGAGTCAGAAAGAGAGCGACAGACATAGAAAGATTGCATTCATCTGGGGAAACATAAAGTAGCAAAATAGGAGACTAACACCCAAGAATAGCCAAGATAAGTACCAGGAGGTTTACTCCATGGCTTGGAGGCCAGCCACACATGGTAGGGGAAAAGGCAGCTCAGATAGAGAAGGGAGCACCAAATAAAAGGTGTTGGGAGGATCCTCCCAGGATGGGAGAAGCATACTGAAAGTAGACTATAGACGGAACATGATTGCCACTCAATGGCTCTTTTGCAAACCACAGCACCCAAAAGGAGAGAGAACAAAAGTGAATGCCCTTCCACAGAGTTAGGGTGGGACAGAGTGGGGTGGGGGTGGGAGGGATACTGGGATCTGTAGCGGTGGAAAATGGACACTGTTGGAGGGATAGGTACTTGATCATTGTATAATTGAAACCCAAACACAAAAATGTGTAAGTCTATAACTGTACCTCATAGTGTTTCACTAATAAAAATTTAAAAAAGTAAAAAGGATGAGCAAGGAGAGGCTGATAAAATCTCAAGGACGAACTAGACTGCCAAAACAAAGTAGGACTAAAATGACTGTACTTTCAATGCATGTACGTTGGCATCGATGCATCCATCGAGGACCTGATGGTGCAAGCATGAAAAATCAAGTACACCATTGGTCTGACTGAGACAAGAAGGCATCAACCACATCACGCCATTTTTCACACTGGAGAACAACTGTTACTTGGAATATGATACAAAAAAGGCATCGGTGGTGTAATTGTCATTGTCAACACAAACTTGGCCATGAACATTTATTAATTTGAATACCTAACAATTCAAATTGGATGCCTACACTTGAATAAATATAGCTCACAACTGGCAGTTTCTATCTTTGTTGTCTATGCACCAACATCCAGTTACAATGAAAAAGAAATTGAGAAGTTCTACATGGAGTCAGAGAAGTTATATAAAGAAGACCACACCTTCTACAAGACCATTGTCGGTGATTTTAATGCGATTTGGCGATGACCACTGGACTAGAGCCATTACATCTGGAATCCATGGGATGTCAAAATATTGCGTGGCTGCCCACCTACGAAATGGTCAGACTTCTTCAAGACCTTGAATGATCAGATTGAGGCTCTTCGTGTCTCTGGAGCGAGCAGATGCCATTGGGCTACACTAGCATGTGACAGGGACGAATGTAGATATTATTGGTATCTGCTTGAGCAAGTTGATGAGCAACAAGATGTCAAGTGATAAAGTGATCAAGTGATGAGAAAACAATTTGTTAACTTTGAGGCTAAGTGTTGAGAGATCAGTCATGGGTACATATGAGAAAAATCTTGAAAAATCTTTGCTTTTATATTGTCTTCCTTAATTTGTCTAGTGCTACCTTCACCTAGACTCTTGATCTTATCCATCTACTCTCCATCATGGGTTCACTAGAGTTTTATCTCTTCCATTACAGAATTGTTAGAACCCTACTTCGCCTGAAATTGGGGCTCACTTCAAATAATTGCACATGTTTGAAATAGCCATAATGCTACTGTAAAATTAAAAGTCAGTTAGGATTTTTAAGGTTTCCAAATTTCCTTGTTGTTAAACCTCTAGAATAGAGTCAGTGTTCATATTGGATTGCTGATTTGCATCTTGTGTTTGTTGATAAAACAAAGGCAAAAACTATTCTTGTATGTAAAACTTATATGCCACTTTGCTAAGGTAATTTGTGGTATGAGTCAAAGGCATATTAGAATGTCTAGACTAATTCATATCAAAGGGCAAAATGAGAGCTAAAGAATAAATAGATGATAAGGGAAAGAGACCAATTTGGGTAGAATCATTTCATATTAAAAAATGAAAGAGAAAGACTAAATGTCAAGGACAGTGTTCCATATTTTATATGACCAAGAATTAGCATATATAGATTTTCATAAACTGCTTATATGTGTCTTATGAATTCTTTATAACCCTTTCATAAATTTCAGTAAACATTTTCATTGATTTTAATTTCATAAATGTTAGCCTTTATTTGAATATAGAATGTTGCTGAAAAGTTTTAAATTGTTTAGTTCTATAAATCCTATATTATATTTTCTCTTGATAGGTCTTTAAAGATTTTCAGATAAGAACAACAAATCTACTTCAAATTTGTTTGAGAATTTATTGGTTGGAGCTGGCATGATGCCTGTTTATCCAAACAAGTCTCTTGGACTTTAACTAGCGATGAGAATTTTACTTCATTGGTTGGCTATTCTTTGCAATTACAAAGCAGTCATTCTTTTTCATGAATATATTGTGCAGCATATTGATCATTAGAGGCATTCCAAGTATCTTGGAAATCTCAAGCACTACCAAATATATATTATATTATACATAATTATCACCCCACATTAACTCTGTTTACATAGCTGTCTTGCCTATCTATGTGCCATCTATTGTCTATTGAGTATGTTTAAGAAAGATCAATTTATGTGTATTTATCTTTATAAGAAGAGAATAAAAAAAGGGATTACAGTCAAAATGGAGTAAAAGGATATCTTCTGAAGGTCTGTCTCCAGGGAATAAAATAGATTTTCTCCATGTTTATGAACATGATTAGGCATCAGAGCAAGGTAAGCAGAAACTCTAAAGTCATTCTTAGCAGGTCATATCTTACATGCACACAGTTCTGGGTCTTATTACCAACTGACACTTGAGTAGCACACAGCCCATCTACACCTGGTATGATCCTAGGCTACAAGAATAATTGATGGTTTGGGGGGATAGGGTGTAAAATACCCTCATTAATTAAAAAAATGCTCACTTCATATAAAAGCCCAAACATTTAGTATTACTGTATAAATGAATTATGAATTTTTAAATTATGAGATGGATGCCAAAAATAAAGAACTTAAACTCATGAGACATTAAATGCCTTAAAGAGAATTTTACTCCCATAATTTCATAGCTACATTCAAATATGTAATTATTATAGATGATTAATTATGAACATTTACCAAAACCTTATTTCCTCACAAGTTTCTCAATTCAAAATTATTACATCAATCATTTTATATTTGGCACTATAACTAACTCATGATATAAGATTTACTATTAAATATTAGTGGTTACTACTGAGGATTGACAAAAAGTGTTTCAGTTTAATTATATTAAATGTACAGGCTATACAAATATAGAATTCAAAACTCAAACAAATAATTCATGGCATAACTAATGTACTAGAAGTTCTGGAAGTACGATAAGTCAAAAACATTTCTCCAGTCAGAGCAAATTTCAGGTGAGTTTTTTATACTTTCCTATCAGGGATACATTAATTTTTCTTAATCCTTTTTTCCCCTGAGATCACTATGGATGCTGCCCAACTGTTTCACTCAAATCTGAAGAACTTTCCATCTGTGAGGTCTGTCAGTGCCTTGTCCCATGGATATTCTGTATTTTTCAACCACACAAAAGAATAAAGGTATAATTGCTGCCACTTCTCCCCTACCCAACTTATGCCATGCCACATGTGTAGTAGTAGTAGCAGCTATGCTTTAATTAAAAAGGTAAGGAATGAAACAAAACTAATAAAAATTTATCCAGTAGTATAATACAGGTAACAGGGTTAAGGTCAGCAATTTCTCATTTCCTTGTTTGTAATAGTTGTTTAGTGCTACTTCTAGAAGTCTATTGAGCATCATAAGGAAATCAATCAACTATTGTCATAAACAAGGCACAATGAGGAGTAAAATTTAGTGCCTCTACCCAGCAGCCACAAAAGATAAATTAGTAGTCATTTTCTAGAGAAAGCCGTCCCGTGATTATGGACAATTATAGATTGGAGAGGAAAATCAGCAGAAGTGGTGAGCACACACTTTTAAATGACTTCTCTGGGAAATTCCTAGTATCCTTGTTTATTGCAACTATGGTCCTGAAAGTGGGTGGGCGGGATGATGCTTTGGCTGACCTTCCCTATTTTTGTATTAAGTATATAATTATATGTCCCCATGAACCATACAGTGCCATATCTTTTGGTGCACCAAAAGATGAGAAAGCAAACTGTTTACTTTATTAAATTCATCCGAATAACATCAGTTTCTTTTAACTCTCTCAGCTTTAAGAATGTTAAACCTTGTCTGTCTCTATAGCCAACGATTCCTAACTTGCAAATGTTAGCAGCAAATCTTGCCCCAGGCTCTGAAAAACACTGTCCTTCATTCTAAAGATAGACAAGAATAATTTAAAATAAGGGTTTATTTCCTGGAGAAAGGGTTGGCAATTGTCTGGCTAACTAACCCAGGATTATAAGTAAATTACGTAGGCAGTTAATTTGGGTACAATAAGTAGTATTTTTGAGATGACAGTCTTAGTTAATTTCCTCTTTCTGACCTAATCAGACCAACTCAGTTCAACGGCATTTTTTCACTAATTACACTGTACAAGAGTCAGAATCGCCAACAAGTTATGTGTACAGCATAGTCTGACAAGAAAGGAAAAAAATTACAACTCCGTATAGTTATAACTTGGGCTATTCCTCACATTCCCACTTATCACAGGATCAATCTCTCAGCCTTCTTTCATCCCTTTACCAACGTCAAACATGTAATCAACTCAACACTGAGATATTGATTTAGGGGCAAAGCAACTTCATTTCAGGTGAAATCTAAAAATTGAACACAGAGACATTCTTTTTTGTCTTACAGGGAGCTAGTAAATTGAGGAAAAAATACAAAATAAAACTATTATTAAAAGAGTCAGCTATGACAACATCATCCTATTTGTTACCATAAATAAAATTCATTCAATATCAATATAATTGGTGCAGAAAACACTGAAGATTGAATTCAAAATTGGAAATGTTGTCATTATTTTGTTTTGAAACTTTGCTTACTCTAAGAAGATGGACTACAGTTTTATTTGTTTTTTTTAACTGGAATAATTGAACATGTCTTATAAAATTAAACAACCTTACCAACCCCACTTTAATAAATGTTTACATAGTATATTTCTATCAATTTTTCAAATATAACATAATATAGTATCTTTGGCTCAGACTCCCATAAGGAAAAGATCATATACTCTAAGGTGTATAGTTTAGTAATGTAAACACACCATGCATGTTTAATGCTCACAGTGAATAAGACACCACAATATATCTCACAGTCTGTCATAGTCAAACAACAAAATATTGACATTTTTGTCTTCACCAACATACATAAGCATATTTCAGAGCATTATCTCTTTGACATCCCAATAATTTAAAAATATTGCCAATAGGATTTAATGGTATTATGTGTTCTATTACAACAGCAGATTTCTAAGTTCGCAATATTATGAATAGTGTAATAGAAAATACATTTAACAATTGTTTTAACACACTAATAACTATCAAGGGTATATTGATAAATAATATAACTCAGAATAATATTGAACAGAAAATAGAAAAATGACTTGATTTTCATAATGAATCCAGCAAATAAAATATCTTTACAATGAATATAACCAGAGTTTTCTTGCTGTTTTGCTCAGTTATATGAAAAGAAATAAGAAGAAAATAAGTGAAAGAAGCTATCAATACATTTAATGTTTGTTCATGGGAAGAAATAACTTAGACAAAGAATTTCCAGGATGTTTGTGTGTGTTTGTGTATGCATGTAAGTGCAGAGTAGACATTAATTTAATATGTATTTGCCAGTTTATTTTGGTGCTTAACACAATCTTTGATGTGATATGCCTTAAAATAAATTATTATTCATGTCATTAACAGATGAAGTTATGAGGATAATGTTAGAGTTCTCCTAATTTTATTATGGAAACAGCATGGGAAAAGTAAGTTTGTGTTTGTTATAAACACAAATTACATGTTCATTTTATATTCAGCATATTAAGCACCTAATATCCATTTAATAGCAAGTATTAACAATTAGACCAGCATATTTAAAGGATTATTTACTCGTATTATAATTTTATTTATACTTCATAATATATTATTTTTATTTTCAGAAATAAATTTTTACAGGGGCTGGAGCAACAACACAGTGGGTAGGGTGTTTGCCTTCCATGCGACTGACCCGGGTTTGATTTCCAGCATCCCATATGGTCCTCTGAACACCATCAGAAGTAATTCCTGATTGCATGAGCCAGGAGTAACCCCTGTGCATTGCCAGGTGTGACCCAAAAAGCAAAAAAAAAAAAAAGAAGAAAAAGAAAAAAGAAATTTTACAGGCACTGTTATGTATATTTTTTCAACAACATTAGTTGAATGTTTCCATTAATTCACTACCATAAATGTACCAGGTTAGAATAATGCTATCTAACACTACAAGAAAGTATTGTAGAATAGAAAAACAAACTATAGGATATTGTTTGTTAAGCTTCTCAACAAGAAAAGTAGAAGGGTATTTTTTTTAGTTCTTCTTGGCAGAGTGGATTATTTTTAGCAAACTATCAATTTCAACATATATTTTGTTCAACCTGAGATTTCCACTGACCACCAGAATCATTGTAATAAATTCCCCTTGTCCTTCTACAATTCATTCTTAATGCTGTGTGCCATGTCACTGCTCAATGTTCTAATCCTTTTTCTTTCGTTAGACTAAAGGTTAACTTTTTTTAAATGAGTGTACAGATTTATTTTAATATCCTACCTTCTATTATAAAATTTGTATAATTTTATAACAGTACCTAGACTGTTAGAGTTCACCACGTTGACCTTTTTTCCCTAGTTTTCTGATATCTTATAAATCCTTTACTTAAAAGAATTTCACATTTAATTTATTTCTTAGTGTCCTTCTGTATCCATGTTGTTTATTTCCTGAATTTCTCAGCTATTTAATTACGTTTACTATTATACAATTTTATTTTACTCCTAGAATTTGATATAATTTAGTTTACCTTTTTCTGTTAATTTGTATGTGCTATTTGTGTCTTTGTCTTGCACAAGTCCTCTCGGAGAGTCCGACAAGCTACTGAGAGTATCTTGCCCGCACATCAGAGCCTGATATGCTACCTATGACATATTTGATATGCCAAAAGAGTAACAACAAGTCTCACAATTTCTTGTGAGATGTTACTTATGCCCACTCAAGCAAATCGATGAACAACGGGAGGACAGTGCTATACTCAGGCTGGTCTTGCACAAGTACCCTCAAAATTAATATCATGTCATTGTTTTCATATTTCAAATGTCTATAAAATAATATTAATTGCTCAACTTCTATAATTATGCTTTAATTAGTCAAAATCTGTTAGTATGTATTTATATATACAAACATAAACAAAACTCAGGTTTAGTACTAAGATAACTGGAACCTTCAAATTCATACTTCCTTTCTTTAAGTTCATAATTAACTTTCAATTTAAGGGAATCACATATGAAGTTATTTTCAAGTTCTCAAATGATGAGCAAAATTTTAGGTATAATACATATAATATAATATATATTTATACATTTATATATTTATAATTTGTTATATTTATAACCCTCTTGGAGAGCCTGGCAAGCTACCGAGAATATCCTGCCTGAACGGCACAGCCTGGCAAGCTCTCCGTGGCGTATTCAATATGCCAAAAACAGTAAAAACAAGTCTCACAATGGAGACATTACTGGTGTTCGCTTGAGCAAATTGATGAACAGCAGAACAATAGTGCTACAATATTTGAAAAATTTATATATATTTTAAAATTTATATCTATAAATTCAACTGCATAGATTTTAATTGTATACTTCAAAGAATTATAATAAATGAGTAACCCATGTAAAATCACCTGAATCATACATAAAACTTTTGTTTATATCACAAAGTACCTCTATGTCTCTGCCTGTCATTTCTAGATCACTTTATTCTTATCTTCATTACTAAGTAATAGTTTAGCCTATTCTTAAACAGGTTGATTAAAGTGATCAGAGATTAACATTTTGTAGTTTAAATCTTCTATTCTAGATAACAAATTGGGAAATCTCCATACTGTTTCCATATGAATTGAACCAATTGACTTGGAGGAAACTAGGGTATATTTTAAGTGAAGTAAGTCAGAAAAAGAAAGACAAATACTGTATATACTTATTTATCTATAACCTTTTCTACACACAGTTTTTCCAATATGATCATGCTATGTTATACTCACAATCACAATGCGTTTCACAATTCTCATTTTCAGCATGTTTTTACTGTCATACTTTCTAGTTTTGGGTATTGCAATAGCTTAAGGGTTGACTACAACTAATTACAATTTTCAGTGCCATCATGAATAAACATAGTGAATATTTTTATAATCTTTATCTTTATATTTTTATTTAGAATAATCTCTTAAAGTTTAACTTCTTATTTTTATTCTTACTTTATTCTTATTACTATTATTACTATTATTAGAGAAGGACTATGAGGTTGGGATCATACCATGTGGTTCTCAAGGGCTTATTCCTTATTCAGGGATTACTTCTGAGGATGCTCATGGGGAATCATGTGTTGTAGGGAATTAAGCAAGAGCCTTACACCTTGGACTCTAGTCAGCTAATAATTTGGCTTCTAAAAAAATTCAAGTATTTGAATTATTGATTTGTGTAAGTTACTTGTATACTCTGGAAGTAAATTACTTTTCTTAAACACTACTTCCAAACTATGACTTGTGTTTTTATATTCTTGATGGTGCTATTTGTGTTTTTGGACAATACTTGGTGATGCTCAGGATATCCACCTACTTTTGCACACACAGAACACTCCTGGTGGGGATCAGAGGACAACAGGAGAACTGAGAATTGAACTTGGGACAGCGGCATGCAAGAAAAGCACCCTACTGCTATATTATTCTTCAGGCTAACTTAAAAATGGTTTTGATGAAAAATTGTGTTAATTTTTTTTATTTCACTTTTTAGAGCCTATGTTCACTACATGGGACTGTCTCCTGGCTCTGTGTTCATGGGTCTTTCCTAGTGATTGGTGACCTAACTTGGGCCAGAAGTAAACCCTGAAATTGTCAGTTGTAACACCCATAAAAAAATTAAATATATACTTTAAATGTATTTTATTGATAAAGGTAAAAGGTAAAGGCCCTCCCGTTGATTGTCGATTTGCTCGAGCGGGCCCAGTAACGTCTCCAGTGGAGACTTTGTTGTTACTGTGTCTGGCATATCGAATACTCTCGGTAGCTTGCCGGGCTCTCTGAGAGGGGAGGAGGAATCGAACTCGGGTCGGCCATGTTGGTCGCTTGTAAGGCGAACGCCCTACCCACTGTGCTATTATTGATAAAGAACTATAAACATGGTTGTTAATAATACAATTATAAATGATTATAGTTACGAATAAATTAAATAAAATATTGGATTAACTGTGTATTTGTAATGCCAGTAATAATTGTGAGAAATAAATGAAAACATAAATGAGACATTTTGGGAGGGATGCTCACCCAGTAGTTCTCAAAGCTGACTCTTGCTTTGTGTTCTGAGTTCATTCCCTTGGGGGACCCCAGATAAAGTGGGAAAATCAAGACAAACATTTTAAATCCTTTATTATCTCTTTTCAAATAAAATATTTTAAAATTAGCTAAATAAATTTATGGATACATAATGATCATGGATTAGAAGAATCAAAATTCATGTCTGCTATCTGAGATGGACTATGAAATAAGCATAATACCAAACTACCTAAACATTTTTACCTATTTGTACCTATTTGACAAGCTTACTCTAAGACTTAGATGAATATGCTAGGGCATAGAAGGTATTTAAATTATTAAAAGAAAGAAAAAATACTAGTGTGAACAGTATTAGATTTCTTATTGTATTGAAGAACTATGGTGAGCAAAATAGTATTGTTTTAGACTTAGGGTAGAGTAATGGAAATATGAAGCTGAATAAAAAATTAATAAATAGTACAATTATTATTGGATATCTGGTGGTAAAATTATTAAGCAAGTGTGAAAAGCACAAATATCTTTACCTCAAATACATAAAAATATTTATCTTAAAACAACCCATTGACTAGCATTTTAAACATTTTATAACTATATATTTTTCATTGAAAACAAGGAAGAAATCTGTGATTTGTAAAATTTAATTTTGAAAATATTTATTTTTTGCCTTCTTTTTTAGAGCCATACCTGGTGGTGTTCATAGATTACTCCAGAACTGCACTTAGAGATCACTACTGATAGGCTGCCGTGGACCACGTGTAATACCAGGGATTGAACCCTGTTAGCCACTTGGAAAGCAAGTGCCTTGACCCCTATTTCATTGCTCTGACCTCTATTCAGAGAGTATTTGGTGTTCCTGAGTTGTAGGGTATGTTATTTCTAAGTACTGTGCAAGTTTCTATGTCCTCATTGGGTAGATTTTATTCTCAACTGCCTATGGCAATTTAAATACTCTGCCTCCATAGGTATCTGGTGGTCCATAGTCTACGGACCTCCAGAATCCTCATATGATTTGACTCACTTCGTGGTTACCTGAAAAGAGATTCACCTTTCTTCTATGTCAGTTATTATTTAACCTTTCTTTCTGGCTTCCTTCTTGCCATCCCATTTTGCTCTCTTTTCTTAAAACTTGCTGTCCTAAGTTTCTTTAACTAGTCATCTGCTCTAAAGCACTCAGGTTTTTTCCAGATTCTGGCTATTGTAAACAGTGCTGCAATGAATAAAGTGCAGATGTCACTTCCACTATACTTATTTGCCTCTCTGGGATATATTCCTATGAGTGGTATTGCTGTGTCAAATGGAAGCTCAATTTCTAATTTTTGAAGAATCATCCATACTGTTTTCCAAAAGAGCTGAAGCAGTCATCATTCCCACCAGCAGTGAAGGAGGGTTCCTTTTTCGCCACAGACACGATGTAGCTGTTAGAAAAGATGAAGTCATGAAATTTACATACATTTGGTACTACATGGAAAGTATCATGCTAAGTGAAATGAGTCAAAAAGAGAGAGATAGACATAGAAAGATTGCATTCATCTGGGGAACATAAAATAACAAAATAGGAGATTAACACCCAAGAATAGCCGAGATTAGTACCAGGAGGTTTACTTCATGGCTTGGAGGCCAGCCACACATGGTAGGGGAAAAGGCAGCTCAGATAGAGATCACTTAATCA
Source organism: Sorex fumeus (assembly GCF_029834395.1). NCBI lineage: Eukaryota > Metazoa > Chordata > Mammalia > Eulipotyphla > Soricidae > Sorex > Sorex fumeus. Next base: position 24,758,144 of record NW_026606118.1, read on the forward strand.
CTTAATCACTTAACTTCCCGTTAGTCGTCGATTTGCTCGAGCGGGCGCCAGTAACGTCTCCATTTGTCCCTGTCGCGTGCTAGTGTAGCCCAATGGCATCTCTTCGCTCCGGGAACATGGAGGGCCTCAAACCGATCGTTCATGATCTTGACAAAGAAGTCTGACCATCTGGTAGGTGGGCGGCCACGCGGTCTCTTGACATCCCGTGGAATCCAATCAGTAACAGCTCTAGTCCAACGGTCGTCTTTAAATCTCATAACGTGACCAGCCTATCCGATTTTCGACACCTTGGCATATGAGACAGCGTCCCTGATCCTTGATCGTCGACGGATGTCAGAACTCCGGATTCGTTCTCTCATTTGAGTGAAACGTGATATTCCAAGCATAGCTCTTTCTATTCTTCTTTGGGAGACCTGAATGGCGTTCTCATCTTGTTTGCGTAGGGCCCAGGTCTCTGAGGCATATGTTAATGCAGGAAGAACAGTGGAATCAAAGAGATGTGCCCGGAGCCGGAGGTTCTTCGTCCTCTTAGCTATTTCTTCGATGTTCTTGAAGGCGTTCCAAGCCGCTCTCTTCCTCCTGCGCAGCTCGGGTGCCAGGTCATTTCTCATGTTGACCTCTCGACCTAGGTACACATAGCTGTTGCATTCGGAGATGGTCGTTCCATTGAGAGTGAATGGGGCGTCAGGAACAAGGCTGTTTCTCATAAACGTTGTCTTCCTAAGGTTCAGCTGTAGTCCTACCTTTCCACAATCACGGTCAAAGTCGGCCAGCATTTGTGCCGCTTGCCTGATGTTTGGTGTTATTAAAACAATGTCATCAGCAAAGCGGAGGTGGTGTAGTTGCCGACCATCTATCTTCACTCCCATTCCTTCCCATTCCAGTCGTCGCATGATGTTCTCGAGGGTGGCACTGAAGAGTTTTGGTGAAATGGTATCACCCTGCCGCACCCCTCTCTTGACATCAACGATCACTTCTTTGTAGAATGGTGAGATCCTGGTAGTGAATCCGCAATACAGCTCACGGAGGATCCTGATGTATTGGGCTTGAATGCCCTGATTGGCTAGGGCTTCAATGACCGCTTCCGTCTCAACAGAATCAAAGGCCTTCTTTAAATCAATGAACGTTAAGCAGAGCGGCATCTTGAACTCCCGAGAAACCTCAATGAGCTTGGTTACCGTGTGGATATGGTCGATGGTGCTGAATCCTTTGCGGAACCCTGCTTGCTCGCATGGTTGTCCTTCATATAGTGTTCTGCCAATCCTATTCAGGATGACTCGAGTGAACAGCTTGTAGATGACAGACAATAGGCAGATCGGGCGATAGTTGCCAATGTCATGGATGTCTCCCTTCTTGAACAGTAGTACGGTCCTGCTGGTTTTCCATTGGGACGGAACCTTGCATTCAGACAGGTAGCGAGTGAAGAGCCGAGCCAGTGTATTGATGAGTACTGACGGCAGGTTCTTCAGGTGTTCAGGTCTGACCTTGTCTGGGCCGGGTGCTGTTTGCTTCTTTACCAACGAAATGGCGTGTCGGATTTCGGAAGGGAGAACGTTAGGAATGACATACCCATCCTGTGGAATTTGGTATGTCGGCAAGTGGACATGGCTATCGAAGAGATTTGAGTAGAAGTCATGGATAATCTTCTCCATTGCCGTTCTGGAGGATGTGATGGATCCATCAGGACGTTGGAGGGCAGTCATCTTGGTCTTATAGTTGGTGAAGGACAGGCGGGCGTTACGAATACTTTTCCCGGCTTCTGCCGCATCTACCAGTACTTCTGCTCTTCTCTCTTTGAGGTCTTCCTTGATCGCATCTCTGCACTGCTTTGCAAGCTCGGACGTTAGCTTGCGGTTGTTGTCCCAAAATTTTGAACGGGATCGGACCACCGTCTCCTTCGTGCAAAATTCTACTTCACAGAGCGGGGAGAAAGGGCTGCAAAGTTCAAAAAGAGAACTCCCAGAATGACCACCAACTGGGAACTCTTTGGTACTATTGCGGCAACATGGGAAGATGCCATTGTTGACAACATTGACGAGGAATACGATCGACTGGTTCAGCACCTCCATGAATGTGCGAGGAACGCCAAGAGAGAGATAGCCACAAAAAGTCGCCTATCTTCGAAAACTCTTGAGCTAATTCGCCAGCGTGGTTTGGCGCATGCCTCAGATAGAGAAGGGAGCACCAAATAAAGGGTGTTGGGAGGATTCTCCCAAGATGGAAGAAGCATGCTAAAAGTAGACTATAGACCAAACATGATTACCACTCAATGCCTCTTTTGCAAACCACAACACCCAAAAGGAGAGAGAGAACAAAAGGGAATGCCCTGCCACAGAGGGATGTGGGGGGTGGGGGTGGGAGGGATACTGGGATCCGTGGTGGTGGAAAATGGGGACTGGTGGAGGGATGGGTAGTTGATCATTGTATAATTGAAACCTAAGCACAAAAATTTGTAAGTCTACAACTGTACCTCATGGTCTTTCACTAATAAAAATTAAAAAAAGAAAACCTAAAAACTTTCTGTCCTCTCTCTCTGGAATTTGAAATAATTTCTTAGATTGAAAATCACTTCTTAATCACTTAATCCCCGTTATTCATCGATTTATTCGAGCGGGTGCCAGTAACGTCTCCATTCATCCCGGTTGCGTGCTAGCGTAGCCCAATGGTATCTGTTCATTTTAGGAACATGCAGAGCCTCAAACCGATCATTTAGGGTCTTGACGAAGAAGTCTGACCATCTTATAGGTGGGCGTCCACGTGATCTTTTGATGTCCCGTGGAATCCAATCAGTAATGGCTCTAGACCAGTGGTTGTCTGTAAACCTCATTACGTGTCCAGTCCATCTGATTTTTGATGTCTTGGCAAATGAGACAGCGTCCCTGATTCTTGAGCGTTGACTAAGATCAGAACTCCTGATTCTATCTCTCATTTGAGTGAATCATGATATTCCAAGCATAGTTCTTTCGATTCCTCTTTGAGAGACCTGAATATCGTTCTCATCCTGTTTTCATAGGGTCCAGGTCTCTGAGGCATATGTTAATGCAGGAAGAACAGTGGAATCAAAGAGATGTGCTCGTAGCTGGAGGTTCTTTGTCCTTTTAGTTATTTCTTCAATGCTCTTGAAGGCATTCCAAGCCGCTCTCTTCCTTCTGCGCAACTCAGGTGCCAGGTTATTCATCATGTTGATTTCTCGACCTAGGTATATATAAGTGTTGCATTCGGAGATGGTGGTTCCGTTGAGAGCGAATGGAGCATCAGGAACAAGGCTGTTTCTCATAAACATTGTCTTCGTAAGATTCAGCTGTAGTCCGACCTTTCCACATTCACGGTCAAAGTCGTTCAGCATTTGTGCCACGTGGCTGATGTTTGGTGTTATTAGAACGATGTCATCAGCAAAGCGGAGGTGGTGTAGTTGCCGACCATCTATCTTCACTCCCATGTTTTCCCATTCCAGTCGTCGCATGATGTTCTCGAGGGTGGCACTGAAGAGTTTTGGTGAAATGGTATCACCCTGCCAAACCCCTCTCTTGATATGGATGATTACTTCTTTGTAGAATGGTGAGATCTTGGTAGTGAATCCGTAATAGAGCTCATGAAGGATCCTGATGTATTGAGTTTGTACGCCCTGATTGGCTAGGGCTTCCATGACCGCTTCCATCTCAACAGAATCAAAGGCCTTCTTTAAATCAATGAACGTTAGACAGAGCGGCATCTTGAACTCCCGAGATACCTCAATGAGCTTGGTTATTGTGTGGATATGGTCGATGGTACTGAATCCTTTTCGGAATCCAGCTTGTTCACATGGTTGTCCTTCATCTAGTGTTCTGCTAATCCTATTCAGGATGACTCGAGTGAATAGTTTGTAGATGACAGACAATAGGCAGATTGGGCGATAGTTGCCAATGTCGTGGATGTCTCCTTTCTTGTATAGTAGTACAGTCCTGCTGGTTTTCCATTGGGATGGAACCTTGCATTCAGACAGGTAGTGTGTGAAGAGTCGAGCCAATGTATTGATGAGTACTGATGGTAAGTTCTTCAGGTGTTCAGGTCTGATCTTGTCTGGGCCAGGTGCTCTTTGTTTCTTTACCGATGAGATGGCATGTTGGATTTCGGAAGGGAGAACATTGGGAACGACATATCCATCATGTGGTATGTGGTATGTGGGCAAGTGGATGTGGCTATTAAAAAGATCTGAGTAGAAGTCATGAATAATCTTCTCCATTGCCCTTCTGGAAGATGTGATAGATCCATCATGATGTCGGAGGGCAGTCATCTTGGTTTTGTAGTTGGTGAAGGACAGGCGGGCATTACGAATGTTTTTCCCAGCTTCTGCTGCATCTACCAGTACTTCTGCTCTCCTGTTTTTGAGGTCATCCTTGATGGTTCTCTGCACTGTTTTGCCAGTTCGGATGTTCGCTTTTGGTTGCCTGAGGTATGTGCCAAGCCACGTTGGCGAATAAGTTCAAGAGTGTTTGAAGAAAGACAGTTTTTTGTGGTTATCTCTCTCTTGGCATTCCTTGCACAATCATGGAGGTGCTGAATCATTCGATCGTATTCCTCATCAATGTTGTCAATGACAGCATCTTCCCATGTTGCCGCAATAGAGCCAAAGAGCTCCCAGTTGGTGGTTGTTCTGGGAGTCCTCTTCTTAAACCTTGCATTCTTTTCTCCTCGTTCTGTGAGGTAGAATTTTGCAGGAAGAAGATGGTGGTCTGATCCCGTTTGGAATTTTGGGACAACAGCAACATCGGTTAGGCAAAACCGCCGATTGAATATGATGTGGTCTATTTCATTGTGGAACCATCCATCGGGAGACTCCCATGTCCAACGTTTACATTCAGCCTTTTGGAATTGTGAGTTACCATGGAAGGTTTTGGTTGACATGATGAACTCAGACAGTCTGTCACCCTGTTCGTTCCATTCCAGGCCATGGGTTCCGATGTGGAGTTCATCGACTGATCTTCTTGGTCCTATCTTGGCATTAAAATCACCGACAATGATCTTGTAGAAGGTGTGATCTTCTTTATAGAACTTCTCCAACTCCATGTAGAATTTCTCAGTTTCTCTTTCACCATAACTGGATGTTGGTGCATAGACAACAAAGATAGAAATTGCCGGTAGTGAGCCACATTTATTCAAGTGTAATCGTCCTATTCGGGTTGTTAGGCATTCAAATGAATCAATGCTCGTGACTAAGTTTGTGTTGACAAGGATACCGACACCTCCGATGCCTCTTTTTTCACATGTTCCAAGGAACAGTTCTTCTCCAGTGTCGAAAACAGCATGATGGGATTGATGTCTTCTCGTTTCGGTCAGACCAATGATGTCGTACTTGATCTTTCGCGCTTGTACCATAAGGTCTTCAATGTATGCAGCAGATGCCAGCGTACGATTAAAAGTACAGACAATCGTTTTTGTTTTTCTGCGTTTTGGCAGCCTATGTCTGCCTTGGTGTTTTATCAGCCTCTCCTTCCATATCCTTCTCGACTCTGCATATTCAGGGTTAGGGAAATGAGATCCATTTATTACTGGATTTGGCATATCAATTTGGTCTATTTGGCATAGACCACGGATAGCTTGCCAGGCTCTGCCATGCGGGTTGGATATATATTCTCTCTCTGGAATTTGAAATAATTTCTTAGATTGAAAATATAACTATTATTTAGAAAAGAACAAGTTGACAAATTAAACTTCATCAAAATCAAATGTCTGATTCTGGGCCGGAGTGATAGCTCAACATAAAGGAGTTCTTGTCCTGCACGTAAGATTCTCAGCATCAATTGCTCCGCCAAAGGCATTTGGAATTATGCAATATTCAAGAACTTAGAGAGCATTAGCTCCCTACCATTGCTGAATGTGGCACCAAATTTAAAATATAAGATAGTATCAGTGCCTGTGCTTTGTAAAAAAAAAAGGGAAAAAGGACTCTGAGAACGTGGGACATATTTGCAAGTCATGTATTTGATAAAATACTTAAAATTCAGAATGCATATGCTCAAAATATGCTATTAAAATTTAAAAATTGAAGGGGCTAGTATGATAGCACAGTGGGTAGGGCCTTTGCCTTTCACGCAGCCAACCCGGGTTCAGTTCCCAGCATTCCATATAGTACACCGAGTACTGCCAGGAGTAATTCCTGAGTGAGAGCCAGGAGTAACCCCTCTGCATCACCAGTAAAGGTAAGGTAAAGGTAAAGGTCCTCCCGTTGATCATCGATTTGCTCGAGCGGGCCCAGTAACGTCTCCATTGGAGACTTTGTCGTTACTGTGCCTGGCATATTGAATACTCTCGGTAGCTTGCCGAGCTCTCTGAGAGGGGTGGAGGAATCGAACTCGGGTCGGCCATGTTGACCGCTTGTAAGGCGAACGCCCTACCCGCTGTGCTATCGCTCCAGCCCATGCATCTGATCTTGGAAGCTGCATCACCAGTATGACCCAAAAAGAAAAATAATCTACATATAAATAAAAATTAAAAATTGAAAAGCGCACCTATATGGACACCACCAAAGAAGATATATAACAAATGACAGATCAAGAATCCCCATATCTTTGTTCATTAAATAATCTATATCAAATTATAAAAGTATCCTATTATGTTGTAGGGTATATAAAGTTTAAAAAATTAATCATGACAATGTTTGGTCAGAATTTGGACAAGCTAAAACACAGGGAGCGAAAAACTGTATATAACTACATAGTTTGGAGTATTGTATGGAAGTTTTTAAATAAGTTAAATATATATCTATATTATATACCACTCCTTCTATCTATAGATATACATATATATTCTCAAGAGAGAAAAAAGCATATGATTGCATAAAATGTTCTTGAATATTTGTAGTAGTTTTATTTTTAGCAGTCACCCAAATGGAAACATAAACTACAGTCAAAATGTTAAGAAATGATACAATGCAGAATGTCCACAGATTTAAAAATTAGGAATTTTTTAAAAGAACAATTTTGAAACATTCACACCTTGGGTATTTATAAAAAATTTGACCAATAAAAATAGTCATTCGAAAGGATGTTTATTATTTTAATTAAATTGTAGAAAAAGATTCAATATTAATAAAAAAAACAGGTATTACCTTTTGGTGAGGTAGACAATGAATTCTAGGAAAGGAAAAAAATGCAGTGTCCAAAAATGATGAAAGTGATTCATACATTCATTATCTGATGATGGTGATTTTGTGATGATGCTTATATATAAAGAAGAAGAATCAGAAAAAGTACATACTTTCATGAATAATTGATTCTATCGGTTAGCTTTTAAATCAAATCCTCGTATTTGCAAACAAGTCACTTACTCTCACACATTTTGTAAGGCCACTTTGTAAGCCTCAGTTGATTAAAACAGGAATCACCAGTGTGGATCAATACCACATACAAAGATAAAACTAAAGGTATCTTACTTAAAATGTATAGAAATAACTGTGTGGCTCTAATTCATGTCTCTAGTCTATTTCTGATGAGCAGATTAACCATCTTGATGCTCTTTTCATGATCATGGTAGAAGAGAAAAATGGTGAAAAGAAGCAAGCAAGGCATCTGAAATTCTTGATTTGGAAATGGCATAAAGTCACTCCTGATTCTGTTTATTAAAGCCAGTCACATAATCAATTTCGAAGTACACCTCACTCATTATGAGGTCACACTAATAGACACTGTTGCAGAGATGGTTGAAGAATTGGATCAGTGAGGCAATCTAACGAACACAAAAGATAGAGTATTTTCCTCAAAAGAATCAATAAGCCCTGAAAGAACTTCAAACAAGTCAAATTGCATCTTACCTTCTCTGTCCCTGTCACTGTCCTCCCGTTATTCATCGATTTTTCTCGAGCGGGCCCAGTAACATCTCCATCGTGAGTCTTTGTTGTTACTGTGTTTGGCATATCGAATACATCACGGGTAGCTTGCCAGGCTCTGCCGTGCAGGCGAGGTACTCTCGGTAACTTGCCGGGCTCTCTGAGAGGGGCGGAGGAATCGAACTCGGGTCGGCCATGTTGGCTGCGTGCAAGGCAAATGCCCTACCCGCTGTGCTATCGCTCCAGCCATCATCATGCCTTTTAATAACTTGCTTTATATTTTAAGTTCTTATCTACTCAAACTGTGCATACCAACTCCAGCTAAGAGACTTCAATACTGTAGAGTTAAATGCAATTCAAAATTGGCATTGTCAAACAAATTGTAACCAAAATGCAACTGGAATGTACTATTTTAAAATAACAAAGTCCTTCATTTTACAAAACAACAACAGCAAAAAACAGAATATGAAAAATCTACCCTCTCAATCACCTCAATTAGCTTTACAATCATTTCAAATTAGCCCTCAGCTAGCATTGTCCAAATGCAAAACTGTGGTGATTTTTAGATATATAAATTCCTCAGTTATCATATCTTTTCCAGCTTTCAAACCCCATTTACCTCATTGTATTATTTTTAAACTGTTTGGAACTAACACTCGTTCTAAATATTCTTTAGTTTTTACATTTTCTTCATGTCTCTAAAAAAAATCAAAGAATTTTAAGGCGATTTGTGTGTACATAGGTTTTGGAAAATGTTAAGTGGAATTACTCATCCCCTTGGATTGGTAATTGTGCTGACTAATAGAGCTGCCCACACAGTGTTCTAGTTAGTAGAAGAGGAAGTTAAAACTTTGAGTATCTTTTGGTCAGATGCTCTAAAATAAAATCAGATACTTCGAAGGGGAAAATGTCACATTTGTTAAAATGCCTTGGCAATAGTTGTATAATCAACATGTAAGTATTTTTTCCACAGTGAAATGCAAAAGGTTTCAACGGAATTTCATGAGAAATAAAATTTGTTCTTTAATCTGAATGTAAAATATTGCGAAAGCCTTCCTAAGAAGTAAAACCATAACATTCAAAATGAAGAGGAAAATATTCTCAAGACATTTTCATTCTCTGGCATTCTTGTGTTTGCTCATAGCAACAAAGGAACTAGGAAACAAAAGGTTCAATTAGACTGTCTTAACAATATAGGTGATATTCTCTATTATCTGTCCTTTAAAACTCACCAACTCAAATAATGTTTGCATATAAAGCCAAGTCTCTGTATATATTTCTAGGAACCTTCTGTCAAAATTATATATATATATAATTTTGTATATATATATATTTGACCCAGCCAAAGCCATGCTGAGACCACTCTCAACATGCTTGGATGAGGAACCAGCAGAGGAACCCAGGTGTGTGGGAGCCGGGGCTAGATCTCCAAGCCTACTCAGTTTGGGACTGGGCCTCCTCCACCCAGATCCCCCACCTTCCAGTAGCTAGACCGTTACACCCACCAACTGCCATGTAACCCCATCAATGGCCATCCAGAGACTATAAAATCAAGCTCCCGGAAGCGCGCGTGGCCACATGACCTCTTATTCTCTAGTTCTCACTCTCAGAGAACATGGCCGGCTATTGAGAGTATCATACCTGCCTATATGCCTGATTAGGAACACCTATAAAGGCTTATTAGAGGCTGCCCCAAAGCTTCCATCCAGAGAGCCTGGCAAGCTACTGAAAGTATCTCGTCCACATGGCAGAGCCTGGCAAGCTACCTATAGCACACTCAATACGTCAAAAACAGTAACAATGAATGGTCCTCATTCCCCTGACCCTGAAGGACCTCCCAAAATGTCATCGGGCTACACTTGCCCGTGACAGGGATGAATGGAGATATTACTGGGCCTGCTGGAGCAAATTGAAGAACAAGAACAACGGGGTGATATATATATATATATCATATATATGTCATATATATATCATATATATGTCATATATCATATATATGTCATATATCATATATATGTCATATATATATATATATATATATATATATATATATATATAGGCTGGAGCGATAGCACAGCAGGTAGGGCGTTTGCCTTGCACCCAGCCAACATGGCCGACCCAGGTTTGATTCCTCTGCCCCTCTCAGAGAACCCGGCAAGCTACAGAGAGTATCTCGCCCGCACGGCAGAGCCTGGCCAGCTACCAGTGATGTATTCAATATGCCAAACACAGTAACAACAAAGTCTCCAATGGAGACATTACTGGGCCCACTCGAGCAAATCGATGAACAACAGGAGGACAGTGATATATATATATATATATATATATATATATATATATATATAGAGAGAGAGAGAGAGAGAGAGAGAGAGCCATTAATGCTGCTGAAAGTGAAGAGCAAGGTAGAAGGAAAAATTGAGAGTTAAAAAAAACACATATTACTTCTTCCATAAGCACAAAGGAAAGTAAACATAAAATAAGAACAGACCTAACCTTGGAGACTGAAATAAGTCAAGGAGGCCAGACTTTGAGCATCCCCATCTACCCTTTTGATCTTATTATTATGTGAAAAGGAAGGAGAGAAAGGCCTTCTGTTAGGGAAAAGCAGATCATGGAGGGAAAGGAAAATGTCAAGGAGAAAAATGAGGTACAAGTATGAAATCATAACTAAAGGTAGCAACCCTGGTTTGCATGGAATGCCAGCGTTACAAAAAAGAAGAAGAAAAAGAAGAAAGAAAGAAAGAAAGAAAGAAAGAAAGAAAGAAAGAAAGAAAGAAAGAAAGAAAGGGAAAAATAAACAGTAGCAGGGGAAGAGAATGAATAAAACCGGAAGAAATAAATGAAAGGGTTCTTCAGGTCACTTCCCAAATGTCCAGACAACCAGTTCCCTGATTTTTCTGCTGAAGATTAATATTATGGGGGAAACATGGACTGTGTGCATAGGTTCATTTTGTTTATAAATAAAAATAAAGATAGAAATTTAGTTTGCTGTCTGTGTTATTCTTTTTGACAGGAATTCCCCAATCCATTGGAGTGTGTTGCCTCATTTTCCAGGATTTTTTTTTCAAATGAACATCCTTATCCAAGTGATATTTCTATTTACTTCTGTTTCTGTTTTGTATCCATACTCCGGAATGCTTGGGATTTACACTTAGCTTTTTTCAGGAATTACCCCTAGAATGCTTGAGGAGCAAATAAGATGTTGGAGATTGAGCTAAGGTCAGTCATGTGCCCTGTAAGTGCCCTACCCACTGCACTATCTCTCTGGTTTCACAAAGATACTTCTTTTTTATTTATTTATTTTTTTTTGTTTTATGGTCTATACTGCCTGTGCTTAGAGCTTCTGCCAGATCCTGTGCTCAGCAATCACTCCCAATAATGTTCCAGATACCAGAGACTGTGTACCCAAATTCGAGTTGTATAAGGCAAGTAGTTTTACATCTGTACAATTTCTCTGCCTTCACCCCAAGAGATATTTTATAATTATCTGCTAAAATGTATGAATCCTAAAATAGTGATACCTGTATTTCCAAGCTCAGAAAGAACCAAACACGAGAATGCAAATTATCTTCTGGTTCATGACAATGATGAAAACAATTCATAAACCTTTCGAAATCCCATAGTTCCCACAGGTACCTCCTTTCAGAGGAATACACGACACACTGTCCATTTTTGCTTAATTAATAAAATTGAGAAATCAGGATAGCTCAATTTTTAAATAATGCACAGTCAGGGGGGTTATTATAACTGTTTACATTATTGGCCTTGACATATGCTGTAACTTCATTACCGGTTTTTACTATTTAAAATGCCCTTAATGGTCTATTTAGTCTTTTAAAATTAGCCAGGCAGATATTTTAGGCTGGGAAATATACTCAATGTTTCTAAGAAGGGGAATTGGGGATGTGACTACCTAGACAACCTTTGCTCTAGAGAGTCACTAGAAAGAAGGTGCTAGTGTCCTTCTATAATGACACAGGAAAGATTTTACAGTAGGTTATTAAAAAGGGATATGAAAATTTAGAATCACATTGTGCTAAACCAAATTATTGTTGTGCCTAGTCATAGGAAACAGGTGACTGGAATAGAGCCAGTTGTTATTAACCATATATTATTTTAATTATATATTTTCTTATTTTGTACTAATTTTTTTAAAGAACCTTCTTGTCATTTTGAATGTAAATCTACTAACAATCACACCTCCCTATATATAATTCACATATTTATAATTGTGCATATATATGTATAACATCAAAACACTTTTAACTCTCATGTGAAATTGGATTAGGCAATCTGCCCATGTCAGAATTCTGACATAATTTTAGTGTCAATGTAAAACTTCCTCTGTTATTCAGAATTTGCATAAATACTCCACCTATCTTATGTTTTGGTTGCTTGTGTGTTGCCTATTTCATACCACATGTACTTTCAGTGATAATATTTTCTCTGCTGCTGCCAGCATTTATGATTCTAGTTTTTTCAATTACTTACCAGAAACCATTTTTGTTTTAGTTTATCATAGAAATAAAATCAATTCAGAAAAGTAAAGTAAAAAAAATCTTACCATATCAACTTTATATCTTAATGTGTAAAATTAGGAAAGCATCCATAACACAACACTTAAAACAATCATTTTAAATATTTAAATAAGTTTAAAATAGTCTTTTAAATTTACACTAATGAGAAACCATAACTATTTATACATATATAATAAAAATAATCATTTTAAAATTTAATAAAACTAAATTATTCTAGACTTTATTATAGTAAAGGGAGAAGTTAATTTTAAGTAATTGAAATATGAAACTCAGAAAGCAAATTCTCATTTAAATAAAAGGCAATAATGTTGTCAAAAAACGCAAGCTTCATGAAAAATAATTTCCTAAACTTAAAATATGAAGGTACATTATTAAGATAAGATGTAATTTGACTTGTTTGAAGTTCTTTCCGGACTTATATTCATTCTGGATCATATGCTAGATCTATTTTTAATCTTTCAATACTGTTTTCCATTGAAACTTAACCAGTTTATGTTCCCATCCACTGTCCTTTGACATTTGTTGTTTGCGGCCTTTTAAATATAGACTATTCTTAGATATGCAAAGTGATATTGTCTTGTATGTGTTTTCTGGATGATAAGAGGTAATGAGAATTTCTTCTAAGTATCCCTTGGCTGTGTGATAAAATTTCTGTTTAACGCTCTTACTTTTTTTCATGTATTTGTTTTTTTCAGTTGTCTTTTGTGAATTTTGGGACATAATATTATGGAATTAAATCCTTTGTCATATATATATATATATGGTGCACAATTAGAAAAAAGAACATAAATAAAATATGTCAATAATAATTAAGAGGAATTGTTTGAGGAATGCAGAGGAAATTATTAGGATCACTATTATAAGTTAACAATAAGAAAACTGAAAGAATCACTTAACAACTAGTTTATTAAGCTAGTGACTTCTTTTGAGAAATTCTTTTTAAGAATTTCACTATCTTATTCCTATCAGTGTTTTGCTCTGAATTATGCACGTTAAAAAGGGATGATTATGAAATATTCTTACTGACAATTTATCTACAATATATCTTTCTTAAATTTACAAAACACTTTTATTCTTTGTAAATTAAAGCAGTTAAAATTACTCCTTGGAGACTAACACTCAAGAATAGTAGAGACAAGGGCTAGGAGGTTTACTCCACAGGTTGGAAGCTGGCCTCAAATGCTGGGGGAAAAGGCAGCTCGAATAGAAAAGGTAACACCAAGTAAAGGGTGTTTGGAGGACCCACTCAGGTTGGGAGAAGTGTGCCGAATATAGACTATAGATTGAACACAATGGCCACTCAGTGCCTTTATTGCAAACTACAACACCCAAAAGGAAAGAGAGAACAAAAGGGAATGCCCTGCCACAGAGGCAGGGTGGGGAGTGGGGGATGGGGTGGTGGTGGTGGGAGAGATACTGGGATCACTGGTTGTGGAGAATGGGCACTGGTGGAGGGATGGGTACTTGGTCATTGTATGACTGAAACACAAGTACAAGAGTTTGTAAGTATGTAATGTACCTCACGGTGATTGACTAATAAAAAAATTTAAAAAATAAAAATGGGGTGATTATTTACTCTTCTGTGCATTTTGCTTGATTGTTTATGCTCCTCTTGTATATAGTTTATTTTTTTCTCTTGTATTTTTAAATTCATTTATTTTCAGCAATTACTGTGATTTTAAAAATAATTTAGTATGTAATAGAAACTTATGAAAACTGTGAAGCAACTAACTAAAAACAATTCCATTTAAATTATAATTTTATTTTTATTTTTGGGTCGCACCCAGTGAGACTTAGGTGTTACTACTTTCTCTGAAAAAAAATTATTTCTTGTGATTTTCTGGGGACCATACGGGAGGCTAGAGAGCAAATCTCAATTAGCCTCATTAAAGTAAATACCCTACCCACTATATTATCTCTCAAGCCTCTACATTTCAATTATTATCTTTACTTGAATCACAGTGAGAAACACAGTTACAAAGCTGTGTATGATGGGGTTTGAGTCATATAATACTTCAATACCATCCCTTTACCAGTGCTCCTTTCCCACCATCAATGTCCTCAGTTTCCCTCCCATATGCCCCTCCCACGCCACTGCCTACCTCTAATGATAGGCATTTTTCTTCTCACTCTATCTCTTTCTCTCTTCCTCTCTCTCACTCTTTCCACTTTATCTATCTATTTATCTCTCCCATTTTGGATATTATGGTTTGCAATGCCACCACTGAAAGGTTATCATTTATATCTCTTAACCTACTGGCAATACTTCGTTCTTGTCTAGAGTGATCAAACACACTTATGGCAAACTTGCAACCATCGTCCAGTTCTTCTGGCCCTTGTTTTTCCTGTGCTTAGGTGTTAGTTTATTGTTCTTTTATATTCCACTATTGTTCTTCATATTCCACAATTGAGTATTCTCATTCTTTATCTGTCCATCTATCTACTCACTGTCTGACTCATTTCACTCGGCACGATACTCTCCATATCCATTCATTTTTAAGAAAATTTCATGACTTCATTTTTCCTAACAGGTGTGTAGTATTCCTCTGTATAGATGAACCAGTTTCATTATGCAGTCATCTGTTGCCAGGTACTCAGGTTGTTCTGCCTATTGTGAATAGTGCTGCAATGAAAATGAAATGCAGATGACATTTCTGCTCTGTGTTTTGAATATATCACCCAGGATATATTCCTAGAAGTGGTATTGTTGGGTCAAATGGAAAGCTTAATTTCTAGGGTTTTTTTCTTTCTTTTGAGGAACATTCATCACGGTCCTATCACTGTCCTCCCGTTGTTCATCGATTTTGCTCAAGCGGGCCCAGTAACGTCTCCATCATGAGACTTGTTATAGTGTTTGGCATATCGAGTACGTCACGGGTAGCTTGCCAGGCTCTGCTGTGTGGGCGAGATACTCTTGGGAGCTTGCCAGGGGCAGAGGAATCGAATTCGAGTAGGCCATGTTGGCTGCATGCAAGGCAAACACCCTTCCGCTGTGCTATTGCTCCATCCCAGGAACATTCATATTGTTTTCAAAAAAGCCTGTTATCAGTCAGCATTCACACCAACAACGAATAAGTCCATTCATCTCCGCATCCACAACAGCATTGGGTATTGGGTAAATAATTATTCATATTATTTTTAATCTGTGTTGCTCTTTGTAGTGTGAGTTGGTATCTTATTGCTATTTTGATTTTCATCTTTCTGATGATTAGTGATATAGAGCATTTTTCCTGTGCCTTTCAGCAATTTGAATTTCTTCTTTTAGGAAGTTTTTGTTCATTTATTCCCCCCAGTTTTTATGGGATTGGATGTTTCTTTCTTTTTCCTTGGAAAGTTTCGTGAGTGCCTTATACATCTTGGATATTAACTCCTTATTTGATGGTTATTGGGTAAATAATTATTCCCATTCGGTAGGCTGTCTTTGTATCTTGGTATCCATTTCTTTTGAGGTACAGATGCTACTTAGTGTAGTATACTCAGTGTGTTTATCTCTGCTTTCACCTGCTTGGTCAGTGATGTTTCATCTTTGAAGATGTCTTTAGCTTCAGTTTCATAGTGGGTTTTTTCTGTTTTCCTCCATAAAACTTAAGAATTGTGGTCTAATGTTGAAGCTTTTAATTCATTTTGATTTGGCTTTTGTATAGAGTGTCGGATAAAGATTTTATTTTTTTTTTACATTAGCTTTGCATTTTTAAGCACTAAATATTGAGGAGAGTTTCCTTGTTCCACTTCATACTTATTGCTCCTTTATACAAGATTAAATGATAATATATTTGAGGATCTGCGTCAGGATATTCAACACTATTCATTAGATTTGCATGTCTGTCTTTATTATAGTACCATGCTGTTTTAATTACTACTGCCTTGTAGTACATTATGAAGTTGGAGTATGTGATGTCTCCCATCTTCTTTTACCCAAGGATTGCTTTAGTTACTTGTGGGGGTTTTATTTTTCTATATGAATTTCAAAAGTTTTTGATCTATTTCGTGGAAAAATGTTAATGGTATCCATATAGGAACTGCATTAAATCTGCATATTGCTCTGGGGAATATTGCCATTCTGACAATGTTAATCCTCTAATCTATGAACAGGGGGTGTGTTTCCATTTCCTTGTGTTCTCCTTTATCTCTTGAGTAATGTTTTCTATTTTTCTTTCCATAGGTCCTTGACCTCTTTAATTAAGCTGATTCTGAGATATTTGATTTTCCTCAGCACAATTGTAAAGAAGATTTTTTTAACACTTTTTCTTTTCATTATATATTGGAAAGTCATGAACTTTTAGGTATTGATTTTGTAACCTGCCACTTTGCTATATAAATATATTGTTTCTGGGATCTGTTTGGTAGAGTCTGTAGGATTTTCTATGCATAGTATTATGTAATCTGCAAATATAAAAGCTTGACTCATTCCTTTTCTATTTGGACCTTCATGATATCTTTTTCTTGTCTAACTTGTGTAGTCCTTCCAGTACTATATTGAATAGGAGTGTTGAGAGTGGTTATCCTTGTCTTTTCCTTGAGGCAAGGATTTTAGTTTTCCCCATTGATAATAATACTTGCTGTGAGCTTATGGTAAGATGGCCTTGGCTATCTTGAAGTAACCTACTTCGAGTCTCATTTTGTTGAAAGTTTTTATCATGAATGGATGATCCATCTTGTTAAATGTTTTCTCTGCATCTGTTGAATACTTATAGTTTTCTTTTTTTTTAATTGGTATGGTGTATCCTGTTGATTGACTTGCAAATGTTAAACCATCCTTGCCTCCCTGGCATGAATCCTACTTGGTCATGGTATGTATGATCTTTTGATGAGTTGTTGGATTTTTTTTTGCTAGAATTTTGTTAAGGACCTTTGCATCTGTCTTCATCAGGGGTATCAGACCTGTTATTTTCTTTATTTGTGCTGTCTGTCTGCTTTTGGTATCAGGGTGATCTTGCCTCATAGAATCTGTTTGGGAATGTTTCTGTTTCTTCAATTTCCTGGAAAAGATTGAAAAGGATTGGCAATAGATCCTCTTTAAAGGTTAAAGAATTCACTAGTGAATCCATCTGATCCCGAGCTTTATTTTTCAAAAGAATTTTGATTACCATTTCAATTTATTTGATGGTGATATGTCTACTCAGGTATCCCAAATCTTCTTGGTTCAACCTTCAGAAGTTATATGAATCCAGGAATTCATGTATTTTTTTTCTCATTTCACTTGTTTTGTGACATAAAGATTCTCAATGTAATCTGTAATGAACCTTTGGATTTCTGTGGTTACTTTGTGACACACCCTCTGTCATTTTTAATTCAGTTTATTAGGGTTTTCTTTCTCTCTTTGTGAGACTTGATAGCTGTTTTATTGATCTTGTTTATTTTTTTCAAAGAATCGATTTTGGTTTCATTTATCTTTTGGAATGTTTTTTTTTTTTGCGGGATTCCATATCCTTAATTTCTGCTTTAAATTTTATTATTTCCTTCCTTCTTCCTTCTTCTTTTGGTATTTTTTTAACATCTTAAACTGGGGCTGGAGCGATAGCACAGCGGGTAGGGCGTTCGCCTTACAAGCGGCCAACATGGCCAACCCAAGTTCGATTCCTCCGCCCCTCTCGGAGAGCCCGGCAAGCTACCGAGAGTATTCGATATGCCAGACACAGTAACAACAAAGTCTCCAATGGAGACGTTACTGGGTCCACTCGAGCAAATCGACGATCAACAGGAGGGCCTTTACCTTACCTTACCTAAACTGTGAAGTCAAGTTATTTATGTTATTTCTTCCTTCCTGACATATGCTTGCAAGCCTATAATGTTGCATGAATATTCTTTCGGTTGGAGGCACAGAGGCAAGACACGCGAGAGGAATGTAGAGAGTACAGAGGGTCAAGACGTCGATCTGGCTTAAGGTTAAGAGCAACTGCCGGGGCCTCCTTTTGTTCTATTTTTTATCAGTTACATCCTAATGACTTAATTACATAGAAAGATTAACAAGAGTACAAACAGTTATAGGATAAGCATTCATCAAAAGAACATCAGGGTATACATTGTCCTGTCAAAGCTATGTTTTAATGATTAAAACGTCATAGGAAGACATGAAACTGGACACATAGGCTCTACAGATTAAGTCCCCCACATTCTTGTGGTCAGGTACACATAGGGTGAAGAGAAGGCTCATACTGAAGCTGGAAGGTCAATCCAGATTAAGGATGTGTCAGAAAGGGGAAAACTGATGCTTTGTAGTGCCAAGATAAGGTGTGACCAGGCGGGCATATGAGAGCATGCTGTACTTCTCCAGATCATCCAGACTCACAAGTTTAGCATGCCCACTTAACTCAAAGTAGGGCCTTGGTTCTGCTTCGTGCTTGCAGGGCAGTGTTCAGAGGCTTGTCTTTATGTCCTGGCTTAGCACCAACACTGTAAACTTTCCTCTTAACACTGCTTTTGCTGTGCCTCACAAATTCTGGTAGCTTGTATCCTCATTCTTGTTTGTTTACAGGAATCTTTAGATTTTCTCTTTGGTTTACTCTCTAATCCACTGGTTCTTCAGCAGCAAGCTATTCAATTTTCAGGGCTTTATTTGATTCTCCATTTCATGTGTGATTCACTTCTACTTACAGTACATTGTGGTCTGAAAACATAGTTGATGTAGTTTCTATCCTCTTTTTTATAGTAGATATGTTTTGTGGCCCATATGTAGTCTCTCTTGGAGAACGTTCCATTTGCACTAGAGAAGAATATATATTCAGGTTTTGGAGTTGAAAATCCTGCTATCTACTAGCCCCCTCTCTTCCACTTAATCCATTAAAACCAATATTTCCTTGCTGAGTTTTAGCTAGCGGATCTATCAAGGGCTGGCAAGGTTTAAAGTTTTCAACTACTATTGTATTGCTACGGATGTTGTCCTATAAGTCTAATTGAAATTGTTTCAAGTGTATTCTTGGTTCTTCCTTGAGTGCATATATGTTTTAGGGGTGTAATTTCTTCCTGGTGCATGTATCCATTTGTTATTAAGAAATGATCTTCACTGTTTCTTGTAAACATTTGCAGCCTGAAATCTATGTCATTGGATACTATTCTGGCCACCCTGGCCTTTATGAAGGAGTTGTTTGCTTAAAGAATTGATTTTCAGCCCTTGACTTTGAGTCTATGTTTGGCTCAACTATTCGAAAGTGTGTCTTGTAGGCAGCAAAATGTTGGATTCAACTTTTTAACCAATTTTGTCACTCCATGTCTTTTAATTGGCTCATTTAGCCCACTGACATTGAGAGAGATTATTTTCGCATTTTTTGTACCACCTTTCTTAAGAGGATTGGTGTATTTATGGGGTTTATCTTGCCTTACAAAATTTTTCTTTTCTTTCTCTCAAAATTGATTTTGAGCTTATGACATTACTGGGCTGTTGTTTACCCACGAATTTTGGTATCATTTCTTTGAATATGAATGAGAGTCTAGTTGGGTAAAGTGTTCTTGGTGAATCTTTCATTTCATTAACTTTTAAAAAACTACATACCAACACTACATACCAACATTGTCCTCGGGCCCAGAGTGTTTCATTTGATGCATCAGCTGGAAATCTAAGGGGCACTCCTTTGTATGTAATTTTCTTCATTGATCTTTCTGCTTTCAGTATTATATCTCTATTTGTGGTGTTTGTCATTCTGATTAGGATATGTCTTGGAATATATTTATTTTGGTCTCTTAGATGGTACTCTTAAGGCTTCTTGGACCTGTATGCTTGCATTTTCTAGCTCTAGTAACTATTTAGCAATATCTTTAACTGTTACTACCTCATTGTGGTCATCTCCCTGTCCCTCTAGCACTCCAATGAGTTTTATGTTGTTCCTCTTAAATTCACCTCATAGCTCTTGGTTTTGCTATTAAGTTGTTTTGATTTTTTCATGAATTTTACTGCTTTTTTGGAAAGTCTCTTATTTTTTCTGTGCCAACTGTATAATCTGAAAATAAAATTTAACACTCAGTCTTATTTGCTACACAAGATTGTTGGAAGAACCACAAGAATTATGACTTTAATATAAATTGATGCTAGAGAAAATAACATTTATAAGCTCTAATATAAAGGTAAAGGTAAAGGTAAAGGCCCTCCCGTTGATCGTCGATTTGCTCAAGCGGGCCCAGTAACGTCTCCATTGGAGACTTTGTTGTTACTGTGTTTTGCATATCAAATACTCTTGGTAGCTTGCCGGGCTCTCCGAGAGGGGCGGAGGAATCGAACTCGGCGAACTCGGGTCGGCCATGTTGGCCACTTGTAAGGCGAACACCCTACCGCTGTGCTATCGCTCCAGCTCCAACACCACTTTTTTAAGTGTCAGAATTGGAACATGGATGTAACCCTGGAGTCATCTTCAACAACAACTCATTGTACTCATCGTATCAATTCAATTGCCTGTGGGTGGGTTCAAACTACTACCAGAGTTTACTACTATAAAGAAATATACTGTTTCAGCATAGCCTTTTATTTTTTTCCCCCTAAAGTATGTCAATGTGATTTCCAGCTCTTATTCCTCATCTTTTGTTTCTTTGACCAGTCATCTGTTCTCGGGCACTCGGGTTTTTTTCCAGATTTTGGCTATTTTGAATAGTGAAGCAATGAAAATAGAAGTATAGATGTCATTTCGACTGTACTTTTTTGCCTCTCCAGGATATATTCCCAGGAGTGGCATTGCTGGGTCAAATGGGTGCACAATTTCTAATTTTTGGAGAATCGTTCATACTGTTTTCCAAAAGGGCTAAACCAGTCGACATTCCCACCAACAGTGAAGGAGAGTCCCTTTCTCACCACATCCGCGCCAACACCAGTTTCTTTTGTTCTTTTGGATGTGGGCTATTATCTGTGGTGTGAGATATCTCATTTTTTTTATTAAAAAATTTTTAATAGTGAGACATCATGAGGTATAGTTGCAGACTTACACATTTTGTGCTTGGGTTGTTTTGATCTGCATCTCCCTGATGATTAGTGATGTAGAGTATTTTTTTCATGTGCATTTTAGCCATTCAGATTTCTTCCTTGAGAAAGTTTCTGTTCATTTCATCACCCCATTTTTTGATGGGGTTAGATGTTTTCTTCTTGTAGAGTTCAACCAGCGCTTTGTATATCCTTGATATCAACCCTTTATTAGATAGGTATTGGGTAAAAACCATTTCCCATTCTATAGATTTTCTTTGTATTCTGGTTATTGTAGTATTTAAGGTGCAGAAACTTCTTAATTTAAGATAGTCCCATTTGTTTATCTCTGTTTCCACTTGTTTAGTCAGTGGAGTGGTGTCTTTTTTTGGGTGAAGATAAATTGTATTTATTTATTTTCATTATTCTTTTATTATTTATTTTCATTATTCTTTTATTATTTTATTATTTATTTTAGTTATTTATTTTTTTAATTTTTATAAGTGAGACACCATGAAGTACAGTTGTAGACTTACAAATTTTGTGCTTGGATTTCAATTATACAATGATCAAGTACCCATCCTCCACCAATGCCCATATCCCACCACCATGGATCTCAGTATCCCTCCCACCCCCCACATCCCCCATCCCACCCAGCTCTGTGGCAGGGCATTCCCCTTTGTTCTCTCTCTCCTTTTGGGTGTTGTGGTTTGCAAAAGAGGCATTGAGTGGAATGGCGTCTTTAAAGATAGCATTAGCCTCAATATTGTTGAGGTTTTTGCCGACCTTGTCTTCAATGTACCTTATGGATTTGGGCTTGATGTTGAGATCTTTAATTTACTTTGATCTGACTTTTCTGTATGGTGTTAAGTCAAGGTCTAAGCCCATTTGTTTGCAGGTAGTTGTCCAGTTATGCCAGCACCATTTATTGAAGAGGCTTTCCTCGTTCCACTTCACATTTCTTTCTCCCTTATCAAAGATTAGATGTTCATAAATTTGGGGTTGTGTGCACGGGTATTCCACCCTATTCCATTGGTTCTCAGCCCTGGGTTTGTTCCAGTACTATGCTGTTTTTTAAATTTTTTTTTTATTTTTTGTTTGTTTATTCATTCATTTATTTTTCTTTTTTTTGATATTTTAACTTTAAATTTTAAACTTTATTTATTTTTTTATTTATTGAATCACTGTGGGAAAAGTTACCAAGATTTCAGGTTTAAGTCTCAGTTGTGCAATCATCAAAGGACTTCACCAATACTTATTTTTCACCACCAAGAACCCCAATAAACGCTCCCTCCCAACCCTCCCAATGCCTGTGAGGCAGATGAATTCTAGTTAACACTCCATCTACTTTGATTAGGTTGTTTCAACAAAAGATGCACCATTATTATTTAGAGTTTACACTCCCAAATCAGACCTGCTGAAAAGACATTGGGAAATAATTTGTTTTCTACAGCTGGTTGCAGGAACCAAAGGATTTTGGATTTCTGGTATTTTACTTATTAAGTGATTACTTATTAAGCCTGGAAATATTTCTGCTGAGAGTCAGATACTTATGAGATTGGTTTCTGTAGCTCTGGAGCCATGGCTGTGCCAGAGAGCCACTCGTGGGGGGCAACTCATGACCTCAGTAGGGAGTGAAGGACGAGCTGCGAAAGCCCCCCTTCCCATGAGGTTTCAGTCACCCTGTCACAACCAGCTCATATCTGGCTTTCCAAAACGCTGTGAGGCGGCTGCCATCTTTCTTTTTAGAGGGAAAAGGGGGGAAGGGAGCAACACCCTTTCCCCTCTGGGCAGGCATGGTGGCGTGGATTAACACATAGTCCATTCACTTTTCTGCCACAAGCTGCACCATGCTGTTTTAATTATTACCTCTTTGTAGTAGAGATTGAGGTTGGGGAGGGTAATGTCTCCCCATGTCTTTTCCCAAGAATTGCTTTAGCTATTCGTGGGTGTTTGTTGTTCCATATGAATTTCAGGATTGCTTGATGTATTTCTTTGAAGAATTTCATGGGTATCCTTGTAGGGATTGCATTGAATCTATATAATGCTTTCGGGAGTATTGCCATTTTGACGATGTTGGTTCTTCCTACCCATGAGCAGTGGATATGTTTCCATTTCCTTGTGTCCTCTTTTAATTCATGAAGTAGAGTTTTGTAGTTTTCATTGTAGAGATCTTCTACGTCTTTAGTTAGACTGGTTCTGAGGTATTTGATTTTCTGGGGCACAATTGTGAAAGGGGTTATTTTTTCATGTCACTTTCCTCTCTCATTATTTGCATAGAGGAAGAATCGTTCAAGAATCATTCATGGATTATTGGGCGTTTGATTTGATAGCCTGCAACTGTACAAGACTATTGTTTCTAGGAGTTTCTTGATAGAGGATTTAAGATTCTCATATATAGTATCATATCATCTGTGATTAGTGAGAGCTTAATTTCTTTCGTTCCTATCTGATACATTTAATGTCTTTTTCTTGCCTAATCGTTATTTACAAGTAATTAAAGTACTATGTTAAACAGAAATGGTGATAGTGGGCATCCTTGTCTTGCCCCTGATCTTAGAAGAAAGGCCCTTAGTTTTTCCCCATTGAGGATAATGCTTGCCATGAGTTTGTTGTTTATGGCTTTGAATATCTTGAGGAAAATTCCTTCAAAACCCATTTTGGTGATAGTTTTTATCACAAACGGGTGCTGGATCTTGTCAAATGCTTTCTCTGCATCTATTAATATGATCATATGGTTTTTATCTTTACTTTTGTTTATATGATGGATTATGTTGATTGATTTCCAAATGTTAACCCATACTTGCATCGCCGGGATGAATCCCCCTTGGTCATGGTGTATGATCTTTTTGATGAGTTGTTGGATTCTATTTGCTAAAATATTTTGTTGAGAATCTTCCCATCCGTGTTCATCAGGGATATTGGCATATAGTTTTCTTTGTTGGTGGTGTCTTCTATTGCTTTAGGTATCAGGCAGATATGTGCCTCATAAAAGCTGTTTGGGAGAGTTCCTATTTTTTAAATTTCCTGGAAAAGCTTGAGGAGAACTGGCAAAATTTCTTCTTTAAATGTTTGGAAGAATTCACTAGTGAACCTGTCTGGACCTGGGCTTTTGTTTTGGGGAAGACTTTTGATTACTACTTCAATTTCCTTAATATGATTGGGTCTATTCAGGTATCCCAAGTCTTCCTGGTTCAATCTTGGGAAATTATAGGAATCCAGAAATTTATCCATTACTTCTAGGTTCTCTTGTTTCGTGGCATAAAGACTCTCAAAGTAGTCTCTGATGATCTTTTGGATTTCATTGGTTTCTGTTGTGATGTCCTCTTTTTCATTTCTGATTCAGTTTTTGAAGGTTCTCTCACTTTCTTTCTTTGTGAGTCTTGCTAGTGGCTTATCAATCTTATTTATTTTCTTTTATTTATTTATTTATTTATTTATTTATTTATTGAATCACTGTGGGAAAGGTTACAAAGATTTCAGGTTTAAGTCTCAGTCATGCAAATATCAAACACATTTCCCTTTACCAATACTTATTTTTTACCATGAAGAACCCCAATAAAACTCCACCCCCCATCCCTCCCAGTCCCTGTGAGGCAGATGAATTCTAGTTAACACTCTATCTGCTTTGATTAGATTCGTTGTTTCAATAAAAGATTCACCATTATTATTTAGAGTTTACCCCCCATCCCAAATCAGACATGCTGAAAAAGCATTGTGAAGTGATTTGCTTTCTAGAGCTGGGTTCAAGAATTAAATGTTGGTTTTGGATTTCTGCTATTTTACTTATTGACCCTGGAAGTATTTCTACTGAAAATCAGATAGTTAAGAAATTGGTTTCTGTGCTCTAGAGTCATGGCCGTGCTGGAGAGCCGCTCGTGGGGGGCAACTGGTGGCCTCGGTAGGGCGTGAAGGACGGACCGAAACGCCCCCCTTCCCATGAGGTTTTAGTCGCCCCCACACCCCCGGCTCATACCTGCTGTCCACAAGGCTCCCATGCGGCCGCCATTCTTCTTTCCAGAGAAGAGAGGGTTAATGGGGCAACACCCTTTCCCCTCTGGCAGACTTGATGACCTGGATTAACGCATAGTCCATTCACTTTTCTGCTCCAAGCTGCTGGGTTCTGCATTAAGTCCTTGTGTTTCTGGGGCTGTGGCCGTGCTCCAAACTTAACTCTGATTTTCAGGGAGAAACGTTGGGTGGTTTACTTCCCATGGATCACTTTGTATATAGAAAGATGTCGCGCTGCCGCATAAGCGGCCGCACGGTTTTGAGGAAAAGTCCTAGTTCCCGCATACTCTAGCTGTGCTTGTAGAGGCTTCTGGTCACCGGGGTTCCATCTGGGGGAGGCGGGATGCGGTACCTACCCCATCTGGGACTTCCCGATGATCTTGGCTCTTTTTGGAACCTGTTTTTTTTTTCTTTGGGAGCTGTGAATCCCGCCCTCCATGTGGCCCTTCTCTTTGGCTGTATGCTGTAAAGATGGCGCTGGGGGGCGGGCTGTGGGCGTGACTTCCAGAATCAGAGGTTACCTGGGAGCTGTAGTCCTGGCAGATTTGAGGAAAAGTCCTAGTTCCCGCATACTCTAGCTGTGCTTGTAGAGGCTTCTGGTCACCGGGATTCCATCTGGGGGAGGCGGGATGTGGTACCTACCCCATCTGGGACTTTCCGATGATCTCGGCTCTTTTTGGAACCTTTTTTTTTTTTCTTCTTCGGGAGCTGTGGATCCCGCCCTCCATGTGGCCCTTCTCTTCTCAATCTTATTTATTTTCTCAAAGAACCAGCTCTTGGTTTCATTGACCTTTCGGATTTTTTTTTTTTTTTGGTTTCCACGTCGTTAATTTCTGTTTAAGTTTTATTATTTCTTTCCTTCTGCAAATTTTGGGTTCCTTTTGTTGACGTTTTTCTAAGATCTTGAGCTGAGTGGCTAGGTTATCTATATCGTTTCCTTAGGAATGCTTGCAATGCTATAAATTTTCCTCTTAGCATGGCTTTATTTGCTTCCCATAGGTTCTGGTAGCTCTTGTCTTCATTCTCGTTTGTTTACAGGTATCTTTTGATTTCTTCCATGACTTCATTTCTTACCCATTCATTGTTCAACATTGAGTTGTTTAATTTCCAGGTGTTTGATTTGTTTTTGATGTCTTTGTGTGATTCGCTTCTATCTTCAATGCATTGTTGTCTGAAAAGATTGTTGATACTACTTCTATTTTCCTGATTCTATTGAGGTATGTTTTGTAGCCTAGCACGTGGTCTATTTTGGAGAATGTTCCATGTGCACTGGAGAAGAATGTGTATTCTTTCTTTTTGGGGTATAAAGCCCTGTATAGGTCTATTAGCCCTCTCTCTGCTAGTTCTTCCTTCAAAGCAATGTTTCCCTGTTGAGTTTTGTTCTTGTTGATCTATTCAGAGGTGATAAGGTGATGTTGAAGTCTCCAACTACTATTGTGTTGCTAGCAATGTCCTCCTTAAAATCTGTTATCGGTTGTTTTAAGTACTTAGATGGTCCCTCATTACGTGCATATACATTTAAGAGTGTGATTTCTTCTTATTTTACATATCCCTTGATAAATAGAAAATGGCCTTGGCTGTCACTTCTACTATTTTTCAACCTGAAATGTCTGTTGTCCAGCTTTTTTGAGGGAGCTGTTTGCTTGCAGGATTGTTTTTTATCCTTTAAATTTGAGTCTGTGTTTGCTCTGATTGTTCAGATGGGTTTCTTGTACACAGCAGAATGTTAGTTTCAGTTTCTGGTTCTGTTTTGCCACTCTGTGTCTCTTGATTGGTGTATTCAGACCACTGACATTGAGAGAGATTATTGTCATGGGGTTTTCTGCCATCTTTCTGTAGTGGTTGGTTGTGTTTATAAGGTTTTTTGCTTCTTATCTTACAGGAGTCCCTTTAATCCTTCTTTTAGATTTGGTTTTGAGTCTCTGAAGTTCCTGAGCTGTTGTTTATCTACAAAATGGTGTATAATTCCATCGAGTTTGAGTCAGAGTTTAGCTGGATAAAGTATTCTTGGTAAGGCATTCATTTCTTTTAGTTTTTTCACTATATCCCACCATTGCCTTCTGGCTTGGAGGACTTCCTCTGATAGGTCTGCTGTAAATTTCAGGGGTGCTCCTTTGTATGTGATTTCCTTCTTTGACCTTGTTGCTTATAGTATTGTGTCTCTGTCCACAACATCCATCATTCTGACCATGATATGCCTTGGAGTGTTTTTATTAGGGTTTTTTAGCTGGCATCCTCCTGGCTCCTTGGATGTGGATGACTGCTTTCTTTATTCTGGGGACTTTTCAGCAGTGATTTCTTTACTGTGGCTTTTTCATTGGGGTGCCTCCCCATCCATCTGGTAGTCCAGCGATTCTAATGTTGATCCTCTTGGCATCATTTCCTAGGTCTCTGATTTTCCTTAGAGCTATTTTGAGGTCTCTTCCCATTGCTTGTTGTTCCCTATGCGATTTCTGTTGCTCATCTTCAAGCTCACTGATCCTGTCTTCAGCTGTATTCATCCTACTGCTAAGGGCACCTACTGAGTTTTTAATTTTGTCTACTGAATCCTTTATTTGTGACACTCTTTTTGTAGCTTTTTTTATTTCTGCTCTCATTTCTTCCTGTATTTTCTTGACTATCCATTCTACTGTTTCTTTCATTCCTTCCTTTATTTTTCTGGATATCTCCTCCCTTGGTTCTTTGAATATATCCTTGAACATTCTCTGCATTTTGTCTTGGATTTCTTTATTGGAGAGTGCATATTTGTGGATAACCCCGGTTAAGGATTTGGGACTCTTTTCTTCATCATCTCCTTGTAGTGTAGAATTGCCCTGTTTCTTCATGTTGTTTTGGTAGCACAGCAGGTAAGTCATTTGCCTCGCAAGCGGCCAACATGGCCGACCCGAGTTCGATTCCTCCACCCCTTTCAAAGAGCCCGGCAAGCTACCGGGAGTATCTCACCAGCACGGCAAAGCCTGGCAAGCTTCCCGTGGCATATTAATACAATATGCCAAACACAGTAACAATTGTCTCAATGGAGATGTTATTGGGCCCGCTCAAGCAAATTGATGACCAATGGGAGGACAGTGACAGTGGTAAAACCCTGAAATTCACTAGTACTGTTCCTCTTATCATGGGAAAGGATTCTGGATATGGTCGGTTGATGGTGGTTACCCTTCTCCCTTTCTAGAGTTTGAACTTCCTCTCAGTCATTATTCTTTGGCTTATGACAGGCATCTAATGAAGCTTTGGAGGAGATGCTCTTTAATATTGGGCTTCTACATGTCTTGCGTACTGGTCTTTTGTTAGAATTGGAGTAGGCCAGTGGATTATTGTTGTATTGTAGTTGAGGTGACCAGAATTTTTTCCACAGAATTAGGTGATAAAGGCTGGGATGAAAGTCCAGAGTGCTGGGAGTGGGAAATATAACTGAGGCCGTGTGAGCAACCACCTGTCCCCGAGAAGGCGACCCCCACTTTTGAGGAAGCCATGCCCCCTGAAGTGGTGGCTATACCCCCATCCAGTCCAGATGCTAGTCCACAGATCTATTGGGTCATGACTAGATGGGCTGGAGCTCAGAATTAAAGGCAGGTTCCCCAGGCTGGTGTCCCAGGTGCGGCTGGCTTTCAGGGTCATGAGTTTAGGTGGTGGGGGTGAGTAGAGGGAGGCAGAACAGCTACAGTTTTGGGCTCACGCGGTGTACCTCAATCCCCATTTCCCACAGACCAAGGATGAAAACCGGCTGTTCTCAGGGGATCTAGTTAGATGCTCGGCCGGGAAGGGGTCCTTCTGCCAGGTGGTACCTGGATAAGTGGGTAGAGGGAGGCGGAACCCTAGTGATTAATTCTTTCATATTATTCTATTAGTTAAAATATCATCTTTCAAGAGAAACTTCCACTGATAAGTCTGTGATTTAGTCCTGGATATATTCATATTGTACATTTTGTTACTTTGTATTTCTGCTTAATAATATTTGAACTGGCATTTTAGTGTATAGGTTGTGTATTTCTATGTATCATTATTTAGATATGTCTTTTCCTACTAGATTTAAATTGCACAATATTGAGTGCCCTATGTTTGGAACGTACAGTGGTAACTGTGAACTGTGACAAAATGCTATGTCATTAGTAACAGTGAAAGTTTGAACCATGTTAAACTTTTAATGTGATGATTTACAAAGGAAATGACAAAATATCCTTGGAATCAGTCATACAAGGTCCAAACCAGGAGTCAAAATTTCATACAATATGCTGGTCTGGCTCACGGCTAAGGTGGCGAAATCAGAGCACTCATAAAAATTATTCAGATCTATCACTCAGCTCAGAATGAAATTTGGGAAGCATTGAGCAGAGATACTAAATCAAATGTACCTAGGGTGAAGTTTCTATTTGGCACATACCAAATAACTTCTTATATGCATCTGTCTTTTGATTGTAGGAAGGAATAATAAAAGAATTTGAAATTAAAAAGTTTGCAATAATTTGCAATATTATCACACAAATGTCAGATGTTATTTTATAATATAACCATTTATACATTATTTAATCAATAGCATTTTATAAAAAAACAATTAATTTTTGAAAAAGTGGGGTGAGGAATTTAACATGGCTTAATATCAGCGATAAAAGTACAATCTAGCATATTAAAGGAAGCCACCAATATATAAAATTTTAACAGATTAACATATATTTGAATAACACATAGACTACTAAGAATAAGAATATTTTGTAGGGCTTCATATAATGAATTTCCATTTTCTTTTTTTGAAGTTGTTCAAAAATGCTTCTTCATCATTAAATTCTTAGAAAATAATTTATTGGTTATAGTTGAGACAAAATATTAGCTTAACAACTGAAAATAAAAGAAATCATTGTTTTTTTGTTTTTTATCATTGGAATAGATAATTATATAGAAAGAAAATTATAGAACAGGATAAAATTAGAGTGATTGATTTTAAACACTACTCCTTTTTACTTGCTAAATGCCAGGTTTCATCTCAAGGTTTCTGTACTATTGGCTAGTTCTTGTTTAGAAAAATGACATTTGCTTGTTTAAAAAATTTGATATTAATAACTTTAAATAAACACTAATAATAAACTACTGAAATAAAATGCAGTCCTTTTTTATAAAAATATTTTTAATTATTTACAACCGTTTTGCTGACCACTTTTCTCTGCTACATTGCATTGCAAACAACATGAATATATTTTACATATTCCTCAGCAAAAGTAATGTTAACAGTGCCACTATATGTGAACATTGCCTCTATACTACAGACTAAAGATACCGAAGTTGTGCAAAAATTTAAATTAGTAGTTTCTGTACTGATATCAGAATAGAGGTAAGAAATTCAGTTTACTAACTTAACCCAAGTGACACCAGTTTTGTATGCTCTATTGTCTGCCTACATATTATTACAATACAGCACAAGCATCTTTTTTTTAAAGTACAAAAAATTTTACTGAAAGTCAACAGAACAGAACACAAGAGCATTATTTTCAAGTTTTTAATCTTCTGGAGTAGAAAATGTGATGATTTCCAAGAAGAACAAGGTAGAAGTATATAAGACAATTGGCACAGGGGGACAATAGCATCAATAGGATACATTGCAGAGATTTTAATGATGCACACTGTGTATCACGTCATTACTTTGGTAGTGGTTAAATTCACCTCACCTAATACCATAACAAACAAAAAGACAAATAAAAAGTGTATTTACTCATTGGTTTGGGGGCCATACCTAGCAATGCTCAGGTCTTACTCCTTGCTCTTCATTGAGGGATCAGTGGTGGGCTCAGGGAGGATCATATGGGGTGCTGAGGACAAAAACTGGGGCAGCCACTTGCATGACAGACGTCCTACCTCTTCAACAATCTCTCCAGTCCCACAAAAATATTTTCTTTTATTTTTTTTTTTAATTTTATTGAATCACCGTGAGATAGTTACAAACTTTCATGATTGGGTTACAATCACACAATGATCAAACTCCCATCCCTCCACCAGTGCACATTCCCCACCACCAATATATCTGGTATACCCCCCTTTTCCCACCCTCCCTCTGCCTCCATGGCAGACATGATTCCCCATAATCTCCCTCTACTTTCCAGTATTAATGATTTGCAATGCAGACCCTGAGAGGTTGTCATGTTTGGTCCTTTATCTACTTTCTGCACACACCACCCATTCTCACTAATTCCTCCAGTCATCTTTTTCTTAGTGATCCCTTCTCTATTCCAGCTGTTATTCCCTTTGCTCATAAGGCAGCTTCCAGCTATGGAGCAATCTATCTGTCCCATGTATCTACTATCCTTATGTGTCAGCCTCATATTATTTTGTTTTATACTCCAAAGATGTGTGCAGTCCTTCTATGTCTACCCCTCTCTTTCTGACTCATTTCACTGAGCATGATACTCTCCATGTCTATCCATTTATAAGAAAAGTTCATGACTTCATCTCTCCTGGCAGCTGCATAGTATTCCATTGTATATATGTACCAAGGTTTCTTTGACCAGTCATCTGTTTTAGGGCACTTGGATTATTTCCAGATTTTGCCTATAGTGAACTGTGCTGCAATGAACATATAGGTACAGATGTCATTTCTACTGTGCTTTTTTGCATCCTCGGGATATATTCTCAGAAGTGGTATTGTGGGGTCATATGGAAGCTCAATTTCTAGTTTGGGAAGGACTGTCCATATTGTTTTCCAGAAAGGCTGGACTAGTGGGCATTCCCACCACCAGTAAAAGAGTGTTCCTTTTCCCCCCACATCGACACCAACACTGGTTGTTTTTGTTCTTTTGAATGTGTGCCAGTCTCTGTGGTGTGAGATGATATCTCATTGTTGTTTTAATTTGCATCTCCCATATGGCTAGCAATGTGAAGCACATTTTTTCATGTGCCTTTTGGCTATTTGTATTTCTTTTTTGAAGAAACTTCTGTTCATTTCTTCTCCCCATTTTTTGATGGGGTTTGAGGTTTTTTTTTTCTTTTTTGTACAATTCTACTAGTGTCTTGTATATCCTGGATATTAATCCCTTATCAGATGGGAATTGGGTAAATATTCTTTCCCAGTCTGTGGGCTATTTCTGTATTTTGGTCACTGTTTCTAAGTGCAGAAGCTTCTTAATTTGATGTAGTCCCATTTGTTTATGTTTCCTTGCACTTGCATGGTTAGTGCTGTTTCATCCTTAAAGATGTTTTTAGCTTCAATATTGTGGAGAGTTCTGCCTACATTTTCCTCTCTATACCTTATGGATTCATGCCTGATATTGAGGTCTTTAATCCACTTTGATCTGATTTTTGTGCCTGGCACTAGACAGAGGTCAGAGTTCATTTATTTTTTGCAGGTAGCTATCCAGTTTTCCCAGCACCACTTGTTGAAGAGGCTTTCCTTGTTCAACTTCACATTTCTTGCTCTTTTGTCAAAGATTAAGTGGTCATTTATTTGGAGGTCTGTGACAGAATATCCAACTCAGTTCCATTGGTCTGCAGGTCTGTTCCTAGCCCAGTATCAATAAGCATCTTGTTTATGCATCAAAAAATCTCAGAATATGTTCCATTTTTGATGTTTTATATTAGACTTAATATAGAGCTATTTTCATCCATTTTCAATTCTTACTTGTAAAATGTTGGTTTGTTTTTTTAATAATTATGTTTCATGAAAGGCAGCATTCTTAGATACATTCTAATGCCTCACAACTTTTTTTTAATAAGCTCAGCAGAATGGGACCAGAGCCTTTGATTTTTTTTCTGCACAGTAAATATAACAGTTTATGGGATATCGGTTTCTTAATTTGGTTGCATTGTAGTAGAAGGGCAATGGGGTAGCCATTCTTATGATTAGAGTACTAAGAGATTCTTCCTGGCTTCAATGAAGTGAAATGTAGCTTGTAAGAATGCAATTGTTATAAGTATGGATCTTTGAGCAGTGGCATGAGTGATGGCTAGAAGCCAAGAGCCACAGCTGAAGTCATTAAGAAAACAAACACCTCAGTCCCACAACTGCAAGGACTGCTTGGAAGGAAATGAATTCAGCAAAACCACTTGTGTTTGGAAGAGGACCCTGAGCTCTTTAAAAGAATGTAACCCAGTCAAGACTTGTATTACAGACCCACATCGTGAGACACTGAGCAGGTGTTCCATTCAAGCTATGCCTAGACTCCTAATTCATGAAAAACTCTGATATTACACATAGTTTTAAACCACTAAAGTGTGCTAAGTGTTACATAAGAACAGAATACTAATTCATGTTAACTCATCTAAAAAGTCCCTTGTCTGACTTGCAACTTCCAGTCATCTTACAAACTTGCATCATGAATCATCTCTTAGAACTTTGGAATAAATTGTCTACATTCCTTTCTTTCCCCATGGAAATTTATTTTTTTTGTATTTTATTTTTTCAGCTTTTAAGTGAAGATATTTAACATAAGAATTATACATTGCTATTATATTCTTAAGAATTCCCTAACTTAATATAGCCTATATATTGAGTCCCCATAGTTAGAGGAATTGTCCATAAACCCATTTCAAAGTGTCCATACACACTCCCAGATGCAATAAAATTGCAATTTTTCTGAGTTCCAGCTTAAAACTGCTTTATTCAAGTTGCCCTTGGCCTAAAGAACATATTTCCCTTTTGTTCCTTAAAAAAAAGTTCAATATCTTATTTTTCCCTAGTTAAATTATTCATTACTCAAAGTTCAACTTAAAAGTCAATTTTTCTTAAAAGTCTTCCTTAACCTCTAGACCTTCTCTCACCAAATAAAAAACACCAACAAGTATTTATTTACAGGTACTCTTCCCTAAATTCTATACATACATGACTTGTGTAAAATTACTCTTCATATAAAATTTGATAGTGTGGCAGTTGAAAGATAGAAGATGAATACATTTCTGGATAGATAAATAAATGTTAGAGTCATATAAGTAACACATGCACAGAGATAGGAACTTGCAATTTCAAGAATCCTAACTTGGAACATCATAGATAATCCCAGAAATAGTAATTTTTTAAGAAATCATCATTTCTTAAGGTGAAATAAAACATGAAGAGATACAACCAGCACTTAACAGAGATATTTATATATATCACAAGACACACTGTTATTTAAGAAGCATTTCTTAGTACAAAATTATTGTCAAAAGGATATAAAGTACCCACGCATACATTTAAAAACATTATTTTAGAAATACAGAAGAGAGCTTAAGACACATGCTTTGTATGTCACCAACCCCAATCCATCCCTACCAACACATAGTCCCCCAAGCATCATGTGAAACAGCCTTAGAAGTCATTGAGAGTTGCTTGGGTGACCTGGGTAATTCCTGGTACCTAAACCAGAGGAACAACATTGTGTTCTCAGATCCAAACATAGAAAAAGCTGCCAGGTTGGCCTCATGATCACTGATTGCTTAAGAGTCTCCCTCCAAAACAGGACTTTTTTTCAATGTATCTTATCTTATAGTTTGCTGTGTCAATATGTTAAAACAAGTTGTCTTATGTTTTAAGATTAAATAGATAAAAAATATAAATCAAGATAAGTACCAGGAGGTTCATTCCATGGCTTGGAGGTCAGCCGCACAGGCTGAAGGAGAAGGCAGCTCAGATAGAGAGGGGAACACCAAGTAAAGGGTGTTGGGAGGATTCTCCCAGGATGGGAGATGCATGCTGAAAGTAGACTATAGACCGAACAGGATTGCCACTCAATGCCTCTTTTGCAAACCACAGCACCCAAAAGGAGAGAGAGAACAAAAGGGAATGACCTGTCACAGGGTTGGGGTGAGATGGGGGAGTGGAGAGGTGGGAGGGTTGCTGGGAGCATTGGAGGCGGGGAATGGGCACTGGTGGAGGGATGGGTACTCAATCATTGTATAACTGAAACCCAAGCACAAAAATTTGTAAATCTACATCTGTACCTCGTGGTGTTTCACTAATAAAATTTTTTTAAAAAATAGTTATATATTTATGTCACATGTGTGGTTCAAAATATTTACCATAATATATTTTATTTATCAGAACAATTCTCTAAATTTTAGCTATAAATTCATACAAGTCCATTTAATTTCTACCATAGTATGAATCCTTTATCTCATAATATTAGGTTCACATAATTTTGTCAATTTTTTTATTTTAGATGAAATAAAAATTGAGATATGTAACTTAATTGATAACATAATTGCTCTCTTTTGAGACTATTTATTTGCTTTATTTAGATATGTAATTGCATGTTAGAATCTTATAATTAAGTCATTTAAGAAAAATGTCACCAAAAATACCCTGAAGATACAGGATATTTAAAAGCCTAATTCCTTTTAATATGAAATTTATATCCCACAAAACTATCTCACATTAGATGCTAATTAGGACTTTTATTGATCTCTCAGAAAGAAATTATGGATAGTCATAAATGGATATAAAATGAACAACCTTTATTGTTTGAACAATTGCATCGGTCCGCATAAAAATTGGTAGCCTTCTATTCTGTAGAACTGGGTCCCATAACATAGTCATTTCACTTTGCAAATTATAATATGGTACCCTATTAATGTTGGCTTGATTTCAACCAAATGACTATGTATATATAAAAGACTTAATATCCTATTAGCAACCCCATGTTTCATCTAGTCCCCTAGGCTTATTTCTAATCATAGTTCCTAATATTACACATATTATTGGAATGTGCATATAAAAAAATTTAACAAATTAGAACCTGAATAGCTGAAATATATGCTAGTTAATAGCTATCTTGCAGATCATAATTTATTTTCTTTTTATATACCTATGAAATCTATTTTTTATATTCAGTTTAACAATATCTATACATATTTTATGGCTGTAAAAATCTACCAAACAACAATTATGTGTGTAAGTAATATATGTTATTATAGAATAAACATAAATTGCTTTATAAAAATACAATCTATTAGCTTTGTGTAGCTTAAAGGATCCCAGTATATTTATATTACCTTGAAATGCTGGTACTTATTTCAGAGATTATCCAAGTATGAAAAACAAGATAAGAAAGTTAAATAAACTGTGAAGGTTTTTCATTCTAGCACAGCCATATTACTGTAAATTGCATGTATAAAGGTAGAAAAATCTCTAGTAACATTTTAATAAAATGAGCGTTTTGAAGTATTTCATGATACTTCTTGAATTAAAACAATATTAAATTATATACACACAAAATATATTTCTGCTAATAAATTCAGACACTAGAAATAAAATTTGAGAACTGTAATAAAATAAATATAATTAGTTTGCCTTTATCTACCCACAGTCAAATTTGCTTAACATGAAACAGTATTAAAATACAAAGAGCAATTTATATAAGTACTTATGCTGAGTGGATAGTACTTCAAGAGACACTTGTATTATAAAGGCATGTATTTTAGTAGTGGACTTTACAATTATTTCTTCCATATAAATCTAGAAATTAAAGTTATTCATTATAACTGCTTTATAAATTCATTTTGTCCTATAGTCACATTATTAATACTCACAGGTAAATATTATTTTTAAATAAGCTAACAAATTAATAAAAATTCTGCTGAATAACTAATATTCCACAAAATAATTTTATCTTAGCTATTATACATTCTATATTATGTGTTTAGTAATAAATTTTGTTGAGATATATTCGTTTCTAATAATACTAAATAGAATCTATCAGAAATTATACTATAGCCTTAAAACAACTTAGAAAAAGAAATTTAAAAAGGTTTGGGGGAATTTATTTCTGGAAATGGAAATACAGGGCCATAGGAATCATATTGTTTAAATAAAATAATAAATTGTAAATTATAGTTTCATGTAGGGTGTTTACAAATGCAAATAAAAATTAACCATGAGTTCAATTTTGAGACTCGATTATGGTCTTTATATTTCTGATGAAAATGAAATAAAATCTTATTCTAAACACTAGATGGTAAGTGAATATAGAAGAGGATATAAGAGAAAATTTTTATGATTTCCAATGTTCACATAATTTTTTCAAGCAAAGCTAAAGGTTGCATCTAAGTGTTTGCCTGTGAAAGTTAATATGCATGAAAAAATAAAAATTTTAAATTCCTATGAAAGTAATGTATTATTTTCAATATTTCTTAAATTTGAAAACATAATTCTAAATGAACACTTCTTCATAGTTAATGGACAATATATTTATCTTACTAATACATTATACTGAAATCCATCGCGCCATTTTGTTGATAAAGAAGCAAACAACATCCGGCCCAGACAAGGTCAAACCCAAAAAACTGAAAAATCTGCCGTCAGTACTCATGAGTATACTGGCTCGGCTCTTCACATGCTACCTGTCTGCTGTACAAGAAGGAAGACATCCATGACATTGGCACGCCCTATCTGCCTGTTGTCTGTTATCTACAAGCTGTTCACTCGAGTCATCCTCAATAGTATTGGCAGAACACTAGATAAAGGACAACCATGCGAGCAAGCCAGTTTCCAAAAAAGATTCACCACAAGCGACTATATCCACACGGTACCAAGCTCATTGAGGTTTCTTGGGACTTCAAGATGCCACTCTATCTAACGTTCATTGATTTAAAGAAGGCCTTTGATTCTACTGAGACTGTCATCAAAGCCCTAGCCAAACAGGGTGTTAAAACTTAGTACATCAGGATTCCCTGTGATCTATATTACGGATTCACTACCAGGATCTCACCATTCTGCAAGGAAGTGATCATTCATGTCAAGAGAGGGGATCGGCAGGGTGATACCATCTCACCGAAACTCGTAAGTGCCACCCTCAAGAATATCATGTGATGACTGAAATGGGAAGGAATGGGAGTGAAGATAGATGGTTGGCAACCACACAACCTCTGCTTTGCTGAAGACATTGTTGTAATGACACCAAACATCAGCCAAGTGGCACAAATGCTGGCCGACTTCGACAGAGTGTGGAAAGGTCAGAATCCAGCTGAATCTCACAAAGGCAATGTTTAAAAAGAACAAACTTCTTCCTGGCGTTCGATTTGCTCTCAACAGAACGAACATCTCCGAACGCAATGGCTATGGGTACCTATGTCGAGAACTCAACATGACAAACAACCTGGCACCTGAGCTGCACAGAAGGAAGAAAGAAGCATGGGACATCTTCAAGAGCATCAAAGAAATAGCTAAGAGAACAAAGAAACTCCAGCTCTGGGCACGTCTCCTCGACTCCACCATTCTTCCTGCATTAACATATGCCACAGAGACCCTGGCCTTACAAAAACAGGATGAGAACACTATTAGTGTGTCCCAAAGAGGAATTGAAAGAGCTATGCTTGGAGCATCACACTTCACTCAAGTGAGGGAAGGAATCCAGAGTTCTGACCTCCGTTGCCGATCAAGAATCAGGAACTCTGTCTTGTTTCCCAAGGCATGGAAAATCAGATGGGCTGGATACATAATGAAATTTGGAGACAACTGGATTCCATGGGACGTCAAAAGATCATGTGGCTTCCCACCTATAAGATGGTCAGACTTCTTCTTTAACACCCTGAATGAACAGTTTGAGGCTCTTCGTGTTCCTGGAGTGAGCAGACACCACTGGGCTATACTAGCACGTGACAGGGACGAATGGAGACGTTACTGGCGACCCCTCGAGCAAATCGATGGGTAATGGGATGTTTAGTGATCCAGTGATCAAGATTGATTATTGAAAGATATGTTGTCCAGTGCAGCACACACGATAGCCAATTTAAAATTTTCTACATTATTTCTATTTCAACAGAGAATTTAAATAACGCAAAAAATTTGAATATTCAGATTCCCAATAAAGGGAATATTCCCTCTAGAACTTACCTAATGAAAATCATTCTTAATTTTTACTTTTATAAAAAAAAAGTTTTGTCTGTACATAATGACATTTTCTGATCAGTAAAAGCATGTTGTTCAGATCGTTAACTGAGCTGATATAAATGAGTTTTGTTTTGCTTTTAGTTTTACAAAAACTTTTACTATGAAGCTTCCATAAAATGAAAGGTTTTTCATTTATAAGTTATATTGTTAACTTTTGAGCATATAAATCGAGAACATATCTGTCAGTATATGAAGCTACTGCAAGGTATTATAAACTTTAGCTTGATATGTAAAATAGAAAAGAATTTAACAAAAGATAATGATTAAAGTATATTTAGGGAAAAACTCTGAATAAATTTTTTCTATGGCTAAAGTAACAAAATGAATGCCCTTCTACCAGCACTTTTCTGTTAATTAACTGTATAGTAGCATTGTATCCCTCATAGTTACAAATATCTATGCTCTTACAAATAATTAAAATCTGGAGAACTTTTAAAACTCTTAAAGTTCATTTAAACTCAAAAAGTTGCTTTTGTTTCTTAAGTATGTTTAGCTATTTGTTCACGGATAAGAGAAAGCTCATTTAGCATTCACTCTCCTATATTAAGTGTGTACTTGACATATTCCAGTTCTCCACATTAAGAATATTGTGCACCAAATAAACCATAAAGAATTTCAAGCAGATAAAAGATATTTATGGAAGTCACCAGGGAAACTTTTAAAGCCAAATATTTAATAGGTGGCCTGATTTTAATTTCTGAGAAGTTTTAACAAATCATTTAAAACGAAATTCTTGCTCTTGAAGCCCATATTCTCTCTTGAACAGATATCTTGCTTGTTTCTATACTTCTTAGTTTGCTTATTTCCACTCTGAAAACTCTTTGTTCTCTCTTAAAAAGCACACTTTTGCTTCCCTTTCCCCACATCTTCCTACACAAGTTATATAAAAATGATCCTGCTTCACCAAAAATAAATAAACAAAGCAAAAACCTTTCCTAGTAAGAAAACAATTTTTAGGCAGAATTGAGACGTCTACCACAACTAACTAAGCTAATGTAACTCCTCTAAGGACTTATCATCAGTGAGAAATAGAGGCACTACGAGGAGTTTTATTTTCACTGTTCAAGATTGAACCAGTCTTGACATCCGTGGTCTCATTTGCTGCCATAGTTTATTGATTCTTCCATTCTGTTTCTGCTCATCCAGTACTCATTGAATAGTTACTTGCCATATGGATATTCCTTTTGGAAAAAATCATACAGATGCAGATAAGTTTTCATTAAAGGGATTAATTTTCTTAAGAGAATAAACTTTAGATTCACAGGAAAGGTCTAAAAGTAAATAAGACAATAATTCTCATATAGTGAGGCCTCTGATTTTCCAGCTAATTTTGATGTTCAACTTGGACAACTTGTTATAGTCTACAAGAATCTGACATATTGTAGAACTTTATTTTATTAATAATAGTTAAAGATCCTTTCATATATTGTGGGAATCTAATTGTATAAATCAAGGGTAATATTTTAGATGTTATTCAAAGAATACCACTAAAAATGTATTTAGAGATATATTAGTAAATTTATTTGGTTTCTGTCCTCTGGAAAAAGCATTGTGTATAGAATTAAATAAGCCTGTGAAAGCAAGGCTAGATTTATATGATTTAAGAATGAAATAATTTGTCCAGTTACTTCTTTGTTCTATGTTTATTAGTCTTTGAAATGATCAAAAAATGCAAAGCTTTTACATTGATAATAATTTTATATCAGTGTATACAATCCAGATCATTCTATCCCTGTATCTTAAAATAATAATGATTTATATCTTTTATATAGAATATTTACTATGGGTTTAGTGTACTGCAAATAACAAGTGTTTTCTACACTTTATCAACACAATTATAAATTTAACTTAGGCAAGTAAAATGGTTGACATTTTATTTAGTGCAACAAGGGGAAAAACACTGGTGTACCTCATATTAGATATTAAAAGTATCCTGTTATTATCTATATTTCTTATAGTACCTAGACTTTTGAAAGGCACTACTTTTTAAGTTTCTGAAACAAATGAGAAAAATATTTGGTATGATTTTTAACAAATAACAATATTACAACAAAACTTATTCAAAAACATTTTTCCTGAAATTCAAATACATGATATTTTATCTAAAAATCCAATAAAGATTAATATGTATTTAAAATATTAATCATGGTTTTGAATTATTATAATGTGGGAAATAATAACTCAGTATTATCTATAATAATTTAAAATAAAAAACTATCACATAATTATTCAAAATTATAACAAAGCAATTTGAACAAATCCTGAAATGGCCTAAAGATGAAGGTCTATATTTTACAAGGCATTGACTTGTAAAGAACTTGACTCATTAATCAGTAAGACAGAGTCAAGGCCCAGAGATGAACACGATTCAAAGAGAAAGCATCTGTCAGATTACCTTGAATTTGTTTGGTTATTTCATATAAACATGATTGTACTTTTCTTATCTTCTGAGAGAGAGTGAATGATTAAACTCAAGACTACAGAGGATAGACATCTGTTCCAGTTGCTCACTCGGTTATTATCACATCTTAATGAACAACACGCTTGCCCACACAAACCAATACTTCCTTACCACTACCAGCCAATATGAATAGATATAAATCATAGAGCTTGTTAATCTTTAAAATTTTATAGGTTTTGAACAGCCGTCAAAAAGAGAGAGAGAACAAAAGGGAATGCCCTGCCACAGTGGTAGGGTGGGATGGGGGGAAGGGGGGTGCGAGGGATACTGGGACTGGTGGTGGTGGAGAATGGGCATTGGTGGAGGGATAGGTATTCGATCATTGTATAACTGAAACCCAAGCACAAAAATTTGTAAGTCTACAACTGTACCTCATAGTGTTTTACTAATAAACATTTAAGGAAAAAAAAATTCTATAGGTTTTGATAAGATAGGAACATAAAGTGGTGTCTGGAGAGACAGTAGAGTGGGTAGGTTGCTTGTCATGCAATTCAGGTTTTATTCCTGACACTACATTATGATCCCAAACACAACCAAGAGAGATCCCTGAGAATGAGAACAGAGTCTGGAGTAAGTGTGAGCACCACCAGCAGTACCCTTCCCACAAACAAAACAAAACAAAACAAAACAATAACAATAACAACCAAAAAAAGTCATAAAATCTCCAAGAAAATAACAGTAAATATCTAGAAATTTTTCAAGATCTTAAAAAAAATCCAATTAACCAAGTAGTATATGCAGCAGTAACATATCTTATAATTTTGAAAGGAATCATTTTGTTTTAACTTTTTATGTAATTTTGATTTCCAATATTTTTAATGAATTTTTGTAAATAAATATTTATATATAAAGATGATATTTTCTATTTAAAAGAAGGACTCCTTTTCTGGACATTTTAGACATAGAAGAGGACTCACTACTCAATTGACTTTCATAAATATACTGGTGAATATCTGCCAGTAATAGAGAATTAGACCTTTGGAAGTTCAGAAGCAGCAATTTAGCCCTTGAGTTTTTAATATTGCTTGAGACATCCTCTCTGAAGAAAATAAAAATAAAAGGAAAGAAGTTAGGAAGGAAGTTAGGAAGGAAGGAAGAAGAAAGGAAGGAGGGAGGGAGGGAGCGAGGGAGGGAAGGAAGGTTTCACTAAGGAGGACTGGGGAAGGAAGGAGAGAAGAAGGGAGAGGGAGAAGGAGAGGGAGGGAAGAAACAGCAAAAGAAGTTAAAGAAAGAAAGTAGTTAAAGAAAGACCAGAAAATAAAATTTTAAAATGTAGGTAGATGTTCTTGCAGGCCCCCACTGCTACCAGGTCTATATCTGTCTCTTCTTCTGAAGGCAATCCATAAGACACCACTCATGGTCAGACCTTCTCTGAACTCCTATAACTCCCATCAGTCCCTGCTCTACTGCAATATTTCTTTCAAACCTCTACTTTTTTTCGTTCGCTTTTATGAGTTCTTTACTATACTTTGATAACCTTTGAAGCAGTTTTGTATTTGTATTTTGTTCTGTTCTCCCATAATCCAAGTTATTGACTGGCAAAGAATAGATATTTTAAATTTATTTGAAGAAATAAGTGTTGAAGAAGCAAAAAAAAAATAAAACTAAGGTTCTTTAATCCATCGTGGTTCATCTTTCCTCAGCTGTATTAGGTACTCAAATAATATTTTAAAGTTATATCGGTAGGGCGTTTGCCTTGCATGCAGCCAACGTGGCCAACCCGAGTTCAATTCCTCCGCCCCTCTTGGAGAGCCTGGCAAGCTACCGAGAGTATCTCACCCGCACGGCAGAGCCTGGCAAGCTGCCCGTGAAGTATTCGATATGCCAAACACAGTAACAACAAAGTCTCCAATGGAGACGTTACTGGGCCCGCTCGAGCAAATCGATGATCAACGGGAGGGCCTTTACTTTTACTTTACTATATTCACTACATAGCTTTAGGAATCAATAATCTACATTAATAGAAAATTACATACTCATGTCATTTGTTGATTTCATGAGAGAAAAATTATTCTTATGAGACAGAAGTTGGTGGGTGATTATTGAGGTATAGATGGCAAATTTGATATGATAAAATAAAATATAAAATTTGCATCCCATATTTTTTCCTTTGACTAAGGAATGCTGACAAAATAATGTATCACAATTATACTTGAGGAATAACAAAAAAGATAAAACAGTAAACAATGTCCAGTCAAAATTCTGACACTCAAGTATCTATTTATTAAATATTGCCAGAACAGTTCTCAAAGAAAAAGAGTATTACCTTAAACAAATTGCAAAAATATTCTAAAGAAAATGTGATCTCAAAATCAAGCAAGTCTATAAAACTTGTCCTCCCATCAAGAATAACCTACCTTCAACTAGACAAGACATGTAAAATTAAAATGTTCATTCCTTGAAATATTAATATTTCATGAAAGAGGAGAAATACTTATTTCAATGTTTGTATCAGTTTTCTACCAGGAGACTGTTTACAGTTCACTATTCAAAAAAAATTGAATTTAATGGTTTCACTAACTTGGAGAGACATAACTTGGGGTTTCAGGATGTTAGTAAAGAAGGAATGTGTGAGAAACTGAACAAAGTTCAAGATAACAGGAGATTTTTGATGAGATTCCCTCAGTTTTGATTGGACAATAGATTTAATATAGTAGAGGGTGAAAATAATCTTTTGCAACTGGAGATCAATTCACTGAAGCTCCCTAGAACAACACATCTCTGACTATTTCTCCTTGTATCTTATAGATTCTGATTTAATCT
The DNA here is from genome assembly GCF_029834395.1 of Sorex fumeus. Classification (NCBI taxonomy): domain Eukaryota; kingdom Metazoa; phylum Chordata; class Mammalia; order Eulipotyphla; family Soricidae; genus Sorex; species Sorex fumeus. The sequence continues at coordinate 24,802,445 of NW_026606118.1, forward strand.
GAAGGCCTTTTTCAATGAACACCAGTATGAAATTTTTCAATGAACACCAGTATGAAATATAAATGAGTTCCTGATTTTTTTAATGTGGCTAGCTAATTTTTCTAATATTACTGTGAAAGAGACTTTCTTTACTGAATTTCACACATTCAGCTCCTTTGTCAGAGATTAACTATCTGTAATTTTGAGGGTTTATCTCTGGACTCTCAGTTGTATGCCATTGGCATAAGAATTTGTCTGTATTTTAATATCACACAGTTTTAATATCATAACTTTGTACTATATCTTTAAGTCAGGAATTACAAAAGCATATATTTATAACATCATGGAAACAACCAAAAGGTACTATTTTGTGAAATACATTAAATTTTTGAAAATAATTAAAATACATTCTACAATTCTATAAGTGCATATACTAAATGATTTTAAATGAATAAGAAAAATAATGGAAAAAACTACACTAAATTCATCCCACTTGTAATTGAAATAGGAAAGGACAAGAACATAGAAGAAATGGTTAATTATGTATTAATTTGGTCTAAAATGTCAACATTTTGCAAAGAAAAGAGATTCATCTATTACTTCTATAATTAAATGTTATGCTTCCTAAAAATAGTGAGAAAATCGCTGGCTGGATAACTCCCAAAGTTTCTTTCTAAATACATTGTATTTTATCCAGCTAAGTTAGAAAAACTTTCCAACACATGAAATAGCAAGTAGCATTTTCAGAGAAAACAGAATTACTAGTGAATATAAATTACCACAAAGTAAATACCGACCAAAGAAAAGATCAAAGCAAGAGAAATAAGATCAAATAATATAATTATGAGTCATAAAATGATCCTACATTATTTAAAGTTTTGAAGAAATATAATGAAAGACAGAATCCAAATAAGTTCTGATGTTCAGAATACAATAAAAGCCTAAGAAAAATCATGTAAAGAAAGGAAAATATAACCCATAACAAGAGGGAAAAATTGAATCAAATAATAATGAATTGAACCAAAGAATAATAAATGATTATCTGTACTCAAGTGTTATTATCAGAATATAAAATGCTTACTTTGTGCAAGAATATAGATGAAACTGCATTAGAGAGAAATATAAGAAATAAAAAGAGCTCAGTTGAGACATTGGGGGGATAATTTTTCATGCGAAAGGCCAGGTTTTATCCTCAGGACCTCATATAGTTTCCTGAATACTACCGAGAATGACTCCCCAAACATAGCCAGAAAGAATCCTAGACGATTAGTTAGGTGGGATTTCCAAACCCAAGCCCCTGCCCCCCAAATTCTAACTTCAATGATGAAAATTAGAATATCTTAAAGAGCAGAGCATCAGGTTTATGTGCAGGACCCTCAATGTCACGTGAAGTAAAGCAAGATTCTAAAATGGGTGTTGCTGAGAAGGGCAAAACAACTTTTACTTGGAAGTGTGCCCAATACCATATCATATAGAAGCGAGTCAAGCAAACTTGGGGCTAGGTATCCATGGTATGTTTGAGTGAAAGAGCAGGTTAGGCCACTGAATTCACATACACAGATGCTACCAACAGGAAGGACAAAACCTGGGGAGAGAAGACTTATTGAGTATTTGGAGAATCCCAAGATAACACTGCAACAAAAATGATCTTCACTGGCATTAGGAACTCAGAGAAAGGAACACTGTGATGATGTAGTTGAAAATGATTACTCTGGACAGAAACTGAGTGCTGAAAGGAGGTAAAGATATATACTTGATAACTTGTCAGTACCTGTATTGCAAGCCCAGTTGGAAAGAGAGAGATATACACACACACAGAGGCAGAGAGAGAGAGAGAGAGAGAGAGAGAGAGAGAGAGAGAGAGAGGTGGTGGGGTGGTGGTGGGGGTTTCTGCCATAGAAGCATGCTGAAAAAGTGGCAAGAAGGAAATGGGAACAATTGTGATGGAAAATGTATACTAGTGTTGTGATTAGTGTAGAAAATTTTCTGACTGAAATATAATCATGGAACAACTTTGTAATTGTATCTCACAGTGATTCAATTTAAAAAGAAAAATGACCAATGGGTTAAGTTGATAGTTTAAAAGGAAATATCCACAATGAGTAATAATAACACTTTATTGATTATAAAACAAATGACCCGTGCCCTTAGTTTTCAAATTTCTGGTGATGCCTGGGATAGAAACACTGTTTACCATTTGTAAATTAGACTCCCTCCCAGCTGTGCTATCACTCTAGTCCCTACTAATACTTTTATGAGTACTGTATTTATATCCAACTCATTCACCAAAATTCAGATCATGAATGAATGATAGGATATTTTTGCGGGGTGAGAGAATAAATAAGGTTGAATTGCTTGTTCAATGAGTATGATCAGCTTTTTGAATTTTGAGAATTCCAGGTCAATCAGCACAATCACTATTGTCCCTTCTAATGTTATGATCAGACTTAAACAGTTTTTCACATAAATGTACATCTATAAGACTATTCCTCTCTATGTAATTGGTTATGGTTTTTGTGTAAACACATTATAGTGAGGCGATATCATTAGCATAAATTTGCAAATTACACAGTATAAGTATTATGAAAAGACTATAAAGTGCTTACCTTTCTGCAATCTGAAAAAAATTGAGTATCAGGGCTGGAGGGAGAGAGTACAGCAGATATTGTACTTGCTTTGCATACAGTCTACCGGGGTTCAATTTCTGGCACCCCCTCTGAACTATGTCAGCAGTGATCTCTGAACAGAGAGTCAGGAGTAATGACAGAGCACTGCTGGGTGTGGCACAGAACCAAAAACTAAAACAAAAAATTAAAAGTTTTAGTGTCTTTTAAACTTACCTTAAGACTGTAGCTCATATATTTCGGTAACTAAATAAAAATAAACATGTGAGGAGATTGATTCTATTGTCAAAGACATAATCCAATCAGTGTAATGATTTGTCCTGAAGAAAGAGAGCTCACTGTGTTTACATATCACTTCCTTAAGGAAAAAGATAACAGAGGACTATTCTGGCAGATGGGCACCCTGCAGGTACTAAAGAGTAGATTGCTATACACCAGACAGGCAAGGTTCATCCCATAAGAGAAAACTCTGTCTTAATTTGTACATTCCCTGCAGGCATCAAATCCATTTTCGAAATGGACTGAAGAAATAACAAAAGGGATTAGCACCCCAATAAACTCACACTTTTGAATGACAGCTTTGCTGCTTGGGGAAAATTTACCATAACTCAACTGTTTCTATAATGAGGGAAAGCCAATGTAAACTAGCTACCTGGACCCAGCCATTGAACTTAGATAATTATTTCCCAATCACAAAAGAACATCCTGTTTTCCTATGGCATGCTCTGGTGTCTGTTAGCTTTGCTTTTTATAGCTTTAATTGAAATTTCATAATCACAGAGTTCAAATACAGAACAGATTTGAGTCAGTACTCTGGAACAATATCATTCCCTTAGAGCTCTGTCGGTTTAAAAAGACAAAAAAAATCTGTGTTTGTGTGTGTGTGTGTATGTGTGTGTGCATATATATCTATATATACATATGTGTGTATACACATATATATCCTGCTTTGCTTTTATTAGGCTTTATGCTTCTTTTGGTTTTCAGTACAAGAATCTCTGCTCTAAAGATACATGCTATTAAAGAATAGCCCGAAGCTAAACTCAGTGGAATGGAAGCAGGTGAGCTCACCTAGATTATGGGTTTAGCAAATTTATTGGGGAATTTAAGAGGAAAAAATAGAAAGAAAAACACTTGGGATTCAGCAAAAAGCCAAAACGAATTTGGACAAATCTGTAGAGAAGTGATTTGTATTTTTTAAAAAGAAAATGTAATCCGTGATTCTGACTCATTTATAATGACCTTATCAAAATGTCATGTAATGAAAGTTATTCAGGCTCCAATAATTCTTTTAAGCTTCTAAATAGCATTTCAAAACATTTTTTCCTCATTTGATTATAAATGAACTCAAATTCCAAAAGGTCTACCAAGGTCATTACAATTTTCAAGAGTCATCATATTGAAACAAAATTGAAACTCTGCAATTTTTCTTCCTTATCCTAAATTATATAAAAGCTAGGGTATGTTTTATTTAGCTAGAAACTTTAGGTTGCTTAATTGAACACAATTCAATAAAAATAATAAAAAACACTTATTTCAGATAGAAAATAAATTATTTTATACATTTTTGACCATTACAAAATATTTTTCAGGAATTTTCCCAACCTAATTGTCAGTGAAGCACACATTCTTATTTTGTTCTTGGATATCAGGAAGCATTTGATATAAGTCGCTTTAGAGCTAAACTAGAATCTAATGCTCACACTTTTTCCAACAGTATTTCTTTTTCATCCTTTATTTTAGTCTACAGAGGAGTTAGAATAGTAAGTTAGAGGTTAGCGGTTTGTGATAATTTAGTTCAAACACTGAATTGAAATAGGACATTGCATCACAGGACATTTAATATGCTGCTCAAGGGGACAATGATATTTGGTGACAAAACTAGTCTGCACTTGGAAATAGATGATTGCCCTCACTCCAAACTTCAAAACTGCATGTTTGAACCTCCAGATATGATGATGATTGTCCAAGTATCTTTTCTAATAATTGTCCAAACTCATTGTTAGTAAGGCCAATGATCAGTCTAGTCCAGTGAGACTCTTTTTTTAATTTTTTTTTGACTTTTTGGTCATACCTGATGATGCTTAGAACTTATCTATGTCTCTGAACTGAGGGATAACTCCTGGCCGGATTGGAGGAACATATGGGTGCCAGGGATCAAACTTCATTCAGCCATTGTACAATGACACCACCCCTTACCCTTTGTTCTTTAACATCTATTATCCATGCAACAATGAGAATGATACTGTAGATCTTGTCAATTCGTGCTTAAAACTTCCTATCAACTATACACCTATGTCCCATCTTATTTTGACTAGACCCCTAATTCTGGCCTAAAAAAAGACAAAATGATTTAGACCCTGTTACATTAACAAAGTGATAGTATATCACTTATCACCTCATGATGATTCTCTCATCATTCTTCCTGTATCCATTCCTGTACACTAGTTACCTAGTGTACTCTTACCTCAGAGACTTTAAATTTGCTGCTTCATTTCCTTGAAGTATTTTCTCCCCATTTATCAACCTTCTTTTCTCCCCTTCACGTATCTGTTCAATGTCAGAAACGCAAAGAGTTATTTTTTTTTCTCCCTTCCCTACCTAACAGAAGGCATCTCTTCTTGCCCTCTCTGTCTTTGTTTAGTTTTCTTTCTGAAATCCAACACTTAGCTGACAGCATATCTATGTCTCTATGGTTATTGTTTTTTTTTTATCTGTCTTCTACACTATAATTTAAATTCCATGAGGAAAAACAGTTCCCTCCAGCACAGTGAACAGTATTCGAGTAAATGGATTCATTCCTAACTACTTGTGGGCCTGTGGGAAAGCATACCTCAGTAGAAATTCATGTAGTATTCATATGAATGTGATTAAAGTACTCATTTGTCCCTTTGAGCCAATGAATGCTCAATATTTACCCACATAACTACCCAGGGCAATCCACTCAGTACTGCAAGATGATAGTAGTGTTGCTTCTGTTTTTATACTTCACAATTATTAGAGAATCCAAACGCTATGAATCTATCAATGGTTCCTCCCTTGATGTATTCTTGACTCTTTTTCCCAGTCATATACAAAAGAACTAGTTATGAATCTTTCTACCCCTCTCAACTAATTCAGTCAAATCTCACTCTTCATAGATTTTCAAATGGAAAAGCAGTGCTCACAAATATATGTCACTAAAACAAAAATGGAGTTTTGTTATCTTTACTAAAATAATATGTCTATTAATAGGATAGTGGAAAATGAGAGAGAAAACATCTCTGAGATTCTGGAATACAGCCCTATGCAGACTTCCCTCTCTATTGAATTCACGGAACTTTTCCTATAGTCCTCTGTGGTTCTGGCCCTCAAGTCCACCTATTCAGGTTTCTTGGAGTCAGTGTTATGATAACTTAATATCAGCACCTCAATCACCATGCATTTTAAGGTACATTTAAAAATGTTGCTAAATTAGGAATATCATTAGATTTGCTCATTTGCAACTGGAGATAAAATTGGTCCACAAGTTTCTAGCAATTAGAAAATGCAGTTACCTTGGGAAAAAAGAGAAATTCTTAGCTCTGCTTCCTTGATGGCAAATATTTTGTATCATAAACAATTAATAGAATAAAGAGTGAGTACAAATATCGAGATATTATATTATTCACACAACACTTATGTGTGATAATACATCTCTAATCTGTGATTTTTCTCATTTGCCTGTATTGATACCGCTTTGAATTGAGAAGCATATAAAATTCAGTTACAAACACACAGAGAGAAAAAAATATTTACTACATGCGAATATGGATAAGGAATACTGATCATGCATAAATTGAATTATTATGATGAATGATTACAAGAAAATTATAAACGATATAACCTTATTGATAAATAATAGGAATCTATGAGACATATTTCATATACCTAGCTGGCAAAATATACGTATATATAGTTTTACGTTGCTTGTAAATTACCTTCGTATTCTGTATTTCTTCATTCTCACCCTTATATATCAATCACGTTTGCTCTTTAATTTTATAATGTTGTTGGAATAAAAGAAACAATAAAATTGTAGACAACTATATTATAAGTCTCCTCTTGAGTTAAAGGGCTTGTTTACAGGGTTAGGGAAGACTATGAGTGATACACACATCATATAAACATAATGATAATGAAAAAGGAAGCCAGATAATCAGTACCATTATTCATCCACATTCAAATGTTGCCAAATATAGACTCTACGGGGCTCTGCTTCTCATTTATAACAAGTGTTTTGAATTTGTCTGTGCACTGACCACATTTGAGGTATAAATTTTACAGTCTTCCCTTCAGTTATATGATACAAGGAGAAACTCTATTAAAAGAATTGTTCTTAAAATGTTTAATGGCCATTACCTATGGTGCATAGGTACAAAAAAATCATCAGAGAAGATTTACTGGATGTTAGCCAGCTACCAGTTTAGAAGCAATGCTGAAAGGAATTAATTTTTGTTAGTTTGGACATATGGAGTTGATGGATGATGGCAGTGCACTAGAGCAGCTGTCCTATAGGAAACTCAAATGAGTCTGGTCAAACACAGAAGATAGGCTTAAGAACACCCAGAAGAACAATTTACAAGCTAACTTAAAATTTTGGGAAGCAGAAAGAAAAAAACAAATTAATCTTTGGAGTAATAATCACAAATAAGTCTCTATAAGCCAAGTTAATTACAGTCAAATTACAAACACAGGAATTATTAACATAGCGCATAGAATGAGAGCCTTATCTATGCCAAACCAAAGATGCCTCATAAGACAATGAAGAATTATCACTTCACAGGATGATACATTTCTTGAAATTCTTTAAATTCTTTCCAGTAGACAAAGGAAATTGGACTAAACTATTCAGGATTAGAAATGGAAATATGAGTTTGATTGCACTAGAAGAAAAATAAAAGACAGGGGTTTTTTGTTTGGTTTTATTTCTTTGGGTATCTGTCTTTGCTAGGTTCAACATGATAATTAGACCTCATAAGTTAAACTTGTCAAGAAATGTTGGATTTCAAATTTCCAAAGTAAATGGTATATTTTTAACTAAAGCTGAGAGACTATTTGAAGTATGAAGATGTTTGGAAAGTATATTCCTTATAGCAGTATTTTTAGAAATGGAGTAATCTTTGGAAAACTAACTTCTAAAAGAAGTTAACTAGTATTGGAAGAAAATAAAGTGGGTAGGAAGAAGTCTGCTATGCACAAAACCCAGTTTATACTCCCAGTACCACATGACCTCCTGAGAATTGTCCAGTGGAGCCCTAAAATTATCCAAGAACATCCAGGGTAGCCATGCTGGTATTCAGCATCTCAGGGTCTGAACTGTACCCTATCCCCAGGTATCCTATCCCCAGGTCCTTGTATTGAATTACCAGTTATCCTAATATCACTGGAAGTGGTCCCTGAAACCACAACTTCTCAATCGGAAATTCACAAGCATATGGAGTTGTAAAATAGTAAACAAATATGATCTGCTGAAAGCTACTTTGAAAATAGTGGCAATACAAGACTAAAACTTAAATTTCAAACTGGATATATCTCTCTTGAACAAAACCATGCCAATGACAAATTCACACTTGATAATTGAAGGCAGTACTACATGGTAAGTTGTACTGAGTTCTAGGGAAATTAATAAGATACAGAAAGAAAAGTAATCACAACACTATCTTTCTGGGAAAAAGAAGAAAGCAGTTTCTGGAATCTAGAAAAAAAGTCTGTGTGAAGAGGTCAGGAAGATAGCTCTAAGACCTGTAGTATATGATATCTTGAGTGTAGTTACTGGCACTGCTTGGCCAGTTTATCACCTCCCTCCAGTTATAACCATGGGAGTCTGCAGTAACACATTAATGAAGGCTTACATGGTACCATCAAACCCTCAATGTAGTAGCAAACATCACCAGAAGTGATTCCTGGGTTCCCAAGCAACACTGCAGATGACTTATAAAAAAAAAACTTCAAAAGTAAGAAAATTTAATAAGAATATGCCTGGAACTCAGTCATTCAGAGTTGGGCAGAGATACAAATAGAGTTTAGTAACTAGAATTGATAATTTCATTTCATTTTCATTTCATCATCCTGTTATTCATCGATTGCCTCGAGCAGGCCCCAGTAACGTCTCTTTCATCCTAGCCCTGAGATTATATTCAAGGCTATTTAGGAGAATGAGACCCATCATTGTTACTGGAATTTGGCATATTTGGTACGCCACGGGGAGTTTGCCAGACTCTGCCCTGTGGGCAGGCTACATTCGATAGCCTGCAAGTTTGTCCAAAGTAGGAATGAGACAATAAGATGTCATAAAAAAAAAGTTCTGATAAGATTCGCGGCCGCGCGGTTCCAGGATCTGGATTTTATAGTCTCTGAGTCTTGGCCGCTGATGGGATTACAGGGCGCCAGGGGGACAGGTGGTGGGTGTGACCCCCGCCTACTGGAATTTGGAGGATCTGGGTGGAAGATGCTCAACTCCAATTCGAGTAGGCTTGGAGGTCTCGGCCCCGGAACCCGCGTGGCTTTGTCCCTCTGCCAGTACCTTCATGTGTGCGGAGAGTGGTCTCAGCATGGTGGTGGCTGGTCCTGGAGGTCTTCGGCTGCCGTAGCCCTGGTCGGGGCGGGGAGGAAAGCTCAACCCGCTCCCCTCCAAGGGGCTCCGGGAAGGAACACCCAGGCACGGGGGCAGAAGACTGGATGTGAGAGCGATCTGGCTGCGACATCTGTCACCCCATTGATCGCCAGGGTTGATTCGGCTGATCTGGCTGGCTAGGCGGGTGTCCCCTTCCTCCCTCACCGCTCCATGTGCGTCCCTCCGGAAGCTGCGCGCTGGGTCGAAGAGGACGGCCTTCCCCTATAGAGACGGACCCGTCTTCGGTCGAGGATATACGAGTAGCTGCGCTCCCCTGCTAGAACCTCCAAGAATTGATAATAATAATAAAAATAAATATGTTAAAATCATCCTTTTATGCTCTAGTATTCTGACAATGCCTCTCATTAACAACATGAGAACTTATTTTGGATCCAGAATGATCAATGCCTCACCACCCTTTCACTGACGAAGGTATGAAAAGAAATGAAGGAGAAACACTGAATGAAGAAGGGAAAAAAAAGATAAAGAATCTGAAGGAGCACCATATGAAGAGTATCAAATGTTTAATCCCCAGTTGAGATCATTAGGTGTTAAAGATACAGCAATGGATAATAGCAAAATAATCTATCATGGACTCAGAGGGATATTACAAGGATTAAAACATATTGGTTTGCATGGACCCTGGTTCAATCTGCTATACCTATTTACTCCCACCAGAAATGATCTCTGAGCACAGAGTCAAAGTATGCCCTGAACACCACTGCTTATGGCTGCTCCCTACCAAATTTTTTATCAAAATTTTAGTTAAACTTGTGAACTGAGTAAATATTGAGGAAATAAATATGGAAGAATTCAGACATATCAATGAGTAGTGACAGAGATACAGGAACATTTTGAACATTTTGATATACATATATCTCCACACTATCTAAAGATTTTAGAGCAGAAGTGTTCTCTATGTTAAATTGATGAAAAGTCAATTATAATAGAACATAAGCAATTTGAATAAATTTTGATAGAAAAAACATAAAAGATGGGCCAGGGTGATAGTATAGTGAATAAGGTATTGCCAGGTTTCAATAAACTCTGAAACTCTGAGTCTGTCAGAAATAATTCCTAAGCACAGAGCTAGAAGCAAGCCTTAACCATCACTAGTTTGCCCAGCACCATCCCAAATAAATGAAAGAAAAAATAAAAGAAACCATTTTAGTACAGATGAAGGAGTTAAATAATGAAGTAGCAAGATATCAGAAAAATGAAAAAAGATGAAGACTAAATCAGTAACCACAAAGACAAAGTATACAACACCATTATTTTTTTAAAAAGGTAAAAAAGAGATTTAGAAGAAGACAAAATATAAGATATATTGTTGAAATACCTGGAGAAATTAGCCCAAAATTATAGAAAGTTCAGGAGAAAAAATGGGAGAATAGAATGAAAAGTTAGTTGACGAAATGATGGCTGTGAATGTCCACAGTCTGATGAGGAAAACTGGTGCTCCTGTCCAGGTTTTCTGAGGAATGGCAGTCAAAATAAATGCAATCAGAGTAACAATAAGATACCTTGCAGCCAAAATGGTAGGCGCCAAAATGAAAGATAGAGTCTTTAAACATCAAGAAAGGGATAAGAATAAATATAAAATTCAGTGAAATAAGCTTAAAATTCATATGATATTTCCCAAGTCAAACATGATAAGAAAAAGAAGAAAGGAATGATATACTCAAAATACAGAAAAAAAAGGAAACAATCTTCAGGCAATAATGTTGTATCCTGCAAAGTTATCACTTGATTTGAAGAAATCATAAAAATCATTAGGAGACAGACAGCATTTAAAGACATTTGTCACATCTAAACAAACTTCTATTACAGACACTAAACAAGTGTGTTTAAAAAGCATAAGTGGAATGGAAAAAGAAAGCAAAATTATCATATAGAATACAATAAAATTCTTTATATCAATAATTTCTTTAAATATTTATGTCAATAATTTCTTTAAATATGAATGGAATCAACTTATCAAAAGGCACAGCAATTATAGATGGATTAGAAAATGTCCAACTTTCTGCTGCTTATGAGTGACATGTGATCTCTCATGGTAAATGCAAGCT